>NC_142400.1:17631683-18281683 GCF_059441095.1 Idiotropiscis lumnitzeri | reverse complement strand
CCAACATATATATGATTAACAAAAAATAAATCTATCACTGAAAATTTTGGTGACTTCAACAACCTCAAAAAGGCGTTTTGTTTGCTTTGACTCATACTTAAGTACTTGCCACTCAGTTTTACAGTAGCTGCCCATTCTGCATGACATTGCATTAAACATTAAAATGGTTGATATTTGCATTTTTCAAAACTGCTCAGCAATTGTCAAAATGCAAAGAGATGCAGAGTAGGAAGTCATACTGTAGGTGATATGGCGAACCGCCTTCTTGTGATTGACTCCAAGACAGGTCTTAAACCTTTTAAAAACTCCAAAATTCCATTGGATACAGTAGATGATATGTCATGGTAATTTTTGTTTTTGGCATTTCGGAAATTTTTACACAAGCATAAAAGACCGTTTCACCCCATCACCTCTCATTTTACCTTTGCTTCCTCACCATGGTGACACACAACGGTGACATTTGCACTTGGCTTTTCGGCATATTATAGAAAGATGCAAAACTCGCCATTGCACTTATCTTAGGTTGGACTAAATATATTTTGTGGACTAAATTAAACAAGTCTTCATTTACTCCTATCAGAACACGCAAAATTAACTGCATTAGAATTTTGCTAATTTGTGCCCGGTTAGTAGATGAACTTCCATTTGTTCTTATGACAAATCAAGCTTGGATCCATTTTTGCATGTTTAAACTTTTAGTAAATCAAGCCCTTTCTTTGCACTGTACATGTAGATGATGTATGTGCTTTAGGATGTGGCCAGAGAGCAGCAACCTTTATTTTAGACCAAAGAAGTGGGAAATGAGCTTGCCACAAGATTTTGGACCTGAAGACTTTCATCCCGTTCGCACAAATTTAACATTTGTGATATCAGATTGCATTAGAAGGCCTTGCCCACAATCTCGTTCACTATGTCCGAAAGTTGTTTAATTGGATTCAGGTCAGGACTATCAAATTCTTCAACACCAAACTTAACCTCGGCCACATTCTGGAACAATAAAGGGTTCCCTTTAAGTGTTCCCATAAAGTTGGTAGCACGGAATTGTCCAAAGCATCCTGAAATAATTCACCACAAAACATCACACACAAAAGAAAAACCCAATGGTTAACAAAAATCCAGAATCCTTCCATTGTCTGACATATAAAGATTTACTCTTGTCTATTCTATATTAGTGATTATTTAAAGGTGATTACAGTGTTGCATATACAGTGTTTTAAAGTTATACCTGTTCATATACTTTCTGAAAACTAAGAAATTGTTTCCCGGTATATTGTAAATAGTGAGTGCTGACTTGGCTTCAGCGTGAAAGTTACCGTAGAAAATAATGAGATGATGTCTTTGTGAACATATAGATTTTTTTTTTTTACAATCCTTAAAAATCCTATAGGATCCAGCTTGCTTTTCAAAACTAAAACTCTAGTCTTGTCTAGAATACAACCTCGGTAATTAATTAATGGCTCTGCTAAATAATTGTGATGCAAAAGGAAGTAGGGGATCCAGTATGCGCCCTGAAATCTGCTCAAGCTGTGCGAGAAATGTGTTTCCCTTCACAGGAGAGAGGAGAAATAGGTGGGTGGAGTGGCTCTGATTACGCCACATGTTGGTAATTCACAACACATAAAACTCACACCTAATTTTCACACCTGCAGCTCAACATGCTCTAATAATAATAGTCGAGTAATAGGCTAATAATAGGCTAGTAATTCACTCACTCACTCACTCATTCATAGTTGAATGTGTCTCCTCTGTAGATTTGCTTCAATGTCGGCCAACAATACGTACATCACAGGAGAGGATCCGTAAACTGATGAGCATGTTCTGAATATTTGCACTCTATGTAGCCTTGCTCTCTTTCTCACCCAAAGAGAGTCTGTACCATTTGTCATAACGCTGACAAAACTTAGCACCACTTCCAAATCTCACATCTGAGAACCAAAAGGTGTTGGATGTGGATCATTCCTACAGGCCAAAAAGTGTAAGCTCCAGATGGGAGATATATGTCTTTTGACCAGGTGGCTCACAACATCAGATTGTGAATCATTTAAAATGGGCATGGGTGAATCCATAAAAGTACCTTCAGTGTGTTATTGTTTCTTACTGATTGACAGTGCCAGCAGACGTAGCCAAATTCATTCAATAATAAATTGTATCATAGACCTACATATCAATGGATGAAAATGTTTACAAACAAGTACTTCTATTAAAAAGTAAAAAAAAAGCTGAATAGTTGAAGCAGAAAAAACAACAGCCAACACTGATGTTCACCAAAACATTTCATGATACAGTAAAGTTTGTTAATGATCATTATCCAATCATGTTGTCACTATCTTAAGATGTTTCAATGGTAACAAGTCAACCAAAACTTAAAAGTTAAATACTATATATGTTTTAATGTGTTTTGCTTATGTTATAAACGTACATTTTAATAAATCTTCAAACACATTTTTATTCTTCAGCATTCACCGCAGCATTATATTCCACATCTGATTTAATGTTTTACTGATTCTTGAAATGTTTTAATAGCTTTATATTAAATTGTTCTATGTCTTATGTTGTTTTTTTTTCTTGATTTGTGTACAGCACATTGTTTTTAAGCATTTTATAACTGAACTTGGGTTGTTTCCAAATTACATTGCAGATTCAAATATTTGATGCAAAAATCTTGGAAGTAAGTGCAAAGTGTTGAAGAATAAACAACAAAAACAAAAGCCCACGCGAAACACATCCTCACCACACTGTTATGTGCAGCAACCATCTTCTAGCACACATATGGCAACAAGACTCAACATGATGGCTTCTACAAACTTCTACCTCATTAACCTTTTAACAAGATACACCCTAACACCCCACCTCTCCCACCAAGGCCAGGAGGGAGATCTGAGGTGATCACCAAGGGTCAAAAGTGGAGTGCACCACAGGGGGACAGATGGCAAAGTATTGGTCTCAGTTTCACACATGGTGCCTGCTACAAAAAAAAAAACAAAAAAAACCTAAACATTAAAATTTTAGCTATCTCACCCAAAATCAGAGATGACTAATGCCGATAATAGGTTCCTCACAAAAGTGTTATAAGTGTTTTTTTTCCTAAGATCAGGGGCGTAAGTCCAAACTTTTTTAGTGGGGTGGCCAGGGAGACAAAATGACAAACGCACACACACACACACACACACACACATATATATATATCATTGCTGTAGGGTGGAATCCTCGTACTGTGAAAATGAAAAACATTACAGGAAGAATAAAAAAACTCACTTTTCACTGCCTTTTTGAGTTCCCAGGAACTGCTTCATTCAAGTTAAATAAAACCTTATATTGCTATTGCATGCACAATTCAACAAAATATTATTCAAATTCAAACAATATTATGTTTTGGCGATGACTGGGTAAAATAACGCGGTACTCGTTATGTTTTCGTAATATTTCAGTTACTGAGTCTGCTAACGCATAAAAATCCGAGCTGTCACAATGGCGTGAGTCTCGAATAAATACTGCAAACCCATCAGATTTAAAAGAAGACGTGTTTTAAACAATAGAAGAAAATCGTTTTACAACAATAGAAGAAGTCGCTTTGGTTTGGCGATCGTGCGATTACTGAAACACGTCATTCAAAGGTTTCTCGATGGATTTATTCACACTATTTTGAATTTCTCACCGACAAGGACAAGGATCTAACTCCACGGTGCACTTTATACTCTGGTGGGAGGCCGAGGGAACTGTCTACCACTAAAAATAGTACTCGTAACCTCAAGAAACACTTGAATCAAGGGCACTGCACCCTCAAGCTACAGTCCAGTGAAACAATAAATAATAATATAATAAATAATATCAAATTCATATACATGTAGATGGAAATAATACAAGTGAAACATTTAAAAAGCTTAACTCAAATCAAATACTAACACATTCACAGTGAGACATCCTGTACAACTTGAGTCTGCTTTTATTTTTAACGACACTAATGGACTGTCATATTACATATTCATAAATTTGCATTTATGAAAGATTTACATTGACAGCAAAATTGCTTGCAATTCAAAATTGATTTGTGCAAGAGTCGACAATGTTAACAGTGTCTTACCTCCTTATTCTCTGCATACCATGAGGGTAATTAATACCGAGTTGTCCTCCTTTATTTTTCAGTGTTCTATCAGACAGAAAAAAAAATGCCAAAGATGTGGACAAAGCCTATGAAGTGATGGAAAAGGAGCTAAAGAAAAAAATTGATGCCCAAGATTATGTGCCTGCAACTGCTGCTATCTCGAGTGTCAATCACAAAAGAATCATGGATGTGACTATTTACTGGTTTGATGTTGGTACGTTACAGCAATAGCTTGCAAACGATTCAGGGGCAGGAATACATACAATGCAGTTGTAACAGGGGACATAACAGAGGGAGCTCGTTGGAACTCGTTCACTAATGCCTATGCACAAATCATTGAAATGTGCATGTGCCAACATCAATTAGATGAAAACGCAGCTTCAGATTAAATACATGAACAAAGAGGAATACCAATTTCTCAAAGATTACTGTACCCTTTTCCAGGGTGAGGACGATATTTTTTTTTTTACGGTGCCCTTCAGCCTACTTTGGAAAGTTAATGGCCAAAACCTTTGCAGTTAAAAATAGAATATCAAAAATGACCGCTTAACTGACTGACATCATTGTGAAAGCAACCAAAAGCCGCTTTACAGCAACGCTCGACTTGAAGGCTGCATTGCTGGCTGCCGTTCCACCGCCAAAGTTTAAGTTACGCTGGGTAAGTGAGAAAACAAGAAAAGACTGCATTAAGTTCCTGCTCACTACAGAGTACAGCTCCTTCCCAGAGGAGCCTTCAGCCCAGATGCCTGATCCTCACCCAGCTGCCGCTGCCGGCCCCAGTAAGGATGACTTTTTTTCTTTTGATGCACATGTTGATGACGCCAATGCACCCATGTCCGTGGAAACACAAGTGATAGATTATCTTAAATCTGCCCCTGTAATGGAAAGCCTTCACCACTTTCCAAGAGTTCAAAAAGTGGCACTCCGCTATAACGCAGCAACACCATCCAGCGCACCAGTTGAAAGACTTTTCAGTGTTCACCCCAAACCGTCTTGGTGATGAACGCTTTCAGCGGTTTCTCCTGTTGTGCTATGACAAATACTTCAGTGGTATGGTGTAGTTCTGCAGAGCCGAAAGATTAGATCAAGGCTAAATGCACTCAGTAGTTCATTATTATCACTAGGAAGATTATTTATTAGCTTTTATTTGCCTATACGTCGATATTGTCTGTTCAGACTGTTAATTTTAAGACCAAACTATTAATAATCTATAAGCATAAGCTCCTGGTAATGCTTCTGGCTGAAATAAACTATATGTTAAAATGTTCAACATAAGTTATTTATGCTGCCCTTTTCTATTATTTTCGGGCAGGTTTGTTGCTCAGTTTCCAAAATTCTTAGCAACCAGATGGCATGTTTTGTAATTGTTATAGCTCATTGCTGAAGTTTACTTTTTGTTTTTATTATTGAACTAGCATGAGCTATCAACATGTTTAATTACACAAAGATGTGTCTTTGTTGTTGGGCTTTGTGTGGTTGCACTTTGTTCCTCAGGAGTGAAATAAATGAGGCATGGAAAAAGATTTGTGTTGTGTCATGTAATGTTTTTTTTCAATATATTTACATTATTGTTAATTCAACTATTCATAGCAACCACAATTTGCAAATGCAACATAGACCACATTAGACTTTATCTTATTGTGCCCCGCCCGACTATATAATGAATTACAATTAACTGGGGGGAAAAGTAACTTAATGGGAATGTAACTCATTACTCTTCACAGACGGCAATATTGTAAACACAAAAAATGTACGACTTTCAAATGCAGGTAACTAGTAATATGTAATATATTACATTTTTGAAGGAACTAGCCCAACACCGCTTACAGGTCTAAAGCCATGAGTTATCCAATGAATAAAACACTGAGGCAACTCACCCTGTCTATTAAGTGGATATTCCTATGAAACGGAGACTTACCAAAGTGACACACAAGAGTCCTGCAACGAAGCATCACAGGGATCCATTTTAAACAAACAAGCCAACTTAAATGTTGGGAACCTTACTATATCCACATGTTAAGAAAAAAATCAAGAAGTTAAATAAAGGTGACAATTACACCACACAGCTGCCGCGGAACTAAGAAACTAGTTTTGCAGTTATGCAACACTTCTCAATATAAATATAAATAATATATAAATTGCGTTCAAGAGCGACAGTGCATTGTTTTTCACGCTACTTTCACACATTTTAAATTGGCAAAAAATTTGTTAAAATTGACTCATTAATATTTGTTATGAATTAAAATGATTAATTCACATCCATTTGTGAAAAAAATTAATATGACAATAATTGGACATAAGAGGTTTTCGCCTGATATATATATATATAGCATTCAGGATGTTTGCCGCGAGGATTATCCACGAGTATTTTACAATACCAATGCTTCTAAAATCAGGGTTGTCGTAAATATTTGTCACCTGTGGACATGTGGAGACTTTTCTGTGGTTAAAGGTTATGCAAATAAATTTGAGATGATTCTCAAGAATCTATTGTGTTCATATGTTGGGGACCTCCTGTACTTTTACTCAAGTATAGATTCAAAGTACAGTACTTAATTCAAGACTGGCCAAACTCAGTAACAATGCAAACGGATGACTGAAACCACACAATTACATCTCCCTTAACACTTGTGATAAACAGATAAATTGTATCCACACATCAAGCAAGTGCTTGGTGTTCAGTCATCTGGCTTCACTGTTATTTCATTACCGCAAAACTGCTCCATAATGGCTGGCACTACCCGGGCATTGTACCAGCAAATGAATTGAGTTGGAGCTCCAAGCACAGCCCCTAGGACCGTGTGTGTGTGCGTGTGTGTGTGTGTGCGTGTTTTTCATCTGTGCCATGTGGGAATAGACTCTTCGGATGAGCGCCATGAGGCAGGAGTGTCCAAAAAAGTCCAAATGGATCACATCAAGCAAAATGAAAACAATGATGTGCAAAGTTAATTTCCTCTCAGGAAAGTACTGTGATTCTGGGTGTAGAAATGTAAAGCGCTGCCATGATAAATAATTCGGCTTAAGCTTCATAAGGTGTGTGCAGACACAATATGTTCTTGTGAGAATGTCATTATAAATAATGTGGAATTCAAGCAATATATGTGACATGGAAATAAGTCTATTTTTCAGCAAGATGTTGCCACAGAATGCACTTGTACAACGATGAAGAAACACTAAACTAAAAATGTTAATAAAGTGGTATATCATTGAGGTTAGGTGATTGTGACTGTATGATGTTTAAAACACGAGAGAAAAACATTCAGTTTAAGAGTATTTAAGTGTATATCAAATAAACTGATAAGCCCTCGTCTGGCAGCAGGTTGAGGCGGACAAAGTGAGTGTATAAGTTCCTGCAAACAGACTCCACAGGCGGATGACGTTAAGTTGGCGAGGGAGATCACCCATCTGAGAAGTATAATCAACACTTGGAGACCACCTTTGACCACAACTGTTCGTGTCCGTGTGTGACGCATGACCCAAAATCACATTAGCGTTACATGCCCCTAAACTTAGACGGGGCTCCAGCAGGTTGAAGATTTCGATCATGTAAAAAGAAACGCCCTCTGTGCGCTAGTTTTTACATTCAAGTGCAGCTGCGGCTCTTTATGCCTGACTTGCATGAGGTGACTCAGTATTTTTTTTTTGGTTTGTTTTGTTTTATAACAAATCCCCAACAGGATCGGATACAAACTGTGCCCCTCTTATGCCTTCAGACCACAGTTGATTATTCTCACATCATCACAGACAGTCCTCTCTACTCATGCATATTGATGCACGCACGCACTAGCTAATCAGCCCCATATTGTCTGTTGCTCTTCACTCCTGTCCACTACCACAACAAAGCAGTACCCACTTAGAAAGTAATTAGCCAGTAAACATGTAAACTGCACGACACCTTTCTGAAGATAGCCAAACCATGTAACTCCGGCTGCAAACAGCTGTTTACTTAACCAGGACTGGTGCTTGTGCTCGCTGGCCCCAATTCAAATAAAATAATATACAGTTAAGAAGTCATGTAGCACCTGTGTATACGGCAGGCAAAAGAGTGGAGATTCACAAATCTTAATGGATTTATTTTCAGTTCAACACACTTTTATTTAAGGATTAAGGATAAAACAAGCCTTTAACATTTATCACAGTTTTTTTTTTTTTTTTTTGCAAAGTCCAGGATCAGAATGCATTGTCTCCATAGTGCAACATTTACAATTCCATTTCAGTAAATCTTGTCACAAGCTCACGCACATGCTTATGTCAACAGCTCGGCAGTGTATTCATCGGCTGTACTGTGTTCACAAAGACAACAATGAGAATGTGCATTTAGTGGGCCAATCACAGTACAGTGAGATGATCTTAATCAAATTTTTTAAAGCATTGTTTTAGTGCCATCTTTGGGTGTGGAGGCACTGTGCTCTAGAACTACTTCAAAGCAGTTTTTTTTTCCACGTGTGGATCTCATCTGGAGGGATTAACCAGTGTCACATACTGAGGACATTTAAATGGAAAGTCAATGCTGAATACAAAACAAAGGTGAGGTGATCAAAACATGAGAAGACACGTGGACACGATGTGTCACTTTGGTACTCATTAAGTCATCCTCTCTCCACATTTGTTTCCTTTACCAAGCAGCTGTTACGCATTTCAATTGTGCACTCCAACTGCACTACTACTAAAATGTGTGAGAGTCACTTCTTTGGGCCATTATCCCGGGCTATATAAACAGTCCTTGACATACAGATGTATGTCATATTTTATACCTTAAAATAACTTTGGTTCGAGTCGAGTTTCTGGCTACCTAAAAATCTTTTCACCCAACTGCACTCACCCATTTTATGTTCACCAGATGGTTGTGATCTTTGCTAGCTGTTTGGTTTCCAGCTGACAGTGAGTTCATTGGCACTTTTTTTTTTTTTTAAAACTAATAACAGACATCCAAAACAAAAGAGCCAAGTCAAGCGACAATCGAGGGACAACTCTCATGGCATATTGTCAGTCATCTGAGCTCCTGCTAATATAAAGTTCTTTTGACAAGCAGTCAGTTGTTTTGGCTTACAAGATGCAGCTGAACTCATAGCTGTGATTGTGTGGAAATTTTGTAAGGGAGAAAAAGGACAATATTATGCACCATATAATACATCCACTATATCTGAAAGCTGTTTTCAAAGCAGAGTTGTAAAAACAAAGCATTGACAGGCAAGGTGCTCTGGCAGAATACACTTTAGGCTACTCAGTCTCATTACATTATTGATCCAACAATGTTGCACGGTACCTCTTCAAACCAGGAGTGTCAAACATATTTTGTCTCAGGCAACATTGTGTTTCATTCTTCCTGCATATACATTGTACTGTCCTCGCGAAGACGTGGGTGAGCATAGTCTAAGCTAGACAGCAAGCTAAACTATTGAATGATGCAAGACGTCCTCTGGTTGTTTTTCACTTTTAATGGGAAATCTTGACACCATTGAAAGAGTGAAACTAAAAAAACAAATAAGATTAAACTTGCCTGAAAGGCAGAACATAAATGTATTATTGACTCATAATATTGAATGCACACGAAAAAATTGTTTGATAAATATTTTTTAAAAAGTCAATGAAAACAGTTCTTGTTCATTTCATTTTAAAATGCTGTTTTTGTAACGTAACGAATGCTCATCTCTCATCTTTTTAAAAGTGATGCACATTTTGCTGTATAGCCTGCCACATAAAATAGGCCTTGAGTTTGAGACTGGTCCGTGCATTAAACAGACTGATGCATGTCTCATCAGTTGCCTCTCCCACTGATACGGCCTTTGTATAATAACGCACGTTCCCAATGTGCCTTTTATTATGACCACTTAAAGCTACAGCAAATGACCCTCCAAGACCTCTTTACATCTGACAAGCACGCTACGTTTCCCCTTTCTGTTACCCGCCCACCCCCACTTACTCTCAGAGAGACAATGAGCTCAGCATCAAGGCCCAGTAATGACTCCCAGCCTTAGTCCTGATTAGAAACATGCCGGGTGCTTCTGCACTCCGCAGGCAGCCATGAGGCCCCCTCACAACACAAGGCACAAGAGTTTTGAGAACACAGCTGAAATAGATGTGTAAACCTCTCCCCCTATTTCATTCATTGCTCCTGTACCAACTAGCCCAACACTAATTCCACAGACAAGCTTTCTGCGAGCCCAAAGGTGCCCTGTTACCAACATTAACCTCAAACTCTATCTGAATCATGACCGAGACACAACACACAACTGCTTGCAGCCTCTGACTGGAGTATCCTGGCGAGTCTATATTATTATTATTATGATGATGATTAGTATTATTATTTACATTAAACTCTTCCAGCATTTAGATTAATTTAGACTCACGGCACTAGCAAGCCACACAGATTTAAGAATTAACTTAGTGTATCACCTAATTGGACAGATTTGTCACATCTCCACATGAGGATCTGCTACATCACTCAGCAAGTGGGCAGCAGCAGCGGTTAATGCGCCCTTACCTTTCTTAATAGCCATATTTGCGTCACAAAATTACAGGCGAGCTCTGCAGAGAGATGCTTTTATTGCATCTGACCAACTAACTTCCTCTCAATAACAAAAGCATTGCATGCTGAGCTGTATTTTGATGTGGTGTGTCAGCATAATTAGAGGTCCCATAAAGGCAGGGAGATGGGGGCGAAAGGGAGTCATGTCCATCTGTCAAGTGTTAGGGAGGTGGGCACAGGGTTTAGCAACCAGGGTCCTATTGCTCACTGTTTTTAGGGCCGAAGCCACTCAACTGATATTATTCTAGCACATAGCGCCAAAGTGTGGATGTGCGCGTCTCTGTGTGTCCATGTTGATGCAATGTCTCAAGGGGCCTCGAGAAGTTTAGAATTACCATGCCTCGCAGATCAATGGGCAATGGGTAGTTATCTGCATGCGCACGGAAGAACACAATACAATGATATGGCAAACAACAGCAGATAGCATGCATTGCATTTTCTAGAAACATTAGACACTAAAGTTACAAGATACAGCTGCTGCTCACTAGATTGGATCAAGGTGACATGGTAATTTAAAACATTGAACACCTATCTTTTTGCCAATTGTTACTCACAAATTCACCCAATGTTTGAATGAATTGGATATGTTTTATTCTTGTGGAGCTATTTCCTGAAAATTCGTCTATTCGTTTCAAGCAGTTTATGGTCATTCAATAATACTTCAAGATGCCACGAGAGGGTGCCAAGGTAGTAATCCTGTCAAGTAAGTAGATTGAAGTGATACATCTGACTAATATACTAACATCTTTGTGCGTTGGGAAGGAGATTAGGAATAGCCTGGATTGCTCCAGGTTATGGAGATTCTTTGCCACATGTGCTTGTACCGTTCATTTACTAGTATTGCCATCGTTTGAAATGTGGAGCAGAGTTGCCACAGTGATGCACTCAGTCTCTATGATGAAATTCAGTAGATTCCTTCTTCTGAAATGCTGACATCTTCAACTTTAAAAGGACACTAAACAGTTTCAGAAGAGAATATTCACGTGTCCACAATACCACCTGCATATATATATATATATATATATATAAATATATATATACAAATTTGGTTTGACATTTGGAAGAAAAATAATGACAATTGGAAATATTTCATCTCATCCTCGTTTTTTTCTGAAGGTTATGGAATGTCACAACCTCTTTAAACCTGCTTTTTACGCCAACAGAAAGTGCCAGCTGTAAATGAATTTTATAAATGTAAATCTTTGGGCATGATTGCTGATGTATGGTGTCAGCCGATAAGTTAGTATCTTAAATTTGAGGAAAACATGATTGTGTTTGCTGTTCACAGATGCATCTGTTAAGCCCTTTTCACACCGCACTTGCTCAGTATGAAAGATGCGCGTGGCAATGCGAATGACAGGTTTTCAGCATGCCCATATTTGGATTTGCTGACGTAGCAGTGATCAATTTAAAGAGGAGGAGGTGGACACAAGTGGTAAAGAAAACTTAATGGCTCGGCAGAAACTTGGATAGTTTAATCATGCTGTTACTTGTGAATAAGTCCACCAAAATTAACATTAAATCACACCACCTCCTCTTATCCAATTGGTGGCATATGTCTGACGTTACGACACGCGCTGCTCTCGAATCGAACATTTTCAAATTTGAGGTGCTTTTACCATGCAATGCCACCCAGCAATGCCCCATTCTGTCTTTCCCCACTCCCCGGCCCTCACCACATACACAATAGATGGCTGTGCTTTGTAAAATACAGTTTGGAAACGACTTTTGGCTGTTTGTACAATATTTTTCTGTTATCCATTGCGCATGCTCACTCTCAATATATTATGTTTAGAAGTGTATGCATTATTTTAAAAGTGTGTTTAGAGACATTAAAAAAATCTGGGACGCATATTGCTTATCCGGAATTTAACCCCGACAATGGGGGGTTTTGACTGCTCACCTGTGGATGATTAAGAGTCTTCAATTAACCTTACATGCATTTTGGGGGAACGTGGGAGGAGTACCCAAAGAAAACTCCACACTAAGATATTCCAATGCAGTTTTCAACCAAGACACCTCACGGTGAGTGAAACGTGCATTTTATTCAGACCGCTTCAATACACCGTAGATAACCTATCAATACATCTTTACAGCTGACATGAACACTATGTTTTCCTTTTTTGTTTCCCACCCTCTCCAAGATTGGAACACATATCTCTTGACTGTAATCACTACTCAACCATGGTGCCTGAAGATATGGTATGCTCATAATGTAGTCAATGTAGCTATACTATACGTGACTGTAATCATGCCCATATATGGTTGTTCCTTCCTGGAGTTGTCAAGCATCTATTAGAAAACTTATAATGAGCAATACTTTTCCTTCCTTGCATAAGAGCGACTACAGCTGCATCTCATTTTTTCCAGTTAAACAAAGTGGTTATCTTGACACACCGTTGTCTTGGCTTGAAGACAAATGTATTTATGTTATTAGTTTGGTCCAGGTGTGTATTTAGTGAACAGCAAAATGGTGGAAATTGGACGATTTAAACAATTCCCATGATCAGATTAATTGGTGAAAAACACAATGGCAGCCTATTGTATCCGCACCATTACGTTAACACAGCTCGTCCCTGAATTCTTTTCGAGTTGTGTATTACTAATGTGAGAGGAAAGTAGTCTGGAAGTGCCTTTCACTCCAAGCCTGAGGGCTTTGGGCAGTTCTCCTACCTGTGAAACACTTGTATGAGTCATTTTTTTTTTTTTTTCAAAAATACGTCTTTTGTGTTGTTTTTTTATGCGTTAGTAATGATCCACGCATTAGAAATTTTACAGCCCAATAAACTTGCGACATTGGAACCAAATTGGCTGCTCATACTTAGTAGCTTTATGAGGAAACATATTGAGGTGTAATTGCCTCAAGGGAGCACGCACTTAAGGGTGCAAGTATACAGTAGGTGTGATTTAAGCAAATCTTCCTTGCATTCAACAGGGACACTGAACTTCTTGTGAGCAGTTACAGAGTTTCCAATAGCCACATTAATATGTGGGACACATAAGCGTTTGCGTAATACTTTCATTTCATTTCATAGTTCTGAAAAATATGGTTTTACACTGTGGTATAGTGTCACTTAAAACAAAAACATCTGTTTGGCACTCAGCTTATTCAGCATATGGAGTCCTGTCATGAAAATGATTGAGAGTGGAGGAGAAGATCCTGTTGCGTACCTCCTCCACCCTCCCTCCCAAAAAAAGATAACAAAGACAACTACCGTTTATTGTTTCAAACTCGCTGGACATAACTTTAAGTACACCTGAACAATCCAATGAAATTCAAAACTTACACTATAAAAATGTAAGTGGTAGACAAAAAAATACTAGGCCAAAATAGTAATATTTTCCCATTTCAAATGATTTAGTAAAGAAGAAAATATTAATTGAACAATTTGGTTTATTATGGTGGTTGTACTTTGCAGTGGTGTAAAAGTATAGTGCATTATAAATAAAGGTGCTTCTAATATGGTTGTTTGATGACAATCAATGAAGAAAATGTAATAGTAGAATATAGCACTACTTTAATAAATGATCTGCATGCAGATGATTTCGTTTTGTAAATCCAGATAAAATTAAGTACACTACATTTTATTTGTCAGTAAGACAGTAGGCCTTACTTGGGGCAATTGTTAAAGATACAATATGAATCCTCCATCCCATCCTCCTATAGTAATTTGTATTTTGTCCCTTTAATTTGATTAGACATAATTTAATTATTGAGAAAATCAGCACAATGGATAATTAAAAAAAAAAAGAACTGTGTTACTATCGCTCATAAATAGTTCATGCCGCTGCATAGTTTGGCCTCTGCCGGAACTTTCAGCCACGTAGTATGGCATGCGCACACTGAGGAACCTTTCACCAGTTTCATCTGATACGCTGTGACTCCAAGCAGGAGCCGACGCTACAGACAAGGTCAACATTTGCGGGTTAGTAGGTCAAACAAGGAGCTAGTCTTTTGACAGAGTACGGAGGCAGGGTCAGACTAATGTGATTTATCAATACAGCACAAAAGTGATTCATTGTCCGTCATATCGACTGTGATAATCCACAAGATAGGCTGTGGTCATCATTGCCTAATGAGTGAGGAGGTGTCAGGGGAAGGTGAATAGAGTGCTTGTCAGAGAGAGTGTGCATCATTGTTCTGTGCCTGATACACTGATTCGAGCACCAAGAACATGCACCTGCAAGATGACCTTATATTTGTCTGCTGTTCCGCAACTGCTTCCTACTCTTGCACAAACACACCCACACACATTTGGATAATGGAGGGGCCTGAGAAAAAGAGAGAAAAAAAAAGACAAGAGTTGTGTTGCTGGGGCTTGGGTTCAGGTCAAGACTCTGCTCGCTGTAATCCCTCTCAGGTGATGCTGTTCACATTCAGCTCGTTCCAGCTGATCTGCTTAAAAATGCCTTCCTCACCCCGTAAAAGCTCCCCCACCCTTTTCTCACCGGCAAGGGTGATGAGAGTGAGGGAGGGCTGCTGCTTTTCCTCACCCATCGAAAGCTCAGATCATTTTTCATCCTTTCTGCAAGGCCATTAATGAGCCAGTTAGCTGGTGCCACACAAGAATAAAGTCAACAAATCTTGACAGTTTTATGGAAAGAAGAAGGTCAGGATGCAGGGCTCTCACATCACCTGGATTAGACGAGCATCATGTGAGAGAGCAGTGTCAACAGACAAGCCATCTGAAGGGCTCCCTTCCCTTTTTCCAACGGCTACAGTGGCGATGCGGGTTATAAAGCAGCCACTTGGAGCATTCCCTCGCTCATCAACATATTATATTGCACAGAAGTGCCGGGTTCCAACATTAACACTGCCAACCACAAACTGGGGATTTTGTGTAAACTTTCATCACACATAGGCCTGCTTTTCAGGGCCAGGATGGAGAGGAACCGTCTGAGATTTTATATTAGGTTTGTGTACAATACGTCTACAACTTCTTATGAGCGCTTATATGGGCAAAAATTTAAAATACAACATACGGGGGTAAAACGCAAGTTTTTCAAGTTGAAACAGTTTCCAACTCTAATGCTTGTCTAATGTCTGGCCTTATTATTCTTTGTTGAAATAAGTGCATAATCGGCTTCACGTCATCGCTATTTTCTGTGGATTTTGGCATCAAACCACATCCCGCAATCCTTGTACCGACTGTCCTTAATGGTACAAATATGTCGTGCATTTCTCCCTACACGGTGCTAGGCCACAGTTGTTTCATCTAAACACTTTCATTCTTTCTTTAAAACATCTGGAGATGCAGTTCAGCAACACATCACTGTGAATTGACCATAAAATAATTGCAAATTAGCTGCAGACGTTTTGGTATTCAATTCCGGGCAACAGATTTGAAGGGGTTAACAGTATCACGTGGCAACTTTTCACCACTCTGACTGCTACATATTCATTACCTATTATAACATCTGTGTTGCTCCTGGCAGTGCTACTCAAGTGTGATTTTATGTAGTCAGCAGGTGGCATCATTATCCAGCAAATACAAATAACAACTGTTGTCTTGTCAAGAACCACTTTTCTAGAATTAGGTATGTTATCAACTTGACAAAACAATCACTAAAAAAATTGAAAATGAGACAAGATGTAATGTATTAAACAGTCGGAATAAAAGCTAATCATGCTCAATATCAATTGACACTGTCAGAGAGATTTAGACCTATTCATGTGTTTGCCGTTCTGATTGTGCTTGGCAGTGGTGTCTGAAACATGCTGAGAGGCATTTGTTTTGTTACCTCATGTGCCGTATTTATAGGAGTGGAATACACTAGAGACCTCTCTGTATGTGACAGTGCACTTTCTTTGACACCAGTGAAAACTACAACATCAATAAAAATGTTTTTTTTTAAAAAAACACTATATTTACATTTGGAAAATTCATCCATACGTTTGTAACGCTCATCCTCACTCAGGTTGTGTGTGTGTGCTGGGGCCGATCCCAGCTAAGTTTGGGCAAGAGCAGATATCGACAAACAACCATTCACACCTACGGACGAGTTTAAGTCTTCAGTTTACCTCAGCTAAGTTACTTGATTGGTTAGTCGATTGAAACGATAAATTCTAAATCTACCATTCGTAACCTGTCAGATGGGATTTGTTGTCTGATAACCATAATCATAAAAGTCACTTTTTTTTTTATAACACTTGTAATAGATTCGTCTGGTCTACCTTAAGAGATATCTGGTGATTGTAACATAACCAAACATGGTTGTGTCATGCAGCATGCAGGCTCCAAATATTTTTCATCAAAAAGATTGCAATCACAGTCTTGACTATTTAATTTAAAACATTCAGCTTGTCTCCATGAAATCCGAACATGATTGCATATCTCTTGCACTTGGTTATGTTGATACATGCATGCATCACATCAGTGGCAAAACATTTTCATGCGTGTTCCAAAAGGCATGAATGTTGCTATTGTTACACATAAAACAGTTGTGCTCGGCAAGAACAGTGTGGCCAAATTGAGTTTCAAGCGTGTCTGGGACTCAACACTGCTGAACGATTTGGATAGCTCCTGGTACATGCCAGACAGACTGTGTATAAACCTGTCAGAAGTACGCTGAGGACTCCAAAAATACTTGGGGAATTTTTTGACTGGACGATTTTTTACATACGGAGCCCGCCAAGGGACATCGCAATAATATTTAAGATTGTGATATAACCCGTTTTATTACAATAATATTTATGTTAAAACTCAACACTATTGCAATAGAATGCAATGAGTTTTGCAAATTATTCGTGCGGGAACAAGTGATTCCACTTCCAGGTCATTAAAAATAGCCTTTAACTGTTGTAGAAAGCGGACTGTTTCCATAAAAACAAATTGCCGGATTCACAATACAGGAAGTGGCGCACCTATGTCACGCAAAGGCTCATGGGGCGCAGGAATAAGTTGGATAGCAATTTTCTTTTGTTAACTAACTGTTAACATTTAGTACATACCTTATCCCTTTGTATGCAAACTATGTCCTTGCTTGGGACATCTAAAAAAAAAAATCTCTCCAAACTGTCATTCATGCGCCTGCCTGTGCTGCCGTACACTTAAAGCCATGACCCAGAGGTGGAAGAATTTTGTTCTCGTCCTAAAATAATATTTTTGTAATTATGATCTTTTTTTGTGAAATAATGTAATAAAAATGGACGAGGTATTGTATAAAAAGGCAAAGGTTTATATGCGGTAATAAATCATTGCATTATGTTGAGAAGTATTGCATTATTTTGCAATCTTAAATCATACAAAAAATAAATAAAATATTCCCTCTTCTCCGTAAACACCTTGCTGTGTGGTTGTGATAAATAAAAACAGCAGGCAAATACCAAATATTTGGGGTGATTTTCGCAAAGGTGCTTCCGCCCCAGTGTTGTGCCATGAGACCTCCAAAGGATACGTTTATAAAATTAGAGTCAGTTCAAGTACTTCTCATACAGGCACAAGCACGCCCCACACGCACACACACCGGCTCCGTAAACAGGAAAAAAAAATGATGAGATTCTAAGGGCCCATGTCTGACAGGGGGGCAGATAATATTGTATTTTCAGGCAGCAAGATCCCTTTTTTTTCAGGGCCCCAAATTCCTGGCGGTACAACTGCACACACAAGTAGCAAGTGAAGCAATGGTGTGTTGCCATCCAACATATTTAGGATGTTTGAACAGGACAAAAATACAAACATAACTCCCAGACGCTATCTAACAGAGTCATTCAAGACAGAAGAACAGAGGAACACAAACAGAAGGGCGAAAAAACGTGTGTGTTTGCCAGTACCCCGCAGTGCTTCACTGATTATTTGCAGATGGACCGTGGAGGGCTTTCAGAGTGTGGAGGTTCCCCCTGGCACGCAGTGCATATGATTAAATCTGTGATTGCCATACAATTTACAAGAACCAGCCCCCTCCCCTGACTTTGAATGAGTTCTCTACAACATTAACACACAGCAGGGACCGGACCGGTTGCCCAAAAATTGGCGTTACGAGAGAAAGAGTGAGGGAGAGAGAGAGAGAGGGATAGAAGAAAAAAACAGACCAAGCCAACATCAATTGGGCGCCCGAAGGATCCGACGAGTTATGTCACAAGTCTAAAGAGGACTTGGCTGGGGCCAACTCTCCTAATCCCACTGTCTCCTCGTTCATTGAGAGTATAGAGCAGTGTTTACAAAGAGGCTGATCCCCTCCTCAACTGCGCCTCCGCTGAGCGATTGTTATGCTGGTTTCCTACCAACTGTTCAAAGTGGTTATGAGATCAATTAAAACCAGCTTAGGGGGCTTGAGTGGAGATGTGCAATTCATATGTCGGGGTAAAGGGATTCCGTATCCATTCATTAAATAGCTCTCACCATAAAAGCCCGCTCTTATCCAATGAGATGTTACGTTATGGAGCGATGCGCATCAGCAACTTTTGGGAAGGATTCACTTTTAGTCCTCAACGGGACACGACCCTTTAGTTCGCCTTTTATTTTTGTTGTATACTTTAAACACAATAAGAATGCTTTCACTTTACATGAGCATGTTTTCAACTACACGTGCCCGGCGTATCTGCGCACATTTTACGCATACCGAAAGCGGCAAAAAAAAATACACAGCCTCTTAACCTCCTCCACAACTCTTTTGTAAGATTATCTCATGATGTCAGAAGACTAAATGTCTGACTTATTCACACTTTCCATATGCTCTAAAAGTATAGACTGGTCCTTGATGTCATGCCTCAACGCACCTTGAGCGTTGTCAGAACCAAAAATTAAATCAGTGTCGGGCTAAATTGTTTATGTCGCCATTTTAAAAGGCGCATGTAAAATACAGTACCGCACTGTGAAAATGAAGATTTAACATCATATGCGTTTAACCCAATAGTCACTCTGTCGATGCGGCGGTATGAAGCTGTAACTTTTACCTCTTTTGTTTCTCCTCCAGCGTTGTGACGGCGCCTGACAGTTGCTGTACTCCATACAGTTCAATACTATCAGCGCAAATGAGAAGAGTCGAAACTGCATCTGGACGGCTATTAAGTTGTCCGGACCCCGATTTAAAAAAAGGGGGGGTGCCAAGTGGGCTTGCGATGAAGTTTTTGACTCTGTAAATGTTCTCCTGGAGTTCCTTTTAGTCGAGCTGCAAATTTGTCAAACATCAGACGAGATGCGACATATCAGGTCACCAATTGGGATCATTCTATGGACTGAGATGATCCTCCGTTGAGTGTGAGTGTCCTCGTCGGTGCGCTGTGGAGATATAATCACAAACGAGATTAGTGTGATTGAAGTGTGACAAAATCAACACCGAACAAGGACGCGTGAAGTGACACAATTTGGATTAAAATTCACAACAGTAAATGGTATGTGTGGTAATTTGTTGAAACGGTGACAAGTAGACCAGCAGAAAAAAACGCCCATTGCGCGCATTGTGCGTAAAAGCGAAACAAAACGCTCGGCGACATAAACTTGTTGTCAAATTACCTTGCATTTGACGAAATGTTACTCCGTCCCGGTTTCGCTTTTATTTTAGGATCCCCTGGAGTGCAAGTGCAGCTTGGGAACACGCAGCATCACTCGTTGTGTGACAAAACTTGGGTTTCCAAGAAGAGAGCAGAGGTCCGACAGGGACGCGTCGCAGCGTGCATGAAGTGAGTGAGACCAGAATTTCTTCCCTTCCCATAAAATTCTTAGATTCCGTCCACCTGGGTTTCTTCAAAGTTTGTCACTTCGAACAATGGGCACACAAGCACGCGTGGTTGTACTTGGACGGATTGAGAGCCGCAAATGAGTCGCATGTGCGTTTCCGCGCGCTGCTGAGGTTGAGCGGTGACTGCCTCCAGTTTGGTCCTGATGCTTTCTGCCTCCTTCCTCATATAGAGCCGTGCTGATGTCACGCGCGGAGACTTCAAGTTTTGGTGTTTCTTCTTATTTATGATGCTGAAGATGACATGTCGTATATTCGCTCTCCTCCAGCCACCCCCACCTCCTTGTCTTGCACGCTCACTAGTGGGTGCGAGGTTGCTTCTGGGTGCTAGTGGGCGTAAACGAGCCTTTTGAGCCTGTTGATGTAAAACAGTTTAAGGGCAAGAAAAAAAGTCGATCTGGGGGCTGTCTAGATTTGGCATAGTGACTGCGGTAGCAATTTACATTTTTCCTGTACAATCACCCATATCCCAAAGAGGATCCCACTTCCTCAATGCTAAGTTTTAGCCAATACTTTCCATAGAAGTTTAGCCGGATCAAAAATGAAATAATGACATACGTTCAGACTAAAATCTGCTCCACTGTTAATTAGAAGTTGGAGGTAAAAAAAAGTACGAAGGATGTGCCTAATGTGCGTAATAAGATGAGTCTGCCAGTCTCGCCACGTCGTTTTATTGCACGCCAAGGACTAAATCCGCCACCCGTCCCCGAAATTAATGTAAATCGTTATAGAGGCTGAAGTAGTTGTGGCGCGTGTATAAATCATTCAGTAATTTAAGGGTTTTCTTAAGTTCAAGCATTTAAGGCTGACCCGTGTGACCTCATAAATGGGCACAACCTCGGGCGTTCAGCTTCTCCTTCAGTCAGACCCACCTTGCTGAGGGAAAGACACGATGCTCGCTGGCACTCGTCCGCTTTCCAATGACATTCAAACTCTGGCAACCTGTCAACTTTGAAGCTCTTTCAAGGAAAAAATTGTGACTCACGAGTAGTGTGTTGCACTCGTGTAATGGAAGGTAATAAAAGAACCTTTCAGTTTACATGGTTGTAAACGAGGAGATGAGTAAACAATCACACCGTCCTGTTTTAAGCAAACCCAGCAATTACAGTAGACTGGAAAACTGATGGATGACACAGGTAAAGGATGCTTTACCAAATTCAGCCACTAGGTGTGGCACTTAATCTTTCATGTACTTCAAGGAATGAAAAGCGTTTTTCAGTGCTCCATCCATTACTTGGACTTTCATGACAAACAAACTTTCACAGGAGCAGTTGAATGACAGCACATATTGACAGGTGATTTGAAAATAAATTAAATTTGAGTATGTTTGCACGTAAAACAACAAGAAAACCAGTTAATTGAGATTTTTCTCCTACGGCAATAAACCACGAGTGAGTTTCTATTTCTTCACTGGGACGAATGAAAATAACTTGAAACCCTCGAACACTGTTTTAAAAATAAGACCCATAGATGATTTCTTGCCAAAACCTATAGTGACCTTTGTCCCATTTTTTATTTATTTGTTCAGAGAGCACTGATGGACATTGTGGTTAGGAGGCATGTTATAGCTGCAGGCAGTGCGATTAGTTTGGGGTCCTCACTAAAATAACATCTGAGACTGAATTGTTAAGGTGAATGTGATAATTTATGCCTTAGACACTTTTTATTTTCATGATGTGTCACTGAGACGGGGGGATAGCGAGCCAATCACTTTAGTCTCCCTTTGCCTTCTTTGCGCTGCAACCTCCCTCCCTCTCATTGCAGTGTACAGATAAATCGAGATGACGTCAGCATTTGGAAGATCTGGCTCCAAGCCCTCAATGCCATAATAGCAATGAGGTAAGCTGCTGTATACTTTCATCAGAAAAAAAAGACTGAATGTGTGTTTTTTTATTTCTATTTTGCGCAAGTTGTCATTAAATCTTAATGCCAATCGTAAAATTGATGTATCTGAGAAGTTTTGTCTGTTGCCATATTGAGAACTCAGTTTCAACACATTTTATTTGTAAAAAAGAGGTATTGTCTTTCGAAACCCCCCCAGCAAACTCAGTCATATACAATGGATATTATGTCTACACACCGCTGTTCAAATGCTAGATTTTGCAATATAAAAAATGAGACCAAGAAAAATGATTTCAAACTTTTTTACCCTTAATGATACCCACAAATTTTGCCACTCAATCTAACAAAAATGAAATACTTTAGAAAGGAAATGTGATTGCACAAGTGTGCACACCGTCTTATAATTGGTGACTGTTCATAATTAATCATCACTAACAGTAAAAAAAAAAAAAAAAAACGGTCAAGTTTATTGCAAAAGTCTTAAGAGAAAACAAATGTAACACGTTGGACGACTTATGACCACATCTGCTGCACAGTGCATGCAAGTCCAGGCTCTGGGCTTCCCGAGTGGAGTTTGCATGTTCTGCCGGTGCCTACGTGGGATTGCTCCGTGTCCTTCCTCCCACTTCCCCAAAACATGCATGGTAAGTTAATTGAACACTCTAAAGCAGGCATCACCAAATGGCGGACCGCGGTCCGAATCCGGACCGCGCGATGGTTCGGACCGGACCCATGACCGCTTTACGCTGAATTTTTTTCAGGGCGCATTCGCAAACGTTGGCGCTGCAATTCTAGTTAATATGGAAAAGGCGTCACTGATTTGAGCCAATCAAATGTTTTGTTGTTTGATCCACTGCCAATTGCGCAGCAGACCGGAAAAGAGTGCTGCTGACAGTTTGCCTTGCTAAAAAGTTAGCAAGGTCGATGCGTGTTGTTTTAAATGAATGGACGGAGAAATTTAGTTTCGTTCTGGCTGCAGCCGATTCAAAACCAGTGTGCATCATATGCTCCGAAACTGTCGCAACATTGTGAAGCGCCACTACGAAACAAAGCACCGCCCTTTTTGCAAAGTTATCCGCTGAAAGTTTGAGGTGAGCGCACGCAAAAACATCGAACTTCGAGTGCAGTATAAGAGATTTTTACATTTTTGTTGACAGCCCAGCAGCATGCAAACGAATGTTCATTAAAGTATCATGGATTTTGGGGAAACATAAAAAAACGTTCAAGTGATGGGGAAGTTGTGAAGGAGTGCTTAAATGCTTAAATGCGGTTGCACAAACATTATTTAAAGGAAAACACACAGGCCAGATGTGTGAAATAATCTACCAAATCCCAATGGCCCTGACTCCGTTACAACCCAGAATTAAGTCACTGGCAGGGCAGTCACAAACTCATTTTTCTCATTAAGAGATGTTAAAAAAAATATTAAAAGAAAAGGTAGTGACAAAGCTCATTTTGAATTAGTTTTTCATGATGACAGCCATTTTTATTGATTGTGTACTGAACATGTTGACCTGTTTTACTTGGATAATTAGGCTTTCCGTTTTTTTTAGGCTGATAACTCTTTGATTTGAGGAAAAAATAGGTAAAAGATGTTAACTCAATGCTTAGCACTTGATATATTTCTGCAGGAGATATTTGACTGTTTTTTTCTGGAAGTGGCAAACTTAAGTTCCTGGAGCCACATTTTCTTGAATGTGAAATAAACGCCTTATATTTGTTTGACTGGCAAAGGTGTTTAATGTGAACATTGCTAAATATTTCGTATATGAGTGCGCTCTGTTGAAAATGACGAAATATTGAAACTAAAAATGTAGACATAGGCTAGACATTAAGGGAAGTTGGACTTTGGTTCGGACCTTTTAATTGGAAGAAATTTTAGTCGTGGACCTTTGTGACTTTTAATTGAATACCTCTGCTCTAAAGTGTCCCTCGGTGAGTGGTTGTTGGTCTCTGTATTTCGGCGATTGGATGGCAACCAGTCCAGAGTGTATCTCGCCCACTGCAGCCCAAGGCAGCTGAGTTAGGCTCCAGCGTGCCCACGACCCTCGTGAGGACAAGCAGTTGGGTAATGGATGGATACAGTAACACAGCTGCTCAAAATTCACCTGTGCTATACACCTGCAATGTTGTGGTGCTTTCCTTCTCCCCAAAGTGGGGAACAATAACTAGCCAATTCCATCTTATCAAATGAAATAAAATAAATATATTTTTTTTTAATTTCAGGCTTTGGCTAAATAAATATTTTCTATCTTTTTTTTCTTTTGGGTTCAACATCAAAACAGATTATTTACAATTCCCAGACTTGATGTAGAGTCATTCAGCAGGTGTAATATACATGTAATTGAAATCTTTTAGTGCTTAAACAGTATGCATGGGAAAAGCACAGGAAAAGCAGGAATGTGAAAGAATTGCCTGTTTTAGGGAAATTGTGATAAAGATAGAGGGAATGAGTAGCAGAAGACTGAGTTATGAGAAGGTCACATGAAGGGAAAAGTGGGGGTGGTGGGGGCGACATTAAAAAGATTGTGACCGTCTGGCTAATGGTTCTTTATGGCTCCCTCATGTCCTCAGATGGGCAGAATGACTGGCAGAGATTGTGACCGCTGGTCACTGTACATCACTTCTGTGTGCCCCTTCAGCGAACATCCAATTCAAGGGGGCTGCCACAGACGGTAAGAGTACCACTTAAACACCATAAAACCAATAGACTAAACAGACATTCATCATTGCAGCTCACACGTACAAAGTGTATCAGACACAGGACTTTTAACCGGTCCACTCAATGACTCAATATGCACGTTAAATTCTCATCAGGTACTGTATAACTGTTGTAAAAAAGCCTGACCACTCAAACCTCAGCTGCAGAAAGAAATGTCCAGAAATAGGACAGTCATTGGTGAACTGGCTTTGTTGATTTAATCGAATCAGTGATTTGAAACAAGTGCAGAAACAAAACACAGAGCGGGATGAGGGAGGGTTGGGAGGTGGAGAGGTTTGGTTAAATGCAGCACATTGATTAGGAAACATTTATCTTTGAGCAACTAAAGGTTTCCTGACCTGGCAACTTGGTGTCTGGAAGAAAACAAATCATCAAATTAGACCATTTGGAGATCAAACCCATGTTTTGGTTGTTGATCGTGGGAAATGTCAATAAGTAACAAATGTGCAAGCAGTTAAGCGCAGACATTTTCCTTGTGTGTGTGTAACGTGTGTGTTCTGTTGGTAAGCTCTGGGTGGCTGTGGGCTGACAGGGACCTTGAGCAGCTGGCCCAGATGGCAGGCTGTAAATGTTTTCTATACAGTGTGTAAGTGATTTGTTGCCTTAAGGACATGGGGATATAATGGAGTGCAGTGTGTTGTTTGCAGCCTGTATTATCTATCTAATTGCAAAATCTCTGTAATGAGGGTACAATTATTTTGTAGCAGTTATATATATATATATATATGTATATGTATATATATATATATATATATATATATATATATATATATATATATATATATATATATATGTATATATGCAGGCAGGGCAGGGTTATGGCTGCTGTGATTGTGACTCGCACAATAGGGAGGAGGTTAATTGAGCACATCAAAATTTAGACGGTTAAAAGCTGGAGAGTTAAAAGTTAACATTTAAGATGTCTGTTGAGAACATGACCTTGATGCTGTCTGCTAAAGCAACAACCCATCAAACAACTTTGACAGACATGCCTGTTTTCTGTGTTGGAGCTGTCTGAAGTAACAAGTCAAGTTCAGAGTGTGTGCATGATTATGATATTCTGGATAGTTGTAGTACTTGGTCTACATACCACTAGAAATCACAAGGTCAACATCACAGACACACTTAAATGGTATGACTGGACTCCAAGCCACCCATTTGCAACAAGTCCTAAGTGCAGGGGACTCGGCACATTGAGTAATGTTCACCAAAAGACAATGTGAGGGTCCACTTTATTTACCTTTCAGAGCTTAGTCACTGTGCTGCGGTCGCAAGTGGTACGAATGATGGATGGATGGATTCTCCCTTGTCATTAGGCCTTGAAAGAGCAACAGTGGGATGAAAGCACGAGTGCTGTTAAACTTGCTCTTACTATAGCTTATTTTGTGCAAAGAGAGCTTTGGTTGATGGTTCATCAGTATTCTTCAGCCTAGTTCTTCTGAACTGATTGTTTATGAGTCTTCGAACAAAGTTCTTGTTGATCTAGTCATTTGAGTATAGATAGATAGGGTATAGATAGTAGCCTTTAGTGGTGAGCTCGGAGCAAAGAATCTGGTATTATGTAGAGTATGTATACTGTATGTTGGAGTTCACCTATTTATTTTTACAATAGATGCACTTTCTAAATGTTCTTGATCAAAAAAAAATCTCAAATACAACCTTCTGTAAACGAACGTCCAACTCACATAAACTGCAGGCATTTCTAGATAATTCTGTCATTGTGAGGACTGAGCTATGATATACTAATTACAGAGAAGGTGGAACAACAAACGCATAGAGGCATGGACCAAATATTGCAAGTAATTCAGACATGGGCAATGATTCGAGAATGGTTGAAGACCTGATCAATTTGGACACTTGATATTGGGATTGCAAGTCCTCTCATTGCAACTATGAAGGTCTTAGATGAGTTTATATGTAGTTTTTCATTTCATCAATTCAAAGGCATACCTTATTAAAAGGCGCTGTCTCAGTTATGGAGAGCAATTTCTTTATTTAACATAAATAGCTCACCGCTCTATTGGGTGCAGGCATGCTAAACCAAACGCTAACTTAAAACATACAGTAGCATGCATGCATGGTAAAACATACGGTTAAAAAAAGGCAACATGAGCAAAACTGAGTTTGATTGTACTTTATTGAAGTATTTAATATGTCAGGCTCCCTCTAGTCATTGTCAGAGTCAGTCTTGTTGCTGTGAGGCTCCTCAGAAATGATGCCGGCTTTTGCGAAAGCTCGAACAACAGTGCAAGCAGCCCCTTTAACGCAAGCATCCACCTGCCGGTCCTAGTAAAGCTGTGTTCGCCATCTGTCATCCATTGCTGCCGGTCGCAACTTGACTGTGAACGCCCTTTTTACAACTATGCCCAGCGGTTGGATTTTCTTCGTCAAGCCTGGGGGCATACGCTTAGCATCCTCTTTCACGCACACCCTTCCCCCGTTAACGTCCGTATTGCTGTCCTCAGTCACGTCCACCTTTCCTCTACATAGGCAGTGTGTCGGTAGGAAATGCTCCCAGTCAGTCAAGTGGTGTGCTCATAAAAGTCACACAAGAACATTTACAGATTTTGGAAGTGGCACATTATAAGGTGCCCAGTCCAATTTGGTGAAAATGTATGATTATTTGAGGTCAGGTTGCGGGGGCAGCAACCTATGCAGGAAAGCCCAGACTTCCTTCTCTCCTGCCACATTGATCCCTGAGCCACCTCATCTGGCTCCTTTCAATGCGGAGGAGGACGGGCTTGAATCTAAGCCCTTCCCGGATGACAGAGCTTCTCACCTTATCTCAAAGGGAGAGCCCGGATAGCCTGTGGAGGAAACTAATTTTGGCCACTTGTATCCGGGAGATTATTTTTTCGGTCACAACCCACAGCTCATGGCCATCGATGAGGAAAGGAACGTACATCAACTGGTAAATCAAAAAATTCGCCTTCTGGCTCAGCTCACTCTTCACCTCGCAAGTTTCGATCAATGACGACGCTGCCCTGATTTGCCTTTCGATCTCACGCGCTATCCTCCCCTCAGTTTCGAAGAAAAAGAGAGGATACTTGAACTCCTCCTATTGGGGCAAGATCTCGTCCCTGACCTGGAGAAGGAACTCCAATCTTTCCTTGGTCTCAGATTTAGAGTTGCTGATTATCATCCATGTTAGGGTAGAGAGCCAGCACCTATGAATAGAAATGTTGTACTTCAATCAATGCACATCTAGACAAAATAAGACAATGGCTGCATTAGCAATCTAGCAGACACTCTCAGTCCAGAACACGTAAACAGCTGACGTCATCATAACAAAGAGGTTTGATGTCGAACGTATATTAAATATTTATAATCTCATTAATAATATTTGCACTATTTTGCGCCACAAACCACAGAGTACTGAGTTTTAAGAGCTACACAATAATAGGTCTCAAAATTATATATTTTAATTAATTTATCTTTGCTAATGGACAATGATTTTTATTGACAAATAATATTACATTTATGTAAAAAGATGTATATTAGTCCGAAATGTAAAACATTTTGGGGTTTCTAAAATGCATTTTCATATACACAAATAAATCAAAATTATACTTGATGCCAAGTAGTTTTGAAAAATTGAGAAAGAACTGGCCCCTCACAAATCTTTAATGTCCTTGCATTATTGCAGTAATATTTTATTTAGTTTATTTATTATTATACTTTTATTGTTTTTAATGGTATAATGGCATTTTCTGTCATGCTTGGAAATGGCATTTTACATTGTGAAGAAAATCACAATATCTGTCAGAAAAAACGCAATATCATTTTTCCCTAAAATCTTTCAGGCTTACCACCACCCTGGTCTGCCAATCAATAGGCACTTCCCCAATGTCCACTCAATGTTGTTGAGGTGTGTCAACCAGGACAGGCCCACAGCATCCAGAGCCTTTAGGGACTCCGGACAAATTTCATCCACCCCCAGGACTTTTCCACCGAGGAACTTTTCAACCACCTTGGTGTCCTCAACCCCACAGTTAGGAAAGACCACTTCAGAGTCCCCAGACTCTGCTTCCTCTGAAGAAGGTCTGTCAATGGAATTGAGGAGGTATTCGAAATATTCATATGTTTGAACATGGTGTTCGTTATGATCAATCCTTGATGAGCACAGAAGTCCAATAACAGAACACCATTCAGGTTCTAATCAGGGGTGTCATTCGTCCCAATCAGGCCCTTCTAGGTCTCACTGTCATTGGCTATGTGGTAATTGAAGTCCCAAAGCAGAATGAGGGACTCCCCAGAAGGAGCGCTCGCCAGCACACCATCCAAGTACTCAAAAAAGGGTGGGTGCTCTGAGCTGCTGTTTGGTGCATGGGCAAAGCACCCTTTGGCCCCTCCTACAGGTGCCGAGCCCATGGGAAGGCGGACCCATGTTGCCTCTTTAGGCTGAGCCAGGCTGGGCCCCATGGGTGCAGGCTCGACCACCAGGCGCTTGGCAGACAGGCAGGTTTCAGGTTACATGTTTCATTGCTTTGGATCGATATTGGCCGTGTCTTGGCCTTAACACAATAGGCAGTTACAGCTAGTGGGTGCCCTGTAAGTTTTTCTTCCAATGAATTGATGTTGCATGTCATTTAATCATTGATGAAGGACCAGTGTCAGCACTGTCCTGAAAAATAAAAGACCTAAAAGAAAGATTCAAAATAGTCAACTAAAACTGGGAATGGACTCGCAAATTGGAATGTGACAGGAGCTGACAAGAGCATCAAGAGATGCAACAATGAATTAAAGTCAAAGTAAACTTAGGAGACAACGGACAAGAAACAATTGTTTGAAGGAGCTGATTGGTAGACACAAGAAACCAGGTTGATGAGCACAGGTGGAAACAAAAAAACCTAATAAGCAAACCATGCACCACAAGAAGACATAACATGAAACAAAATACAAATCTAAACAAAAACACAGATAATAACATAATGCTTTACAATAACTGCTTTGTTGTCTTGTTTCCTTATAAATATGCAAAAATATTGTTACCTGGCATTGGCCGAGGGTTAGAAGCACTAATACAGCTAAACATGAATGTGTCACATCGGAAGGAGTGAGACACAAAGGTGGTTGGCATACTTTAATGCAGCTGGCTTCCCCTGTGGCTTTCAAAACAGCTAGACTCCTTCACTAACCACATCTAGATCCCCCACAACACACACATTTCCTGTGCCCTTTCCTTCTCACTGACCCCCAACACCCAAACACGCCTACCACATTTCATATAAGGGCCCCAATAAATATGCCAAATCCAACTGCACTCAGCCCACAATTACTGCAGCAATCATATCGCTAGTCTCAAAACCAAGCCCTTAACTTTACAACCCCAGGGAAAAAAAACACCCACAAATCTTACAAACACAAACACATCATTATATAGTATATTGCTTATGTGTTCATCCAAAATAATAAGGGGTACATATAATGAAACGATTCCCCCTACTAATGGTCTTGTACTGGTTCATTAATCACATCTGGTGAAAGTACGTTTGAATGAATCAGGCCAGAGTGTAGGTTGGACTATCCGGAACAGTGTACCTGCTCTCACGCAGTATCTCAAGTCCAACCAACCATAAATCTGACTCCCATTGACATCCATGGTCATGGGTTTTATTTATATTAGACACTATTTTTATGTCAGTACATGGTACCTCTCAGCAAAATAATGTCTCAAGATAGGACAGTGCCACTGCTTTTTAAACATTATATATTCTAATATATATATATATGTATATATATATATATATATATATATATATATATATATATATATATATATATATATAAAACATATTAGATTATTTACAAGTTTAACATTTTTCAAATTTATCACCAGACAAACATTAGACGGAGCATGCAATTATGTCAGTGCATGGATGTATAGATACAAACAAAACACTTATAATGGAATAATTTGGTAAATTATGTACATAAATAAACCATGATGGCCATCCTGTACTGTATGTAATGCAATTGTTGCACTGTTCCCGGTGGCCACTACAGCCCCATTTGGCTGAAATGTTGTGCACTGTGGGATTGTGGCCAGTTTTTCTCTGTAAGTCTTGCTAGGTTTTCTCACATGGCACCCAGAACCACTGTGGGGAAAAGGGGTTGCAGACTCCCTGAGGCTCCAAGGCACAATATGGCTCGCCCCTGGTCTACTATCACGAATGCCAGTACATTCTCTCCCAGCCCATCACGTTCTGATGGGGTCACATTTCTTACATTCTAATCAAGGCCTGATACGTTTTTCACGTACTGTCAAGGCTTTTTTATGGAGGAAAAAGTAAATGCCAGGCAGCTTTGGAAAACGTTTGTGGCCTCAGATTAAGTTCCCCTGTCAGGCCCGGCTTTATACCACCGCCCAGACTGCGCATGCCAGTCCGTAGTTTTGCTATGCCCTGTCATGTCGTGCCACGTTTTGTTGTGTTTTACTACTGCCGACTAGATTTCCCATCACACTGTGACTGCAATGACAAATTTTTTGATAGTTAAAAAACGTTTTCATGCATCCACAGCAATCGCGGCATGTCCTGTTTGGCCATCCCATTCTGCAACGTTGTCGCACGTCCATCCCATTTTATCAACGGGGGCCTCAATTCTGATTGTTGTGGCTGCCAGGAACATAGTATAATTGTAGCATTAGTGGCCCAAAAGCCAACTACAGAATGAGTTTCCAACGAGACTGATCAATGTGACTAACATAAGCTGCCCTACAGCTGGTTAACTCAGGGCATCAAAACATGTGGAAACTGATGTATGACAACAAAATAGCTACAATGGATCATTATTGGGGACTTAACAAGAACGGAAAATGTACCAGCTGTCAAATGACTCAGATTTAGGTTGTGATGGGTAACACATGTTTGACTAAAAGGACACTATTAACACCATGAAGACTGGAGAAGTTTTGTTACATGTCAAGGTCACTCTTTTTTTTCCCAACAGTCTCAGATGCTGGCATTTTAAACAACTTGTTTGAGGCCCATCACATGTGTGTGTGTGTGGGGGGGGGGTTGAGATGTCACATTTTAACAACATTATGAATGTTAAAAAACAACTTTCGATTGGATTTGAATCGGTTGTCACCTACTGTGTACAAGCCGGCCTCAGGACTGAATCCTATGTGCTTTCCCCTCTCTCCTATTTGTGGAGCTGCATCTATCGCTCACAGCATAGCATATCAAACACGGGCAGGACACACAACACAATTTGAAATGTTCCCTTTTATGGTATTTAGTTAAAATGGAGGTATTTAACATTTATTGTAGTTCTTTACTGGGCTTTACTTTACACGGCTGTTTTATATCCACAATGACAAATCCTGTTAAATGACCTATCAGAATCATTGACAATCAATGACAACTCAAATATAATTATTATATTGTATTTCATTGAACTATCAACTCATTTCTATTATTACATTTGATTAATGTGTGTTGCTGACTCTGATTCAAGCCACACGATTAAATGATTGCGGAGCTGTGGTACTGGGTGTTTTGTTTGGCAATTTAGTAAAGTGGGGGCACATGTCAGTCAAGTCCAGGTCAAATACGATGATCAAAACAAACATGATCTGGTTTCCTCACTGGGGAGTCCAAGCTCACCCTTAACCCCTCTACATGTGAGCTCTTAAGCCTACGACTTGAACACGGAATGCCCAAAAGTGCCCTCGGCCTCGACCTGTACCAAAACATATTCCTGTAATCTAATTTATAAGAAGTCTGGCAATGTTTCACTCCCAGGAAGAACTTTGTGTATTAGTGCTGGGTTACTTCATGTCATTGTTTCAGACAAAGCTGTACTAACGGTCCCTGTTAGACTCAGACCTCACAGAAAACAACTCAAGCAAGTTGAGGAAAAAGTAACGACAAACAACTCAAGCAAGTTGAGGAAAAAGTAACGACTGGAAAGGAGCAACTTGTTAAAGAGAGTAGAGAATGGTAAAGAAAGTACACTATTGACATCTATGTGCCCTAAGCCATGCAGACAGCCTCCATTACTGGTTTTATTTTACAAAAGCATGATCCTGTTCCTTAGGGGAGAGGAGATAATTTTCATTTCGACCCCTTAAACACTCCAGAGCTTTTGACTTCAGGCAAGGGGACTCCAGTGAGTCTCAATGCCAACCTCACACATAGAAAAAAGGGTCAGACATTGAGATCTAATTCTGTTAAAAGAGAGAAGAACTTGGATCATCCATATCTGAAAATAATCCCCCCTCAGCACGCCTGGCCTGAAATTAATGCATTGATAAACACTAACATATGATATTGTTCGGAGTACGTGAAGCCATTTGGAGCAACCCTGCTTTTAGCTTGGGTTACAATTGATTTTTCAGGGAAACTGAAATGATCATGCGGTCTTTTTCTAATGACTTAGATGTGAGGTGGAAAGATCTTCGGAGTCACTTCCAAATACATGAGACAATCTCTCAAACTGCTTGTGATGTTTTTTTGGAACAAATAATAACTAGGTCTGAAGCATTTCCTTAAAGAGTAAAATGTTCAAAGGGGCAACAAGGGTGCTTTGAGGTCACAGAAAGATCTTGTCAATGATATAATTGGTGTAAACTAATGTTAGATTTCAAAGATGGATGCAAAGCCCAATTTGAAACACATGGTGGCAACGGCAAAGTCTAGACAAAGGGTATTTGTGGGTGTAGTATTTTACTGGACAAAATAAGTTCACATGAACTTCTGGTCTACAATATTTTGAGCTACAGGCAAAAGCTGGTTAAACGTCTTTGAAACCATCACAGTCAACAGCTGTAAAAATACCCACATTAAAACAGTCATCAAATTCAATAGTATTTGCTTGGTTGCAGGAGGCTTTGGCTGTTGGAAGTCTTGAAAACATAATGCTCTCTCTATTGTAATATTATTTCAACTTAATTTCCCTCATGGGATTCATATATCTATCCGTCTGTCTCTCCATCTATCCATCCATCCAGCTTTCTGTCTCATTTATCATCTAGCCATCTCAGCTATCTATTCATCCATCCAGCTACTGTAGCTGTGTAACACTTTCCAAAACAATGCACGGTTAAACCATGAAACAACTTGTGCTTTTTTTTTTTTTTTGCATACCTAAAAAAACAGGGTTGGAGCTATATTAAAAAAACATGAAAAAAGATCATTCTGAAGTCACTTCCTCTTCCAGTGTTTACCACTAATATTTGAGCCCCTCAACAAGCAAATGGATCAAATTGCAATAAGTGTGCCAGAAAGAACTAGGACTCCGAATCAATTCCATACAATATGCAGCTTAAAGATTTTGAACGTCCCTGATCATGTTCCATAGTTCAACCTTGACTATAACAGCGAATGCAAGAATCATGTTCAAGTCAAGAGAATTCATTACTTCTTTGTGAGCAATATTGACTATGTCAACTGCAATAGTGTTTGTTGTTATTGTGCTTGAACATCAAATTTATAAGCATTAATCATAAATGACCACCAATTTATCCATTTTTTTTTACTTTAGGAAACAATGGAAATGAAATGAATCCATTAAAAAGTCAATTTTTCGCTACTTTCAAACATGTATTACCTGTGCATTTTAATATTTATAACAGCTATCAGTGTAAACTAAATTAACTCCCACCAGTAGTCTCCCTAGAATGTTCTTAAGCCTCCCTTAAATGATCTGTTTGCACTTTAAAAAAATATATTATTTATTTTTAACCAAAAAGCGAGAAGAATCAATCTAAAGTACCCAGAAAATTAAATTAAATAAACATTGACCTAACTCATCATTATTCAAGTAAATATAATCAAATCTGTGGGTTTCCCTTTACTTCCTAGTCTATCAATCCATTCCACTTCATCATATAGAAAATCAACTACTACTGTTATTCTCTGTTGGTTTGGCTCATTTCTTCAAACAGAAATGAAATTTCAAACTGGTCAGTCTTACAGTTTTTCGCAACAATACAGCTCATTAGCAAAAGCTCATATTTCTTGTGAAACTGTTCACATATGCTTCCAAATTAAATGATAACTTTCTCATCTAATAAGTCAGTGCCACCAAAATTGCAAAGATCCTTCTCAATTGCCTAAGGGCTCTTTTGCAGTTATTTAGTACTTTTGCCAAAAATGACCTGGATGGCTCATCACCACACCATGGATCAACAACAAACGCTCATATCTCTTCCTAACCTGTTTACCAATTTGTCAAAGCTAAATTCCTCTCACGTTGAAATAGGGTCCCTAAAATGTATCGTCCCTTGGCTTTGTGAAAGCACTGCAAAACAAAATGTTTATCAGTTTTGTCACTACAGCAGCGGTCCAGTCAATAGAACACAATGATGTATGAAACTGAAAGATAAAAAAAATGGTTTTCCTCCCAAAAACACCAGATTTTGTTGTGTTTTTGTGTTGCTCAACAAACAAAACAGCAGTTGCAGCAAAAGCAAAACAAACCAGTTACATTTTGAACAACCAAACCTACTGTCACTGAGCAACCCGCTCTTCTAACTCAGCCACAGCCGCACAGCAGAACGCCCCAGCCAAGAGCTGGTCATAGCTGCTGACCAGCTGGTCTTAGTGGTTTGAATTTTGCGATTTTCTTTCTTTTTTTTTCAGCAGGGTTCACAGTAAGAGCAGTTGCTAAAGTTTAATGCCCCACTCACTGCACTCACACTGCCAAGATAATTGTTACCATTTTTATTCACACACAAAGTAACTTAACTTCCATACATTACAGTAGAATACATACAAGAAAAACTACACAGCATTTTGTACTTTTTACATATAAGAAAGCAAACAAAGAAAACAAAATGTATATCTAGCCTGCAGTGCTTTAAATAAAGTTTCATAACCACACTGGTTGCTGTTGTCATCCCGCCGCTCGTGGCAACCACCCTCATCCTCTTGGCCATACGTGCTGCGATCAGTTTGGCCATAGATTTTTTTGTCCACATTGCAGCGGATATTTTCTGTTCTGATACAGTACAGTACAGTAATCTACTGTGATGTCCGTAAAATATTTGTTCATACACTCAAAAGCTCCTGGCAAAAAAAAAAAAGCCACAATCGGATTGAGGTAAGGGGAGTACGGTGGTAGTAGCTCTCTCCCATGAACACAAATCAAATGTTCCAAGGAATTCATTTGGTTCTATAGTATTGTGTTCTTGACTAATTTTGACAATTGAACAGACTTTTGGGCATATGACGACTTACACAATGACATCATGCTGTTTCGGAGCAAACAACTGTTGGACTGATAATCAACTAATATGTTGAAATAAACCAGATGTATATATTTGGAAAATGAGCTAAATGTGGGTTCATTATGCTATCTGCAGGCTACTTTTATATTGCCATTTGCAAATATGCACTGAGACATATAGAAAGACATTTTTAATTTAATTAAATCAATGGGAAATGTCATTCTGTTGTGAACAGTTGCAGAATGGTTTGGAAATTAATTTGTCCATGCTGTTTTGAGAAATGAGTCAAACCAATGAAGAAAAACATGTAAATGTCCTTATTAGCAGAAAAACGAGTCCATCTTTTTACTGTGACCATGCTTGCATTGGTACATGCCTCTGTTAGCATCTGGGTAGCAAGGAGTGCCAAGTTTACGGACTAAAAGTAGCATAATTAAATAATAATGTGAAGGATGAACAGTAAAGGTCTTGTCATGGTTCGTCATCCAGTTCCAATCTGTTCTGCTTGAATGTCCTTATTACTGAGAAACCATTCCATGTTTTCCATGCGATCATGCTTGCTCCGGAATCTGCTGGGATTATTGTCCACTGTACTGTACCCATTAATTGGCGTATCTTGCAAGCAGACGGGCAAGAATGGAAGAATGTTTTTATAGAAAGTAAGTTTTTACCACTGCTGTTAAGTTCAATGATAGTTATAGTATATATACCATATTTTTACGGTCATAAGACACGCTGCATCAAAGGGCGCAACACCAGTTGAGGGTGCTATTTCTGCATTTAATGCATATACTAGGCACGCCGCACTACGAGGCGCTAGCTCAGCTGCCTCACGCTAGCTAGCTCCGCTGCTTGTGTTAGCTCAGCTACTCGCGTTAGCTTAGCTGCTCACACTAGCTGATGTCAGCTCACCAGGACTCAATCTCCTAAGAAATCGTTGCCAGAGGTATCACTCCATTTCAATGACAGATGTCATGAAACTATTAGGAATCACTGCCAATAACAACAACTCTAACCAATAAAAGGTGTCTAGTTTACTAGACAACGTCAGGGGAGGGACTTCACTGGTCACGACACTCCTTAGAGTCATGGTTTCAAATCAAAACAAAAAAAAAAAACTCAGCATACAAGCAAACAATGAAACAAAGAAATACGATTAACACAAAACATGTATCTCTCATGCCATCTATATACCCAAAAGAAATAAAAATAACACAAAAAGATTATAGCAATGGCTTCTTGGGAGCCACTCAGCCTTAGCCAATTACAGCAATGGCTTCTTGGGAGCCACTCAGATTCAGCCAATCACATGGCTGTTTAGAGAGATGTGCTGTTGTGCTTTGGGCTTTTTGCAGTCTGTTGTCTAAACCTGGGACGTTTCTTGCTTGCAATAACATAAATGATAAGACAGACTACAACATTGTGGACAGCTGCCCTTTTGTCCAGCTTTCTCCTACACCATAGTCACATAATGTATAAGTCACGGTCAATTTGAAACATAGAGGACACAGACTTTGGCCAGCAGGGCGTGCTAACATGCACTCCGGACAGCCAGATGAGTAAAAGAGTTGATGGTCGTGAGTGATGCTTAGTCCATATAATAGGCGCGTCGCTTTACAAGGCGCTTTGATTATTTTGGGGAAGATTAGGGACTTGAGAGTGCAATGGAATTTAGTACTGAATAGGGTATATAAAAACACATCACGATGCTGTTCTGCAAGGTAAGGGTGTTCTCGTGTGTGTGTGAGAGTTCAGAATGGAGATGGCTCTCGGAAAGAAACTGTTCCTCAGTCTATTGGTCCTCGATTTGATGCATCTGTAGCGCCTGCCAGAGGGCAACAGGTCGAACAGGTGTGAGTTTGGGTGGGTATTGTCTTTGACGATGTTGAGAGCCCTCGTCAAAGACCTGCCCTGCCCTATGATCCGGAAAATACATATATATATATATATATATATATATATATATATCCATTATCTGTAACGCTTCTCCTCACTAGGGTCTGGAGCCTATCCCAGCTATCTTTGGGCAGTAGGCGGGGGACACCCTGAACTGGTTGCCAGCCAATTGCAGGGCACACAGAGACAAACAACCATTCACGCTCACACTCATACTTAGGGGCAATTTAGAGTGTTCAATCGACCTGCCATGCATGTTTTTGGAATGTGGGAGGAAACCGGCCGGAGTACCTAGAGGAAACCCACGCAGGTACGCGGAGGACATGCAAACTCCACATAGGAAGGCCGAAGCCGGGATCAAACCCACGACCGCTGATGTCTCCCACTGTGAGGCCATTGTGCTAACCAGTCGGGCCGCCGGGCCGGCCTCTATCTATCTATCTATCTATATATATATCTATCTATACATATATATATATATATATATATATATATATATATATATATATATATATATATATATATATATATATATATATATATATATATATATATATAAATCGGAAATCCAAAGTATGAGAAGGCATCACAAAATAATAATGGAATGCATAACTATACATAAGGTAAAAATTAAGAATATTATTGTCAGTTGCAAATACAGAGCACCAGGTACAAACATTGATACCTTCAAGGAATGGATGGAGAGCATGTTTTCAAATAGAAGTGATAACGTTGTTTTTATATTTGGAGATTTTAACATTCATATATTAAACCCACATAAGCATAAAATGATGAATTCATCAACAAAATGTACAGTCTAATATTTTTTCCAAAAATAACTCAACCCACCAGAATTACATCCAATGGTGCCACTGTAATTGACATTGTATACACAAATGAAATCTAAAACAAAATGAATAAATGGTATATTAATTAATGATATTAATGACCACCTACCATTTTTTGCTATCTATGATCAAATTTATGGGAATTAAAATTAACAGGCACACAGATACGCAGAGACGCAATGGAAACAGTTGGGAAAGAGTTACTGGCACAAAATTGGGAAGTAAAATATCAAGAAAAAAAAAACGATGGGCAATGCATATGAAACATTAATGATAATATTTAAACAAATATATGGTAAGCATTGTCCAGTAAAAGAATGCAAATTAAAATCATAAATATAGTAACTGTCACCGAGGATTGCAAAATGCACGCAAAAAGAAAAACTGTTTACTGTTAAAAAAAAAAAGGTATACCAAGAATTTGTGAGACTGAAAACTGAAGAAACAGAAAATAAATGTAAAAGATGTGAAAATAAATTTACTCATATAATGAGGACAAGAAAGGATATTATAAGAAAATATTAGGTGTACACAGAAATGATATTAAAGAAATGTGGAGTATATTAAACAGTATCATAAGACCTTGTTCCCCACTAAATGGTCACGCTGATTATATCATAAAAAATGATTGTCATTTGTCATAGGAATGAAGTGGCTGATGTTCTTAATAAATTCCTTGTAAGTATAGGAACCAATCTTGCAGATAAAATCTCAGATCCATGGACAGTTGGAAAGACTAAGGATGTTTTGATCCCTACTCAATGTTTCTCACTGCAGTGGAAGGAAAATAAATATTGGACAGTCAACTAACTATAATGGGAGAAAACGGTTACTGTGCTTTGCCAATTGCCTCTATGTTGTTTAGTTAATAATTAAATACGGTTCAATCTTTTTGAGACTGGCAGAAGGAGAGACGATGGTCACTCGGTGACCTTTTTTGCATACCGTTTGGGTACATATTTGTGTTGTGGTTGATTCTGAAGATACTCCCTCTGTTGGTGAACTATATTAAAAAACATTAACACATTATTTAATTGTTTTTTTAATCTGTCTATCTGCGTATTTCCTGCGGGCCAGTATAGGTTGAAAATGACGTGAAAATCATTGTATTCTGTTTCTATTTACGTATTACACAATATCCCAAATTCATTGGAATCGGAGTCTGTAAAATGGGAAAAGAAATATGTACTGTTCTTATAGTACATTCTGTGATGAGATTAAGACATTGACTTTCCATCCAGATGGATCTCATAGCCAATCCTTGATGCAGTCCCAACGGTACTCATACTCATGTCACCACTCCAGATTTCTTCATACAGTAGCACAGCTCTGGACACCCTGACATGTGTTTTTCTGATATCCTCAAACACACGATGCAGCTACGTCTGACCGTTCCAGTTTGGCAGTGGCTGTGGCAGATGGAAGTCTTGCTGCCACTCACAAATTTCCACTTTTCTCATCAGGGCTTTCACCACTTATTCTGAAGTAGTCATTGTATGATCAATCAATCAATCAATCAATCAATCAAATAAAAGTAATTATTTTCTCTACGGTTGTTGCAATTCTGTGCATCACCCTTTTACATGTAAAAAAAATAAATAAAATACACTTCCATCTACCCTATGCACTTTCATACCTCCACAGTCAGGACCAACAGCCTTTCCATGCTTCATCCTCTTCAAAGCTTTACTCACTTCATTCCTTCTATTCTGAGTTTTATTTTCCTCATTCATCAAATCCTGAAAGTACTCCTATTTTGTTTTTAAATGCTTTTAAACGCTGTACTTTTAATTATGTGAAGCACATTGAGTTACCTTGAGTTTGGTATGTGCCATACGTATAAATAAAGTTGGGGCTGCCTTGAATACAGGTACTGTATGCTGCACTACTGGCATTCACTAAACATGTGGAATTTTAAGAATAGCCAGTGGAATGACGCCATCTAGTGGCAGTTGCAAATAATTACACTTAGCTGACAAAAGCTCAGGTATATTTTTACAAATTTAACACCTACGCACAGTCACTTTGCAAGGAGCAACAATCATTACAAGGTTAGGTGACTCTAAAGTATGCAAATAGTCAACAACGCGCTCTTATGTGCCCATAATAAGTGCAAACAGCTTTTGGCCATTGCTAGCGGGCTAATGTGGCTAACTGACGCACAAACATACGGACAAACTGGAGGATACGAGCACCAAATCATATAATTACTTTTCATCATGAAACCAGTCCTGAGAAGAACATGAATGAGCTAAGTCATAAGCAGGATTCTAAATTAACACCCACCAAATGTGGGGGTTAAAATTCTTTTTGGTTGTTGATATGAACGTACAGCCAGTATAGTCAGATGTACGAAGTGCCTTCAATAAGTTTGACACGTGCGCATTGCGCGGGTGCACCCGGCCCCGATCACAAGTGTGGCTTAACTTTGTTAAAGTCAATTTAGAGGCGCCTCAGTGTAACACAGTACGATTATATTGTGCAAAGGAGGTTGTATGACGTGTATAAGTTAATTGAGTGCAGGTCTGAGGAGTTTGGTGCTCCCTCCCACTCTGAGCCAAAGCCTGCAGCGGACTGAACTTCGAAGGCAGAGTTTCAGACTGCAAAGTTTAACGGGATATTGGATGCAGCACAAACTAATTTTAGCTTTGTTTTTTTTAAGTAATTGCTTAATAAACAAACACTTTTCAGACTGCCTTTTCCCCTAATATACTGTATTACATGGCTCAGTCTACACTAATAAGAATGCAATTTTTTACCAGGCAAATGAAAAGAAGTCATGGTGAGCCACTTCAGCTTTGTTCGAATCATTTTGTAGCAGGTGTCTTGTAATTTTGACAAAATATTTCTCACAGTAGAGGCAGTCATTTTTCTTGCCATACACTCGCTGGTGTGCAGTGTTTGAGGACATTTTCACTTTGATTGTCACCTTTTGTTGAGGGATATGAATCGCTGCCTGCAGGGTTTGTCAAAGTTTCTCTTTCTTGGATTAATTGCTGGTTTTGGTGGATTGATGGCTTTTTCACTTCTGTTTCTAGTTCCTGTTGATCTTCAGTTGACATTTCCAGAACAGTTTTCTGAAATTAAAAAAAAAGTAACTTATTGAAGTAAAAGAATAATAGAATTTGTGAATACTCGCTTTCAATTTCACAGCCATTGGTCAGATAATTAAATCTTCAATTACCATTTCACAGTTGGGATATTCCTCTTCTGTGGAAAAAGATAAGATGTTCTCTGGGTTATCACTCACAGCACTCTGTGAGACATTAGTGTCATCCGGTGTTTCTGGCCAATAATTAAACATTTGGTCTTGAAACAGAAGAGCAAAGAATAGAGATGCAGTGTTTGAAAAATATTTAACTTGGATATTATCTTGTTGGTCTTAACATGCATTTTGATTCATGCGTTTGGGCTTTCATAGGTGAGTCTTCTCAGATGGACGGGGAGAAGATGTAAACTCCACACAGAATGGCCGAAGCCGGAATCGAACCCACAACCTCTGCACTGTGAGGCCATCGTACTAATCAGTCGTCCGCCGTGCCGCCACAGTTGTTTATTAATTTGCAAGTAATAATCAAATGAAATCACAAAGCATATATTCAAGTTATCACATATAATTTCATCCTTAAAGGGAACATAAAAAAAAATATTTGCAGTATTTTCTATGTGCCTTCACAAGTTCAAACATGGCATTCTGATTAGTAATACGTTTGTGGAATGTGTGTTAAGCATCAAAATACACCTGTTTCAAACATCTGAGTGGGATGCCATTCTGTCACTTCTGTCAACCCTCAGGGCTTCAGTAACACCCAATCACGGCTAACCTGTTTTCTGAAGCTGAGCCATGACTAGTCGTTATTAGTCAATTTCACCGCTTAACTCATATTCCACAAACACATTATGAATCAGAATGCCATGTTTTGACTTGTGGGCCTGTATAGAACATATTATTGAGGAGAATATTTTGGGGTAAACTTCCGTTTAAAGCAATTAAACCCAACAAAATCTTACAAAAGTTGTAAGTTGCCCGTACATATCTGAATAAAATCTTACACATCGCACAAGAGTGTGAGAGATTTCCGTACCGCTTGCTGCAAATGTTGTCATTTTTTATTTAAAATGGGGAAATTGTTGGTGTGTAACAATCAGATTGGCTATAAAATTCTGGGTGATGATTGGCGATGAGCTTATGTGAGGTGAAAAGTATATGAAGCCCATCACGAAGACTCGAAGAGGAGGAGAGTTGACTGTCGGGAGCCCCTGAGGTGGTCGACGGGGTTGTAGGAAAAAATAAACTCAAAGCAAGTAGTGCATAGAGGGGGCTGGGGGGAAGAGACAGGAGCAGTTGGATGGGTGGGGGATGTGTCAGGGGAGAATTTTGAATGTTGTGCAAGTGATGATATTGGTAACGAGTGATACTGAACTGGTTGTTGAGCCATTTGCGTACATTTGTGGTCAATCATTTGTTTTGGAGTTTGTTTCCAGGCGAAATTAAAATAGCCAAGGCAATTCTAACATATAAAAATTGAGATAAATATGATTCCTTTTCAAACTACAGGCAATTTCTGTGCATCCACAATTTTAGAAATTCGAGAAATTGTTTGTAATTAGATTCTATAAATCCATAGAGTGATACAATATTTAGAACTACACGCTCCACATCAATGGTACTTATGGAATTAACGGAAGAAATATTCGCTGCATTAGATGAGAAACAATTTTTGTAAGTGTTTTTGTTGACCTTATAAAGGCTTTTAATTCCTCGGATCGTATCATACTTTGTAAAAAAGACTGAGCAAATGTGGTTTCAGAGGACTTGCACTTAAATTAAAAAGTTATTTAGAAAACAGAAAAGCAGTTTGTGCAGATAAATAATATTTATTCTTTTGTAGGTAAGTCATATTTCAGGTGCTGAATATGGTTAAACAAGAATTTAAAAGAATAAAAATCAGGTTTGAGGCAAATAAATTAAATCATTAATAATTAGAATTGTTAATTAAAAACGAATTCCATGATACGTGTCCGATGACGGATCCAAACGGGAAGTCCTTGCGAGAATTGCACAAACTGACTGCTGCTTTGACAAATACCAAGCTCATATGGAAGGACAAAAACATCAGTCTCACATCAAAAGTGAGACTTCTGCACTCGCTTGTGGTTTCATTCCTCTTATAAACCTGTGAAACTAACCCAGATTGCCATGCAATTTCTTTCTATTTTTGCACGTTCTTAGCTTTAGCGTCTACTATTGTGTGTCCGTGTCAGTACTGGCAACTCGCAAATATGTCGCGGACACTTGAGCAATGGGCGGCATTGAGATGCTCACGCGATCAATCGTAACAAAAAACCCAACTGAGATGTTTTACGTTCGATTACAGTACCAATAGTGGTGTATCGGAAGTTTTGTAACTGATGCTGTTGCAACGTTTTACTGACGTCTGTGTGAGTAATCTTGAAAGTAGCGCATATCTATGATTACCGACTGAGCGCCAATAGTACGACGAATAATGGTTAATGTAGTTAGTTAAAGTTGGTAATCGATTTTGTCATTAAAATAAAATGTGGTGTTAAAATAAAGACAATACTATTCATATTCAGCATTGACAATGAATTGGCAATAGTTATAAATATCTTGTACAATAGTCAATATTTTATAATATATGTAATTCATTAGAAAATAACATATGGTATCATTTTGAAATAATCTTTGTTTTGTTTCAGGTTTACCATTGGTCATTTGTTCAATAAACAGACAAACACGAGTTGTGATTTGTGCATGTGGTGTGCATTTTCGGAGGGATTTATTCAAAAAATATATATATAATTCACATTTCAAGTAACATTTTTGTTAGAGACCTTAAAAGACATTTTTGGGTATTTTTTTCTTTCATTAAAATGACCAGAATTAGTGGTTTCCTCTTGGTGTGTGTGTGTGTGTACGTTCCATGTATATATATATATATATATATATATATATATATATATATATATATGAATTAACTGTGGGAAATTGTGTCTTTTGGAAAGCTGAGTTCATTTTTACTGACCACACCCGTCTGACATCTTCAGGCAAGAAGTTGCTTGACAAAATGTAATCGGGATAAAGATTTCAACAAGCCGCAACAAAATGCCATGCTCAAAAAAAATTCCAGAACAGATGACAAATAAAGGAATTGACATCCATCAATCTGGAAAAGATTACAAAGGCATTTAGGCTTGTTGCTCCAGTGAACCACAGCAAGAGTCATTATCCACAAATGGAGAAAACATGATGGAACAGTGGTGAACCTTCCCAGGAATGCCCAGCTTACAAATATTACCCCTAGAGCACAGCGGCGACTCATCCAGGTGGTCACCAAGGGATCCAAGTCATTCCCTAAAACACAGGTTCTCAACCATTTTTCACTGATGTACCCCGTGGGAAATATAGTTTCAGACAGGTACCACCTAAGACGACAAAAAAAAAGAATGCCGTGCCATCAGTATGTGATGTATTAGGTCACGAGCAGCGAAGGCTTCAAGTACCCTATTGTTTTTGTAGAAATTCTTCTACAGTACGTGAAAATGAATGAGAAATGCAGACCAACGCTTTGTAAAAGGTGAATCATCACGACAATATGCTTATGTGCGTGATGGAAACAAGAAATACAATATTATTTGGTGACCTAAATTGGCAACATACAAAAAAACACGACAGGCAGGACAGAACGAGAAAAAGAAAGTGGTCCGACTTAAAAGGAGGTGTTACCCCTCAAAAAATAATATAAGAATAATTTCAAAATATAAAAATAGTATAAAAAAAATAATGCCTAAATAGAAATTACCATGGTGCAGGTGAGGCCAGGCGCAGGTGTGCATTTCCAGTGAGGGCGGGACTCTGTCAAGGCAGCCCATAACCTTTATGGACAGAATTTCTAGATACTGCCAAGGTGTTGGGGGGGTCCAGTTCAGTGGCCTCAGTAATGCTTTTGCAGATTCTGTGTTTCTATTGGCTTCATCAAGCTGCAATCTGCAAGTCTCACTGAAGTTGTTCACAGCTAAGCGTGAAGCGGTTGGGATGAGAATTAGCACTCCCAAAGTTAAGGCTCAGTTACTTAGTTGGAAATAGTGAAGCGGTCGTAATGAGATCCTGTCCAAAGTAGAGAGGTTCAAGTATTTTTGGTTCTGTAGCCTAGTGAAGAAGGAGCTGAGCCCAAAGGCAAAGCTCTCATTTTACTGGTCAATCTTCATTCCCACCTTCGCTGATTGTCACTTAGCTGTGGGTTGTGACCCAAAATACAAGGTCACGGATACACGTAGCCGGGATGAGTAGTGTCCACAGGGAGTCCGGTCTTTTGTTTAGAGATGGGGTTAGAGGCTTGGGCATCTTGAAGGGGCCTACAACATTGAGAGGAGCCAGATGAGGTGGCTTGGGTATCTGTTTAGGATGCCTTCTGTATGCATCACTGGTAATGTTTTCCAGGCTTGTCCCACAAGGGAGAAGGCCCTGAGGATGACTTAGAACACGCTGGAAAGACCATTTCTCCCAAATGGTCTCCGAATGGGGCGGCATGGTGGGCCGATTGGTTAGCACGATGGCCTCACAGTGAGACAAAGCAGAGGTTGTGGGTTCGATCCCGGCTCCGGCCTTCCTGAGTGGAGTTTGCATGTTCTCCCCCGTGCCTGCGTGGGTTTCCTCCGGGTACTCCGGTTTCCTCTCACATTCCAAAAACATGCTTGGCAGGTCGATTGAACACTCTAAATTGCCCCTAGTATGAGTGTGTGCGCGGATGGTTGTTCGTCTATTTGTGCCCTGCAATTGGCTGGCAACTAGTTCAGGGTGTACCCCGCCTACTGCTCGAAGATAGCTGGGATAGGCACCAGCACCCCCCGCGACCCTAGTGAGGATAAGCGGTACAGATAATGGATGGATGGTCTCAGGATGCCACTGGAAGAGCTGGTCAAAGTGGCTTTAAAGTGTCAGTCTTAAGATTGTGCCGCATTAACCTGACCCCGGAAGAAGAAAATGGACAGAAGGACTAAAAAAGACTCTTGCGATATGTTGATCTTGTACCCGTGAAAAATAGTAGAGTAAATCAAATATTAGTTGCTAGTGTAGTGAATATCTGCTCAACAAAGAGATTGTACAAAAATACTGCCAGATTTTGTTTTGGTGTTCCTGGTGATTATTCTTAAACTGTTTCTGTAACTTGACTGAAGTCCTCCTGCAGTAAATTCAAATTGCTACAACGTGTTGTTCATTGAGCTGGGCAAGTTTCACACATCAGATCTTTAAGATGTAATGACCAAACCTTTGCCATTCCTCAGTACAAGGCAAGAGCAGCCCACATAGTATTTGCCAACACACCTAAAGGGCTCAAAGCAAGAGGGAAAATCATGTTTCATTTTTTTTACCTGGCCAATGTGCATGGATTGGGATGCTACCATGACGTTGGGATGATTTTCCAGATAATTTAAGTTTCATCAACGTTTGACAAATATGTAGCTAAAACAATCATCCCTGAAGAAGGATCCACCATTTTGGCCTATTTTAAAATGTTTTGCATACTTAAACCTGTACTGTATATACATCTTGATTCGATTATTTTACTGGGTCATGAACCAGCCATAGCCGAAGAGATAATAGAGTGAAAAATGCTTACGATGCCAAGTTCTATTCTTCAATGAACACCGTCTCACATCTGACATTCACCTTCAAAAGTTTGAAGATAGCCAGTTCTGTGTTTGCGCAAGTATGCAAATTGCTCAGTTCTGCATGAATAACTCCGATCTACATGACACTATCTGGTACCGCACTTCTCGGCAATGACAATGCTTATCGGACTGAAACTGATAAACAGCTGACTACCCTAATTACTGTCATCGGGGATTCAGACCAATAGACACAAATTGTGACTGTAGCTTTAAAACCTTTTTCATGCAGAATCAAATGTTTCCACTACAGGTATAGATGGCATATACTTTAAAATACACACAGCTGTCTAACATCTGCCAGTAATTCTAGATTTGATGGAAAAGAAAATGTATATAAAGCAAACTTGGCTTCCACCTCTTTGAAGGGTCCAGTGAATTGAAGACAGCATTCTTGAAAACAATACCCATATCTTGCTATTACAGTAATCAGTAAATAGATGGGTGCCACTCTTCTCAAGGGTTCATCAAGACAAGAGCATCCCAATGGAGTATCACTTTACATCAATCCCTCTATGTTTTGTGAAACTTCCCTTTACCTCTGTTACCACAAGGTTTTTTATAAGGCTTTGTGAGAAGCTTAAAACGAAACTAAATGTCTTGGGTTGAAATGGGACAATTTTGTGGAAAATATTGCAGGGCATTACAGGTAATGTATTAAAAGTGTGGTGTAATATTTTTGGAACCACCCAGCTTGCTCGGTCTCCTTGTTGCGTACATAAGGTCAATAAAAGGACATTTGTAGTACCGCGGGGAGATGTGCTTTTTAAAAAAAAAAAAAAGTAAGAAAGAAAAGTGACAAAAAAGATCGGTGACTGGGGTCTGTATTATTTAGACTATATATCATGATTTTAAGGGCTGTTATACGTTTTTGGGGGTGGGGATTACACCCTGAACGGTATGCCAGCCAATCGCAGGATACACATAGACAAACACCCATCCGTGCTCACACTCATACCTATGGGCAATTTAGAAGGTACAATCAACCTTCCATGCATGTTTTTGGAATGTCTGGGTTGAACCGATCGGTTTTGACGGTTTTCAAAATTTGTCGCTAACGCAGAGCTGCCAAATTGTATGGAAATTATTAAACATTAATTTGGTATGTCCATGCCATGTAATTCTGAATTGTTCTGAATATTAAAAAGGAAAAAAAATCCTCAGTTGCTGCTTGACCTTCACCGGATCCCATCAAATCTTGCCAACACTTTATGGAGATCCTTATTTTTTTGATAACTGCTGTTTGAGTTAATGCAAACTGTTTGGGTATCTGGATCGCAATGAAAATGATGAATGGATAAAAAGCAAAGATGTCCTCTTTTCAAACAATCAACAGGATAATTGATAGGGTGATCCATTCTACTTCTAAAAATATTTGTTCGTGATAGCCCTAAAAAAAAATACTTAAAAAGCACCGCGCCTCTCATTCGTTGCGCAAAACATAAGTGAAATTACGGTTATTTTCACATTATTGGCGACGTATTTACAATGATTCTGATGGGACAAAAAAAATTCATTATTTATTCACAGATTTCTCCAAAACAAATAGATGAAATAGAAAGTTATTTGCTAGAGGTGTCAGCGGCCATCCCTTGCCGCCAAACCGCCAATGTCCTCAATCATGTAGAGTGGAATAAAAAAAATTTAAAAAAAACATAAAAATATATAACAATACTCCAATGCAAAATTATAGATAACTTTACCGATAAAACACATGACTTTCAGTAAACGAAAATAAAACTGTCATGGTGTATGTTTTTCTGTCATGATGTGCATTTTTATTTCTCTTTGGTTTGGAAAATGAAACAGGTCATTTCTGCTTTCTTCAGTTCTCAAATATGTGTTGAATGGGTTTTTGAATGATCTGTTTCGCCGTATCTCTTGTTCATTCCTACCTTGTCTGATCCACTCAAGCGCAAGGCCCACTTTCCGGCTCCATGGCAGCTTGAGACCTGACAGCCCGGCTCCGCCTCCATGGCAAATCAGGCTCAAAGTGCCGCTGTTATGAGAACTTTTATCAGTACAGATTACAAGTAAAACTAACATCCTAAGAGGTAAAAAGTTATCAATTCTATTCTACCATTTCAGATACAAATATTCTACTTTATCACTTACATTGTTTGTGGTAAATGGGTTTTCACTTGAATAGCACTTTTCTACCTTAGGTACTCAAAGCACTTTAACGCCGTTCCCTCATTTTACCTACTGATGACGCAGCATTAGGCGCAACTGAGGGTTTTAGTATAGTAAACTTCGGCATGCTCACAAGGGTTCAGAATCAAACCCAAAACCTTCGGGTTGAGAGACGACCATTCTATCACTGAGCCATGCCACCCCTTTTGATATCACCCTCGGTCGTATGATACCCAAAGTTCAATCCTAAATGTATTGAATGTGTCGCTTCCTCCAAATCCAGGCAACTTTTCTGACAAGAGGAAGCCTCATGACAGACCAGGGACATGACAGAGGAACTTTGTCAGTGGGTCTGGGAGCAGACGGGCTCCCTGATGCAGCTACAGGAGGTGGCTGAAGACAGGGAATCCAACTCTACTCAGATAGCTGCCCTGTGATTTGAATAAGCCGAAGAAAATTGATGGTTCCATTAAGATTAAATGGTTTCACAAGATACTGTCAAATTGACTTTACACAATTACTGGGCAACAATTACCTTATATAAATTCCTGCATGACCCTCTCTGTAGTGCAAGGACAACTACTGAGAGAAGGAAAGTAATGTTCAAACAATTTTTGAAAGATGACAGTTTCAGGAGTTATCATTGGAGTGATAATTGCCTTTGTTTCCACCCATTACTTTAAATAACGGTGCACAATTCTGTTGTAATCCAAGTGTAATTAGCCTGAAATTTGAACCGTTGCTAACAAGTTGCAAGCTAGTGAGGATAATCATTGTAGATGGCTACTGTTTCTTATTTCTGCAACAGAGAACATAAACAGAGAAAGACTCAGGTAATGAAACACAGGTTGAGGAAGTCTCTGAAGTTCAGCAGGCCAATCACATTGGACTACACTCAAAGATCCCATGGGAAACTTAACATGATAACACCAAATTCCAGGCGCAGTGACATGAGTCAAGCAGGAAGTAAGAGTGGGTGTCTGCTGAGCAACCAAATATCCATAGATGTTAACCACACTCCCCCATAGCGCATGAAACAGCCACTGAAGTCGACAGTGAGACACAGCATATGCAAGGAAACACAGAAAAAGAACAGCTCTCCATTGTGACCCGCCAAATTAGCAAAATTAAATACAACACCCCCCCCCACAAAAAAAAAACTGTCAGATTTATTGCAAGTCCACTATCTGCAATTGCACACTTCAGCTTATTTTATCCTTATTTCAAGTATCTGCATGCTGCATTGGGGTGACCCCCCTGGTTATTACAACAGCTTTCTACACATTCACTGTGAGGCTTTCACTGGTGGGCACCTGAGAAAAGTTTCAATATCTTGGCTTTTTTTCCAGCACTTACCTTCAGTTTCCATTGGTTTGTGAAATGGGTACATTTTCACTGAGTGACCAGCAACAATAAATTTACTGTGCTCGGGATTGGTTGGGTTACCCGATCTTTATTCGTAACATCCAATCCCTGCCTTAAGTGACGATATAAATAAGTAGCTCTTTTCGTCCTTGGTAACAAGATCTGTGGCATGGATTTTCATTCCTTCGTTTAATTGACTGGGTTTCCCACGTTAAATGAGTTGATGGAGACTCACCTTTCCCTTGCAGGAGGGTGACACAGACAAGGGGCCTGTGAGGATGGGACCACCAGAGTGAAGTGGACAGACTTCCACTAATGAAATCCTTTTTCCACCATCACACTCCCTCTTTTAAAAGCCTCTTGCATTCTCAATATTTCAAATGATTGGTCCACAAATGTGCGGACTAGCTTGGACCCAAAAAAGAAGTATCAAATGTATAAGAATATAGGCAACATTTTCCTATTTATGGGATCAAGAGATGAAATGCACCTCAAAAACTGACTATGGGTATTACGCCCTACAGTTTATGAAAATTAAATGCTGAATTTAAGACAGATGTAAGAGCGTTCCAAACACATTTGATTCATGTGGTGGTGGAACCTATCCCAACTACGTGTGGAGAGATTCCTTCCTTCCATTTCAATTGGCAATTAAAAAAAAAAAAGCAACAAGACCAAGAGCAAAAATACAAAATAGAAAAAACGGGCCACAGAGAACACAAGTAATATTTAATTGTGGTGGTGGGCAAACATTTTTATTGGTGGGCCACAATGGGTTCTAAAATTTGACAGAGGGGCCAAACCAGGAGCAGATTGATGGAGTGTTTTGGTCACCCCACCTCATCGGAGAAAAAAAAATACATTTCATTTTAAAAAAAAGCTTTACAACAATCTATATGTCTTTGAAAAACCACAGTATTTAGAAAATCAAACATTGACAAGGTTTATTCATTAAATTTTTTTCAAGTTCGGCGGGCCGGATTAAAATGTTTAATGGGCCACATGTGGCCCCCGGGCCGTAGTTTGCCCACACCTGGTTTAGAGCATAGGTGTCAAACTTGTCCTGCATGCTTTCAATCGCTACCTGGCTGGAACACACCTGATTCAAATGATCACCTCATCAGCAAGCTCTGAAGAAGCCTGATAAGTATCCTGCTCATTCGAATCAGGTGTGTTGCAGCTGGGAGAGATGGAAAACATGCAGGAAAGCGTTCCTCCAGGAGTGGAGTTCGCCACCTGTGGTTTAGAGGAACAAAATGTTTGACCCTGAAGTTGAAAAAAAAGTTTTGTCTCAGGATTGAACTGCTCTTAGCCATTGTTACGACGTTTTTTGGGTGAAATGCTGTGAGATGCATTGTTTTCATTCAGGTCAACAGTTGTTTGAGTGGCTAAAAGACTAGGGAATAGGAGTCATAAATTGATCAGTTTCATAGTTTTACAGTGTTCATCTTGTCTTTTTCCTTAAAATAGGTTTTGAGTTTCTTGTTTTCAGACAAAATAACTACTTTACAGTGAAGAGCAAAATCTCTTACCTGGCTGATAGTTTCAGCTCTCACTTTTGCCTTTGTCAGAGCTGTCACACTTCCATGTGACATGTTTAATAAAAGCAGCTGAAACTTTCAAAATAAAGCTCCTCCACCCGGTCAAAACTGACCACTATCATAACAGACAGTAAAGACAGACAAGAGGAGGAAAACTACATGCAACATTCTCTTATCCACTGTCCAGAGCCCAATAACCGCAGCCATCACATTCCGGGTTTGTCGCTTACAGAATCTTACTTCCGGAAAATTTTTACTTTGTCGAATATACAAAATAAAAATGATGTATTCATGCTTTATTTTTTTTGTTGATGTTTAATTACTTAACTTTGATTTAATTTGACATTTTTGGAAATTACTTCACACTCGGTCTTTTGCCGGATTGATTGGCAGTAGCGTGAAGAGGACAAGTATCATTAAAATCTTATTGATACCTATGGTCAAACATAGTGGTGTACGGTACCACGATTATATTTGAGGTTGCTAAGCCTCAGGTTAGTCACAAGTCTAACGTGTACCCATTTTTATGGCTTGCTTTATCTAATTTAATCGGTGGGTTTGTTTCTTTATTCAATGGGGGACAGGAGGGGCTGAATTCTAATCCAGTGATTAAAATGTTTATATATACTGTGGAGACAATATCAGCAATATTTATAATAAAATTGCGAATTTATTATTGATAGAATCATTGCCAACAGTAAGGGTGGAAATGGGAGTAGCATGGCATTTGGTATAGATGATGCCTGCCACCCCTTGCCCCTCAGTAACCACATAAAGCCAGTCCATGAGAAGAGCACAGGCAGGCAAAAACTCACTAAACCCAGCGAGTAGTCATGTAGTCCTAGAGCAGAAGTCTCCTGATAATGCAACAGATGTGCAGGAAATTGAATAAGCCATGAGCTTTTAACATTAAATCATGTTTAAGTGTTCTTTTCCCTTTCTATGCATGCACTGGCCTTCAAAAGAATTAAAGTGATCTGGCAAACACTCGAATGCCCAGATAAATATGATGAAATAATCCTGAGTTGAGGTGGATAGTTGGCGAGAGATGTTTCCTGCCAATTTCTGATCAACACAACTGCAACCAATACTTAGCAACTCAAGTATAAGTCGGGGTTCTGTATTTGACGGCAGCAGAGAAGTCTTCACAACCATACGGAGACTTGGATTATTTGTCCAACTATTTCTGGAAAATAAAATCCTGCACTACAGCAGCAGCAATATCATTATTAGGGAAGATGTGTGGTGTTCTAGTTCAACAATACTTGGATATGGTTGTAGCTTGGGAAAAGAATGCAGCAGCCCAAAAATAAACTCTGTTTCAATGCATGTTTCAGGTTTAGGGCACCAAATCAATCAATTCAGAAAGACTAGACTGTGTGTGGTATACCGCAACTATTGGTGGTATTTTGGCAGAGGATTTTTTTTTTTTTTTGTGGGTGTTTGTAATGAGGTTTCCAATAAGTGGTTCATGTGAATTAAAGGTGAATAAAGATATTATTTCCAGCCACTTTCTTTACTTTACATAAAGAGTGGATATGCAAAGTCTACACACCTCAGTTCAAATTGATATCATTTTGATATATTTAAACTAATGACAAGACAAAACACTTTCCAGGATTAATTTGATATATAACCTGTAGGATACATTTCAATTGGGGGAAACATATTTGCGAGAAGAAATAAACAAATGAGATCATGTGATTACAAAAGTATGCACAAAGGCCTCGGGCTGTGTGCAGAATGAACCAATCGGATTCAAACTCATGTGAAATGGAAGGCAACTCACACCTGCCACCATTTAAAGTGCCTCTGATTAACCTGAAATATAGGTCAAATGATGTTGGAATGTTTTGTGCCAACTGCTGTCTGGCATTTTGGACTGTTCATTAACTGAGACCCCATTTCCAGTTCAAGAAATAAGGTACGGTAAGGTAAGGTGTTCTGTTGGTGATATATAGTTTTGTCTGTGCCAATATAACTCTAAGAAATAACCACAGTTTTCCCCAAAAAGATGAAAAAAAAAATCAAATTCCCCCCCGCCCCCCAAATTATTTTTAAAGATATGTTGATTGATGGCAGCACAGTGGACGACTGGTTAGCACGGTGGCCTCACAGTGCAAAGGTCGTGGGTTTGATTCCGGCTCTGGCCTTCCTGTGTGGAGTTTGCATGTTCACCCCGTGCATGCGTGGGTTTTCTCCGGGTACTCTGGTTTTCTCCCGCATTTCAAAACATGCATGGGAGGATGATTGGACACTCTAAATTACCCCTAGGTATGAGTGTGAGCGTGGGTGGTTGTTCATCAATGTGCGCCCTGCGATTGGCTGGCAACCAGTTCAGGGTGTACCTATTGCCCTAAGATAGCTGGGATTGGCTCCAGTACGCAGGCGACCCTTGTGAGGAGAAGCGGTACAGAGAATTGATGGATGGATGTTGATTGATGAATGAATCCCGGTTGCTATTCGCTATTCGCTCAGAGTGACACAATCTTTTTTGTATTTCATCATGATTTGCTCTACAATGCTGCACGGAGGTAGACAGAGAATACCTACAAGATATTGAAATGAGAGCAGACCATTGAAGAGAAGGCAAAAAGTCAAACATCAAGTTAAAAATAGAAAATTGAGCATTCTTGCGGCTCTGTCTACGGGCCCCCAGATTTGTGTTTATTCTTAACAATTCACCACGGAATGTAAATATCCACAGAATTTGTGCAAGACACAGAAATCCTCAAAATGAGTTGAGGGGTTTGGGAAGTAATTCCGACATTTCTGTGTGTGGCCATAAAACAACCACGGGGTCAAATGAGAGCCATGGGAAATGCAGTAAAGAAGTGAGAAGTCAGCAAGGCAGGCCAACTACATTGTGTTTTTCTGCCCAATAATCAGACAACATCTGTTCGATTCTGGGGGCGGGGAAGTTGCAATTGTAGAGGAAACTGAATCTGGATGATGCATATACTTTTTCGCACTTGTGCTGAACTGAGAGCTGTATAAAAATGCATACAATTTCTTAAGCGATTGGGTCGACTACAATTGTGTTTTCATCTGGTGTAAAGACAGTGGGAATATGATTATCTTAGCGCCATCCAAGATATAATCTAATCAATACACTTTAATCTAAAAATATAATCCCGATTGTATTTCAACACTTATGTGACTTGTTATACAACAGTCAACTTTAGTGGTACAGTGACTTAGGAGTGGAATTCATTTTGTGACCAAGCTTGTAACTCAATTTACATGTAACTTAGTTTCCTCATCCGAATGCCATAAATCTGTTCTAGGCCCCTAAAAAAGACCACCGTTTTTGTTGCATGTTTAAAAAAAAGAAAGAAATAACAATGGATTGTTTTTAAACACAATACAAGAATGTAGGGGAATAAACTGGTTTCATTAATTATAATTGCTGTATGTACTGTATACAAATATTGGTGAAATTCAGGAGATTCCTGCTCTGTCCTGACCAGTCCACTATTTTAATGTGTTACCTCCTACTAGAGGTTGATAGTTTCATTTGCTGACATTATGTATCAGGTCTCCATAAACTTTCATGTGCTACATAGATTATCTAGCTTTCTCTCTGTACGTCTGAATCTCAGATTTTCAAGAAGGATATTCTTTCCTTCAGTAGAGAAAAATCGTGTCATGAACACGTCAAATATTCCATATGCTCGACAGCGGCCACTGTTCGCTCAATTAAGAGAGACGCTCCATATGACATTCATCATTCCAATTTTGTCTGAACTTAATCTGCATAATCTGGATGTGGCCATGAATGACGTAATACAATTAAAAATAAATTGTCCAGTTTTAATCTCATGAGTCATGGCGCCACCATTCCCATAATAATAATAACAATAATAAGAATAAGTCATGGCATGATGCTACATCTCCAAACAACAAATGAATGAGGCATCTTCACAGGTCGTTTCACTTTGTCATCAAATACGTTTGCGACCTCGACATACAATTCAGCACTCAAGGCAGTACTCCCTTCAACACTATTGATTGTGTGTGCCAGTGTAACACTTCTAGAGTGATTACAGTTAACTACAATATAGACAAGTACTAAGTTCGACTATTAAATGACCACAGAAAATAGAATAATAATAATAATAGAACTGCTGGCTTAATTTAGTGTATAACAGTTAACATACAAATGACATACAATTTACACACAATTGACCCTAAGGAAAATGTTTCTCCTCTTCTGTCAAGTGAATTTTTTGTTATCAATCTCCTTTTCAACTATTATTTAGTTTGGAAAATATAATTCTCAAACTGGGTTGTTACTTTAATAAACTCTAATTTTATGTTCAAATCTTAACCAATCTATACTCTACTACATTACTTTACTTTTGTTTTGAATAAAGTTCAGTAAAAGGTAAGTATTCTGTTTGATCAGTTAAGTCCAACTTCAAGTCTCAACCATTTCACGGTATGTTGTTCAAACAATCAATATTCAATAATACTGTGACAGCATTATCATGTATGGTTGAAAAAAACCTACGGGTGACTTGGCATTTTTAATTTACCTACCGTGCATGGTTTTGAAATGTGGGTGGAAATCCAACCCGGATTTGACCCCATGACCACTGTGAGGCAGATGTGTTAATCAGTTGCCCTGCCATGCATCCACGAACATGCTTTTTTTATCAGTCAAAAACATATAATTGTTGTCCAAATGTCCACCATTTGATTGGGATTTCCATTTGAAACCTTCTGAGGACCTTATCTATTGCTTACCACATTACATATTGATGTGGACTCCGCCACAATTGTGCGTACAATTCCAGTTTTAGTGCTCTCATATCATATCCTCTCCATCGGCTTACTTGTCCAATGCTCTATGAAGAGAGAGAGAGGTGAAGATCGTTTTCCGGGTATTACTGGATACTGTAAAAAATCTGATCATAAACAGTAATGGCCAAGTGCATGTGCAAGTGCACTCGCACTTGTAGGTGCAAGCGTAGCACTGAATAACATCTTTAGCAGAGTTTGAATGACTCATATTGTTGGCAATTTGTAATTTCACATCAGTACATAGAGCAGTGTAAGTGAATTGCAGTTAAATTTATTGTCGAACACCAAATACCAACGTAATCATATTAAAACATTCTTACATTGACCTTTAAGATGGAAGGTGCCAAGGAGAGTCTGAAGGTGAAGGCCCCAATAAATAATAATCTGTAATAAACACTTCCCGGCAGACCTCACGTACAAGTGCTCTGTGAACAAGTTGTCTAAGATCTTGCTGAGAATGGAGAGGGCATGCAGAATAAAAGGCTCGGGACATAAGGTGCCTGTGTAGATTGGAGCTGGAGAAACGTCACAAAATTGCAGATTGGAGTGATGTAAAAGACTAAGTTAATGTCCTTTCATATTCTTAGTTTCCTCACTTTCATGTTTAAGAGCAAACAAATGTAAATATGAAACAAACATAACCTGACAAAAATTGCCTCAGAACGCGTGAAAAGCGCCACGACCAACTGTGCGTACTTACTTGCGTCGTGTACTATTATTTGAGTTTATGTTTTCTGTGCTGTGGGGTGTGATTGAAATGTTGTTCTACGTGAGATGCGGAGTAGTTGTGCCAGAGAAGTTGAATAAGCAGCACAGTTGACACATTGGGTATGTTCGTGGAGAAGAAGAAAGAAGAAGAATGAGATGAAGAAGAAGGAGATGAATAAGACCATAATAAGGCCATAATGAGGTAAGCGCATTTGAATCGTAAATTAGCCAGCTAATGATCTTTAAATAAACTTCTGCCGTTAGCATCTCTCACTCTGTGGCGTCATGCACGGATGCTTTTTTTATTTGGGAGGGGGCGTAGGCGGAAAGGCGTCCGGGGCCGACATCTTTTATGAATAAGGCCGGAGGGTCGAGGCCAGAAGACTAACCAGATGGCAGCCGGAGGGCCGGGGACTGACCGGCAAAAAAGGGTCAAGTGCCCAGCTCAGGCAAAGACTGGATTTGATTCCGATTGAAATGCTAACAGCTTAAAAAGGCCGCTCATGGTCAAAAACCCTTCAATGGTGCTGAATTAATGAAATTCTGCAAGGAAGAGTGGACCAAAACACATCCGAAGAGATATGAAAGACTAATTACCGATTCTATAAAACATCTTTACATTTGTTTGATTGTTTCAAACATCAAGTGAAACTATGTGAAAAAAATAGGAATTTGAGAAGCGGGTCAATACTTTTTCATAGCCGTCTAAAAATCAAAATTGTCCTGCTTGAATGGTACTTAGTAGGATTCCACACCTATCACACACAGGACAAGTGTAGCGTATATATAAAGTATATTTTGCTTTGCAGCCCCTGAAAAAAATGTTCCAGTGGAATCACTTCACAGGCATTATATTTTGATTTCTGACAGAAGCAATCAGGGTTGGCAATCTCTAAAATGAACAGTTACTAAAAATTTGAGGTAAGACTGAGGTGCTCCCTGTGGTTTTGAAATAGTTCCTGTTCCATCTAGATTTCATTTTCATCGGTGTTATACAGTGAGTTGCGGAAAATGACGATGAATGCAATTAGCAACCATGTTTGGACTAAGCCCTCTGGAGCCAGCGCCATAATGTTTACATTGGAATCTGATTGGTCCCCTGTCTGACCAAGTTGCTTTCACCTCACCGCGAATAACTCTGTACAGATGCTTTCAGCACGCTTAGAGACTCCGTCTAGTGCACCTTTGACCTCTCCCATATCCCAAGTGAGGGGCCCTGAGCAAGAATTGATGGAACATCACTGTTGGCCTTCATCACTGTCTTGCTCTTTTCTCTCTGACTTTGGTGCCAAAAACAATATTCAGATCCATGTCATGGTAGCACCACATCGGTCATTAGTACACTCTTGCTTTGGTGGAGTACTACCACATGATATTTTTTGCTGCTTTGGTTTCAGTTACCTATTCCACATTTGTCCAAAAAAAAAATCATAGCTATTTGGAATTTAAAAAATGTATTTTTTTAAAAACCTTTTATCACAATCATAAACTGATTTCCAACTGCTATTTTCAAAACCACGGCTTGACTACACTTCCTTAAACATTATGTCCAAAGCAAAAGATAAGCAGAGCTGAACTTTTTTTGTTTTTATGCTCAACATAGAGCCCCCATTGTTATGTGACATCACCCCCAAAAAATGATGAAAGCATGTCATTAAATCAGTCATTTAATGAATGAATCAATCAATAAAATGAACATTTGATTGATTATATAGTACTTTCCATACATAAAAATGCAAGACCATGTGCAGAAATGCAACTTAAAGTGCAAAGTGAATGTAACACATTATGAAACATGTTTTAATTCTTAAAAAAAATACACAACATCTCTCCTTTAACGTAAAGGATAAAAGGTTGATCTTTTTGACACAATGCAGAGCCAAATATTTGCTAAAATAAATAATGTCCAAGACCTGGATTTTCTTCAAACTCACTCATTGCAGTTTGGAGATTTAATTGTTTTTTGTTTTATTGCATTCCAGGTTCAGCACTTCATATTTTTATTTTGAGCAAACAAAAATAAACATGAGTCGGTCTATTAATGTTTTTATTTCCAGCGCAGCATATCCTCTGTATCTGGACCACCAACATGGTGGACAAACATATGACTGTTTGTGTTTTTGTGTATGTTGGTTTTTATCATGTCAATTGTGTTGTTGTTTTTGTTTTTTTGTTGTTGTGGTATTTTAATGTTGGGACTAAAACAATCAAAAACAAATACTGATCGCTTGACTGAATACTGTCTAAATGCTCATCACAGTACGAGTCATCCACAGGGCTGAAAAAGATGAAAACTAATCGCCTTTCTATACTTTTTTTCCTAACCACACAATGAATATTTGGACATTATATTTTGTGTATTGGGCAATACTTTAAAGAGTATCGATAAGAAGAGAAGTGACTGGTCTAGGTTGATGCATGTAGTCAGACAGCCATACATACATGTACTATATACACCAATGAGAAATTCATTCTCACATGTACTGCAGAACGAACCAGTGGGGAGAACCCAGTCACAGGGAGAAAATGCAAACTCCACAGAAAGACTAGATCTGGCATAATCTCAAACTTATTCGCTGTGAGACAATAGTGTTAACCACCATGCTTATGGTTCTAACGCATCAATCCACATTATGATGATTGCATGCCTCAATAACATAGTTGAGGCAAAGACAGCAACGAGTACCACAGTGAGTGAAGAATTTTAACAGCATTGCAGAGGAGTAGACGACAGGCAGGGAACAAATAATAAATAATATAATAACAATAATACTTGCAGGGAAAAGCCACGAATTGGTTAGGTTAAAATACACCACAATATGGTGATTAATGTGAGAAAGTTCAAGTTGCATTCTTGAGCAATCACTATTATTGATAAAATTGCATACTGTACATAACGGTACTACTAATGCTGCTATCATAACATCAATTATCCAAGCTTCTTATCCTCACAAGGGTGCCGGGCATGCTGGAGCCCATCTGAGCTGTCTTCGGGCATGCAAATACAAACAACCACCCATGCTCGCACTCTCAGCTAGGGACAATTTAGAGTGTTCAATCAACCAGCCATGAATGTTTTTTTAATGTGGGAGGAAATCTGAGTACCCGAAGAAAACCCACGCAGGCATGGGGAGGACATGCAAACGCCACACAGGTTGGCTGGACCCCGGGACGAACCCTGCACCTCTGAACTGTGTGGCGGACCTGCTAACCAGTCGTACACCATTCCATCTTACATAAATTGACTATGGAAAAAACATTTCAAGCTATTTACATCTGATATTTTTTATTCACAGTTAACAAAGTATCATGCAAATATTAGTTTGATTTATTTTTTTAATAGGCAGTTCTGACAATTAATCTTCAATTTTTTGGCTTTGACTCATTCCTTATAGAATTGCCATTGGTTTTGTAATTTGCCAAGTTATAACTTCTCTCTTGATTAGAAAATTTTTGGAATGAAGAAATGGTGACCCACAATACCAAGTGATGATCTCTACAAATGGCCAGTATTAGAGCATGGAGCTCTTAAACTCTTTGATTAAACAAAAACAATGCACTGCATTCATGTAATAACTGCTCTAATGGCCATTCTTTTTAATTCTTGTAGTAACGTGAAGTAAACATGAGGCGGTGCATTTTTTCTCTTTGCGCTTCCTCTATACTTGCGTGAAGATGCCTGCAATTTCTTCAACACCTGTAGTGTAAGTATACTGGCCCAATTGTCAACCTCTTTGCCTCGATATCCGGCCCAGCTTAAAGATAGAACATCACCCAAAAAACTCAAGGGACTCTTGGAGCTGTGAACTGATGCACTAAGGGTCAACCTCTATTGCAGATTACTTAGTCGAGCTACTGAATTATTTGTTCCAAATGATTATTGTTTGTTTTTAATGTTGTTTGTCTCTGTGAAATAATAATAATTCGGCGCCAATTCAACCTCAAGGTGTCCAGTTCTTATTCTTCACAATAGAGTCAAACCATGGCTTCTGAAGCTGTCCCAAAATCATAACTATTTCACTATTTGTTTGTGTATATCTTGCACTTACCAAACATGTTTTTTGCATTTATCGATGCACTCAAACGAGAATCTTCAGTTTACGTTCACATTTATACAAAAAAGGCACTATTTAATAATTTGGTCAGTAAGTGAATCTCTAGCGCCACTGTTCAACAATTGAGTTGTGTTAGAATAATATTTGGAGGTTATTATACATTTGCCATGACGCAACTTTATTTCAATACATGGTGCACATATCATGTTGAAAAGAAGGGCGGTGGCACTTCTTCAGAAGTGAGTCTGAAGCAAGCAACATCGTGCTAGGTCCTGATAAGAGATGCTGACGTCAAAGTCAGCTGCGACCCACGACGACACACCAATGATGAACCGGACCAAACCAGCTTTTGAGAAGACGAACTGTACCACCCTTGAGTGTAATCTGATTCCCCGATGTTATAAAAGGGAATGTGTGAAAAGCATCGAGGAACAGAAGGAAGATGAAGTTGCCAAATAAACTTTGTTAACCTTTCTGTCTCCACTTGGGCTGCGTGTCTCTCTTTTCAGCTATGAACCCTATATGTCAAATTGGCGAACCTGACATACAATTGGTCCTTCAGAGCCGTGAACCCAACATACTGGAGGCGTCCAGGGGCGAAGCCGACGACCGGGGACAATCGTGGCCACGACAAGATAAGGATTCTTTCTTTTTTTGGACCTGGTCCTCGACTTTGCTACTGGATGCTGAAAGTTGAAGGGAGGCTGCGGAGAGAGACGTTCAGCTCATCTTGGGTGAGTGTGTGAAGTCCGAATGTGATGAATGAGTGTGATAAATGTGGGCATTTGAAGGGGTACGTAGTTAAATTCTGCATTAACAGGAGGGCGGACTCCTCTGCAAATAAGTAGTTAAATTCCGTGGGGATATTGTGGGGACTAGACAGAGTAAGTCTTTAAAACTGTGTAAAACCGTAAGGATACTAGTCAATGTTACGTGAAGAGACAGAGATAGTCTATAAAACTGATAGAGGATAACAGGGGTGTATCCTCCACGCGCGTTTGAAGAGGGAAAAAAAAGGGAAGAGAAATATGGGAAAGAGAAAACGGGAAAAAAGTAAGAAGGGGGAAAAATAGTGTGAATGTAAAAGGGTGCATGGACGCTTGCAACCTCATTTTGGAACAGGAAATTTAACTGACAACTGTCTGGGAAGCAGAAGCTTGGGAATTACCTAAAACAGAGTAATTGTCAGCCTGTTCAGGGATTGGAGAACAGTTTAGGGAAACATGGGGAAATCAAACAGTAAAAAAGCTAGCAAAAAGGATCCGAAACAACAATTGACGTGTAAGGACTGGAAATTTATAGAAAGCCAATGTCCGGAAAAAGTAAAACATTTAAACTCATGGATAACAAAATATAAATTCGCTGGTCAGCTTAGTACACAAAAAATAGTCGACTTACAAAATAAAACGAAGAGAGGAGAGAGAGAAAAAAAAAAAAAAAAAAAAAAAAAAAAGAGGTGAAGAAGCAGCTACCAAGCCATTCATAGGTGTGGCTGTGTGTGCGCTGATAGATAACGTTCTGCGAGGCAACATCATTGCAGACATACAACAACAAAGTCTTATGCAAGAGAAAATCTATGGCTAGAAAAAGGAGCTACTTTGACTAATGGCATATATGTCAGTTCAGAGGGGAAAAAAAAAAAAAAAAAAAATTCTTCCAAAAAATATTTTTCGCAATATTGACACATGTTGACACACATGTCAAACAGGAGGGATGGTATGGTAAGACAAACCAAACCAATTTTATACAACATATGGGTTTTAATTTTTTCTCAAAAGATTTTTTGAAGAGCCTGTATGATCTGTGCTCGACACAATTGTCAGGGAAACATAAGCCCAAAACGAGGACAGTTTCCCCAAGCAACATACACCTTGTGCATTGTAAGAGGGTCATCTCAACCGAGACACTCGACAAGGGGAAGGTAGGCAAGCCTGGTGACTAGGTGGGGGCAGATCAATAGGATCTGAAAACATTTTAGGCCAGTGAAGAACTATAAGCCACCCTACCCTATTAGGGGTCTCTCGGCCGATATGACTTTCGCGTGGATAAAATTGAGATTTTGTGTTGTGTAGTTTTGGTTGCACTAAAAGCTGTGTTTCATGCATGTGTCCGAGACCATTACTATGAGTAATTCCAACAGCTCTTCCATCAACATGCCTTTTAGAAGTAATGATGAAATTAACACCTAATGCGGACTGCATTGCTTGGAATGATGTGTACGCTGCGATTAAGGCAACGAAAGATAAGCCTATCTTTTCTACCGATGTGGCAGTGGCTAACTTTACTTGTGTTAATCTCACAGGAACACAAGTGGTGTAAGACAACTGTACTCCAAGCAGGTACACTACTGCCACGCAGCGATGTGTGGTGGTGGTGCGGGGTACTAAATTATTTGATTCATTAAAGGACGCAGTTGGAACTTGTGCATTGGTGTCACTTCTCTTACCAGTGTCTATTTTTCCATCCACAGCAAGGGATATTCGGAAGGCAGTTGAAGCCGACGAATAACCCTATTATTACGCCAGGAAAAGACGAAGTGCTTCCTGGAGGGATGGTGATATGACTTATTTGGATGCATTTGGCCAACCAAGGGGCGTACCAGATGAGTATAAATTGGTAAATCAAATCGCAGCGGGGTTCGAGTCCATTCTTCTTTGGATTACACCGAATAAGAATGTGGATCGAATAAATTACATACACTATAACGTGCAAAGATTGGGGAACTTCATTGAAGAAGGATTTATAGCTATTAAAGAACAATTGGCAGCAACATCACTCATGGCATTTCAAAACCGCATCGCGGTGGACATGCTGTTGGCAGAGAGAGGAGGGGTTTGCGCCATGATTGGGGATCAATGGTTGTACTTTCATTCCTAACAACACTTCTCCGGAAGGGTCCCTCACAAGAGCCATTGCAGGCTTGCGCACCCTGAAGCATAAGCTGAAGGAACACTCAGGTGTGACTACCTCTGCATGGGATGAGTGGTGGAACAAAACGTTTGGTAAATATAAAAATATGGTATTTTCTGTAATGATTTCTATAACAATGTTCACCTCAATCCTTGTACTGTATGGATGTTGTTGTATTCCCTGCATTCGCGTTTTGCTTTTCCGACTTATCTCAACAGCTCTCGCTCCAACAAATTCCAAACGACAGGAAATATATCCTTTGATTAATTACAGAAGTGCTGGTGATGGAGGAGACAGTGATGACCAAGTTGATGACGACGACTGAATTTACCTGGGAGATCCTATTCGTTAATCCAAAACGCTCAAATACATTAAAGTTAAACAAAGAAAAATAGAGGGGTTTACATTTGCTATCAAGCTAATGATTTGATGGAATTAAATCTTTGGAAATTCCATTGATGATAATATTTGGGGCAAATGTAGAATAAACAGGGGGGAATGTTAGAATAATATTTGGAGGTTATTATACATTTGCCATGACGCAACTTTATTTCAATACATGGTGCACATATCATGTTGAAAAGAAGGGCGGTGGCACTTCTTCAGAAGTGAGTCTGAAGCAAGCAACATCGTGCTAGGTCCTGATAAGAGATGCTGACGTCAAAGTCAGCTGCGACCCACGACGACACACCAATGATGAACCGGACCAAACCAGCTTTTGAGAAGACGAACTGTACCACCCTTGAGTGTAATCTGATTCCCCGATGTTATAAAAGGGAATGTGTGAAAAGCATCGAGGAACAGAAGGAAGATGAAGTTGCCAAATAAACTTTGTTAACCTTTCTGTCTCCACTTGAGCTGTCTGTCTCTCCTTTTAGCTTTCGAACACGATATGTCAAATTGGCGAACCTGACATGTTGAATTTAAGTATTGAGTATTAAGTATTGAGTGTGTTTTTATTGTTTGTTGCACTGCTGAAACGAGACATCCACCGTCACGGGTCTCCGGCGCTGCAGACCTCGGCGCATTCCCGACGCCTGCAGTGAGCCAAGTCCACTCCACTCCTCCGACCTCCTCCGACCTCCTCACGATACATCAAATGCCACTGGCGCTGGTGCCCGGCCCGCAGCCAGCGTCGCGACCCCCTGTGCAAGACCAATGTCCACAGCAAGCAGCGAGAAGAGATTGCTAAAATAAAAAAAATACAAATACGAAAAATACAATAATAAAAATAATTACATTAAAATTTGTATTATTAAAATGAACCCCCTATCGAGATAGATTAAAAGCTAAATTGAGTTATGAAACAATAATTGTAACTACAGAAGGCGTATTCTGACGTGATGCCGCGCCCACTTTCAGTCACATGACAGAGGCACGGAAGCTTTTGCTGTTTAGAAAAGATGGCGTCGGTTTCAGAAATGTACGATGTAGGCTGGGAAGGTAAGGCAAGCAACGTTGTCACGGACTCATTATTTGGTCAATTTGTTGTACTTTGTGTGAGTCGGTCGTTAATTTGATGCTGTAGAGTGACAACATACCAATACGGGGAAGTAGCTCGCCGCTAGTAATAGCAAATGCTAGCTCAGGCGTCGTAATCCTTACCAGTTTTTCTTGTGTGTTGTTGATTATATGATTGACCATTACATTTATGTGAAAGATGCATGTTGTAAAAGACAAAAGGAGTTTACTCGTGTGCGGCGTATGGTTTGTGGCACGTCCATCATTAAGCGATTGTTATTGCTATATTTAGCCATAGCTGCAGCGTAGTGAACGAACGTTAACCTCTCATACAAATTCCGTTCGACTAATCTAGTACTTTAATGCTCGTGAAAATTATGTGGCTGCAATGTCTTTGGTGTTTTCCAGTTAAAATACAGAGCTGTACCGTAACACAAACCATTATCGTAGCAAAGCTTGTTTGCGTATGCCTCTGCTTTATTGCATGTTGCTGAACAAAATTCTAGCTAAACATGGACGAAGTTTGTTTACCAATGTGCGTCGCTAATTCGAGTGATGCGATGTATTTACTGTGTCTACAGAGATGCGAGACAAGTTACGCAAATGGAGAGAGGATAACAGCAGAAACAGTGAACAAATCGTGGATGTTGGCGAAGAGCTCATCGGTGAACATTCATCTAAACTGGGGGATGACAGTAAGTGCTCTGTTTAAAATTAATTGCTCATTGGAAGTGGACTAGCGCCCTCGGGTATGTCCTAATCGTTTAAATTCAGTTGTGCAGTTTGATATGAACACTGAATTAGAGATCAAGTATGAGTGAGATACATGCACCTATAAGTATGTTGGAGAAGTAGAACTCAACATATACAGCAGACATCTGCTATTGATAACTACCATATAGTATTTCCAAAAATGTAAGAGTGGCCTCTACTCTCAATTACTCGCAGCATGCAATATCCACTTCTCTCCAAATGGGCACACCCATTTTGCCCAACAAAGAAAAATAAGAGATGATAACTGTAATTGCATTTAGTGTCACCACATTTCTAAATGGTGCAGTTCTATTCTGCTTTAGTGAAGCTGATCTGGCTAGTCCCTCTATAAAAAAGTGACTGTGAAGAAACAAGCCGAGAATTAAGTGGTGACGTTTCCAATTGTACAGTTAATATGTTAATATGAACTATTATAAACAATTTTAACACACACATGCATTTGAAGTGGACTCTCAAGTTATAAACGGACCTTATTGAAAACCTTTCAAGCCATGCACGTCTTTGTCGAAAATATGCCTGTACTTATGTACATGTTTCCTTATGCGATCTGTCTCAGCATGAATGAGCAGACAAATTTGCGCTGTGCTTCTTGTGCTATTCAACCATCAATGGCTCTGTGTGAAATTCATTCTGATAGTTGTGCTTTTTTTTAATACTCTGAATTAGACCTCAGAATGATTTAAAGGTTACAATTGAGTATAAATGCTCCAAACCCCACATAAAATTCGATGTGTCCTTCGCCGGAGCAAATAAAAAGCAGTCGTGCACTGTCGAAAATTCCTTTTGCTCACGCGCACACACAGACACTCACACTGTTCCTCCAAACACAATTCTCACAGCGGTTGCGTACTGATTAACATGGCACAAACGTTTGACTGTGTGTATGATACGTACATCCAGTATTTATTTAAAAAAAATAACATAAAACATGACGTGTGCTCCCTATGGCCGCAAGAGACAACAAGCTATTGTGTGTGTGCAGCCGGAAGCAATGCCTACAAATAGTACAGTAATACCCCGCTACTTCGCGGTTCACTTTTCGCGGGTTCAGTGCTTCGCGGGTCTAAAAAATATTCGGGGGCATTGTAGTTTCGCCGAGCGGCACGAGGGGGCGCTGGAGCGGTTAAACGGCCGGCGTGCGCCGAAGAAGAGCGTGGGCGAAGAAGAGAGTGGACGAAGAAGAGCACGTTCCCCCGGGCACGATCCGGGGCAACGTTTCGCGCGGTTCGGACCGTACGAGAGCTCCGGAGGAGGCCGGCCGGCGTGCGTGACAGTTACGCCGAATAGGAGCACCTTTCCCGGGCACGGGCGGTGTGAAGCGGCCCCTAAGTTTAACCGAATGGAAGCTCCGGAGGAGGAGGGCATGCTCGCGTCACAGTCAAGCCGAATAGGAGCACCTTTCCCGGGCACGGGCGGTGTCAAGCGGCCCCTAAGTTTAACCGAATGGAAGCTCCGGGGGAGGAGGGCGGGCGTGTGTCACAGTTAAGCTGAATAGGAGCACCTCTTCCGCCCGGGCACGAGCGCAGCGCGAGGCTGTCAGTTATGAATGAATAAATGAATAAATAAATAAATGAAGAATGCCACCTTTCATTTCACAGGGCACACCGGACAGCGTACCAGCAGGTAAAAGTCAAAGTCATTAAATAAATGCAAAAAGAAGTAATTAAATAAATACAAAAATAATGGCTGGGGAATAAAAAAATAATAAGTTTTAATAATTTTTTTTTTGTTATAACATGAATTTCACTCTCTCTCTCTCTACCCATATATATATAAATATATATATATATATTTATTTTTTTAAGCATTTTTGAAGGTGCGCCGCTACTTCGCGTATTTTCAGTTTTCGCGGGTGGTCTCGGTCCCCATTAACGCGATAACCGGGGTATTACTGTACTTCGTCAGCTACCAATTGAGCAAGTTCTCCCACTTAGATAGATAGATAAATGTTTTATTGATTGTTTTCAGGAAATTATGTTGTTGCAGCAGCTCACACAGACATGAACATTTATTCATTCACATATGTAAGTACAAAGAAAACAAAAGGTAGAAATCATTAACCCTGTGCATTAAACAGTCAAATAGCAGCTGGAATAAAAGTATTTTTGAAACGCTCAGACTTGCACTTAAGTGCCATCAGTCTGTGGCTGAAAGAGCTGCCTTTGATTACCTCCAGGGTGTGAATGGTTGTGCAGGGTTGTCCTTGAGGATATCATCTTAGAAAGCATCCTTCCCTTGGTCACCTGTTGAACTGTTGGCACTTCCGAGCCTGCTTTTTTTAATAAGCTTGTTCAGCCTGTTCTTGGCAGCTGCACGCATACCTTCTCCCGAGCAGACAGCAAAGAACAGGGCGTTGGCGAAGACTGTGATAGTCGGTCCAAAGGAAGGTTGAACCTATGACAAATGACCGGAGTATCCTTAAAAAGTAGTGTCGGCTTTGGCCTTTGCGTTACATAGAATCCATGTGACTCTTCCACTCTTTCATCAAGCTGCACACCCAGGTATCTGTGTTTAGATACCACTTCCACTTCGGTGCCTCTGATGGTAAAAGGCGTTGGTTGGACTCCTCTCCTCTCTCGCCTGAAATCCACAATCATCTCCTTTATCTTTCCGGTGTTAAGGATGTGATGCTTGTGTTCACTCCATTAAACAAAACCCCTGATTGTACTTTTTCTAGTCACCCCTTCTAATCAGGCCAACAACTATGCTGGAAATCCGCTGAATAGATGGTAAAACAAAAGTGTACCCGCACTGTTCCCTGCATCCACCCCCATTTTAGATATCTTTTCACCCAGCAGCACATGACGGATTGTATTGAATCCATAAAGTCAAAATAGTAAAACCCCTAGAGCAGGGGTGGGCAAACATTTTTTGATTGGTGGGCCACAATGGGTTCTAAAATTTGACGGAGGGGCTGGACCAGGAGCAGATGGATGCAGTGTTTTGGTAACCTCACCTCGTCGGAGAAAAACCAACACATTTAATTTTAAATGAAAGCGAACAAAAGCATTACAACTAAATATGTCTTTGACACGCTTCATTATTTAGAAAATAAAACATTAACAGGGTTTATTCATTTAATTTTTTTCAATTTCGGCGGGCCGAATTAAAACGTTCAACGGGCTGCATGTGGCCCCGAGCCGTAGTTTGCCCACACCTGCCCTAGAGGCTTTAGAACAGGGGTCTCAAACTCGCGGCCCGCGGGCCGTAGTTTGCGGCCCCCGCCTTATTATGAAAGTTTAATGTTCGTGCGGCCCGCGAATTTGATATGACTGGCACTTTACATTGTAAAGTGCCAGTCTGTAGTTATAAAGCTTTAATTACAGTGTAATTAAAGCTTTATAACTATAGAAGTAGGCCTACTCATCCCAGAACTATGGTTTTTGCTTAGGATCTCTGCTATTTGACAAGATTTTGATTTAATTGACAGGAGACCCATGCGCGAACAGGATGTGCAGTCTGACGGAGCTTTGCATCAGCGCTAGCACAGACGGGACTAATTATAAAATGTAGGATTACCTGGTCACAGTGGATAAAATTGAACCGCGGATTATTGTTGGGCACATCTTCAGTTTTAAAACGAGGGTAGGATTGTAATTTTTTTTCCGATGTTTTAGCAGGGGTTTGATTGATGAATGTTCCACTCATGTTCAGGACAATTCATGTTCAGAAGAAGATTAAAGAACTGTTAATACAGACATTTGACTCATTATTATTATTATTTATTACTGATTAATTTTCTTAATTCCTTATTTATTTTCTTATTAATTCCTTATTTATTTTTAAATCTTATTTTGTGTTAAAAAATAAAAATAAAGACATTTGAGAAGATTAGATTTTTTTTATTTTTTTCTTGCGGAAAACCTGATGCGGCCCAGCCTCACCCAGAGTCTGCCTCTAGTGGCCCCCAGGTAAATTTAGTTTGAGACCCCTGCTTTAGAAGCATCCAGATGTGCACAGCCCCTGTGCAGCATATAGATGAGGGCATCGTCAACACTGATATTTGGATAATATGCAAACTGTACATCGTCCATGTGAGGTATTACACTGGTCCTGATATGAAGGAGAATCAACCTCTCTCACATCGTCAAAATGTGAGAAGTGAGTGCTACAGGCCTATATGCAACAGTCTGGACTGGGTGGGCTGGGGTTGTGTCGGAATGCTAAATGTACTGAAAAAACTTTACATCATCCAATCATCGTCAGACCCATCTTCTGATTCATAGCTGTGATCGTTTTCATGCCAGCCCACACCTGTTTAGCTCCATTCTACTGGAGTTGTTGTTCTCACTTGAGACTAGAAGCTTTTTTTTTACCCTCCCTCATCTCTACCTTCAGTTACCTCTGGATTTCTCTGACTTTATCCCTGTCACCCACATCAAAAAGCAATTTTCATCTCATTTAAAAGGGATTTCATGTTACTGGGAATCCATGTCTCTTGTTCAAATAGCAGTGAATTTCTTTGGAGGGCAGAAATTGATACATTGTGTAACAAATCTATATAATTTCCAAACTCACCCCCCAAAAAAGTCAAATCTTTTTCAAAACAGCACATGGGTCTCAGCAGTCTCAAAATTCCAGAATCTATGTTTTGGTGTTGACAGGTCGCCTTTTAACAGCTGGCAAGTAGGAAGGAGTAATGTGGTTTTCTGCTCGCCGCTAAGAAGTCAATATTTTTGTTGTGTATTTGCTCCTTGGTGGTTTCTTTCTTCGGGTTACACCACCACTTGTTGTTGACAAGGAACATCAAGCCCCCTCCGCTTTCCGCTCCCGTGGTGTCACCATCCGCAAGTATTGTACTAAAGCCGGTGAAAGTGATGGAGTCAGAGGTGTTTTTCATGAGCTATGTCTCATATAAGGCTTCTGTCCCGATACACTTTCTGGCTCCGTATAAGAGTCTCTAGCTCCTCCATCTTATTAGTTATAAAGCAGGCATTTCCCATAGTAACCGAGGGTAGCTGTGGTATAAAACTCACTCTCAAAGACCTCTCTGACCGTTTCACCCGCAGTATTTCCTTCAGGATGTCATGCCTCATCCCGAATTTTGAATTCTGAGACACTGGCCAGGTTGAGCAATTTATGATGCGAGTATGCCAGCACAACTGTGTGTTGGTCGCCTTCAACGGTTCTTGAAGCTGTTTGACACAGAGTAATAGTCCACCATACAAATTAAAAATGTGTTCAAAAATATGTCCTCCTACTACACCAAAAAAATAAAATGTTAGATTGGACCGAGAAAATATTAAAAACATTACAAGAACCTGCGCGGAGCTGCACGCAACAGGCCGGCACCTCAGCAGCACCAAGGAGGAAATATAATTCTATGATTAAAAATATGAGAGTGGCCTGTAATTTTCTTTCTAGGTATAGCTCAGATATAATGGGGAAAATTAGTAAAAGAAATCCAGAAAATTGTCAGATTTTTAAAGCATTTATTTGCTAAATTATGTACCAAGCTCCAGGCCGTAAGCGGCCAACGTTAGGCCCAAGGACGATTACGACGGCACGTTGGAATGTTGGCTAATAACTATGTTGAAGTTTTCATTTTTATCCTAAGATTGGCTCCCACGGTGCATTTTAGCCAAAGCTTGTTGTTATTTTGCTTAGTGAAAGGTGAGCCTTGATTACGTCTGGCGACAAAGTACACAGTTGCCGGAAGTAATCATGACTTAACGTTTGCTTTGCGCAATAACTTTTAGCAAGGGCTTTGGATAAAATGCTCCGGGGGATTCTAGTTAAGGTAAGATGTTTTAAGATGAACTATCAAAGGCTATAACATTTTATTTGCCAATTCTTTGTCATCCTCGGCTTGCTGAGCGAGCCATCCTTGTCAGGATGCTTGTAATCTTCTGATTAGAATCATAAAGGTTTGTGTACTGTGTTTAGCTTAAACAATGTTTAGCATTCCTATTATTACTATATATTTTTGGTAAATTACACAATTCAGATACATAAATAAAATGTCATGTTGCACAAAGAGAGAATGGGTTTTAACTCAGCCCCTTTTGTTTTTCTGTCTTCCGTCCAGTATGGATTATTTATGAGCAGGTGATGATTGCAGCATTGGACTGCAGTCGGGATGACTTGGCTCTGGTAAGATTTTATGACACTCCCTTACACAACCATGAACTTCAAAAGCAATGATTCTTTTGATCGCCGCCATTCCCACTTGCAGCATCATCTTTGCCCAATATGTAAAAACAAGTTTTATTTGGCCAAATGGTATTACTTTGCCGTTTGGAAAAAATTATTAGCAAAGGCTTGGAGTCAGAGGGTGTAGCACATCACAGTAAGTGAGTGACCCTAATTTAGAGGTCAACTTTTTTTCTTATTGGTTTCATGGTTTATATGCCGTGCTAATTTCAGTATTTAGTTAGCCTTAATTAGTGAATATTGTCCGTCATCAACATCAGTGTTTTCAAGATGACATATTTTCCCATAAAGTATCACAAACTAAATGATAGTATTGTTTTCTTATCCCCATGCTGCTGTGTGATGTGGTGATATTATATCAGCTTTTTAAGAGTAATTACCGTTCAAATCTTTGCGTTGACGTGTAGAAAAATAACATATCTTAGACAGAAAATAAAAAAGTGACTCAGGCTCTGTTAATGAAACATGCACTTTAACAAGTATTCACAAAACACTTAAAACCACATACTACTTATATTTCAGCATGTCTGTCGGCTTTTTAAAGGCTCTATTAAAACTATTGACCTCTTTGTTAAATCGTTGCCCAGGCTTACAGTAGTTGTGCTCTATTACCACTATTTCAGGATGTTTGAACATAAATTGCTTGAGTGCAGTTGAGAATATGCAGTTCCTGTTCTCTAGCCTGCAGTCACTCTTGTCTTAATCGTAGAGCCCCCTCAAAATCCTCTAGAATAGAATCATGAACCCTGTTGACAGCACTTGCTTTATTGTTGCCAGATCTCCAATATTGACCTAATTTTGACCTCCACATGCTCCCCGGCTATTTTGACTGAAGGTCACATGACCTACGAACCTGATGTCAAACTAATACTCCTTCAAATATCGATCTTAAACTGGGGGTTGAGCCATTTGTGACATATAACCAAATATTTTAGGATGCACTGGCATGGTTAACTACTCTTGTTTATTCTCAGCAAAAAAAAACAAAAAAACTTAACTAGCTAATTCTGGTCAAGCTTTATTTGCTTTTGTAACCTTAGCGCACAATGTTTTCTTTTTCATGTAGTTCAAGGCAAGCATTACCTACTTGAATACTGCATACAAAAAGAATAAATGTATTAATGACCGTATTGCATTGTTCAGTTTTTTTTGTCATGATACAGCTCTTAAATTCAATTAGAAATGGTGTTCAATTGTCTTCCTGCTGAAACCTTATGATTCTTACAGATTAAGCAAACAGTTACAAGGGGCAGCAAGCTCACCCCAGTGGGCAACTTGGGTAAAAAATAAATCCGAAGATATGTTTTGGGTGGTTTGGCTTGTACAGGGTTTTATGAAAGCAAAATAGGTCAAAATCTCAAAATTGCACTTTTTTCTTATTCGCGCGTGAATGGAGCATAAAATAGTTCAGTAGATACAGCCAACTATAATTGGTGTCTCTCGTCTGCCCACATCCTTGCAGACCTGTCTACAGGAACTGAGGAAGCAGTTTCCAGATAGCCACAGAGTGAAGCGATTATCGGGCATGAGACTGGAAGCTTTGGAAAGGTAAGCATAGAGCGCCAAAATGTGTAGCAAAGAAGAAGGGAAAAACATCAGGTTTTTTTTTTAATTGTACTTAAGGAGGCTTGAAATCCAAAACCGTTTACATAATTTGAAACAATAGTCTGAGTCTGTATATGTTCAGAACGATTTGAGGGTTGGGCGTATTTATGTTGGATCACTCAGCATTCATTTACTGAATTGGGTGACGTGGAGAAAGCTTTGACTTTGGATAGCCCTGTATAGCCCTTGAGCCGGAGTTCGGGATTCCCGGGAAGGAAGTGGTTAGATCCCAATGTTATTCTCGGGGTCCCTCAATTTCTGTTTTCGTCTTTCCTGTCCGGTTTTCGTGCTGGTACAAATGAGTGTGTCTTGGCCAAGTAAGTGTTTACGTCACCTCACGTGTTTCCCCTTCCCTCAGTGGTTCATTTTATTTACAAAACTTAAATGAAATTTCGCCTCGTCTTCTGTCTGACGAAGTAACCTGAACACCAGAGTTAATTGGTAGAAAAAAAGTGGGACACTTAAAGAATGCTTCTCACAATAATTCCAAAACACCCCCCACCCCACCAAATCAGCGGCTTGCATCCTTTTGCCATCTGAAATATTCCAAAGTGTGGCTGAGTAATAAAGTGAGTGTGACAGAGGCAGCCGTTCTTGACATGGGGCTGTTCACTGCTAATGGAAACCAGAGTTACTTCTGTCTGCTGAATTATGCGTGCTCCGACGCTGTCAGATCACTGACTGGACACTGCCTTTGACAGCTAAAATATCAAGGGTTAAGATTTGACAACATCATTGACGTGGTTGTTATTTTGCTGATGGAATATGACAGGTATGGGGCACATGTACATTTCATGTTACCCCCCGCCCCCATACACACACACGCACACTTTGGTATCATTTGATATTTAAAACTTTGACGCAATCATGTTGGCTTCAACCAGCAGTTTTGTTTGCCTTACTTTATATGTGTTGTGGTGTTGTTGACTCAGAGACAGACAACCAAATCAACATTTTGGCTGCACATCCAAGCACATTTTAACATTGCAATATGATCTTGTTTAAAGGTGAGTCAAACTGGATACATGCAAAATTGAATATTTGAAACAGAGGGTTTTGTTTGCATGGCGTTCATGACTCATTGTGAAATGAAACAGGACTTATAAGGTTGCCTGTGCAACCAGCAACCTACTCTTAGCTCAGTATTTATTTCATTCTTAAGATCACCACTGATTACTGTATAGCCTTATTGTAATCATAGAAACATGCATGCTGTATACAGAAACTTGATTCTCCCAAACTCTGTTAGAAATCCCCACCACCTAATTTCACAAGATTGGAAGTGGATTGTGTGAAAATTGAGATGTTACTTTCTTTCTTTCTAAAGGTATGATGAGGCCAACAAGCACTATGATGCTATTCTTCAAGACGACCCCACAAATACGGTAAGACAGTGATTCCCGACCATGGTGCCTTGTGCTACGGGAGAGCATTATTCTTTAATTGCATATGTATTTGTTCATCTATGTTTGTCAGTGACATAAAGGACAGACAGAACAATTACGTGCGCATCCAATAAATGGCAAAACGTTCAAGAAACTTTGTGTTAGATAGACATAGCGCAGCGGCGGTCGAGTACAAAACACTGGCGCATCTTGATTTTCGTGCAGGTGCAAGCCTTGTTTACCATGTTTTGGAATTCGGCAGACAGCTCTGTGCCATGCTGGGTGTTCCAGTGGACACTGTGCACCTGATAATTTGCTAGCTCAAAGTATTCTAATTGTTATGACGAGTAGAAACAAATCCAAATATGCTCAGGTTGTGTAATGCAATTTCGGTAAATTTGATTTTGGTGCAGACAGACAGACACTGATGTGTAGTGAATTTCTTCGTCTTTCATTCAATAATATGACAAGTGAGCCTCTAACCCTCTGATACATTGTAGTAATTAACTTAATTATTGATATGATTAAAATTTTTAATCACCAATCATTGTTTTTAAAATCACACACTTGGCCGCAGCACAGCAATTTGGGGATGGGAGGTGATGGTCTTCCAAGTGCCAACTTAACAGCGGTGATCTGTGATCGCCCTGGCCAGTTTGTCATCATCGGCCCATAGAGGTCTGCTTGCAGTTCTTCATGAACATACGTTGCGCTTGTCGACATCTTGCATGGACTCCAATAAATCAATTTGTACTTCCACCATGTCAAATACTGTGTGCCCTTCGCATGTCAATTTTTAAAATGTCCGCACTAAAATTCACCCCCTGGTAAAACTCAGTAGTGATTTAATGTGATTTTTTTTTTTTTTAATGTGTATGGCCTGCTTTTTTCTCCCCCTGCTCTCTCATCTCAGCCCGTTAACACAATTGAGGGCGTTAGCTGTGGTGGGCTAATGGCTACAAGGCTATGGCGTCTTAACAAAACGTTAGCACCGTGAAATGTCTGACCAATAAAAGCAGCAGTAACTTAACCCACATGATCCTGTCTTCTCAAAATTCCACAAATTTTGTGATCTTTCGGGCCTGATGATATCTGCGAACTTATTTTTCATCGTAGTGGTAACGCCAACGACTGCCTTAAGGAAACGTGTTTTAGTCGTTTTTCTCCTACCTCATATTCTCTCAAAAAGTGTTAGACATTCATGATGCTATAGCAAGAAGTTCGTCAATTACATCATTGACATGGCAACGATCTTTATGCGAAGAAACCATCGCTGATTTTGAAGGTCATCGTCATGACTTATCATAGCTGACTTGTATTTAAGTTGCTTTGTCTGCCTCTACAGGCGCTTTGGTATAATTAAGTATTTTCCCAATATTTCTAACTTGTCTTGTTGTTGATAGATTTAATCACGACACCTCCAGTACATAGCGCACGCACAGTCTGCTAAGCTACACATCAGCTTTACGTGTTTTCAGCCGTTGGAAAGCTTGTGTGCTCACAATTTCCTCTCGTTTGTGCCTGAAAAAAAAACATCGCTTATGTGTTGTAGGTTGCCTTTCTTTCACGTGTATTTCATGTTTTATACATATACGTTTTATATTTAGTTTATTCTGAATGCCAGTAAATTTACAGTGAACTGCAAACTACATTTTACATTGTACATACAAGTTATTCACGGCTCTTCATTTTGTCATTTATGCGTATGCCGATATAATTTGAATATTGTGCAATATTTGTACTTTTTTTGTATGTTTTTCCATCATTTCAGTTTTACAAAAAATATATACTCAAGAGATTGAAGAGTAAACAATTCAACTTTACTCTACCCTTTGTATTTCTCTTGAAGATTGTTTGCTGTCCTTTCTGTTCAGACGCACAAAGGACCGAATAGTCGCAACATGCACGAAAGCTCATGAAAAATTTGCAAACCGATCAAGCCTGACAAAAATCTATATTTTCTTAGTTTGATGTTTTTTTTCCTTTTAATGGCTTGGTAGCTTCCCCTACAAATTTAAAAACATGTTCAAGGATGTTTGCAAATATGTATGTTAATGTACTAACGTACAAGTAACTTAAGATTCACTCTGCCCTTCTCAACCCCCTCAAACACACACGGGTGAAAGCTGTAGCACAAACACAGGAACAGGATTTGCATTGGAACAGAATGGCTACTTGTGAACTGTTCAGTGTTTTAAAACTTAACGAGACGAATGAATAAATGAACGAATAAATAAATAAATTGCTGGGAAGCTGAACGGGCGCTACAAAGATTCTGATGGGGCTATAGCACCCCTTAACCCCGATATAGTGTCATGCATGTTGGCGACTGAGCAAAACCGCAAACATGGCATGTAAGTAAGCTGCTCATTTTCTAATTTGCTTATAAGTCAGCCATGGAGAGGTGAATCAGAATATTTTTAGAAGTTGAGATGGGGATAAGTAGAGATGAATAAATTTTAGTGCCAATTAATTGACGTTTTTGGACATTATGGACAATGATTTTGAATGGCCAGTTTGTGTCTGGTTCCTCTGGTGACTCTCACCAAAGAAGGGGGCTTTGGCTACTAGAAAGGGGTGTGTTGAGAGTAGTTGGGTATTTACTCAATCCTCCAAAACAAATTGATAAAAAATGTGCCATCCCGGCCGGATGGTCACTTTAAGGAACACCAGCTGTGTTTGCTTGTCTTTGCTAGGTACTTGCTAACAAAAAATGAGATTTAAAGATTAAATACTTTGTTGATATTCCATTTAATTGAAATCATACTTAGTCTGGAACATTTCAGGGTCAAACTCTTACCAGATGAAAACAATTCAAAGAGAAGAGCTAATACTTCAATTGTCAACAGCCAAGCCTTCTTTTTTGTGCTATCTGACATTTTGTTTGTAGCATCAAAACTCCCTAAATCAAAGAGATGGGCAGATAGTGGACAGGTGGAAGTAATAGAAGTCAAACAGGTACGGACCAAGGAAAGCAACATAATAGTTGACGACAGAAACGGTCTAAGAGTTAGCCATCTATATTACATGTACGGCTTGTACTCTAGGAGATGCAAACAACTCATTTACAAAAGAACAGGCTTGACTTTGCCCAAAAAGTACTGTGACAAACCTCAACAACGGTTATATTTAATGATGTTCTGGGAAGGCCAGTGGAAACGAATTTGGGGGGATTCTAGAAATGTTTTTACAAAAGGGAATGAGAAACAATTTTGACTCTAGTAAGACCCAACTGAGCACAGGGTGTCATTCAGCTCTGGAGTTGGGATGGAACAAAACAGACGGTTCTCTGTTTGTGGGTGTCAACCATGGATCTTTTCTCCCCATCCTTTCCCTTTGTCACTGGTGTAGTGATAAAGTGTGGCACAGTGATGAGCTTTATCATTTAGTAAGGGTGCTCTGATCGATTGGCCACCGAATGAAATTGGAATTGATTTGGATATCAGTATATTACATACAGCCTAAATTCACAGATTAATAGGGAAAAAACAAAACGAATAAGGATTGACATCCTTATAACTAAATAAATTTAATGTATTGTGCTACTCAATTAGAGGTGCAATTACAGTATTGTGGCCAATCTTTAAACTGCCTGTCTTGCCGATCCTGATGTTTTTTTTTCTTTCTTTTTCATAACCAACAGCATACGCATTCATTGTTCCAATCGTATCTGACTGTAAAACATTTAACATTATGTGTGAAACAAGACATGAAGTAGTTCCCTCAAAAAATGAAAAGCCTATTAGTAATCTCACAGACAAAGAGGACAGTGGGTGATTTTTTTAAACATTTTTTCCCCCCTCCATAGCTCTTCAGAGGGAGATGAGAAAGGTGGAGTCGATTTTTTTTTTTTTTTTTTTTTTTCAATACTGATCCGGATCAATTGATTTGTGCACACCTACACGCAGTGCTCTCTGCTAATCTGGTGGCTAAATCATATGAGACGCGAGTACAGTGTGCTTACTGATACGTTACGGCAAAGTGCCACATTCTATGTTGCTGTGCTGTGCTTAGCAGTTGCAAACCTTTCATCAGGGGTGTCAAACTCATTTTTGTGGACGGGCCACATCGTAGTTGTGGTTTCCCTCAGAGGGCCGGTATGACTGTGAACCCATATAAATTGATTGGAAAGCCAGTTTTGAAATCAGCAGCTAGTAAGTAACAATTTTTCAATTCCTTTTAAAAGGGGAGGATTGGTAACAAATAAATGGCAATATCTCATATCTCAGTGTTGTTAAAAGTAAGAAAATATGCTAGAAACAGGTAGTTGAGGCAGATGATTTGCCCTTTGCGGGCCACATAAAATGAGATGCGGGCCAGATCTGACCCCCGGGCCTTGAGTTTGACACATGTGCCTTACATCACTGCGGGTTTCATAATGAGCAGGGGTTGCTGTCAAGGCTTGGACCAGACAGTTTGGTCGCTTACTCCCTGTAGCATTCTCTACAATCAGTCTTGTATTTCTTTATGTTCGTGACCCTGGCATATTACTTCTGAGTTAGAAAAATAGCCACTGAAATAACTCATATTTCATCAAAAATTAGATCGCTGTTGTGCCAAAGGTAATACATAATCATATATGCCTGTGTTAACGGTGGAAAGCTTAAAATATTATGTTGGCCCTTTAATACTTCCACTCATTCTCCAGCAGTAATGGAAACAGGCATATGCCACCTCTTTGAACCCAAATGAAATTCTATTCTGATTTGTCCTGTGATGTGTGATTATGGGGGTGTAATTCGGTTTCATTGTAATCGGAAGACAAGGTTCCACATAAACATCGTGTTTCATCTGGATTGGGCATTTCCAAACACCTGCCTTTACTTTGGGAATGATGATTTTGACAAATAATAATAACACATATTAATAACATAATCATGATACAAAAAATAATTGTTTGAATTAAATTCTAATAAATTAAATATTAATTTAATAATTATAAATAAATAAATAAAAATGGATAGATGGATAATTTATGTACCATGTTACCAGACCAAAATAGCACAAAAAAAAAATCACAATTTCTTTCACTTGTAATTAACGTCCCATTTTTTTTTTAAGCAGTGGCGGCCGTGCATTTCACACGTAGGCCTTCATTGAAGTCACCATGGCTGGACAAATATTATACAGAAACACACTTAAACAGAACTGAGTGAGTGGACGACCTATCTTCTCTTGAAAGGTACATCTTGAAAATGCCCCTGCAAGTGTATCTGCAATTAAATCCACACTTTTCCCACCTTTGGCCATTGTGTTTTTAAAAAAAAAAAAAAAAAGCAAGAATATATTTTACATTTTTGAACGGTCGCCAGTTACGACTTCCGGGTGTGTTGATTCCGCATAGTACAGCCCCCTCACGAGTGAGTATCCAATCACAAAACGCGTTCATTACCTTCAGCGTAAGGCCTGCGAGAAGGCTCACTGTAACCAACTTGTGATCTGATTGGCTATCGCAGCTGACTATCAACTCTAAAAGCTCATTCACTGTGACAGAACAGATGCCCGCACAATTGTATCTGACGGCCTCGGAAAGAATATTGCGTGCTTCTGGTATTGTGAAATCTACCTGGCAACATGAGCTAGATGAATTCTGATTGGATAAAAAAACTCTCACTAAAAATACAACACTAGGATTTATATGACATCAATGTGAAGAATGTGATTGTGATTTCTTCATTGTTAGGCCAGCAGAGAAGGCCTTGAAGGCCTTGACGTCCACCACCGTTTTTAAGGGACAGAAGTTTGACAAATGTTTTAGATCTCATTAATCATTTACTTAAAAAAACCCAGCAGATTAATCAATTTGTTGAAAAAAAAAAGAAATTATCAGTGGTTGTAGCCATGAAATGAAAAGTTTTACACTGAATGTGATTTGTATCGGCAGCTTAAAACCCTGATCAGAACATCCTTACCATTGAGTCAACTTGGGGCAAGGACTATCGCAAGCAATTTCTTCTACAGGTTCAGCAGTCAGCTGGGGATGGGCCTGGGAAATGATGGAAAATTGGTGACCACAAGGAAGACTTACAAAGCATGCCAGCATGCAAAGTAGAGATTGGAAAGTGAGCTGTTGTAATTATAGGCTGTGGAGATGTGGTACCCATTAACCAAAATTGTTGAATCAACAAAAATTGCTCAAGGTTTTTCGTTTCTTTTTACCAAGACAGTATCCAAATGTTTTTTTTTTTTTTCAAACTCTTCTCCATTCCATTGCTTTTTATCTTTCATCGACCACAGCTAGTGTTTTCACGATACCAACATTTTGACTTCGATACTATACCTTCATAAAATACCTTGATACTGGAACTGAAACGACGATATCCCGGGACAAACTATATCAGTAAAAAAACAATGATATAGGTGACAGTTTAGCAACTTCAAATTAATTTTATTTGTGTGAATTAAAAAATACTATAAATAAAATAATTAGAATACATTTGATGAGAAAAGGCATTTTGAACATTTTTAATCAACTTAACATGAACAATGTAACCTTTTTCACTCACAACTGATCATTTTATGTTTATACATTTAGATGCTGTATAAAAGTACATTTGGGCAAAAAAGTATTTGTTATACATATTGTTCAGTTAACGGTAGCTAACGTTGAATTTACTTGATTTTTCTCGCGCAAATCAGGTTTTCACAATATTAATAATATAATAATCTATATATAATACAAGTAGTCCTCAACTTACGAACAGAATTGGTTCAGAGAGGCTTTTGGTAAGTCGAGACGATTTTTTTTTTTTTTTTAAACATTACATTAAGAAAATTTAACTTAAAGTAAATTCTAAACTCAAAGTGCAAGTTTGTTTACCTTTACTCCCACTCAGTTTCAGCCTGGTGAGTAAGCATGTCACTTCAACTCACTTGTGTAATTCGCAAAAGCATTTTTTTGAGGCACAAAAATTTGCACTTTACACATTTTTACACAGCCTGGCCCTTAAAATTGGACAAAGACTTAGAAAAAAGGAAATCCTTTTGAAAAGGCATTTCTTTCAATTCAAAGTGCTTACTGTTCCATCGAGGGCTGGGCAAAAAGGTCCAAGTTGAATTAAAAAAAAATAGTCTACACTTTTTTTCAAAAATGTTTTTTATTTTTTTTATTATTTTATTCAATTCATTATTTTTTTGCTCCGGGGTATTTCCAGGCTCCATTGTACGTTAATACAGACATTTACAGGCCACATGATTCCTTTCATTGCTCGCTTTCTAAAACATTTCTTTTTTTCCACTGTTAGTGCCCTCTTATGGTGGAAAGTAGCAATGCAATCAGGGAGTTTTTCATCAGGGGCACGTCTTGATGTGTCGCCAGTAATTATGTTTGGCACAGTTCTTACCCCGTATGTATCCCACTCATTTTTAACACAGGCAGTAACTTGTAATTACGTTTGTAACCATTAGGATGTTAGTGTCATGACTGGGATTTGATCCGTTATCTGTGTGAAAGGCACCAATCCACAGCATTGCTCAGCTGCACGGTCTCATGTTTTTAATCCAGCATGGCTAGTTAGAAAGTAGTTAAGACAGCATTGCTTGATTGACAATACTGCACGGTGTTTGTCGACTAGATATTAAGATGTGTATCAGTTGGAAATGGAAACTCATTCCATTTGTTAAACCGCAAGAATGCTAACCTTAGCTTGGCATAGCTTGAGACGCGTGTTGTCAACACGTGGTAAGCTAAGTGTGAGTGTAAATGACATGAATTCTTGTGGGAAAATGTGTCTACGAAATCAACACAAATAAATAACAGGCCAATGTAATGCATGTCCATGCTTTCAGCGTGGGCTCACTCGCAGCCGCCAAGATGCGCTCTTAACAGGCATGATTTGCTTCCAGCAGTGGACCGTCAGCACACTCGCAGCCGCCCACGAGGCGCTCTTTGCAGCAAGTTGCACCATTTAAAAGCATGTCAGGAATGCTGGTTGAAGCTGGAAAGTTTAATTTGATTTTGCAAGCATCAAATTCAAAATGAGTAAATATTTGCTAACGGAAAAGTATATCTATTTGAACATGAAACATTTTTCGTTCTCATGTATTCAATGGAATATAGGTTTAAATGGATTTTAAAATCATTTTATTTCATTTTTATTAGTTTTAAACACCATCCCAGCTTTATTGGAATTGAGGCTTGTACAATCAGTGGAGATCAAACCTGGTCGGGACTGCGATGCCCTTGCAGGTCCATGTTCCCGGTTAATAATTGGTTGCTCCCAAAGGCTTTGGCAATGAGTGATGCAGAGGAAGCCCCACTCAAGCAAGTGCCAGTACATAAATAAAGTAGGCTGTGGCAGAGCAGTGCACTTTGAATGGACCAGCAACTTATTATAATTTTTTTTCACTCACTACCATGAGGAGGAGAGTAACGCGGGTATAACTGTGGAAAAGTCAGCGCAGTGGAAGTAATAATTTATAGTTCAGATTGATGAGAATTTAATCCCCCTTTAGGTCAATTCGGCATCGAAACGAAGCGGAACGCATTTTTCAACTGATGTAAATAGGACAAGCGAAGTCCGAGATGCCTGCTGTGCCAACAGGAAGGCAGGCATTTGGGTTTAGGGTAGTGTGCCATTTTCCCCAGATGGTTATGTAATGACTCACCACTTTATCTTAGCCCATGAGCTCATTTATTCGGCACTGCCAATATCTCCTCCAATGTCCTGTTTCTCGTCTTCATTTCAAAACTCCATTATTGAAATAAATAGACTTTAAAATGTCATCTACTGTTTCTGGTTTTACTCAATTGTCTTCATGGCTGTTGTTGTGATGCACCAAAATGATTTCGTGATAAATACTGTAAGTTGCTGTGAGAAGAAACTCTGAGCTCAAACAATCCATCGCAGTCACATTCTCTAAGACACTCTGAGCTAAATCCTGTTTTATTCTTCAGGCTGCAAGAAAACGCAAGATCTCGATTTTGAAGGCCCAAGGAAAGAGCCCTGAAGCCATCCGGGAGCTCAATGAGTATTTAGAGCAGTAAGTCTCCCTAACCTTTCACAAATGGAAGACTGACACTTTTTGTACATAACTGTATATGTCTAGATGTCTATATATTTGCTGAGATTGCATTCTGTCCCAGGAACAGTCCGTGCTGACTCCCATTTTGGGGATGGAGGAGGAAAAGTTTTTTTATAAAAGGGTGTTCTAAGCAAGGATGGGAGTGGGTTTTCGACAGTCCCTGTAATCATCCCTAACCAGGACAAGTACCCACGGATGTTCTTTTTACTGACGACAGATACGCACTCAGCCTATCTTGAGTGTGTAATACCCCAATATTAGGGCTGAATAATTTATTGTTATGGGACTGAAATCGAGATCTCAATGCTTTACTTTGCTTGATATTTTGACCTACTAGTTTTAGCTGGGTTAAGTTGCATGTCTTGTGCATTATTTATTCAGAGTTCTTTTTGTGTCACAGGTTTGTTGGTGATCAAGAAGCATGGCACGAGTTGTCGGAACTCTACATAAATGAACACGAGTAAGTATATTTTTATTATCCTGCAAAAATAGTTTTTGGTGAGCATGAACACTTGCTCCAATTGGAAAGCCAAATTAAACTTGCACACCGAAACCCCATATGCTTGATTTGGGGAGCACTGCCCCACTTCACCATTATGCAAGAAAAGATCATATCAGATATTGCACCAGGCCTTTTTATAAAACCAAAAAAAATAAATCAAGACAATTACTGTGACCAAATTCTTAGTGGATTACATTTACACTTAGGCTATGTTCACGATGCAGCTCGATTCAGTTTGTTTTTGCCCATATGCAACGCACAACTTTTTTTTTTTTCCATGCAGCGTGAACAGTACAGACCAATTTTTTTTCCTAATCGACCTCTTTCGTACGGGAATAGATATCGGACATGATGCATCATCAGTGTATACGCTCATCCGCATGCATCCAATCCCAATATGCGTTCTATGCTGGGGACTGGGGGCGGAGCTTGCAAGGGAGGTGACAGTGAATATTTTATTCTTTTGACAAACAGTGGTAAATTTCCATTTGACTTTAATATAATCTCACCTGAAACACAAAGCATAAAGTTCATATTTGTGGTGATAATAGTAATTCAGCCACGCAAACAGTTCAATATTTAGGCGTGGCAATGACGCTAGGCCATCTTTAGTAGATCTGTCTGTGATGCAACGTCATCTTTTGTAGAGGTCTCCATGAAATAAAGACATCAAAAAGGGTCGCCTCATTTCCCCAAAATGTTTGACGTTTGTCCCCTTTTTACTGCACAGAATGCTTTCTCCATGTGCCGTGTGTGTGACATGGTAAGCACATTGCCAAATGTATTTGGTTCCGGTGCTTATTCACCCCTATGTTCGCAAACTGTTTTTGCCTTTTATGTAATCGCGTTCAGTGTTTTCCCTGCTATGCCCGGTGGTAGAGCCGGCCAGCATCAGAAGAGAGACTTCATTTTAGTCAGTGTAGTATATTTACATGATCAATTGGTAGGCCTATCAAGATAACCAATTTTCCCGGATGATATATTTACCCAGAATTTTAAATTAAAGAAATGCCACTTGTATACTGATGATGATAGAGCAAAAATAATTAATTGCATTTAAAAAGGATGTAATTCATCTGTGAATTCTGTAGAATACGGAACACTTCCAATGAAATGTAGAACAATATCATTTGGGATAGATTAAATAAAGAAGAACACAGTGCTCTATAACTTGGATATTTGCATGTTTTATTTCTTTCACAATCTCCTCTTTCCCCTGCTTGTACGAGGCTGGATTGGCTGTTTTGGAACTGCATATTTTTTAGGTAATTTGTACTGCTTATATAGTCTGCAGTTAGGTTAAAAGTGAAGGAATCATTGCTGGAAGTACATGTGCCTATACGTTCAGTGTTGTTATCGTTATCATCGCCTATTCTTTTTTTTTTTCTGTATAAATTTTACTCATTAGAACAGGTCACTTTATATCTGCTAGCTCTGTCTACTGTATTCTGTAAATGTACAACCAGCCTGCATATCATTTTAGTGTTCGTAATTTTAGAATATTTTTGGTTGCTGGTAACCTATGAGATTTTTGTAACGTAAAACTGGTATCTCGGTTCACGAAAGCAATACTCTCTTAATATAAACGATAGAATGAAAGTATAAGGGAACCCAAGTTATGTGCCAACTGGGGTTCTTTCATTGTTTTTGTTTTTGTTTTTTTTTCATGATTGGATGATGTTTTCGCACTGTTTGCTCAAGACAATTAATTGTTGGTGACTACCACATTTTTTTTCAACATCTTAGTGTTTGACAAAAAGTTGACATTTGAAATGACTTGAGTTTTAATGTGTGTGCACTTGCTCACATTGGCTCAATGGTGTTTTGGTTGCCCTGGTGTGACGGTAGTGGCAGAAGGAATGTGTAGCATGGTAAGATGTCTACCTATTGAAATTTTCAGGCTTTTGGAAGGGAGGCTTTATTTTTGTGGAAGCCAGAGTAAATTCAGGGGTGAGCGGATTATCTCCCAGTTTATCCAAACACTTGTAATTTCACTCCCCCTCCATATCTCCAGACGTGTCAATATCTTTTTTTTTTTTTTCTTTTTTTGAGTTTAAAAACTCCCCATTTTTCCTCTTCTTCTGAACAACACGATATTATCACTTTTTTACCAGTCTGTCAAAGAAAATCTGTTGAGATGTACTCAGTTGATGATAGGAAGACAGTTGAATCTTAACTTGTAAAACATCAATGCATTCCTGTGAATATAATTGAGTCAGCAGAGTTTGCACAACTTTGGAGTTTAAGTATTACAAAGAAGGCTGCATGAAACTGTGACGCTAAGTTGGACTCATGTATAGCGACATTTTTTTTTAACCACAAACTAAATTTTTGATGAATGAGAATGTGGAGAAAGGCCAATTGACTGTTGTATTCACTTCCAAAAGAATTGTAAGCTATTGTTCATATTGTGGCTACTGACTTGCTCAAGAACTGTGCTTTTGCATGAGGCTCAGAGCAGCCATGGAGAAGTTGCTTGGTGATGGTGGAAGGAGATGGCTCAGTGAGAAATGAGGAGAGGTAAGAGTCTGGCCCAAGTATAAGATTCTTGTCGAGGCTAATGGAACAGACTCTCTTGCAAGCCACGGCCCCTGCACAAGCACATCTGAAAGTCTTTATAGAGAGGAAGTGGTAATTGTAAGCAGCCCCCAACTTTCTGAGCCCTGTGATCTCCCTTTTTGTGAAACCCCCTCCCCCTGTTTATTTCTTTCATTCTCTGTTCCCACCTTCCTTTCCCTTCCTCTGCTGTTAATCTTTCAACCAGTTACTATGGCCGGCTTTAAATAGCTGTTGTGGCAGTTAAATCTGGGCGGTATAACGAATGGCTTATTTTACCCCGTAATGTAAAGCATGAACATAATGGCTCAGTAATGCTTAGATTATTTTTTCCATTTGTATTTATTATGCTCATTGGTGTCCCTGAAGGGGAAATTCAACTCACACTTCGATGAATACTGAGTTGCATGCCACACAGAACCAGCTCACATTCATGCATGCAGGCATGCAAACAGAGATTCATAGTGAAAGAGGTGTGCAGAGTGCTGCCTCACTTGGGTGATGGGGACAATACCTTGCTCAAGTGCACTTTGACAAAAACCAGCAAGCAGACTAGCATCTCACCTTGTTGCCTTTTTTTTTTAAACGCGTTTCTCTCCTGTGTCCTCCATCTTCATAACCCAAGTCCCTACAGACTGAGTTATTGTTACATACCAAGGCAGAATTTGTAAGATGTTTCTGGCAAACCACATTTGATTTTATTGGGATTCCTAAATGTCAGATGGTGATAAAGACACCTCTACACAACACTTGAATGTGATGTTTGAACATGATAATAACATCAAACTATGGAAAAGTGTAATTTTTATGTTCATATAAGCCAAGGGCCTTGTGTCGTTACCGATCATTAGTGCCTCTCGCAGAAGTTATCCTTAATGTTCCCTCCCTTATTACTTGATTATTTTTCAGATTATTCATTCATTTGGTCCTGTTTGACATTAGTCATCACAAATGGTTATGAGTGGGGAAAAATCAATTTTGAGTTGCATTGTGGTGTAGTTGTAAAATATTTTTAATTGAATAATACATTTCAATAATCCATAATTAAACAACACAAGGTTGTCATGAAAAAAAGTAGAACTTGGTAGGTGCATCTGCTGACAGACAGTGATTGTCATTCACAACAAAGCGTTGCTCCTGTGAAGTGCAAGTGCTTGACCGCACGGGAAAAAGTTCTAAACCACCACCTCTTGGATGCATAAGAACAATTGTTGTGTCTTGGTGTTGACATACAGTTTTTGATTTGCATGGTAGCGTTTTTACTTGTTTTTAGATATAATGACAAACTGCATTAACTGACAAAGTAATTCTAAAGTGTTCCGGAGCCCACATAACAATATCCATTACACAATAATACAGTTTTTAATGCAGCGCCACCTAATGGATCGAGCATCCCAGGATTTCAATTTTATTTTCCGGCTTGTCGCTTACGTGCAGAGATTTCTCCGGATGCTTCAAATATTTCGATGATATAATGAATGGTAAATTGTTTTTAATTGTAGGTTGAGAAATGTTGTTCATCAGCTGTTGGAATGTTTCCTCACGTAGTGTGACGCTCACCCCATTTTTCCTTTTAATAGCATTTTTGTTTTTTGGGGCGAATGTGCTCCAGGCATCAAATTCAAAATGAGAGAATGTTTACAAACAATGTTCATTAGTTTGAACATTTATTATCTTGTCTCTGTAGTATAGTTAGTTCAATACAGGTTTAAAAAAGATGTGTACATGTTTAAAAAGATTTGCAAATCATTGCAAGTTTTGTATTAAAATTTTACACAACTTTCAACTTAATTGGAATTGGGTTTGTAAATTGATGTTAGAAAAACATTTGTTAGGAAATAGTACAAATATTTCAAATTTAAACAACTGAGTCTTTTTGTTTGAATAAAAGTAAGGCGAAATGTTGGATTGGGCCTCTGTTTCATTCCAAAAATTTCAATGTATCATATTAAACAACAATAGATTAACAAAATTGATCCCTTTGGGATAAATTCATTTGGAAAAACAGAACTGTCACTGATTGTAACATAAATTAAGAGGTGCTGCCTCCATATGTTAAGTGTCCCGGAAATTGTAAACGGAATTGCATCCTGCAACGCAGTCAATTTAGCACTCCAAGTACACGTATGGGACCTTGTTTTAGTACAAAATTGTGTGTTCATTCATTTATTTTATAACCTCACTGATCCTTTATATTTATGGCCATTTTGTCATAATGTAAGCTGTTCACAACAGTTCCAGCTATTGTGAAATGCCCTATAGAAATAAAGTTGTATTGTGTTGTAAAATGTAAAAAAAAAGTGTTTTATTTTATTTTATTTTTTTTTAATTAGGGAGCAGCAGTGTAGTGAGGTCAATACTCTGCAGTCTGTTACTGAGAAGTGATGCCATCTGAGTACCGGTACTGTGTGCCAGCTGGTTTTGGTAGCTACCTCAGCGAAGTAGTTGGCTGCAGATAGAAAAACAAAGGGACGGCATTGAACCGCTGTGTTCTTGCAAGACTATTCCCACATTTGTGTTTAATTTCCGTAAGCTTGTAAATATTTTTTCTTGTTGGTGCATCACCATATTTTCACGAATAATTTGTATCAAGGAGACCTTAGTCATGGTTTACATTTCAGTTTGTATGATATCAGTAAATATTTTGTTGCTTCACACTTCAAAACCTAAGGAATGCCAAACCTACAGCTAAATCAATTTTACCCTTTTCCTTCTCTTTCACAGTTATGGAAAAGCTGCATTTTGTCTTGAGGAGCTGATGATGACCAATCCTCACAATCACCTGTATTGTGAGCAGTATGCGGAGGTATGTAACCATTTGCACGTCTGTCATGAAGCACTGCGGCGAACTATGGAATAAATGTTTAATTTCTGTGAATATAACCTCATCTCCAACTCCAAGGCGACAGACACACTCTTAGCAACGTTTCACAGAAAAGTGGTTCACGAAAAAAGTGTTCATCCGGTGTCATTCTGCCATTACTATTATCGGCTTTGTTTTCCTCACAGGTGAAATACACTCAGGGAGGCTTGGAAAATCTGGAGCTGTCTCGAAAGTATTTTGCCCAGGCTCTGAGGCTGAACAACAGAAACATGAGAGCATTGTTTGGTCTGTATATGGTGAGTCCCGCTTTGCATGTGGAGACATCGGGATAGAAAGCAGAACAGAAGAAACAAAAATAGACATTTTTGTAGCCCTGTGGTTTGTCAGCGTTGAGCCCGGCCACAAGGTGTGCCAAGTACCACGCAAGTGAACATATCCACCAGTATATGTGGACGTCTTTTTAGAGGGGGAGAAGGGCTCTCAGACAGGTCAGCTCATTGCTGACTCAGATGGTGAACGCAAGCATTGGAAAGTCTTCCCCACTGGAACTCTTTAAGTAATAATACCCCCTTGCCGGGAACTTTTTTATGACGACGACTTAAATAAATAAAGCAGTCATGGTTTGAAAGAGAGTGCAGGAATCTCTGGAGAAGTGATCCAACCAGGTGCCACTTTGATTGTAGTTTTGGCCGAACAGCCCGCTGGTAATTTGATTTGTTTAAACCGGATGTTGTTTGCTATAGCCAATGTATCATCTGAAAGTGAGACCTGACATAAGAACATAAACGAAGGGCTGCTTGGAATTAAAGGTGCATAGGGGAAGCTGGTCTAACACAGAAAGCCCTTCTGTTTTCCTTGTGCAGCACTGGCATTCTTCATATAATCCAAACAGTTTAAAACAGCACACTTGTGAAACTCTCCGAAGGCTCAGCAACAAGTACGAGGAACCGAGTTGGGTTAAATGGAGACATTTGCTTCCTCTAACATTTATATTTGCCTGGAGACAGAGCAGACCTTGTGATTTCCTGACAAGTCATCCGGCAACACTTAGGTCTTAACTGAGTACTTTTGGTGAGATTTTATCCTTTATCATTTGCAGATCAGTCTGAGTGTGTTTTGTCAGCAAGTCTTGCCGGTCCACATCTTGACAGGTGCAAGAAGGTCGGTGAAAGTGCAGGCAACTTTCACCAGCTTGCACCAACTCTGACAATTCCACAGACAAACTGGTAGCACTGACCACAGTTGGGCTGCGGCTAAGTTATTTACAACACGTGTGGGGATTCCCCACCATAATAGTGCACTTTGTCATACAGGGATAGCCTGTCTGGGTTGACATCATCTAAACTGAGGTTTTTGTTGAGTTAGAAAAAAAAAACACTCGCACACAGAGGAATAAAGAAATACAGAAGCCCAAACCATTTTATAGGGGAAAAAAAGACCACGTAGATTATGTAGTTACGGTTTTAGCATTCTGGTTGGGAAGGTTTTAAACATCAGACAGGGCAAGCCATCTCGGTGTGCTGTGTGGGGATAGTGGAAGTAACATGGGGAATACATGGCATTTGTGGTTTGGAGGGGAGTCGTCAAGTCACGCAAAGGCAGCGATTCCCATGATGTCTAATGGATTGTGCAGCAAGATATTTTGCTTACAAAGTCATTTAATTTCTCTGAAGTGCTGGTGCTGGAGAAATGTGGCCCCTGAGAATTGATATTGTACATTGAAGCATGCAAACACTCAGTCTCATCCCTTGACACTCTCCTGTGTTTTCTCCTCTATCTAGTCTGCAAGTCACATAGCTGCCAGTCCAAAGGTTAGTGCCAAGGTGAAAAAGGACAACATAAAGTATTCTGCTTGGGCTGCCAATCAAATAAATAGAGCCTATAAGGTCAGTGACATCATGATTACATGCACCACTTCCGTTATTATTCAATACTCTTGTCATGATATTTTCATTTTAGCTGTATGGTCCTGAAAGCATTGCTTTACTTGTTACAGGGTTCGTAATAAACATTTGTTTTGAGTTTTTTTTGTTATTTCAGGTTTCACACGGATCCTTACAATGTCTTATAAAGTATTGAGTCCGTCAATCTAAAAGCAAGGCCCTCCTTGGCATTAAAATCCCTTACATCTGTTTTTCCAATGTCTTCATTTGTTAATACATAATTAGTAGGACTTTATGATCGTAAATATTCTCAAGTCTCAAAATAAATTCTCATTCTTACAAACATAATTGACTGAATGAATGATTCTCGTGTTAATCATGGAATCACTCCAGCGTAAACGGCAAAATAATTATGTGGTTGAATGCGCGCCATTAATGGTCTGTTGCAACTTTGGACAACATGGGACATGGTGAGCGTTGGGAAGATGGACTTAAATTTTATTTTGAACGTAATTACTCTTCACTCTTGAATTTAACCTGGCTTAAACCCATTTTAGTTTTGCAAGTGTGTATGCACATAGCTATGTATTCATTCATTCATTTGTCAGCGTTCGTTCCCAAGGCGTTCATGCGACATTTGGCAGCGGTTTTTTCTTGCCGCTATTAAATTTTGAACATGTTCAACATTTCTTTACGATAAGAAAAAAGCAGTTTGAGACCATAAAAATTATTAGCGAACATCTTTGAGACCGTTTGCGACTTTGAACAAACCCTGATGAAGAAACTACATTCGCTAAGTGCACACACACTTGCAAACCATTGCCGCTCAGCGGCCTTTAAACTGTATTTCCTTTCAATGAGGCATGTGCACTCAATGCACCAGCATTCATCTCACCACCTCCGTCACCTGCACTAGTGCGCGTGTGTGTGTTGGGAGGCATCCAAATTAAGGGTGCGGGGAGGTTGAGGGGAATGTGAAAATGACGCTAGTGATTTCCGATCATGAATCTTCGTCATCACCTTCAGCCACTCCCGTTGACGATTATTTTCCGAGCTGTAAAAATTTCCCCTCCACTGCCCCCCGTTGGCCAATGTTAAGCAAACGGGAAAAAGTCCTTCACCACCACCCTCCACCCCTTGGAGGGTTGGTTTCCAATGAGGAAACTCCTTTTACGCCCCCATCTCCCCTGGGTGACATGATCGCTGAGCTCTGCAATGGACCACGGCGAACGCAAAAATCTTCCCTCTTTTTAAGGCTCGTACGCACGTTTTCTTCCCGAAGTTATGCATACACAGCTGTCCTGTTATTAAGACTTAATAGCGTCATGTGCGGAGAGTGGATAAATAACTGAATCCGAAATCCGTGGCACACAACAGTTGAGACACATCGTTTTTTGTTGAACCAAAAAGTATCCATCACAATACATATACTTATTCCTCCCAAAGGTTGAAGCAATTGTTGAAAGTCAACTAGTTTGTCGATCACAGGCGAGATCCACAGTGCTTCATTGGTCTTGTACAGCATTCGTAATAGCTTTAGCAGGTAGCTTTGCTGTGTGAGCAATCCCTGAGTTGTCAAAGTTATACAACGTGCTGGTTGTTGCCGTCTGGGCTAACTGATCCGGACTGTCTTGTTGGGTCTATTTTATTTTAATTAGTGTTTGACATGTTCTGAAATGAAGACTAATATCTGCTGGGAATAAATTATTACCATTTCACATAACTTTTAGGTGTTTGTACGATGTTGAGTTATAAAGTCTTGTCAATATTGCACACTTCTGTCCCCCTGCTGACACACCACTGGTCATAATCAATATTCCCAAAAGAGGCCCATGATTTGGGACGTTATGATCGACCCTTTGTGCTTTTTAGCTTTTTCAGGCCTCATTTGTTGTAAATATAGTAAATCTTAAAAGTTTCAACATTTGAAACTAATTTATCTCGTATCCAAATCCACAGAGATTTATCAGTCTTTTAAACATGTAATTCCATAACATGTTTTAACAATGAAGTCAGAGAATGGATTGATTATTGGAATACATAGAGATGCTAAGCATTAAAGAAATGATTATTACATTTTAAAATGGACGAATATTAAGCTTCTAATAATCGCTGTTTTCTATGTGATGGTCAAACAGTATTCACAAGTCTGGAGAAAGAGGGATAAGAAGGCCAATCAAAAATTCAAACACCAATGCTGTCCTCATCAAGTAACAAACTGTGGAGTTAGCTCTGTGTTTTCTTCTGTAAATACAAACATTTAATGTAATCCTTAGTTTGTCTGACTGCCTGCAGTGTAATTTTCAATTGAATAGTTAGCGAGTAGAGGGAGATTTCCTTCTGGGTAATTGATTGCAGATGAACCCAATTCAAATAGTTTATTTGGCTCGCCAAATATGCTTGGATGCCTGCAGTTTTCCAACTATTCCAAAATATTTAAAACAGAATAAGGAATGAACTAAATATCAGGAAATGATATTCTACAATGGCAGAGATGCTTTTTATAGTGTGTGTTAAGTGGGGAAGTCTTTGGATTCCCTCATACTTTAGTATTTCTGGTCAAAGTCTCAAATACTTGAGCTCCGCTTGAAAGTCAGTAGTCTGTCTTAAAAATGCATTTTTTGTTCTTAAAGGAACATGATTGTTAGATTTCTGCCTCTCTTCTTCCGTTTGTATTTTTTTCTCATGTTTTTTCTTATTATTTTTGTTCTATAATATTTGGACTCGTACCGTTACAGTTATCAGTACGCATGTGCATACTTGTGTGTGTGTGTGCGCCAATATGTGCACAGGCAATATGTGGTGTGTTGTTTAGGATTTATTTTTCATGACTGCTTTAAACAAGTTAAATGACAAAGTCTAAGCGTTTTTATTTTTTCCCCCCTCCTCACCTCCCATATAAGCACTCTTTCAAGGGAGTCACTGTGTGGGCCTGTGTGAGACAGCTGCAGGCTGCTGTGGGTTAGTGCTTCCTGATTGATTGCTCCTTTAATGCGTTTTTCATGTCAGTTGTCCATATTTATTAAGCCTCGGTACCTGGTGATTGTCGTACCTCAGTGAGAAAAAGTTGGGCAGGTGACTGCAAGTGGCAGCAGACGTCAGCAAGAGGTCAACTTGTCAGGGGCCCATTTATTAAAAGGGGGAAAAAAAAAGAAGTCATTAGCAACGGGGTCAATTGACATGTTAAGGATCTGGAGGCATGTGGGCGATAAGTGAAAGCAGCATTAAAAGCTGCCCAACATGGCCTTTCCTCTTGCCGCTCCAAAGCTCAAGATTCTCTGATTAGGTTCTCTGTCACGGACCATAAACTCCTGCTGCGTCATTATTCTATAATAAGAAGCTCTGTAGAGAAGCAGAGCTGTCTGCTAGTTTGAAAATATTGTTCACACCTCGGGCTGAGGAGATAATTAACTCAGATCCGGCGTAATGCCACATATGCATCAAGGCGATGAAATGCAATGATCATTACAGCACACCCTAAATCCAGCTGAATGAGTCACACTTGGAAATTTTCGAGCCAATTGTACACCTTAGCCAACTGCTCTTTTAATGATGAAGTTTTGCAAAAGAGAGAGAAAAAAACCTTAGGCCATGGAAATTGTTAGTTCAGTGACAGTTCCTGTTTTCTAATGCTTGAGCACAACCAAAGGCTTGAGTAAATAAATGAAAAATGTCTCGGCCAAGTGTGGGCATCTGGAGACACGCAGCCCCCAAATTCACTCTTGATCTTCAAATAGGTGGATGCCATGGAATTAGTTATAAATTGTAATGGTTAAAATCACACAACAGCAGATGTATTTTAAAACAAAAAAAAAAACAAGGCAGCTCATCAGCTGCCAGCAACAACCTGGAGAACACAAGGCCAGTCTGCAGGGCAATGTGCACTTGGCTGTGGTATGCTTGTCTCATGCTCACAGTTGGATTGGAACAGTGTTTCGCAGCGAAATTGGTGTCTTTGCAGGTCATTATGAAGTTCTGTGATGAGATTAGACAATACATGTAATTGTGCTCTTTTGAAGGTTTATCCCTCCATCTGAAAATGAAGGGTCTGTGTTAAGTTCAGCTCACTCAAGTGTCCCTTTGACATCATGGGTGCTAATAAATTTGGCATATGCTTTCATGTAAAAGAATTACTAATTGTGGGATATAGTTTTTTTCCCCACTGAATAAATGCATTTGAATTAAAGGTTGTATTTTACATTTTTCTTTAACTTTTGTCCAATATTATTTTGAAAAAATCGTAGAGAATTTATTTTTGATTTGTTAAATCCCAAATGCATGGTGAGTTTTGCCTCAATTTACTCGCTGACGTTGGAGCGCGGGGGTTTACCTGATGCAGCTGTTTCATTCGCGCACATGAGAGGACAAGCAGAGTAGGCATGAGGTCACCTGCTAGACAACTGCTATACAGCATTTCAGACGGTCGAGAAAAGAGCATACCACCAAGCACTTCCACTTATTTCCTGGGACTCCTGCCGCACCCCCTTTTTTTTTTTTTAATCTGTGGCACCTTTCTTTTGGTTTCCTATGAGAAAAGCCCTCCATCTTTTTGTGAACATGGCAATCAGGTGTACGATTGATCTGCAACACTTTGGTACATACTAAAACACTGTTGCTACTTTGGTATACAGTTCAACAGCTTTAAACAAGTACAGGAGGTCCTCAGCTCACGTACGATTTCTGTTCCTGCGCTGGTGACATAACCTGAATTTCTTCGTATATCGGAAATCGCCCTTCAATACCCCCCTAAATCTCGGTACTGTAATTATTTTTATTGCGTTCCAGTCACCTTGTCAGAGTTTGCATGTTTCGTCTGGTAGTTTTTTTAGAACAGCCACAGACTCATGGCAAACTAGACAGACACTGTTGTTTTGTAATTCAGTGAAAACAATATACCAATTTCCACTTGTCCTGGAAGCAAATGCCCTCTCTGTCAATGTTTTTTTTCGTCTCTATTTTTGAAATAAGCTGGAAAGGGCCACACACAGGTCATGCAGCTGGGGCTTCACTCTGACTTTTAACACGACTAAAAGTGGCATGTCTGGAGAGGCAGAGCCTGCTTTGAGAGTATTTCCAAAAGTACCCAGGGGTGCGGCCACGGGTCTACTCTCTTCTGGTGTAATATAGTTGTTTTTTTGTTTTTTTTTTGCAATTGTTTTTCTTTTTATTTTCAACAGTCCTGACAGGCCACACATTAAGTTGATGACAGAACCTGGGGGCCAGTAAATATTTGAACACGGGCAGTATTTGGCCCCCGGGCCGTACGTTGGACTTGCCTGATTTCATATACAGTACCCTAAGTGCTTTACAAACCCCAACATTTAAATTGAAAACTTAAAAATTTAACTGAAGAGTACAGCGCCAACCACAAGCATACTGAACACTGGTGCTGCCGCTTTCAACTTTGAAAATTCCTTTAAAAAAGAAAATAAAAAAAATCAAATAGAAATGATTTTAATCATCCTGTAGCTAGCTAGCTTGGCAGACTGTCTCTGCTGGTCTGAAGTTGGTTAACTCCATTCGTTTGTTGCCGTGTGTAAAAGAGTGAGAGAGAGAGAGAGGGGGACAAAATTAACAAAAGTATAACGGTGTCGTTACACTGCCGAGGTTTTGAAATTTGGTGCTGATATCATTTTTCAATATGATAATGCATCTTGCCAATGAGCAACATCCATCGAGACGTTCCTTCAAGAAAGATAGGCATGACCTGTAAATAATCCAGATGTCAATCCAATTAAAAATCGGATTCAAGAGCATTTCCATCTTTCAGAAGGTCAGCATGAATCTAAAAACAACCTCTAAAACATAAAAAATAACTGTTGTATTTCTTCTGTCAATAGTTACAAATGTTACTTCTCCCAAGCCCCACCACTTCCCTTTCTTTTAAATTTTGTCTTAATTCATTAAACTGATGTTTGGAGGAGTTGACTCCATAAGAACTGCTGCAAAGTCAGCTTGTCCTAACCAAGTTTCAGTTAAAATCTTTAAATGAAGCTTGTCCTTGCTAATAAAAAATCACTGATTAAAACATATTTCCATTTCAAAGTCCTAACATTTAAAAGCGCTAAATTTGATTGTAAAAAAATATTCCTCATGCTTTGGAACAGACTGTGACTGAAAAAGAATGAGTCTTGAATTTGATCTGGTTGGAACCATTCTGGGAAACCTTATTTTATCTCGAGAGCTGTAAATTGACAAGACTTCTGGCACATTGGGCCCCGGCAGTATTTGTATCAGTGCACATCAGATTTTGCAAACAGCTGAGCTCCTTTAAGGAGCCTGATGATGATCTCAATGTTGTCATGGTGGGGGTTGTCTTAGATCAGTGGTTCTCAAATTGGGGTACTAGTACCCCTGGGGGTACTTGAAGGAACTCCTGGGGGTACGCAAGATTTTAAATTAAGAATTATTTAAGGATTTTTGCACTTTTTTTTAAATGTTTCAGGAAAATATGAGGACATAAAAACAACTTTTATGTTCAGTAGGTTTTTCAATTTCATTATTTTAAAAACCCACATTCCCCCCAACCGAGAATGTTTCGATCTACCTTGTCATGTGCCACCTCTCGCTACCAGTCAATCACTTGAAGACGCAAACAATGGAGTCGTTGCATGAAGCTGGCGCATCTGCAGCGCTTATTTAAGACGTAACATGAATGTCACGTTGGTCACAAGAGGAAACTGAATTCAGATCATGTCTAGATAGGTTGCGGAAGCCTCTTTTGCTGTGTCTTTGCTCGTAGCTAAAGCCAACAAGCCATTCGCTATCGCTTAAGATCTAATAACAGATTTCTTCTATGATCCCCAAAAATACACTTTATTTTGTTTGCATAATACAAATGCAGTTTAAAAGGCTAATAAATAAGACACTGGCATGATTAGTCTTTTTTTTTTTTTTTACCCCAAAATGCTTTGCACTGGTTCAAGGGTACTTGGTTGGAAAAGCATTTCACAGGGAAAAAAGTTTGAGAACCACTGTCTTAGATGATTGAGTTGGGCCAAATGGACGAAGAGTTGTTGGTGAGGGTTATGGCTGAGAAGTTAGCTGGATGCCAACTTTAACAAGTCTGTTTATTTGTCGGTGAACTCCAGCAGTGGAGAGGAGGGGGACAGTATAGATGATGAACTGGGTGGGGATAGGTTTGGATGGAGCGAATCCCCGTAGGTAGTGTCAGCTGGTGGGAGTGGTAAGTTAATCTTTTTCTCTGATGTTCCACATAGACGTATGAGGCGGAGGGAGTGTCAGCTCCTCTTCATGTTTGGGTTGTGTCTTCCTTTTGTTTGGGTTTACCTTGTTTCTTACATACAACTTAGAGGGGAACACTGTGACGCAGTAAGAATAATAGGTTGGTGGTGAAAGCCTACTCCTGACTTGTGAAGTGAAATGTACTGAATGAACGTCACAAGCATTTAAAGCCATGTGTTCAATGCTAGTTGGCGGCTGGATCTTTTAATTCCTCTTACCTGTGGTCGAGGCCTACTCAAAAAAACTTTAGCTTTCAATGCGCTAACTGTGTTTAGCAGATTACTGAAGTCCTGTTTGAGTCTTTCAGATGGCTGCCAGTGTGCATGTTTTGGATTTGCTACAACAATACTCAATACTGTGTCATGTCAGAGGCTATTGTTGGGGAAATATAGGTGAACTATTCTTGCTGTTCGTGCATCTCACATCTTGATGGCAGAGTCGTCCAGAATCAGAGTATCAGGCATAAATGTTAGCTTTCTCTGCAGCCTCACATTTTCTGATTTACTTTCAGACCTTAACCTTCTCTGCTAGTGAGAAATTGTTTTGGTCGTCAGTTGCAAATCCATTTTGCAGCTACACACTTGGTCACTCAGTAGTATTGTTGCAAATCTTCCCTTTAGCAGTTGTCAATGGCTGTGACTTTCTCAGTACAGACGTCTCGGAAGATGATAATGCTGGCCTGCCCGTCGCATCTGGGCGCTGCGTTCTGCCTGATCCACGCGTTGGTCATAGTCTCTTATCTTTTGGCTTCCATCCCAGCAAATTCCCAGCATGGCCGATTGAAATTTTGAATTTTATTGAAATTTATTTTGGCTACATCTGTGGAGCTAACTTGCTGTTTTAGTGGAAGGTCTTAGACTAGCCAAGTCAGTCATCAGCCCTTAACCGAATGCATTTCACCTCCTGAAGAGAAGCCTGAATGGACAAACCCCCGGCAACAAACAAGAACTGAAAGAGACTAATGGCAGTGCAGTAATATCAAAATAAATGTATTTACAATCAACCCCAAAGGCTTGTGTATTGTATTTATCGAACACAAAGGATATTTTCTCTATAATTATAGTTTTAGTGCGTTTTTATAACCGAAAATGTTTTTTTCGATTTTAGTTAATTTCCTGAGTTTTTAACTAAAATAACCCAGCTCACAACATTTTAAATGTTGTTCACTTTAAGTTGATTTTAATGTCTGTTCCAATACTTGAACTCACTTGAAAAGAAAAGCTGGACTTCTAAACATCTGTCAAATACTCATCTTTTGATCTGAAACCCAACAAAAACAAAGAAATTGACTTTGTCATTCCAATACCTTTGGAGGTGGCTGGATAAGTTAGTGATAAAATGTGGCTCTTGTAATTATCACAGTTGCCTGGAGTAGTGCATGAACGTTAAAATTATTTGCCTCTCTGTGGGGCTCATTTCTCAATTTGGATGACAAGGCAGAATCTGTTCTCTTGCTGAGGACCACATTTTAATTGTCACTTAATCACCATCTTGAATAGCTTTTTCTGTCCCACTTCCATTTTTTCTTTTTGATTTAATCGAAAGTGTAATTTAAGTCATTTTTATTCTTTTACAACCCTGTACTGATGAGCAAATAATGTCAGAACTAGTTCGGAATAACTGGAGATTGCGTCTCGTTTATATGGTACTATCATTAGATGAATAGTTTGCACAAGCTTGTGGTTGGAAAACTGGAAAAAGTTAAATTTTGTGACAAATATAGCATGTGTGCTGACATCGTGATTAATTGCATAGTTGGGCCTCAAAAGACAAAACATGAGCAAAAAAAAAACCCCACATCAGATGGAACGTTCAGCGCAGCCTTTGAAAAGTTAGCAAATTTCATTTAATTGGCCTGACCCTCTTTCTGTCCCTTAGTTAAGGATGGCCTAAGGTTAAGGATGTTGACCTGATCTTGTGCTATTTTTTGAGGACATGCCCCAGTCTGCAGGACAAGTTTAATTGAGTTGAATAAGTGTGTTCATCTTCAGTTTGTCTATGGATGAGTGATTAAGTATGCATTTTTGATTATAATCCGGCGCACTTCCTGTGAAGCCCTTTAGAGAGAGTGCAAAAATTAGTGTTGTGTTCTTCTACTGAAGGCCTCGGAAGAGGACTCATCCTGCCTGGGAGCTCACACGCACAACAAAAATAAAATGACATTTAGGTAACAGTTTCCAATCGGAATATATTTATTACTTTCCACAGTGGCTGGCAGTGACTTTCAGACTTGGGCCTTCAGTGGGTATTTACGTGACTTAATGCACCTTTTTCATCATGTCACAAAATGTATAAATAAATACTAAATAACTACAGTATGTGTGGGATTACAGAAGAGACAGAAATTTCATGGATTTGAGGATGAATGTGGAGCAGTCTCAAACTATCATTTATTCAATTGATTAATCGTTCTCACTAGCAATGCTAGATTAACATGTTACCTTGCATTTGAGCAATGCGGTTGATTGCTGCCTTTTACACAGACAACCACTGTTCTGTTGCGAATATCAATATGCTTATAAAATTAACGCCTTCTGAATTGTACTGCCTGCAGTACACTCAGTCGCCACTAGGGGCACGATATTGGTTTCTTTCTTCAATTTAGAAGGCTTAAACAGACCGAACAGTGCTCGTGCTAGTCATAGAATTTGTAAAGTTTAGCTTTAGTATGACCCTTCTTTATTTTCACTTGGTTGAGAGAGTTGAAATTATATCCTCTTCCACTCCTTTTTCTTATGACTGTGGTTCTTTTGCACCTTCTTCTGATATTTGCAGCTGGCTGGTCGTGGGTCAAAGGAGAACAAGTGCTCTGTAAAAGCAGTGGAGGAGATGCTGGAATCCATGCAGATAACCATGTCCTAGATGTCATCCACTAAGAACTTCCCTCTTCCTCCTTTTGATGACCACACTACTCTTGGAAGCAGATGGCAGCTCAAATCGACCTATGACTTGAAGGGAAAACTTCATCGAATATTGGTTTATTTTTGTTTTGTGCCCTTTCAAGTTTGGGTCTGGTCATTGGCTGAAACTGATATGGACAATGACAGCGTGTTGCTTCCTCTAAAATGAAAACATTCGTCCTTCCATCACGTGGCACAATTCCCAAGTAGTCTAACATGCTTTGTTTTACATTTAGTTGTCTTGATAGACAGGCCACACCAACGTGGACAAGACAAAGAAAAAGATGTACAGTAAATCGTATTTATCTAGACACTGGAGAGCTTTGTGCACTAATGGATATGTAACAAATCTTGCCTTTTAGTCAAATCTTGCAAAATGTCTTAATAAAAAATAACTGATTTCATGTTCCTCAGTTGTTTTAACTATTGTGTTTTTGGTACTTTTTCATTTATTGAAATGTTTTACAAGGGTACACCTCATTGATGCTTACTTACCCTATCCTGCTATCCTGGAGCGAGATTGAGAACATTATGTGAATAGACAATACCAAAACCTTTCCTTTCAGTTAGCCGAGGCAGCAGCTGCATCAACTTGAGCCCACTATATAATTTCTCTGTCATTTTCGTTGGAATGCTGCAGAGAACAGTCTGCTTTGAATTGGAAGGCACAACTAAAACATTCTCGGAACCTTTAGTATTTTTAGGTGCACACTTTTACACCCAGTTGTCTATTGAAATGGTGCCAATTGATCTTAAGTCTGAAATTGTCACCTGTACAAGTACTAGCGTAATGGGAAAAGTAAAATGCCCTCCAAAAGCAGTGGAACGGCAAAGTCAATTCCTTTTGTTTTGTTGTATCCTGAAGACGTTTCGATCAACAGATGGATGAGACAAAACTTCCCAAGCCCAGCTTCTATTTCCTGGTATTTACATCAAAGGCCAGAGCAACTTTTGTTTGAAGCCATTCACTCTTCAAGGGAGCAAAAGTATGGTAATGTGACTCGGTGGATGTTGCTAGTTGCTCAGGTGTTGTCAGTGAGATTGCTTAAACGATAGTATTTATTTTGGGCTTTGTGTTTCACCTGTGAAAAGAACACGTGAAGACCAAAGATCTGTCAATGGGAGAAAAGCGTACCATTTTGAATCTGAGAACGGAGGGAAATACGATCAGAGCTATCGCATAAACATTGGGCACAGCCAATTCAACATTTTGAAATGTGCTAAAAAAGAAAGAATACTGGCGTACTGAGCAACAGCCACCAAACGGGTCAGCCAAGGGTATCAAAAGCAGTTGATGACAGAAACAGTGTGAGAGCTGTGCAGACATATCCAAAGACAACAGCCAATGACATCACTACCAACCTCCACAAGGTATCGCAATGCACTGTTCAAAGACTTTGAGAGATGAAATATACAAGCCATACCACAATATGCAAACCACGCATTAGCACAGAGAATTGTCAGGCCATATTGGATTTTGCAAAGCAGTACAGAGATGAGCCACAAAAGTTTTGGAACTAAGTATGCCTTATGAGACCAAGATGAACCTCTACCAAAGTGATGGAAAGGCCAAAGGATAACGATAGAAAAGGATCTGATTATGATCTAAAACACACAAGCTCATCTGTGAAGTATGATGGAAGTAATGTCGTATCATAGCTTGGGCTTGCATGGCTGCTTCTGGAATGGGCTCTTTATTGAATAACTCATGGTGGTAGCAGATGAATGAGCCCTCCAGAAAAATAACATGTCACAAAACATCCATTCAAAGCATTCTTTAGTGACCGACTGAGTGACCCTTCGGTACTTGACCCGGTTGCTAACAATTGACGAGAATCTACCTCCGTCAGTGCTTCCTGCGTCAATGTTAAAAAGGATCCCGTCAGTTGTTAGCAAAACTGGTATCCGTAAGTGGTGGACTGACGGACCGGACCGTCCCCAAAAGAGCATGCATTTAACCTACTGAAGAGGTGACTAATGGGAGAAACCACTAGACACAAGAAGTGAAAGAGACTGCAGTCAGGGCCTGGAAAAGCAATTCAAATGAAGCCTGGTGAAGTCAATGGGTCGGAGGCTTGATGCAGTTATTGCAGGCAGAGTTCTAAATTTACACCCGTCTACCTGCCAAATGCGTGTTAAAAATTCATTTTGCCGGATGTTGATAAAAACTTACCCGCCAGATTGGCCTGTGATGCATGAGGCAATTATCTGTCATATACAAGATGCTTTCAATAAGTCAGACGCACGCATCGCTACGGTGCACCCGGCACCAATCACAAGTGTTGCTTCGCTTTGTTAAACTATATGAAGAGTTTCTTCAATGCAACATTTACAATAAGATTACAATACAACTGTGCATAGAAGGTGGCATGATGTGCTTGATGGTCCCTCCCGCGCCGAACCATAGCCTGCAGCGTGCTGAACGTCAGTGTCCTAAATGGGTGAGGTTAACAATAAAATAGGTCCATTGCCAACATTGAAGCATCCAACAACTAAACGGTGGCTCAACTCAAAATCAACGACCAGCTAACGTTAGCGTATGTACAGCATTTTCTGTACCAAGCGAGTGTGCGTCCACAGCATGCACATTGTAACCACACTGCACCTGCTGCTATTCTGAACTGGGTAACCAAATTGCCCTGCTTGTATGTGTTCACACAGCAGATTAGGCCATCAGTGGGAGTTCACTGTAGTTAAACTGAACGGGGCACTTGACCCTTTTTTGCCGGTCAGTCCTGGCCCTCCGGCCGCGATCTGGGTGGCCTTCCGGCCTCGACCCTTCGGCCATATCCATAAAAATTGTCAGGCCCGACCCCGGACTGCTCAGCTCTGGTTTACTTCTGGCAGTGACTCAGACATTTCCAATAAATTCTATGCCGTAATGCTAGATAATATTATGTTTATTATGTACCCATTGGCCGCGTTGTGAATGCCTGTATCTCACGCTACAGTACAGAGTCGAAGCATTGCGAGAAACGTAGAAGGAGGTAAAAACAGTGGAGCAAAAGTAGACTTTTTTTTTTTCTAATAGGGTGCTGGTGTTCAAAAAAGTTCATTTAGAACCTTGATCGCAATTAAGGGTTACGCCACCAAATACACACACAAGGTTATTCACTCTTAAGTTGGTGACTTTTAGGGACTCTAAAGTTTTGTGAGTTTCTATGGGCAGACAGCCATTAGCCCACCTCAGCTAACAGGCTAACAACACCGCAGCAATTAGCAATTAGTTTGGGCGCAGACACAGCTAAGGTTTAGCTGAGCCGAGGAGCTCGGCGTTACTCTTTTACATGCGCGCTGTGTCACCGGCGCCCACCTCTCAGGCAACTGTAGTGCGTCAAAAGCAGCTGCGCGACAAGCCTTGGAGGTTGGGTTGGCGGAATTCCAAAGTTGGACTTTGAATAATCTGTCTTGCCTGCGCACGACCCTAGTGAGGATATGTGGTGGAGAAAATGGCTGGATGAATGTACGGACTTGGAAAAGTTGGGAGCACTGGAGCTGTAGCTGAATGTGGCTGTTTCGGGTGTCTCAGTTTACGATAGGTGGTGGTGAGAGTACCCCCTCAATGTGGACTTGGGAAAAAAAAAGAGCCATCCCGACTAGATTATAATTTTAATAATCTCCGTTCCAATACTGTTGCTCACTTCAAAAGTAGGTGGCTTCACACGGAAGGTGCGCTGTGCGATGTGTTTTTACAATATCGGCAGATGCCGTAGAACCCAGAGAAAAATCGGGCGAAGAGAACAGGCAAAATTCTCAGAGGATGACCAGAGCCCTCTTCAAACCAAGACTGTGAGGCAGATGTCCTAACCATTCGCACATTGTACTGACCTGTTCATATCCTTTTATCAACCCTACAGAGAAAAAAGAAATTGAACCAGTTTTTGTTTGCATTTCTTAATGCATTGGGTGAGTAATAACCACAATCTTTGTTTTCCAACAGGCCTTTTAGTTTTTATGATATTGACCACTACCAAATAGTTGAGATTTTCTGTGATGGTTAACATCTGAAATTTCATACAAATACCACAAATTGCAGATGAGTCATGAAAAATGCTATGTTAGAAAGAAAAATATTCAGAACATTGGACAGTTTTTATTTCATTAAGTAGCCCACAAAATATTGAAAACTTTGATTTTAACAAAGGGAAATATTGCCTTGAACAATGAAATGCAGTGTGGATATCTACATTTTCCACCTTGACCAAATCTGTGCAAAATAAAAAATGTTCACATCTGTTGCATTTGTGATTAAATGATGAAGTGCAAAACATTAATTTTTTGCATTTAAAATTCGAAAGAGGTATGGTTGTAAAACAAAGAAAAAACATGAAAATGTCTTCGAAATCTCAACTCAACATGTCAACTGAAATAGCACAAGATCCATATTTCTGATTGACTTCCTGAATTAGTCTCGTTAGTTTCTATTTAACTTTTGAAAACGAACTCTGAAAATAGTGAAACGGGGCCAAACATCTCAAATCATACATTTTCCAAACATTTCGACTCCCTCAACACACCACGTCCGTGTGATTCTGCCTCGGCACAAATGTTTTTTGAGCATTCAACATATTTTACGTTCGATGATATGCTTCAAAGCATTCCTGTTTTGAGTTCAATCCACTGCGTTTCTAACATTTCCAACCTGACACGCACTCTGGACAGAGCTTGCATCATCCACTTGTCACAGTGAAGAGGCCAGTGTCCCACATTGTCGTTCACATCTGGTTGTGGTTCTGGTCATGAGGCTGTGGGTGTGTCGCCTTTTCTGTGTCGTGATAGAGAGCTCAATGATGGTCAGCCAACTCTGGATGGTGTTTCGTTGACTTGATTCACAATGTGGGTAAGAGCCATTCAGAATTGTTTCAAAGGCATCGGTTCCTGTTTCAGTAGTCCACAGTCCCAATTGTAGACAAGCCAGGAATTAGCTATGCACACGTCAAGAATATATCTGAACAGGGTAATATAGCATCTTCTTGACTTTGCTGGAGTGCAGGTGTAGTGGCATGTCAAAAAGATCCATTCCTCCAATGTGCTCGTTGTAGGCAGGGATGAGTGATGGGAATGGGATTACAATCTTTGTTCTGGACTCTTTGTTCCACCATTTGACAGATGATTCAAACCATTTTAAGGAAATCACCCCTTCAGCAGACCTGGAAGGCTCCACTGCCCCTCTTCATATGCCATCAAATAAGATCCACCAGTGCGGTTTAGTCAGGTAAAACATTTATGTTCAGTAAAGCCTCTATCTCTAATACAAAGTGGACTGGTGGATCTCTTCAGCTTTGCATACCGTTACCAAGTGGTAGAGACGGCTAAATCAGTTTGAGTGAAGTTGGACACTTCTTATTTAAATATAGTGACTCAAAATGTCCTAAGCATTTAGAAGAGGGAACAGTTAAAGGGACTTTTTTTTTTAAAGAATATTCATATTATGACCATCAACTTTAAAATGATGACTACATATTGATGCTTTGCTGTGAAGCTATTCATTAAATGTTATCAATGGGCCACCTGTGTGAGATGTACCATTACAAACACACTGAGGCAATAGTGCCATCTGTAGTGCGAATGGAGGGAAAAAAAATGATTTTAGGTGGAACTTTTCAGAATTGAGTGATGACATTCACTGGGGAGCGGGCTTTTGCTGTCTTGCTCTAAACATTGGAATGCATGGATTGTTACGTCCAGTTGGTCGACAACTCTGATGTAATAAACAAAAATAAGGTTATGCATCATTTATCAATCAACTCCAGAATGTAATTCCATTGCTTTCATCTGTGCCGTCTAAACCATTTTTTTTCATTAGAGTAAATAAAAACATCTTTGGCCCATGCAGAAAGTTATTGTAGAGTCTTAATAAATCAACGCATCCTTGGGACAACTGTGGACACCTGAAGGTTAAAGGAGAATGAGGAGACTGAGCCTTTTAAGCACCCTAAACCAGTGACTCATCTTATTGTGTGAAAGGGATTCACTGTTCGTGTTCTCTATAATCCTGGATTCCCAAAGAGATTTGCCCCCTTGCTGAGGGTATCAACCTGTCCTCTGCTGCTGCTGCTGCTGAGCCCTTGGATAATAAGCATACCTTGTAGCGGTGCCAAAGTTGATGATTGTGATGCACAGGTTCATGCAATGGTACTTGCTAATAACATTGAAAACAGAAGTAGAAATCACAATGCTCAAGTCCTGGTTTCTGAGAAATGACAAAATTCCATTCTGTGTGATGGACAGGCACTCAGTCAAGTCTAAGCCTGCGACAGCGGACTTCTTCTTCCTTCCTTCAAGAAGCATGAGCGATGGATTCATGGTTCTAAGAGGATGATTAATACATTTAACGTAGATATCACCTCGTGCCTCCGCTGTTTTCAACTGAATTTCACTACGTCAAGGTATAGAAATTCATATTTTCCAGAAGATTCATCTCGCAGGCTTGGTGGTAACATTGTCCACAAAAGCAATATTATGTTTTAAAACACAGCGGCTACTACAGGATCATTTACTTAGGATTTTGATACTCTCATTCATCATGCTGTAAGGATAGCTCGTGAAAGCTTAAGTGGTTCTAGTTTTCATCTAGTGCCATCATTAATTCATTAGAGCAGCATTTCCAAATCTTAGGATCAGTAACCAATGTGTTTTTTTTTTTGGGAGGGGGGGGGGCGGTGTGGCCAACTAAAAGCTGGTCAGCTCTTTTACTGAACGTAAGGCAGACATACATTTTCTTGGCAAAAGTTTATTGTCCTACTTATGAGGCATTGTATTCTCGGGGGGAATCACATGTTTAATTCGGGTCTTAGAGGGAAAAAGTTGCGAAACCCTTCATTCGATATATTATGCATGTACTGGACTAGACTGGCTGTCGAGCATAGTGGGCAGATGCCCGGTGGGCTGGCATCTTCTGGTGCAGTTGGAGTACAATGAATTTATTTTTTTAAAACTAAAAATGCAGTGTTTAGAATTGTTAAGAGATTTTTGTGCCATTGTGCTTTTTAGATATGATTTGAATGAATGAACCACCAATTGCAGGATGTAAAGTGATGCCAATGGCAATCACTCTTTTTGGTTGTGAGCTAGCAAACCAGTGCGAGTGATACAAACCAAGAAATGGCAAAGAAAAAGGCATTATCTAGTAAATTAAGATCCGCAAAACCTTGCTTCTTACTTGGACTTGGTCCTGCAAACAAAACTGAAAAATCTACAATATAATTGTCATTATGTCATTATCCTCACCGCTTATCCTATACAGGGTCACAGGAGGGTGCTGGAGCCTATCCCAGCTGACTACGGGCGAAAGGCGCACCACACCCTGAACAGGTCGCCAGCCAGTCACAGGGCAGACATAGACACCGTCACAGAGTGGGAACCGATCCCATGCTGCCCGCACATAACTTGGGCGGATGTACCACTACACCATCAGTGACTTAGTACAATATAAATAGTCCAACTAAAAACGTGTAGCTACTGCAAGTCTAAAAAGGATTGAATTGTCAAACTTCAAACCACTAGCTTCACATTACAAAGATAAATGATAAAAAATGACAGACCAAAATAAATATCTACATACAAACTCAAAATAAATATACACGTGACATATGGACTTTGTACACACGCCTGCACAACTCTCATACCCAATCGTTCTTCTCTATACACAGTATCTAACAAATGCACACTGTATCGAACAACAGATTTTTATACATTCTTTTCAAACGATTTATATTTGAAGATTGTTTGAATACCTCAATCACAATGTTCTACAGTTTCGCACCACAAAATGACAAACAAAAACTTTTCTTAGTTATGAATTTGTTTACTTTGAAATTGTGTTGACCTCTTAAATCAGTGGTCCCCATTGGCCTGCTGCGGGCCATTTTGGACCGGGCCGCGGGCCGCACAGATGAAAGACAGTAAAAAAAAGTTTATTTATTATACGTGGCTGAAAGATATTTTATTTCAAAAAATGGATTCGCTCCATTATTATCTATGACACTTGAAGCTTGTCAAGTTTTCTCGATTGCATAACACTATTGTTAAATCCACAAGTTAGCAAATTGAGTTGGAAAATAATTAAAAAGATGTATTTGGAAAGTTTCTTTTCAAAATGTCCAGTAAGAATTCAACACAAGACCCTTTGCCCCAGCAGAAAAAGAAAAGTGCATTTCACCAACAATATCAGAAGACCTACTTGAAATTTTACACCGACAGGCCTTAGAGACGGATTCAACAAATATAAGTGGCTTAAAATGCCAAACTTGGTGGCTCACAGCATTGATAAGGCTAAAAAGTCATTCAAAAGTGGTGAAAACAAACAAACGGTCCATTCACGTTTATTTCTGTTGCATTTCACTCCTCCAAGCTATTAACGCCCCAGTCCCGCTCCTCCCCACTTGGTGTAGGTATTAGCATTTGCTTATCAAAGTGTAAAATGCAGACATGCCTTTGTGTCAGCTTGAGCTTGGTGGGGGCGAATGCAATTTGGTGTTAGACTGTTTGAACAATGTAAACATAATGTGGACAGACTTCAGGCAGCGTATGTGCTCCTTATAGTTTTTTGTCCGTGTGCCTTCAGAAGGGTGCAATTTTATTTAAGGAGCCAGCCAGCGGAAATGCAAGACCTTCATAGTAGTTGCTTTCCGACAGAATCCTTGGTCATGCACATGTCGTTGAGCTCCTCAGAGTTCTCATCTTGTCTGCGAATTTTGTCACTGTGTAGGACATGATTCACATCTGAGAAAGGCAAGTTGCTGGCTCCAAAATACAGCTGTTCCTTCCAGCCAAGACTTTCCAAACCACAAACTCCCATCTCCGAGGGTTTTCTCAGCCAAAATGCTCGGCCTTATCCCACACTGTCTGGAGCCTAATTATAAAAGGAGGGAAAAAACTGAATTGGCTACTGATTGAGCTTCCTGGGTGAATGTTAATGGTAACCACAAAGTGATATTTTATACCCTGAGAGGGATTCAACTAAAGATGGGACAATGAGGATGTAGAGAAGGTTTGGGGTTGTCTTGGCGACATTTCATATGCTGATATATTTACGCCTTTATACTTCCATGCAATCATCTCATTGCAACTGGAAACAATGCAATAAGATTTTTTTACATTGCATATTCACTGGTGTGTGAACACTTCCTTCTCAGTATTTTGATTAGCCACACACCACACTATCAGAGGTGGATTGTAGCCAAGACCATTCATCCAAGTACTGTGTGTAAGTGTTATTTGAAGTACTTATCTTGCTCTTCGGTTCATTGTTGCACACTCTTGTCTATTGACACTCTTCTTGGCTATATCCTTTCTGTCATTTGCTCACCTGTGACATTGAAACAACTCTCCACCTGCCTCACCACTGCCTACCTCTAAAAAGCCTTTGTTTCCTCTTTTTCCTCACTCCAGCGACCACACGTATAATTAGGTTTTTCCAACAAACTGTCTTGCAGGTTATCCGATAGTCCCAATCAGAGCTGCTTCAGGACTCCTAGCATATATGGGTAACATCCAGAGTGTTTTGCAGCTGCTCGACTTAAGTGCCACATCTGCTCATATGTGCAATTCATTCTTGCTACTTGCAAACACTTCTGAATTTCAGGCAACAATAGTAATGTAACCAATCATGACTGGAACCGTAACATGATAACATACAGGTGTGTCAAATTCATTTTTGCTGCAGGCCACATTGTAGTTATGGTGACATTGGTGAACCCATATACATTTATGATCGCCTTATTTCATCCATCCATCCAAACAACCATTAACACTCACAGTCACACCTATGGACAATCTAGAGTGTTCAATCAACCTAGCACACATATTTTCAGAATGTGAAAGGAAACCGGAGCACGCACTGAAAATCCACACAGGTACGGGGAGAACATGCAAACTCCACACTGGAAGGTTGGAGCCGGAATCGAACCCTGCTCCTCTGCACTGTGAGGCGGACATGCTTTGAAATCAGAAGCCAGTAAATATTTGTTCTTTCAACTATGTTTCGATTAATTTTAAAGGAAGGATTGTTAACAAAAATACTTACAAATTACTTACAATAAATCATATCTCAGTGTTATTAAAAGTGAAGACAATTTGAAAGAAAAATGAAGTTGACGCACATGATTTGCCTTCGTGGGCCATATTTGAAGAAAATAAAACTTCCTTCTGACATAGACACGCAATATTGTACATTGCCTACATCAAGAAAGTACCTGTGAAATGATCTGTTAAAATAATAACTTTGCTCCTGTTATGAAAAATATGGAAGAACCTTTAGCATGCCCTTGTGAGAGATAAGAACCCAAATTATACTCTATAATACATGTGGCATACCAATGCTTCTCAATTATGTTCTGTTACGCCCCCCTTGGAAGCAGAAAGCATTTCACGCCCCCTCCCTCCAACATCTCTACCGCGACTATAAATCATGTCATGTCTATAAAATTGTTCTAAGTACACCTCTGCTTTACAGATTGGCATTATTAACATTAAAGCAAACAAAAAAGAAATATATTTCAACTCACAACAAATAACTTTATTACATTTGCTTTTTAGTCTGTCACAGCAAAGATTTGAAGCGCATCAATTTGCCTGAAATAAAAAAAAAACTAAAAGAGAGAGCCACTGCCACCTACTGAAATAGATTAATTTGAGTAAGGTAAAAAACAAAACATGTTCCTCCTGGCGCGACAGGGCGCGCCCCACTATTTGAGGGCAATGCTGTATACCAATAACCATCACCACCAATTTCATCATCAGTAAGGTAGTGATGCTACAATTGCCTCTGGGGAAGAAGCAGGTGGATTACACGCCTACACAATGATTGGACTTTGCACATTATGACAGCATCAGAAAGTCAGTTTGTGTGAACCACACACAGAGTAAATACATTAATACATTTTACTCTACAAAGTCTATAATTTGTTCCAGTGAACATACTACGTATTGAGAGTAAAATATTCAGCGTAAAATTGTCAGAGTAAATTTCATGCTGAATATTTTACTCTCAAAATGTACTCTGTTTACAGGGACCAAATATAGCCTTGTTTAAGAGTAAAATGTACTCCACAAAATTTACGGTGCAGAATCTACAATTAAAGTATTGAACATATTGAACGACAATCCCAGTACATGTTCAGGCTGGATGTAAGTACGTGAATATCCAACTTGTTTGATTTTTTTGTCAGTTATGCAGTATTTCTCATGCAAATTACATTTCCCTATACAGAAATACACCGATGACCAATTGAGATGGTTGGAGTAATATGAACCTCCCGAAAGCAAAATTGACATCACGTTCATTCAGTCACACATCCCATTATTCATCCATTATCTGAGCCATTTCTCCTAGTCAATGTTAATTTTCTCTCTCGCAGGCGCCATCTCCCTTGCTTTCATTAAATATATTATGTATGAGCAATATCATTAATACACCTAACATTGTCCAGTGTGGTAGGTATTATGTGTAAAAAGAAAATGCATTACTATACTTCTGTAGCAGTGTTTCCCACCCATGTCTTCATTATGTTCTTCGACAGGTACATACAGATTCAAGTGGAATACATTACATGTCACCACCCGTCTGAACAGACTGATCATATTAATGTATTGGGACGTCTATGAGTAAGAGTCAACAATACCACGGCGAGCAAAGCATTATCCGTATCATCTTTGATGTATTGTATTCTGCAAGGTGCAGTAAAATTTACCTTCTCTGTGGAAATGGAGATTTTTGTGGTTCAGCTCAATATTCTCAATTGTCACTGCTCCTTGCCTATTATGCTCCAACATATTGTATGGCAATGCAGTCTGTGTAAGTAATACTGTATACAGTATATCATATACTGTGTTGTTCAAATTTTAATTCTAGACAGAGGTGTTATTCTAAATTTGAGATTATTGAAGATCTCATGAAAAGAAAGAAAAACTGAAATAGTTTCTTAGACTGTCTGACGTGTTTCAAAATTCATTTTCTCTCCTTAAAAAGCATGCATGTTTTAAATTGTATAGTCAACCCAAGTAAAACAATCATTACAATAACATGCAGGTTCTAGACAAAAATATTGTCGCTTATTTCAGTTGTAAGAACAATAAATAAAAACTTGATTTGTAGTTCATTAATCGTAATCAGAAATTGCTTATATGCAAGGCAAAGTGTTCTAGATCACAGTTATCATACCAAAATATTTTACATCTATAATTAAATTTGCATCAATTAATATGGACAGAAAGGTCTTTGCTTGGCCAAAAGTCTTGTTGCCTACAAAAACAATGTACACACGAATTCCCACTTGACTTGTTATACACATGCATGCTTCAATAGAAATTAGAAATTTTAGAAATTAGAAATCCCTTTATTGTCATTGTACTCAAGTGTGCAACAAGATTAGAAAATAAGGTTGTGGTGCTTTTGAAACATAGTTAATATCGTGTATGACTTCCCTGAGCTTGGAAGACTACATCCATACATATTGGCAAAAAAACAGATAATTTATTGATAACTTATTATTTTCTGGAAATGGCAAAAGAAAAAAAAGCAGTCTTGCGGGACTCCCCAAGTTTCTTTGTTCTCATCTTCCAAGCCTCCTGCTTTATCTTACCTCACATATGCTCAATCATGTTCATGTCTGGTGACAGGGCTGGCCAATTCTGGACACTTTTGAATTCCAGGAATTAGGATGTGGAGGCTGAAGAATGAGAAGTAGCGCCATCTTGCTGAAGAATTTGCCCTCTCTTGTGGTTTGGAATGTAATGGGCAGAAACCTTCTTGATATTTAAGGCTGTTGTTGGTGCCATAAACTGCAGATCTCTCGCATACCCCATACTGGATGTAACCCCAAACCATGAATTTTCCACCACCCTATTAGATATTTTTTTGTATGATTCTTGGGTTCTTGCGGGTCCATCTTTTGCCACTTTTCCATTGGCAAATTCAATTAGTTTTTTTGTTTTTTTTCTTTTGTCTAATGCTGGTTTGTGGGCACTAACTCGTCCATGTAGACCACAGTGAGAGAGGATTCGACACACTGTTCTTGGACTCACCACCGATGGGAAGGACCAAAGAGGTCAGGTGCATCGAGAGCTAGGTGGCCAAGGGTGGGGACCTTGGCCTGAGCTGGTGTGCGAGCCAGAGAAATTCTGATTAGATATAGAGGGACTCCCCTCTTTACATAGCTCTGGTACCAGTCCTCTCGAGAGGGGTTGGACTCCTTTCCACTCTGGAGTTGCCCACAGTGAGCAATGTAGAGAAGGTGTGGACAAACTTATTGCCCCCTGGCTTAGTGCCACCACGGTGGGCGAGGGGGTAGCCTTCCTCGGCCTTTGTGTGCGAGGATGGGTTCTGACTGTCTTTTGTTCTTATGCATCAACCAGAAGTTCAGAGTACCTGCCCTTTTTAGAATTCTTGGAAGGAGTGCTCCTTCTGGGTACTTCATCATTTTGCTTGGTGACTTCAATGATCACGTGGGCAATGACAGCGTAATCCCCTGTGAGAAAGAGTTTCAGCTCTCACCTCCAGCAGAACTTTGTCTGCGTCCCGGGGGAGATGGCAGTCCAAACCGTTTGGTGGACAGCAGTGCACTGTCAACATTGTATAGAGTGGGGATGGAGACCTCAACATGGGACCTTGTGAATCGGTGCAGAGATTACTTTGAAGACGTAAATTTCATCAACATGCCTTTCCATGAGGAAGCAGAGTCTGGGGTCTCTGAAGCGTGCTTTACTATCTCTGGGGTTGAGGTCACTGAGGAGGTTATCATGCTTCTCGGTGGCAAGGCCACGGGGGGAAATGAGATTTGCCTAGAGTTCCTACCGACTCTGGATGTGGTGGTTCCCCCTTTTAAGAATGTGCACAGGAGGGTGTGTTACCACTATAAGGGGATCACACGCCTCGGCCACCCTGGTAAGGTCTATTCAGGGGTGCTGGAGAGTAAGGTCTGTCAAGTGCAGTGTGGTTTTCATCCTGGCCGTACAACAGTGGACAATTTTCGCTGGAGTCGTTTGCAACCAAGTGTGAAGCGATTCAGATGAAAATCAGCACCTTCAAATCTGAGACCAAGTTCCTCAGGCCGAAAATGATGGAGTGCCCTTTCCAGGTTGGGAGTGAGCTCTAGCCTCAAGTGGAGGAGTGCAAGTATTTCAGGGTATTGTTTACGAGTGAGGGGAGGATGTAGCGGGAGAGGCGCATCGGTGCAGCATCTGCACTGATGCGGACTCTGTATCAGTCTGCCATGGTAAAGAGGTGTACGGTCCTACCCACAACAGAAAGAATAAGATCAGGGGTACAAGCGGCCACAATCAGCTACCTCCGCAGGGTGTCCTTTGAGATAAAGTGAGAAGCTCGGTCAGCGGAGAGGGGCTCAGAGTCAAGTCGCTGTTCCTCCACATTGAGAGGAGCCAGATGAGGTGGCTCAGGCATCTTGTCAGCATGCCCCTGGACGCTTCCCTGGTGAGGTGTTCGAAGCATGTCCCAATGGGACGAGGCCCCAAGTACGACCCAGGACAGGCTGGAGAGACTATGTCTCCCGGCTGGCTCCAGAACGTCTCAGGATCCCCAAGATGGAGTTGGATGAAGTAGCTGGGGAGAGGGAAGCCTGGGCATCCCTGCTTAAACTGCTGCCCCTGCAACCTAACCTTGGAGAGACAGTTCCTGGTGACCGGTTCTAATGTAGCTCTGCTGCTTTTGAAAAAAGACTGATCCTGAACTGCGGAGTTAACAAACGGTGCTCTCGGACAGTTGTCTTTTGGGTTCTGCCTGACCTGGTCTTGTCATGGACATCAGTATTTGACGCAGATAAAGCTCTGTGATCATCAAGACAGGTTTTGATTGTTTAAGCACCTGACATTAAAATAAACATTTTTTTTGTAGCAATTCATTGATTAAAAATAGTTATTTTCCTTTAAATCACATTGTTCTTATCTCATAAAACTTCTGTCAACGACTATACATGACAATATTTATGGCCACCATTCTTTTTAGTATGGTACTGTAACTGCTCCTGAAGGTATATTTCCTAATTTAGAAAGATTTGACGAGTCGACCAGTGTTCAACAGCTTTTCTTCTCCAAATAGTACCATAGACTTAGTGCCAGTTACAGGTACCATACGCCCGAACAGAGAGCTGACAGGGACAGGAAGCCACTCAGGCACACTATGTAAATTATTTCATCACTAACACGACTTTACACATTATTATAGACAAATGTATTTCAACGCATTAACTGCATATTTAAATTAAAATAATGGATACAGTGTTAAATCCACATTTTAAAGAAAGAAAGAAAGAAAAAGTGCCATCTTGCGCGGCATTGCTCTTAAATTGGCTTTGACGGGTAGACGCTAAAACAGATACATTTTATTGCCAGAACCGTTGAAAGCGAGAGAGGTCAATGGGCTGTACTGACTGGTACAGAGTCAAATAAGCTGACTGATATTTTCTTGCTTTTTCCCTCTCATGAGTGAGACGAGATTAATGAGCCCAGCTCCGTCCAGCAGACGCAATCCCACAGACACCGCCATTATTCAAACTGTCAGATCTATCAATGGCACTTAAGTTTTGTGTCGTTCGAATAAATAACACCCCTTGATGACACACTCAATCCCATTATGTGCACAGTTTTACTTTACTTTACCACCAGTGACATCATTGTAGGAAAGGATCTTCTGGACACTCAAAGGCATTAGTTCAGCCCAATTTGTAGCGTACTGTATGACCCGGAACTGAGGTCCATAGGTAGTGTAATGGTTCACAATGCTAGCTTCAACATTTTGCGACTGCTTCATTTTTATATTGCCCTATGACTGACAACCAGTCCATGGTGTGGTTTTTAGGCTATATGACATCAGGACTTTCAAATTTCCATCAGCAGCAGCAATATTTTTGTACTTTTGACAGCCATAATCTACCTCTTTGGGAATTTGTATAAATCATGCCAACAGTATTAACAATTAAAAGCCTTTCACCGAAATTTTTTAACAGTGCGGGCAAAGCAAATGCAAAATTAATCCACCTTGTTTGAAAAGAGCAGACTTTTGGGAATTGGGATTTTCTGCAGCTTCTTTGTTGGAAAGTGTGACACAGTGAACCGTTATCAACAATGTCTGTGTTACATGAGCAGCTCCTTTTCTTTTCTTAATCCTTTGGCTCAAGACAGGATGTGTTTGGATGTTAAATGCTGGTTTGTTTACATCTACAACACCAAGCCTCCCAGGGGAAAATATACTGTATTGTTACTTTCTCGGAAAGGAATGTGATATTTAACACACTGAGTCATGGGTTCCATCTAAGACTAGTGTGTTTTATCTCCCAAGTCCTTGATTGACTGACAAAACCAAAAGTCCACTGTTAACCTCAAATGCCCTTGACTGGAGTTACTTTCAACACAGAGGCTTGACAGGCAATTTGCAAATGTTTAGAACACCGTGATCGTCCTGGAAGTATGAGCAGATTATGATTTCACCAATCATGTTTGAAGACGAGGTGAATAATGAGACATGTTGCTGCCGATGGTCTCATAGTGCAGAGGTCGTGGGACTGATGCAGCCTTCCTGTGTGGAGTTTGCATGTTCTCCCCGTGCCTGCGTGGGTTTCCACTGGGTACTCCGGTTTCCGCCCACATTCCAAAAACATGCATGGCATGTTGATTGGACACTCTAAATTGCTAGGTGTGAGTGTCAGCGAGGATGCTTGTTCTTCGATGTGTGCCCTGGGATTGGCTGGCAACCAGTTCAGGGTGTATCCCGCCTACTGCCCGAAGAAAGCTGGGATAGGCTCCACCGCCCGCAACCCTTGTGAGAAGAAGCGGCAGAGATAATGAATGAACGTCCAACTGCAGTCCAACAAAAATTTAATTACTCTGCTTTTGAAGGCCCGAAAAGTTGCACATTTTGGATTTGGAATCATCACCTGGTTTGATATCATAATTCAATTCCAGTGGGTTTTACTGGAACCTGAGCCAGTATGTAGCAGTTGTTTGTGATGAATTTGATTTAGATCTTCTGTGACTGCTGTTATACATTTGACTGCACCGTTTTATTGCAATTAATTGAAGATTCTTAATCGTTCATAGTTCTGAATATGAGTGTGAATGGCTGTTTGTGTACAGGTGCCCTTCGATTGGCTGACAATTTCCTGCCTTTCGCTTAAAGTCAGCTGGGATATGCTCCAGCTCACCCGTGACGCAGAAGACAAGCAGTATAGAAAATGGATGGACAGACAAGTGATAACACTGGGCAAAGCCATTTGATTAGTAGAAACCCTTTCAAGGTCTTTGTTGTCTTCTCTCAAGCTGACAGGAAAACATTTAAAAGACACCTTGGATGTGATCTTACGCAGCACAGTACTTAAAAGCGCTGCAGAATTTATAACTAAGGCACTTTTTTATATAACATTGGATTTGAAAAGGCGGCACGGTGGCCGACTGGTTAGCACGATGGCCTCACAGTGAGAGACAGCATCGGGCGTGCGTTCGATCCCGGCTCCGGCCATCCTGTGTGGAGTTTGCATGTTCTCCCTGCGCTTGCGTGGGTTTCCTCCGGGTACTCCGGTTTCCTCCCACATTCCAAAAACATGCATGGCAGGCCGATTGAACACTCTAAATTACCCCTTCGAATGAGTGTGAGCGCGGATGGTTGTTCGTCTCTGTGTGCCCTGCAATTGGCTGGCAACCAGTTCAGGGTGTCCCCCGCCTACTGCCCAAAGATAGCTGGGATAGGCTCCAGCACCCCCCGCGACCCTAGTGAGGAGAAGCGGTACAGAAGATGGATGGATGGATTTGAAAAGAACTGTAAATAACATATTTGGTAAACAAAACGTGTTAGTAAAAAAGGGCTTGACCTTTCTTAGTGACTGGCTCATCTGGACACATTCTGACTCACTATAAAGCGCAGAACTATGTTGAAGGGGGCCGAGGTCATATGTTAAGAAGTTGTGGTCGACAAAAGGTTTGGGATGCGTGGAGACTGAATATGGTCTGTTGATTAAAATTCCATAGGAAATTGATAGTGTATACAAAAATTGGATTTGTAACCCCCCGAAGACAGTAAACCACGCTATCTTGTATCAGCAAACACATCTAACAAACAATCATTAAATCTCGTCTTTGTCATTTGCTATTGTTATTGTAATACTGGAACACAAGTTTTGTCTATTTTGGTAAATTAGATCTGTACACAGCTCATTATGCTCTATGTACATAACAGTTGGATTGAGTTAGTGAGTACAATTGAGTGATTCAACACAAAAATGCCTTAACTGCTATTGAATATCAAGTACAAAAAACATTTCATCATTGTTTGCAGTTCTGTGAACTCATGACCATTGATCTTGGCTGAACACTGAGACAAAATTTATTTCAAAATCAAATTTAAATGTATTATGATTTTCAGGTTCAAATTGAAGCCATCTCCCGCAGTTATTATCTAACTCAGCAGTCAACTTCAGGATGGAGTGATTTGTCTAAACAGTGTCAAGGTCACAGTTTTTATTTTGAGCATTTAAATCAGGGGTGTGCAAACTTTTTGATTGGTGGGCCACAATAGGTTCCAAAATTTGACAGAGGAGCTGGACCAGGAGCAGATGGTTGGAGTGTTTTGGCAACCTCACCTCATTTAATTTTAAATGAAAATGAACAAAAGCATTCCAACAGAATATCTGTCTTTGACTCTCCACAGTATTTAGAAATTAAAACATTAACAAGGTTTATTAATTAATTTTTTTTTTTTCAAGTTCGGCAGGCCGGATGTGGCCCCCGGGCCATAGTTTGATTTAAATGAATGATAATTATTTAGCACATGCATGGTGCTTAACTTTAGTGTTCTTGATACAATACAAAAAAAAATCTTATCCTGAATGTATCAATCAGTGCAGGAAAATAAAAGTGGAAAATGGAAAAAGCCACCAATTGATGTATTTTTTTTAATTGTGGTCTGACCTCATTAATTATCAGTGCTTAAATGAAAAATGTTGCATGTTATACAACGGCACAATTAGACACAGCAAAATCTTGCGTGACTCACCTGACTCTCTACTTTGCGTGTGAGCCATGTTCTATTTTTTTCGACATATATTTCAACCTCGAATGCTAGGTCACAACACAGTGAACTGAGTCATCATTATTAATCGGAGGTAATTATATTTATTCTGAATCATTTTACTTTTGCTAAAAGGAAACATGATGTAAAATGTAGTGTCAGAACTTGATTTGTAAAATATCTTACTCATTAGAGGCTTTAATATTAATCACAATTAATTGCAAGTTATCAAATACAAGAATTTGTCAATTCATTTTGTTGACACTTGAACAACATTCAATTAAAAATGTTTATGCAAATTCTTACAGATTGTTTATTTTGTCAATGTTAAAGGTTGTTAATTTTATCATTCTACCAAATAAACAAACATCGCAAGTTTTGCATCAGAAGCTGGAGGCCTCCAGACACAGCTTTATTGTTTTTAAATTATGCTCTGTGAACCCAAGTGTGAATGCAAGCAAGAATCGCTCTAGTAATACTGACAATAAAAGTATGATGAACATTGTAGTGTGACAGAGTCATTTATTTTGGTTTGGTACTTCAAAGTCTATTTTTATCCCCTTTCAGCCTGCCAAACCAGCATATCTAGAATGGTCAGAGATGGGTAGAGTAGCACACAAAACATTTCTGAAATGTTTCTCAAGTAATGTAAAATGAATATAGTGAATTGCAACCAGACCCGTTGCCACGGGCGGGCCTTAGGGGACCGTGTCTACCCATCAAGTTGCTTCTCATCTCAACTGCTTCATATTTGCCCATGGACCGCTCTAGTGAGTGTTGGAAATTGAGGCTAAATGAAGGAGAACTACATCATCTGGACAAAAACCACACTGTTTCTTCTGAACCTGAAATTTGTTTCCCAACAGACCCTTCTCTCAAGAACCTCTGAATGGACCTAATCAGGGAGACTGAGGAGTGTGATGCCCCTTGTAGATGGGACCCACTACCCACTACTACACTACTGCCAACTCAAAAGCACTTAGCCCGATATCTGCAATATTACAGAGGCGTGTCAATAAGGACAACCCCACAAGATACACAGCCTTCAGAAACTCCGGGCAGATGTCATCCATCCAACGTCCCATGTTGAGGTCACCAGCACCCCACCCCCATTCCGTCTACCACAGAGGAGCTTTTTAACTACCTGGGTGACCTCAACCCCAAGAAATAGGAGAGCCCAACTCAGAGTTCCTCGACTCTGCTTCCTCAAAGGAAGGCATGTCGGTGGAATTGAAGAGGTCTTCTAAGTATTCTCCCCACTGACTCACAACATCCAGAGTTGAGGTCAGCAGTGCCCCATCCCCACTACGCAGTGTTAATGGTGCAAGTCTTCCCCCTCTTGAGACGCTGCAGTAGCAGATTTCTTTCTCAAGCCTAGTATCATAGTGTCGTCAACAAAGAGTATACAGTATATTTTAATTTTGACGATACATCACACAGATCATTTATATATAACAAAAGCAATAAAGAGCCAATCACAGACAACTGGGGGACACCACAGTTTATGTTCCTCCATCTGGAACTATAATCACACATCTGCACGTACTGTTGTCTGTCAGTTAAGTAATATTTCACCCAGTTATAATTCCCCAATTCCTCAAACTCCATTGCGTTGGAACTTTTTTCAATTGTGTCAAAGTCGTTTCCTAAGTCGATTTTATCCATTATCGCTTCTATGAGATCATCAACGACAGAGCTGTTGATCCTTTTATTTCTAAAACTATGTTCTCTGTCATTATAATAATATATTCTTATTTATAAAGCCATTCAGGCGAGCAACAAATGCATTTTTGAAATATGTTTGACGATTGAGAAAGTATTGATATTGCCTGATAGTGAACTTGTGACTTTAACCACTTTTGTAAATTGGAATGACCTTGGCAATTTTCATACGATTAGGAAATTCAGTTAAAAAGATATCTTACAAAACTAAGGTTGGGGCATTGCTATAGTCTGCATTGGGTTTTTTTAAATTTGGGTGATTCAAATCCATGGATTTTTATTTTAATAACCTTGAACTATTTTAATGATTTTGTTTTCATTTATTGAGCCAGACCTTCTGCCCAGCAGCGTAGGTAGGAGTGATGATATGGTTGCGGTTAGCTTGCACATGAGAACAGGCAGAGAATCGGGGTAGAGCGGTGCGGGTTTGAACACCGGCGGATATATGAGACTGGATGAAGGAAACGCCAGCTCACATCCGGAAACAGTGGTGGTTGATAGCCGAAAGAGACATCACAAAGGAAGAGCTTTGCAAAGATTTATGGGCATACTCAACCCATTCTAGCTCGGAGCTCCATGAGGCGGGTTGGGACTGAGATATCCTTTCATTTAGATAGGTGGCTGTTTGCTGAGTCTTGGTGGAGTCAAGCAGTTTGGTAGATAGCTGTTTGTTGAGTCTCAGGGTGGGGGTTGTGGAAGTAAGGGTGAGAACATAGTGGATGCAAAGTGGCGTGAATTAAATTCCAACATTGAATAGATTCATACTGCCAGTGAAACCTGCAAAAGAGTCATTCATTGACAGTGGGTTTTGTGATGTTTTATGAATTTTGGGTGTGGTATACGGTCCAGGAGTGAGTCCAGTAGTTGTGTTTGGCAGGGTGAAGAAGATGGTGGATGGGGCCCCGGAGTTTGGGCAGATGAGGAGAAATCAATCTGTTACGACGGGAGGGCTGTGAGCAATTGTGTTTCATTGTATGCTTGTTGGGCCTTCGGAGTCAAGCCAGACTCCCGTCTTATCTGTTGTTGTGAATAAACAAGCCCTTTGTTTTTGAAAGGTGGCGCCCAGTGCCGCACATTTTGGAAAATGTTGGCAGTCAGTAATTTGATGCTCTGCTGATTAAGATAATTCCATCACATTTGAAAAGATGATGAAAATTGTCGATAAAATTCACCATCTGACAAACACAGATGCTTCTCTGCCATCTTAACAGTGACATTATCCGGCTGAAACGCTCATCACCTCATATATCGGACACCATGTTGTTAGCAAAACACAGATCCATTGTGTTTTTTCTTATAAGTAGACACGTGATTGCATTTTCTGAAAATGTATACTTTCATAACTTTCCTTGGTGCTGTCATTTATTGATGCTTGCAGGTCAGGTGACTGTAAGGCAAACCTGTTTCTCAGTTTAGAGCCCGAGTTTTGTCCTTGTCGTCTGTAAGAAGGTTTGATTTTTCTTGCCAGTTCCAACATCCAGGACTGATTTCTTGGCGTTGATGCGACGGCTTGCAAGAGCCGACAGGATGCCTCAATTATTTGTTGACAGTCATCAGGTGAAAACCCCTCACTTTTGGCTTCACTCCTAGGAAATTCCAAGGAAGGCTGATGGATGGAGCTCGCTTTAGCATGCTGCTGTCCCCTGTTTGGAGACATCTGTATTGTGGTTTCATTTCCGATTCACCTTCACACAGTCTTCAAGGTGGTGTCGTTTTTTTCCCCAGCACTCCCATCTTTTGTAGGAGTTTGTGGTATTCATCAGTGGAGACAGGAGCCATCTCGCTACTAGACTTTGCTAATTGGCAGGCCGTGCTCACGTAATTACGAGGAATTAATGAAAAATGTTGAAAAAAATGGCCACAGCCAGATTGAAAAAAAAAAAGTACCATTGGCCCACCAATATATAAAGTAGAAGTCCAGAGAAAGGGGGAGACAGTTATCGGCAGAATGAATGCACGCAAAAGCAGGTGCTGAGCATCTGGCGTCTCCACACTATGCAGGTAGGAAGCAAAAAGACAAGCATGTTATAGAACGCTGAGCACCAAGAAAATTCCCTGTCCCAGCTACAACAGAAGCCTGGTCAAGGTGTTGGGAAATTCCTGGTGTCATGGTTCGGCTCTCAGATCTGTTGTCTTTTTGTTTTGTTTTTTTGAGCATCTGAGTGAGTGGGGCGCTACCTTCAACGCCACACCTGTGGAGCATTATAATCATGGGACTTCAAAAGGGCATTGGCAATGGCACGGCATTGTTGGATTAGTCTACCTTGCTCACTTGAACCAAATGTTACACTTTCTGAACTCTATAGTTGCGTTCATAGCATTCCCAGCCCAACCGGGAGACATAGTCCAGTGTGTCCTGATTTGTCCCTGGGGCCACCTTCCAGTGGGAAATGGCCGGAAACACCTCTTCCTGAGACACTGGATGATGGACCTGAATTACTTCTGCGAGCTGTCTGGAATTCTTTCTCTATGGTCTCACCCAACTCCAGCGCACAGGTTTTTTGCCCAACCGGTACTCATCAGTTGACCCCTGAGGACTGACACAATTCCTTCTTCAGCTTGTCGGCATCCTTCTCAGATGGTGTCTATCAACGATTTGGGGGTTGCAGCCACAACAGGCACGGCCACAGCTCAGATTGGTCACCTCAAGAATGGAGTTGCGGTACATCGTCCAGTTTGACTCAATGTCTCCTGCTGCCCCCGGAATGTGGGTGAGGTTTGCCAGAGGTGACACTTAAAGCTAAATAAAAATAACCATCCATTGTCTGTACCGCTTCTCCTCACTCGGGTCACGGGGGGTGCTGGAGTCTATCCCAGCTATCTTTGAGCAGTAGGCGGGGGACACCCTGAATTGGTTGCCAACCAATCGCAGGGCACACAGAGATGAAAAACCATTCACGCTCACACTCATACCTAGGGGCAATTTAGAGTGTCCAATTAACCTGCCATGCATGTTTTTGGAATGTGGGAGGGAACCGGAGTACCCGGAGGGAACCCACGCAGTCAAGGGGAGAATATGCAAACTCCACAAAGGAGGGCCGGAGCCGGAATCAAGCCCACGTCCTCTGCACTGTCAGGCCATCATGATAACCAGTCGTCCACTGTGCCAGCCAATAAAAATATTATTTGAAAAATATTTACCAAGATGGCTGAAACTATAGACATGTAGACTGTGATATTTAAAAAATATATACTGCAATGTAGTGGGCTATTGGCGACTGGCAAACAGTATAAATGGAAAGCTGTTGAGGTAGTTTAACTTAATGTTGAGTTTGGGTCTGAGGTTCTTTGCTGTGTTCACATATGCTAATTCTGACTAAATACTCTGCCTTCATTTGTATGGGTTATATAGACTGATTATTCAACCACCTAGATGACCTTTTCTTCCACTCGTCTGTAAAGTGACAAGCATTGAATAGATACTGCAGAAGCTGCCCCTTGATAGTTCACCTTGAGCTTCTTCATATAATGATTAAATTATGTTCATAATTGTTATTGGCATTCAAGGAATTTGACAAAATTTCATAAACTTGCTGGTTTGATCCAAGGTCTGCCTTAATTCCAAATATTAATTAAATATCGTTCAAATGGGGGGCGGAGCCGCGATCCAAAATGGCTGCTTAGCCTCTCTGTCTCTGTACAACCCTGCAAGAAAATACTTGGTGACCCAATATATACTTTTTACATCACCGGACAAATATGTCTAAAGTCAACCCAGTTAAAGACTGTGAAATATTTACCCGAAAACGCGCCCTTCAGAAGTTAAAAAGTGCCGCTCCGAACGAACAAAACGACGAGGCTGACGCCGATATGTCGGAACTAGCGACGGTGCTTGTGGAGCTAAAATCACTTCGGACTGAAGTCCGCGCTGAATTCGGAGGATTTGGATCCAAGCTTGACAACATTAACGAACGTCTGAAGAAAATGACCACCTCAGTAGTTGCTTTGGAAAGCAATGTGACGGAAGTCAAGAATAACGTGGCCGCTAATGCCACTCGAATGGAGGAAGCTGAAAACCGGATTATGTCAGCAGAAGAGCAGCTGGAAAAAAGCAAGATCGATTTATCTCAAGCTATGAAACGCATTTCTTTTCTCGTATCAAAGACAGATGATCTGGAAAATCGCAGCAGACGAAATAATTTACGACTGATTGGACTTCCAGAGGGCGCAGAGGGAAGTCATTCATTGATGGAATTTATATGGGAGATGCTCCCATGCTGGCTAAAGATGGAGCCTAATCAAAAGTTCATGCTGGAGAGAACCAACCGGACCCTGGCCCCCCCTCGACCGGGTCGGAACCGGCCGATCATCATTCGATTCGTACGGTATCAAGATCGGGAACTGGTGTTTCGTACAGCCAAACGGTGTGACATCGCTCACAACGGTGACAGGCTTTTTCTCACAGAGGACCTCTCGGCGGAAACCATGAGACAACGGTACGACTTCAATGACATAAAAAAAGTCTTCGTTGAGAAGGGTACATTTCGTGGATTCACATACAACCCTTGTAGGATAAGAGTCCTCCACAGAGGAAAAATTCTTTTTTTCTCGTCACCGAAAGCTGCAGAGGAGTTCCATCGTGAAAATGGATGTGATGACACACAATAACACTCCGGTGAGCAAGAGCTTAGTGGAACTGCTGGAACATTTTTTTTTTTTAAATATCTAAATGCATATTACTTGAAAATGGTTCAAATTTTTGTTTAATCTATATATTTATTGTCTATCAATATCTTTGGGTTAATAGTATATTTAATGCTATAATATGCAGGGTTGCGTGACACATTTCTTTTGAATCTTTTTTTTGGAACTCCAGGGTCAGGCTACCATAGCTTGAGCTGCTCCTCCTTATGGTGGATCAGTGTCACCCCCATAGTTTAGTTTTGAATAAGGGTGGGGCTTTAAATGTAAAATTTGTGTCTTTATTGTTTTGTACGTGTGTTATTTTGTGTGTATGTGTGTCAGGCTACTTCACTTGATAAGAATACAATGTATGTAAAGTGTTCTCTATATTATTGCAAACACTATGTATGGAAAAAAGAAATCTACCCAGCGTTAGAAATATATTGGTGACAAGCTGGAACGTTAGAGGATTGCGACGAATAAGCAAATTAAAACAAATCATGAATAGGGTGAAGCATATTAAATCTAATATAGTATTTTTTCAAGAATCCCATTTGACACCCTCAGACATTAAATTTATTAGTAATCGATGGCCTGGACAGGTGTTACATGCGTCATATAACAATTATGCAAGAGGGGTTATTATTTTGATCCATAAGGATATACCTTTTCAACTGGAAAAAGCAATATCAGACCGGGGAGGTAGATATGTAATTGTTCAGGGCAAAGTACTTTCTCTTAAATTGAACTTGGCATGCTTATATGGCCCTAATGAGGATAACCCTAAATTTTTTGAAGATTTTTTTCTGACTGTATCTACATTACCTGGAAGTTGTATCATTGGGGGAGACTTTAACTGCACTTTGAACCCCACAATTGATCGCTCTACAGGCCTTGACACCACTAAGACTCAAACTAGGAAATTAATTAAACAGTACATGGATGATTTAAACTTGGTGGATATATGGAGGGAACGGAATCCTGGTAAAAAAGAATACTCGTGTCATTCAGCCGCATTTAAGTCCCGTTCCCGCATTGATTATTTTCTTGTTTCTCGGGGTCTTATATCCAACATTAAAGATTGCTGGTATGATAGTATTTTACTTAGTGACCATGCCGCTATCTCATTAACTGTGCACATTGAGAATTTTTTTCATAATCTACCGAATTGGCATCTGCGGGCGACCTGGTTGCAAAATGCTGATTTTGTTAAACATGTAGGAAGTAAGATTGATGCCTATTTTGAACTGAATACTCATGAAACTTCGGCTGGTATACGATGGGAGGCATTTAAAGCCTATATCAGAGGAGAAATTATCAGCTATACGAGTTTTAAGTTGAGACAAAAAAGAATAGTGATGGATGATTTAGAAAAACACATTAAAGAGCTGGAAACTAATCTTAATACAAATGATGATCCTACACAAGAAAGAGACCTGCTCCTTCTCAGAGCTGAATATAATAAATTGTCGGCTGATAGAGTAGCTAATAGTCTTTTGTGGTTGAGAAGGGCCTATTATGATCAAGGCGAGAAAGCGGGTAAGTTGTTATCTTGGCAAGTTAAAAAAAGACATACCGACAGAGCTATCAAGAGCATTACAACCTCATTGGGAAATATATCTCTGGATCCATTGGAAATTAATGATACCTTTAGAGAATATTACCAATCTCTGTATAAATCCGACATGTCAAAAACACCAAAAGATCAAAATGAATTCCTGGATCAGTATCAGTTTAAAATATTACCAGATGAATTTAAAAAAGAACTTGATAGCGATTTAGAAATTGAAGAAATTTCCGAAGCCATTCAAAGTACAAAAAGTGGCAAAACTGGTGGAAATGATGGACTGCCCATTGAATTTTATAAAACTTTTAAAGAAAAATTATTTACCCCTTTATTGAATATGTATAATGGCTCACTTCAAAGTGGGATACTCCCGCCCTCCTTACGTCTGGCGATTATAACACTCATTTTGAAACCGGGAAAGCCCCCAATGGAATGTTCATCTTTTAGACAAATAAGTTTAATGAACTGTGATACTAAAATATTGTGCAAATTATTGGCTAAGAGGTTGGAAAAACACATACCATATCTGGTACATCATGATCAAAATGGTTTTGTACAGAAGCGTCAGGGATTTCATAATATACGACGAGTCTTGAATATAATACATGAAAAGTACAATACTAAGGATATGGCATTGCTGTCACTAGATGCCAGACAGGCCTTTGATAGAATAGAATGGCCATATCTATTTAGTTTACTGCCGAGATATGGACTTGGTGCTAACTTTCTCAGATGGGTAAAACTGCTATATACTGGCCCGATGGCTAGTATATTAACAAATAACATTGCTTCAAAGCCAATCACTCTAGAACGATCTACTAGACAAGGATGCCCTCTATCACCTATGTTGTTCATTCTTGCCATAGAGCCCTTTGCGATGACGGTTAGAACGCATACGAGTATAGAAGGGATTAATTTAGGGGGGCAGGAACATAAAATATCATTATATGCTGATGATGTCATTCTTTTTTTAACAAACTTACACAATAGCGTCCCAAGTCTTATTAGCTATATAGACATATTTGGAAAATTATCTGGTTATGATATCAATTACTCAAAATCATCAATACTATTTCTAAACAAGGAAGAAAGGACAAACCCAACCGTAAAAACACCTTTTATTAACGCAAAAGAAGGATTTCTTTACCTCGGGGTGCAAATAACACCTTCAATTAAAACAGTGGTCCCTTCCAACTATCACCCTTTGATTGCAGAGATGAAGGAAACGCTGGATCGTTGGATGACTTTGCCTATATCAATAATTGGACGGATTAATTTGATAAAAATGAATATACTACCAAAGTTTTTATATTTATTTCAGTCAATTCCACTGCAATTGTCAAATGCATTCTTTAATAAGATTAACAATACCTTTAGCACATTCATTTGGAGTAGTAAAAAACCCCGGTTGAGATTGCGACTACTCTACCTCCCATATGAACGAGGAGGACAACGGTTTCCGAATTTAAAATGGTATTATTGGGCTGCGCAATTGCGATCTATGGTGTTTTATTTTACAAATGAGATGAATCCATCATGGCTGTCTATCGAACAAGCCTCAGTGTCACTTCCCCTAAAGCTCTACTTATACTCAGCAAACCATAAAACCCTAAAAAAGGAGACTAAAAACCCGTTTGTGAAAAACTCTATTGATATCTGGTATAAAGCACATCATCATATTAAAGACACTCCTCTAATTTCACGTTTTACCCCTTTGAGGGGTAACTTAAATTTTGTGCCTGGCAGGGCAGATGGGGGTTTTAGGATATGGACAGAAAAGGGTATTGGAAGTGTGGGTGATTTATATAATAACGGTATATTGCTTACATTTGAAGAACTTGTACATAAATATCAAATTCATAAAAAGCATTTCTTTAAATATCTGCAACTCAAACATTTCATATCTGCAAAATACAAAACGATCAACATAGAACCTCCCCTTTCAAATTTGGAACGTCTGACACTTTCACACAGTGATGATAAAGGTTTAATTTCTGTGTATTACAACCTTTTGGTAACCCATGATGATGAATCCTCTATTGATAGATTACAGGCATGGAATTCTGATTTTGAGGAGGCTGTAACAGAGGAAGAATGGCATAGGGCATGCCTTAAAGCCCAGAAACAAACAATTAATACTAGAATGAGACTATTACAGTATAAATGGCTGATGAGAACATACATTACACCTGTAAAACTGAACTCATGGTCTCCTGTTATACCAGACACCTGTATTAAATGTGTAGAGGGACGGGGTTCCCTCTTCCATTGCGTTTGGGAATGTCCGAAATTGCAAAAATATTGGAGAGGAGTAGGACAGACATTGTCAACTATAGTTGGAATTAACATACCTCATGTTGTGAAACTTTTTGTGCTGGGCATCTACCCCAAAGACTTTGTGGCTTGCACAAACATAACTACTTTGATTGACTTTGGATTGCTACAAGCCAGGAGACTCATTGCATTATACTGGAAAAATACGGACGCACCTTCACTGGATCACTGGATAAAAGAACTGACAAACAATATGGCAATGGAAAAACTGACGTATGTCATGAGAGGGAGAGCAGAGGAGTTTGAGGAAATGTGGAAACCTTTACAAAATTTTGTGGGCCAGTGGGGTGCTCAACCACCCACTGTGCTATAACATAGTCTGAAGCTGCCTGTTTTATTTTATTTATTTACTTTTTTGTTTATTTTCTGTTGTTGTTGTCATGTGTATAATGTGTGAAAAAGTAATAAAAATATTGTAAAAAAAAATATATATCGTTCAAATGTGTATCTCATTGCAATCTTTTTATTCTTAACCATACTTCAACTTATCTGAATCTAAATAATGGAGTGATTAACATTTTATTAAAGTGCATAACCACCTTTAGTTTGTCAAGAACACCAATTTGTGTTTCAAAATTTAGTCTTGGCTTGTTTTGGTTGCGTTCTTCTTATTTGCGTCCTTATATGTCCGATATTTCCTGTTTCAAAAAAACAAAATATTCTTGTCTTTCCTTCAGATCTCCCACAGTGACATTGCCTTGAAAAGTTTGCTTATAAATCTTAATGGCATTGACATGGAAATGATTACTAAGGAATATGATATTGCATCATTTACATTTCATGTCGATCGTATAAAATTTGTTTCCATGCGTTTTTCTCTTCCTTTGATTTCTGTATCTGTTAATGGCAAAATCCAAATTTATAATTGGGTTCTAACTGCTCTGTGGGAACTTCACATAATTCAATTGCCTTTTCATTGTTTGTGATGTCAGGGTCCAAGGTTTGACTCTCCCCATATGTCTCCCAATACAGCAATGTCAGAATTACTGCCTGTGACTCGTCAACAAGTACTGTGCATTCGTTTACTGTGTTCACTATAATGGATTAAAGTGAAATTCTGTGTGATGTATGTCAAAAAGAATTCTATGAATAACTCTTTTCTTAGACGAATGGACATTGCTGAGTGGTGAAGGTTTTTTTTTCAGGCATGCTTTTACAATCCCATTATACCTGATAAAATATAGCCTTGTTTCTTTTGAGGGCTCCACCCTTACTCATCATTCTTATTGTCCTACAGGGAAATGAACATCTGACGACAATCGATGCAGGAATGTTTGGGGCTTTCTCAAATGATGTCTTCCTGGGGTTCAACTAATGGACCTATAAAGTACAATGGAGAGGGTCATAATATCTACTGGGTCTTGGCAGATGATTCTGGGTTATTGGTCACAGCAGGGCTTTCATTCTGGAGCTGGCCACAATTGTTGAGGATCATCTTCTCAACCGCTATGAGGCTAGATTCCACATGTGCATGTTTGTTTGTGTAATTTTCAAAGCAGGGGGTCAAGTGAAATGTAAAAAATGAGGATGATATTCCTTCACTACAGGATGTTTTGTTCGGGTCAGGATAAAATAAAAAGAATGACCTGGGAAATGTTGGAAGGATATGCAGGCTTGAGGTGAAAATCCTCACTTGTTGAAAATCATTCTTTAAATCTTAAGACTCCAATCCTGTTATTCGACAGATACCAGATGAACTAAAAATGGGATCTATTTGATCAATTGTAATGTAAATTGTGGGTGCTGTATTGCTTTGACTACTTTCGATTATACTACTGCAACGACGTTCATCATTTATCGCATCTCCTCAACTGGACAAATGAATGCACAAGCACTTGTTTCTAGTTTCTTTCTTTGTCAGAACACACAAACATTTTCACTGCAACTGTTAAATATTTGCCCCTTTCCTGATTTCAGATTATTTTATTTCATTCCCTCCCCCCATATTTATCACACATACATGTTTACATGTTTCACCAAACCAATTTTATACATCTAAGAAAAGCCACGTTTGGTTTCATTTAGATTGATTTCTCACAAATATATTCGTATTGTTTTCATTATAGTTTTTTTGTATTAAAAAATGGACAGTCATAGTTTAATAAAACAATTTTCGTGCGTGCTTTTGTGACTCATAAACATCTTTTAATATTGCTCTCTCATTTGTACAGTATTTCAATGGGGAGCTTGGTTTACAAAGGCATTCTGTTCCACAGCAGCGTTGATATAAGAATTTTTTTGGAACGTGTTGTAGTCTATCATTAACACTGTCATAGTACTAATGCCATATAATTACAGTAAATATTGGTCCGAAAACATCTTTAAGCCATGAAGATGAAACAATCAAACAAAAAACAATGAGAACAGCGGGAACTGTGTGTCCCTTCTTATTTAACGTGCCGTTCCTCAAAACCTCAAAATGCCATATGCTGGCGTTGCCATAAAAGAGGTGCTCTGTATACACGCACACACACCTACATAATTTGCATGTTATCTGTTCTATTTAATGTGGTTTTCACATCAGACATTTCTGTTTAATTTATGAGGTGATGATCTGAGATTTTTATAAGAAATGACGTTTTCTATAACAATTGGTATGAGTAACAATTGTTCTCCCATTATCCATGTTTTATTTGTAAATTATTTATCATCTTAGTGAGCATTAATTGCTCATCAGTTATTACTGGCTTGTAATATTGTCTTTAAAATACCAAACATGTGACATAGTTTCATTCTCAGCCATGTGCTGGAGACTCATCTAAAGCTCAGTTACATTTTGATTGTGTTATTCCTGTAGCTTTGACTTTAATATCCTGCTTTCAACACATTCAGATTTATGGAGGAGCCGTTTGAACAACTATGAAAGGTTTATGAACCCCAGTAAAATGTTATTCTGTTCAGTCTTCCAAATGGTCAAACCACAAACCCTTCAATTGTGGCACTAACAGTCAGTATTGACCTGTTTTTTTGCTGTGGCCCGCTCCCATGGCTTCCAGTCAAAACTCGGAAGACAGGCCTCCAGCACAAACTTTGCTCCAATGGGAGCGCAACTTCAGCCAAGCACTTTTCATTCCACAACAATCCAACAAATATGGATATGGGCCATTGTCTTTTATTGGTACAGGCCCTTTGAACTCTTGCCTTGAACACAGCATCTCACGTTCTAACCAAGGATTACATGAGGTCAGATATTTTTTGCCATTCCATGTGGTCTTTGCTTTTCCGTTTGTCTACAATAAAGTGAACAAGAGTCGACAGCCATCTTGACTATCCCTTGGACTTGTGTCATTTGTACACTGAACAACAAGTTAAATTTAAAGAAAATTCGAAATATATTCTATTTTGGTTGGAGTCGCTTTTGTATTAAACACCATCACTTTCATCCATCCGCTTTTTTTTACTTAGGGCTGGGTCATTAGGGCAACAGCTCAAGTAGGAATGCCAGACTTCTCTCTCCCTAGCCACTTCGTCCAACTCTATCAGCAGGATGCCAAGGCAGGTCTTGTCGGAGACATAGAGCCCAATTCCAGAACAATTTGCTTGAATTTTTATGCTTTTAACCTTTTGTCAAGAACATTACTGCAGAATATTTTGCTTTAGGATTAAAATAATCTGCATACCCTACAATTTCACAACATAATCATTACTCTATAATTATAATTTGTTATTCAAATGTATTTAACCATGTACAGATAAGAATGTAGTCATATAAAATAATTTTTTTAAATAAAATTATTTTTTCCTTCACATGAAATTTATTGTGCTCCACCCATTTATCGATTTTCTGAGCTGTTCTTCCTAACTTGGGACATTATATCAAAAATTAGTTTCTTTATTTTTCTTCCATTCTTAAACTCCAGCTGTTGTGAAATGCACTATATAAAGAAAGCTGTATTGCATTGAATAAGTCAATGCCTGGTTTACCACAGAATATGCAAAATACAGAAATGCAACATTACTATACAGTATATGTAATTTTCGTAGCTGGGCACTTGACCCTTTTTTGCCAATCAGTCCCCTGCCCGCCGGCCACAATCTGGCTATCCTTCCGGCCTCGACTCTCCGGCCTTATTCATAAAAATTGTCGGCCCCCGAATCCGTTACGCCCCCACCCTAAAAAAAAATGTCCTTGAGAGATGTTAACGACAGAAGTTTAAACATCAGTAACTGGCTAATTTACTATTGAAATCGTCTGAATAATTATGGTCTTATTTGTCTCTGACCATATTAAGCTGGATATTATCTGAAACGGAGAAATGTCTTTTTGGAGTGCTGCTTGCTCCCCTCATACACGTTTGTCTTCTTGTTTTTTTTAAATCTACATTAATTAATGTCTTTTGGCTTTTATTAATGAATGTTTGTTCCACTGGTTCACTGTTTTTCAAAGAACCTTATACTAACATGATGCGATCAACCTTGATGCAGCATAAAGAAGTGTGGATCTCTGAGTTACAAGTATGTAGCCCAATGACAGCAAGAATGCTCAAGAACTCACACGGCCCTTACTGACCAGTAAAATGCAACATTTTTCAAGTTCTGAAATAACAGCAATAACTGTGGAGGCGCCAGGCTGCAAGCCGCACTGATCTGGCCACACCAATTTCTCCTTTCGGGAATCTTAATGGACACTGGTGATACGTGCTTAATACATTGTGCGCCATTCAGTCAGGGGGAGGGATTTAATGTTCTGGAGACTACTCCTCTATGGGTGGCCTACTGTAAGACAACATATTACCTGCCATTTTCTAGCCACATCTATGAATTCTAAGAAATAATATTTAGGTTTCTTTGCAACTCCTCAATGTCTAGTCTAGTGTGGTGATCTGGCCTCCAAAGAATGCAAGACTATCAAATTATTCACAAATCAAGTCCAACGAGAAAATGTAAAAATACCTCCAGGCTGAACACTTTACCCTTCATTTACCCCCACCTTTTTTTCAGTACAGCATTTTATTTTCAATCTGCAATATATGAAAGTTCATGTTAATTATATAAGACAAAAATCATGTGATTAAAAAAAAGCACAATCGATCAATTGATAACTGTTCAAAGCAACACAAAATGCAAAAAGTCAATTGCATTTTTGATATCAGGAAGTAGTATGAGGGATGTCAGAATTTTCACACTTGACCTTTTTAGTTAAGGAGACTTCAGGATAGAACAATTTTTTTTGTGTCTTGTATATCAAAGTGATAATGTAGATGAAAGCACGCTATGCTGCACGATGTGACAAGTACAGAAAGCCCTCAATTTAAGAACGAGTTCCGTTTCTATGCTGGCGATGTAACCCACATTTCCATGTAAATCGGATTTAACCCTTTAATACTCCTTAAAACTCTAAAAAAGTATCCAAATACATGTTTTACACATCATAGAAATAAAATTAATTCAAATTAAATATAATATACAATATTGCCAGCACTGCTGAGAAGTGAGGCCTTCATGGGATTTGTGTGAGCATTCACATTACATTATAAATGCGGTTGTTTTCTGTCTGGTGTGTTAAAATATTGCATCCCCAAAGTGACCCACATGCGCAGAAGAGAGGGTGTCACTCACAATGTAGTGTTATGTCATTATGTCATAATCTACACCACTTATCCTGTGCAGGGTCACGGAGGGTGCTGGAGCCTATCCTAGCTGACTACTGGTGAAAGGCGCGGCACACCCTGAACAGGTCGCCAGCCAGTCACAGGGTAGACATAGACACCAAGGGGGAACCAAACCCACGCCACCCGCACACAAGTCAGGCGGCTGTACTACTACACCATCAGCGACTGCAATGTCGTGTTTACAGAAGTAAATGTGGTCCAGCGTATTGGGGTATTCCTACATTGCAGTGATTCAATAGGAAGTAGAAACAGTATTTGGGGTAATGGTGAGGCGAGGCTTTTTAATCTCATTTCATGGAGACGTCATTGAAGATCACGTCATGTCATTGCTGTGCGTAAAAAATGAGTGGTTGAATTATTACTATCACTATAAATGTCTACTTTATACTTGATGCTTCAAGTGGGATTAAATTCAAGTGAAATATAAAGTCAATACTGTTTCTCAAAACACCTTTACAGATTTGATCTCCCAGCTGCCAGCACTCTCTCTTGGCCCACGCGGAGAGCTCCGGATGATTAATGGCAGATACATGCTACCTGGATGTTCAGGCTGCGACATTACCAAAATAATCCATACGGATCGAATCTAGGACCACATATGAAAGTGGCCCAAGTCGGATTTGAAAGAAATCGTAATTAAGCCGTTCAGAAAAAAAAAGATCAAATACAGATCGAATTTGCCTGCAAAGGTGAACCTAAAATGTCGGACGAGACACGGCCGTTGTGAAGTAGAAACGTTGAGGGTCAAGCACATCGTAACTCGAGGGCTTCCGTCACTGTCGCCAATTTATTAACTCTTCACACTGGGCAATGAGACATATCGGACATAGAGTCAAGGTTATGGTGTGTATTATGTCAACAGTCTGCATCCACCTTGGATTGTTGCCAATATGATGCTGAGAGAAAGTTTTTTGTTGTAAAGGGAAATAAAAGGAGGAATTGGAAACAGTAAAAAAGTAACTGCGATGCCAGTGTCACAATACATTGCTTTAGGTGAGCCATGTTTATTTGTGTAAGTTTACGTACATTACACAGTTAACATGAGCTTTAGCTGGCCAATGAGACTGCAGCAAAGCTTCATTTGAGTCCGACATAAACATATCTTCACTCTCCTTTTCTCACTCCTTTTCTGCTTGATTTCTTTTATGTTAGGCACTGATGATTGTGGCTAAGTGGTTGCTGTGATTTTCATGTCATTTCCTAATGCCCTCCTTTGGTCGGTTTGCTGCCTGCCATCAAAGCAGCAGGGGTAGGTAGACAGACCGTGAGATAGTTGCTCTCAAAATTTGCCCGTCTTTTGTCGCAAGACTTTCATCTTTGCTGCTGTCTCTCTTTGAGATGCCAGCTTTGATTAAGACCACCATTTTTGAGCTATGATGGCTTGTGGCTTTTGTACAACACGAATGTCAAAAGAGGGACCAGAAACAACAAAGGGTGTTGAGAGAAGAATGTGAGGAAAGAAGAAGAAACACAAACACATACTGCTTATCTGAAAAAAAAGAAACAAGATAAAGAAAGTATCCACCATGATATAGAGTACAATATACTTGTTTAGTATAGAACTGTATCTGGCCATATGGAAGTGGGAAGTATCAACAGACCCTGCAGAACAACAGCAAACCTCTAGACATATATTACCCCCTGAGGTAACAGAGGTCTTATCGCAGACTGAAACTGTGAAAGAACAAACACCATCAAGGTCACACTGCCAGAGTCCACCCAAGAACATCACAATGGGAAGTGAGAGATGTTGAAACAGATGTTTTTCATATTGGCTTTGAGGCGTGAATTTGATGGCTGCTCTGTTGCATTAAAGCAGCATACTGTGCTGTTGGAGGAATTCAATTTCATCCGTCCCAAATTACTCACAATTTGCGCCTCAACATCATTTCACATGACTCAAGAGCTGAGCTGTCCGGGGAGCCATCATCCATCCATTTGCCCTCCAATTGATAATATTAGTGGGTTTCAGTGTCCTCCGAAGATCTACAAATATGAGGCTTCAACACCAATGTAATGTAAATTTACATATGAGGCTAAGGCTAGAAAAGCAAGTAAAGGGTACATATCACATGAGCAATGGTAATGGTAACACTGACAGCTGAGACCATTTAGTGTATATACATACTTATATACAGAAGATCACATCAAAGGACAATTTAGAGCATACAGTCAACCTACCATGCATGTCTTTGGAATGTGGGAAGAAACCGGAGCACCCGGAGAAAACCCACGCAGGCACGGGAGACATGCAAATACCCAGGAAGGCCGAAGGCCTGAATCAAGTCCCACACCTTTAAACTGTGTGGCATTGAACCAGTCATTGGCCATGTCTTAAATTGTCCATTGTCACCATATTTGTTCATTTTATGGATTGAGATTCAGACACAGTGCATTAGGTTTATTTCCAAATGGACAGGAAACCAAGATGACAAGTTAATGCACCATTCTGTATATACAACCTAAACAAAACTCTTGAGAAGCCTAAATGACAGTGCTAAAAATGGTTGCCATGATATCAGGATTAAAAAAGTTTTTTTGAGAGGTGCAATATATTGCGAATAGAAGTATAAAAAGACACCAATTTCATTTTGAATTGTTTGGTTCCAGTTAAATGGTATAACGGATCGGTGGATATTTTTTTTAGGTGTCCATCTGTCAGGTTTTAAAAGGTCCTGACGCCTTCATTAGACTGAATTAAATGCAGAGAACCAGAGGAATAACCAGGGAAGGTTTTGTCTTTTCTCCATCGCGATGGGAGGAGAAGCCAGGAGATGAAGTAGGCGTCTTGCCAGTTCACTCTCCCGCACTCTCACTGACTTCTTCGCCCATCCCTCTGGACTTTATTCAGAGAAAAACGGAACCTATGGAAAGTGAAACCCAAACAAGCGTGTGGGTGTGCGCACGTGTGCTGAAGCAATGATGTGCGTGTCTGTGAGTGTGTGTGTAATTATCATTGATACAAATAGTGTATAAAAAACATGATTAAAAATACACAAACTATTTACATACTCTCACACCATCAACCTGAAAAAGTTGAAGATATTGTTGACTATTATCATGAGAGAAAGGTGGAAACGACGGAGAGCATTTAATTCCTGGGTTGTTAAAATGTATTCAAACAGGAAATGGCTGATTAGTCAAACATCACACTTGACCTTTTCCTTCTTATAAAATAATGCATAATTGCAGCTTGCTTGTCCCCCCCCCCCCAAAAAGGTAACACACAAATATATACAAATGGTAGCAGTATGGGTACCACACTCATTTTGTGAGGATGAATTCAATGTTGCAATCTGTAAATCAGTTTACAATCGCATAGTTGATTCATATTCTAGAATATTTCAACTAAATATTCTACAAAACATTTGTATAAATGGCTAATAAAAATGATCCCACTGCAGGTTTTTACGAGGAAGGAGAGGAGGATTGCATTTGTTTTATATGTTGCCAGGTTTTGGAGGGCTGTTCAACTTTAGTAAAAGCGATTTTATCATGTTTTGCAGAAATGCGGGCTGGAGTGCAACAAAGTCCTCAAAATCAAAACTGAAAGAACCACTGGGAAACCAAAGATCTCACCAAGAAACTAACAATGACTGACACAAACTGCCAAGACAACGACAAACACCTGGATGAGACAAGTGGCTTAAGGAGCTGACTGGAAGACACAAGATGACTAGCACAGGTGGAACCCATAACCTAACAAGACAGACACAGACTAAGGAACACAAGGAAAAGATGAAATGGCATTCTGAAGCAAACGCAACTAAGACAGATCATGAGAGTAGCCCCTCCACCCCCAAAAGGGCCGGATCCCAGAACTCCCCAACAAAACAAAAGACCAAAAACAGAGTGGGTGCAAGGCGTCCCGGAGGCGGGAACACAGATTGCCGACCAGGTTCAGTCCGGTGGGTGTCCTGGACGCCAGCCCAGAGGTTGGTGGCAGGGCTAGTCCTGTGATGATCTCAGGGCCTACACAGGAGACAATTGTGCCACCAGAACGGGATCGGGTGGCGGCCGCAGAACTTGCGGTGCCTGAAGAAGCTCGGGTGGTGGCCGCAGGACGTGCATTGCCATAATAGGCTTGGGTGGCGGCCGCAGGACGTGCTGCACCATAATAGGCTCGGGTGGCGGCTGCGGGACGTGCACCACCAAAACTGGAACGGGACCAGAGAGTAGCTGGAGGACACCTAACCTGAGCCAAGTGGGAATGAGACACAGTGAAAAAACTGTCAAATTTTTCAGCCAGGATGTTTATGTTGGATGTCAGGCTCTGAAGAGCATCCTTCATAGCAGCAAGGGACACGGTTTTCTGGCCAATGTTGCTAAATTCTATATTGGGTGGCACAGTGGACGTCTGGTTAGCACGATGGCCTCACAGTGCAGAGGCGCAGGCTTTGATTACTTGCTAACATTTAATGGAAGCTCATTCCTTAGGGAAGGATCGGCAACAGAAAAGGCGCAATCCCCCCGAGACAAAACATCCATCCGTGCTCACACTCATACCTAAGGAAAAATTCATTGTCCAATCAACTTGCCATGCATGTTTTGGGGATGTGAGAGGAAACCGGAGCACCCAAAGGAAACCCACACAGGTACGAGGAGAACATGCAAGACAGATAATTAATTTCTGGATTCTTAATGAGGTTAGCCAGTTGTGTATTCAAATTATTTGTCTGATCAGAATCAGAATCAGAAATCCCTTTATTGTCATTGTACTCAAGCATTTAATGTGAGTACATTTTACAGACTAATGCAACCTACTCAGTGAGCAATTTACAGTAATCTAAAATTGAGACCATTACTGTTTGTAAATCATAATGACATGTATACATTGAGTTATAAATCAAGTAGAAACTTCAATCATTTCCTTTTTATTTCAAGTCCAGCGAAAGTCAAAATTTAGATATGCTTTACAATATAAAATAAAAGGCAGTTTTATGGCCATCCAGCATTTCTGTGCAATGTTCTGCAGTGCATCTACCGAGAATTACTGCAGTACGTTGGAGTGACTCACCAGTTTGACAGATCATCCTCAGCATACGTCAGACCTCTCCTCCCTTTCACACCACTCACCCATTTACCCTAGAAGAAGGTTGTATTTCACGAGAGTGTAATACGTCAGCAGGCCTCAAGCCACACAAATGCGTCTTTTTTTAACTACAGCTTCTCCATGTCTCTTTTATGAGGCTTCTGCCAGAGCAGGATGGCTCTTTTGGTTTCGGAATGAAGGGACCACCGCTGCTGCCAAAAAATAATCATGAGTTAAGAGAGAATGGCAACAGTTCAATTCTCCCCCCTCCACAATCCCAACCCTTTATTGTAATCCCTTAATCCTTCTGTTTTGGACATCAAGTTGGCTTTCCTTCAATTGGTTGTCAGCTTTGGAACATTGAGACAACCTAACAAATAGGCTTGCGCTTCTGGCCCAGGACTGAGAAAAAAAATGGGACCAAACCAAGACAATCCTTTAATTTTTGCAAGTCATTTTTGAGGATCTGTGAATATTATGACAGGTACCGGGTGAAAAATTGCAGGGGAATCCAGCAGGCTGTGATTTCCCGTTAATCCACTTATGAGATGCGGTCGATATGCTGCATGTACATAATGTGTGTCCCTGTCACACTATGTGAATGGTCCTCATTATGTAACTGCTGAGGGCATGAGTAATTGGCAGGTGTAAGAGTTTTAAGACGGCTTCACACATAAAGACAATTAGGCTGTTTTTGTGTCGATTTTCTCCTTCCCATTAAGGACGTCAAACACCTAACAATCTTATATCTTATAAGATTGTCTTATAAGATCATCCTTATGTGTGAGGTATATGTGTCAACAGTGGATTTTTCTTTGTATATATTTTCCAAAAGTAGTGGGAGCTGGCAATCTTTAATAATGAACGGCTTGAATATTTTCCAGCAAAAATTTTCATGGATGTGGGGGAAGCTAAGGTGTCCTGAGCTAGTTGACTCCGCAAACTGTGACGTGACGGAATGTAGCCAATAAAAGAAGCTTTCTGGCTGACAAACGAGGACGCAGCGGTAAAAAAAAGAGTAATGTCCTACTCGAAGTTCACCCATCCATTTTCTGAACCACTTGTCGTCGCCCCACTCGGATCACGGAATGTTGGAGGCTATCCAAGCAACAACTAAAAACAACGCAACTTTGCCTTCCCTCGCAATGATTTCTATATATTGTAAAGACTATGGAGTGCATATGTGTTTTAAAAATATATTTATGTACTTCCGGGTCATCTTTCAGGTAAATAACACAACAGAGATGGAGTGTGCTCTTTTCATGCATGCAATGTCTACGTGAGAGACAATATCTTGATCACAATAACCATTTCAAGCCCTTCTCTATGACTCTTTCTGTCTCCAATGAAATGCCGTTTCTCATAAAACATTGGAAGCCGTACATTGAAAGATACATGTGCCAAACTGATGCGGAAGTACGTTTTATTTGTGTATATATATACACAGTGAAACCCCGGTTATCGCGGTTAATGGGGACCGAGACCACCCGCGAAAACTGAAAATCCGCGAAGTAGCGGCGCCCCTTCAAAAATGCTTAAAAAAACCTATACAGGTATACAGTATACCCCCCTGTTTACAGTACACCATATAGAATACGGGTAGAGAGAGAGAGTGAAATTCATGTTATAACAAAAAAACCAAATTATTATTAAAACTTATTATTTTTTTATTCCCCAGCCATTATTTTTGTATTTATTCAATTACTTCTTTCTGTATTTATTTAATTACTTCGACTTTTACCTGCTGGTACGCCGTCCGGTGTGCCCTGTGAAATGAAAGGTGGCATTCTTCATTTATTTATTTATTCATTCATAACTGACAGCCTCGCGCCCCGCTCGTGCCCGGCCGGAGCTCTGGTACGGTCCGAACCGCGCGAAACGTCGCCCCCGATCGTGCCCGGGGGAACGTGCTCTTCTTCGTCCACTCTCCGTCGTGCCCCTCGGCGAAACTACAATGCCCCCGCGGAGCGGAGCGAATGGAGAGCCCCGATCGTGCCCGGGCAAAAATGTTTTTAATTTTTGAATATTTTTTAGACCCGCAAAGCACTGAACCCGCGAAAGGTGAACCGCGAAGTAGCGGGGTTTCACTGTATATATATATATATATATCTAAGGCGGCACGGTGGCCGTCTGGTTAGGACGATGGCCTTCCTGTGTGGCGTTTGCATGTTCTCCCCGTGCCTGCGTGAATTTCCCCCGGGTTTTTAGTTTTGACTTTTAAAACCTGATTCTATTTTAGGCGAACAAATCTGAAATATGAGACATTAATGATGAAAATAAAGCTGTAATATCAGGACAAACTCATAAATTTAAGAGAAAAGTTAATGGCATTGCTATTGGAATACAGTTACAATTTAATATGATGGATGTCAAACACAGTAGCCTACAGATCTGGGGAAGTGTCAAAAAATATTGTTGCTGCTTTGACAGTCCTATTGAGCACAGTGGCCTCCATTTTTCGGATTGAAACAAGTTCAGAACAACTTGGACTTCCAAAAGTTGGCTGCTCGTCCACAGCCCCCCTAAAATGAATCCCAACACCCTTATTAAAAACATCTTTAAATTGCATGTCCTTTTAAAAAAAACTTAGAAAGTGTAAAACCATTTAGTGCTTGGTTGAAACTTAATATTCTCGCAACAACAAAAAAACAAACAAAAAAACCCCAAAAGGATATACTTATAATGTTATTTCAGCCTCACAAACTACTAGCACCAAACTGTTACACAACCCTAAGTTATCACACATTTAACAGCCGAGGTTTCAATCAAAAGGCGTCCCTGAGGCTTGTAACAATTAGAAGTGGAAACTTTTATGCCATCTTTCTTTTCCACTGGAAATCATCAATGCATTACTGTGCATCACTACTTATGTACATGTGATTCTTTCATGTTAATAAATCCATACAGAGTGATGTGTGTAGAATATGAATTAAAAATATTTTTAATGCATTTTGGAATAAAGCTGGAACATTATGTGAAAAAAGTGAAGCCCTGTGAATTCTTTCTGGATGCATACTGTACATATATTCTTCTGAGTGTGGCCTTAATACTCTCATAAAAAAAAAAAAATCTGCTGTATTAGTGAGCTGATTCAAGCGGATTTATTCAAATGGTATAGTAATTTCTAACAATAGTCAAAGAAAGCTGTTTGAGGCCATAGCTTTAGGCAACCATTGAAAGCTGTAAAAGGGATTACAGCTGCGGTTTTTGTCCACATTTCAACTGTTGGAAGCAGTTTCATTCATTTTTCCATTTTGACAGAAAATATTTAAATAACGCACAAAAGCCGTATCATCACATGCCTACACAATCATACACTTCTACAAAGCAAAAGGGATACCACTTATTTGAGTGCATTTATTGGAAGAGACAGGTGGGGAGAGCAAGATTAATGGCTTCAGCTTCATTTTACCAAATCAGTTTCCAATAAAGCTCAAAGAGATATTACAATCCCGCCAGTGTGATCTTTAATGTGAGTGATTTGATTGATGAGTGGTTCCAAATGCCTCCAGGTGATTCTTTTTCAGCACTAATATGCAATTCAAACTGTTTTAGTAGCGGACAACTGTTGATACAGGCGCCAAAACTTCTCAAGTACTACTCATGTGGAAAACTCTCTGGTTTAGCATTTAAACGTCTGTTGGAATATATCCACCTCCTCTTTTAACAGCCTAGTGTAATTCATTTTACATGATGGTCCTGGCCAATGCGAAGTTGTTAACTTGGGGTTGATTTGGCTCTGTGTGATAACAAGTTTGTCTCTCAACGCAAAGGTTGTTGGTTGAGGCCCGGCTTCTGTGCAGCCCTGAGTATCCTTGAGCAAGCTACCGAGTTTGCTGCTTATGTGTCATCAGTTTGTGATTACTGATATGTGACATTGCCAGATTTGTCATCGATCCAATACTTAGTATATGCAAGACAAGTATCATCAATACAAATACCGGTACCGTTATGTTCTAATAATTAACCCTAGCACTACGAGAGCCATCATTTTGATTGTGTCATGATCTGGCAGTATTTAGTTTCATGTTTTCCTTGTATTCTTTTTTTCTGTCTGTCTAGTCAGGTTATTGGGTCCACCTCTGCCTGTCAACCCGGTCCCTTGTATTAGCCAATTAGATCCCTCCAAACCAGGGGTCTCAAACTCGCGGCCCGCGGGCCATTTGCGGCCCGCGGGATGATAGTTTGCGGCCCCCGCCTTATTATGAAAGTTTAATGTTCGTGCGGCCCGCGAATTTGATATGATAAAGCTTTAATTACAGTGTAATTAAAGCTTTATAACTACAGAAGTAGGCCTACTCATCCCAGAACTATGGTTTATGCTTAGGATCTCTGCTATTTGACAAGATTTTGATTTGATTGACAGGAGACTCATGCGCGAACAGGATGTGCAGTCTGACGGAGCTTTGCATCAGCACTAGCACAGACAGGACTAATTATAAAATGTAGGATTACCTGGTCACAGTGGATAAAATTGAACCGCGGATTATTGTTGGGCACATCTTCAGCTTTAAAACGAGGGTAGGATTGTAATTTTTTTTTTATGTTTTAGTAGGGGTTTGATTGATAAATGTTCCACTCATGTTCAGGACAATTCATGTTCAGAAGATTAAAGAACTGTTAATACAGACATTTGACTCATTATTATTATTATTATTATTATTATTTATTACTGATTAATTTTCTTATTAATTCCTTATTTATTTTCTTATTAATTCCTTATTTATTTTTAAATCTTATTTTGTGTTAAAAAATAAAAATAAAGATATTTGAGAAGATTAGATTTTTTTTATTTTTTTCTTGCGGAAAACCTGATGCGGCCCAGCCTCACCCAGAGTCTGCCTCTAGTGGCCCCCAGGTAAATTTAGTTTGAGACCCCTGCTCCAAACCTTTGTGTGGCTTCCAGGTGTTCCCCATTGCCTCGTCAACTTGTCTGTATTTCGTTCCCTGCTTTCTTTCAGTCCTCATCGGTTCATTGTCAATTGTTCTCCGTCACGTCGAGTTGCTGATCAGTCATCTTTTGTCCAAGTCTGTTTTAACTATTTTGACCTTTTTTTATTTGAACTCATATTAATTTAGTAATTTTTGATAAGCCCAGAACCTTGTTTGCCTTATTGTTTTTTATCATTTGGATATTAAACACATTTAGTTTTGCACTCCTGCCTCGCTTCCCTGTTTTTGGGTTCTCCTCCATGAAGAATTTAACAGACGTTTTTTCAAACTTTGATGTTTTTCTGCGTTTATAGATTGACGGATGCGCCTGGTCACTTGACTTCAACACGAAAAACAGTTGTGAGTCATCCTCCTTTAACTACTGTGTGCCCGTCAATTTGACGGCTCTACTTCATCTTAAGCAGATTGTGCTAGGACAGCGCTGTTGGGTATCCAAAGTAACCAGCGGCTCCGTTGAGAAACCATGATCTATAGAAAATATATATATTAGAGAGGAGAGAAAGCATTACATCTGCTTCAAAATATTGCTAAGTATGAGTATGAATTGCTCAGCTGAAGAAACACAGCAAGTCCGAATGAAGATGTCTCCCTGCCTCTGTCAAGAGGAGCTGCGACGCATGTAATAAAAAGGTTGGATGTGCTAGTCATGATACTCTGGCCAGTACCTGCCAGAGAGTCTAAATCACGAAACGAATGAGCTTATGTGGCGCTTGTTCACATAATTCCCAATGGAATAAAGAGTTTCCGGTTGTGCTCAGAACGGAGTTGCTTTGTGTGCCGTACTTCCAATTTACTTCCCCTTCTTCAACGTGAAGTGAAGTCTTTTGTGACACACGTCTCCTTTCCTTCGGCACCAAACCAGCTGTAATTTGTAACAGCTGAGCTGCACGCAGCGCGAGAGCAGCACTGGACAATACGCGGTGTATCATCTGTTTCTCATTCATATCTTTGATATAATTCACAATACAAGATACTAACAACAAAATTTTAACAAAAAAATTCCTTTTTATTCGACACTCGAGCAGCAAGTAATAATCATGTTAGTAAATGACGTCATTGCCAGAGAAAAGCATGTCAAAATGGCGGCTTTGGTAGATCTATTAGTTTCAAAATCCTGCTAATTTTCCTTAAATAATTAGCTGAAATCAAGACAGGATTTAAAAAACGGCACAAAAATTTAAAACAATGCTAGACAATTTTTAATTTGTTCGTGCATATACAACCAGAAAATGGTCAGATTTTTTTAATACTTGAGTTCTTTAGAGATAATATATCATCTGACGATATAGTTTGTTTAACAACCGCCAACATTTAAGCCAGTTTTCCCTATCAGAGGAGTTTTATCAGTCTCATTAAAAAAAGAAAAAGAAAAAACACCTCCCTTCCATTGCTACTTTTTATTGCTCACAGTCTCTCAACTCAGATGCTTCTCAGTTGAATTTCTGCTGTCCTCCTTTCATCAAGGCTGTCTGGCACTATTTGCTCTTTAGAGGGTCAGGTCCAGGTTAGCGTTCAACCTCCTTCACTGCAGGATACCCTGATGTTTTTGGGGTTCACAAGGAGGGCAACCAGTGAAGGCAGTTGTCTTAGAAATACCGATAGAGCAGGCCAGAGGGAGGCATGACGGATGGAAACCATTATAGAGGTTGGGCCCATTCAGGCCTGGGTCAAAAATGGACAGCAGAGAAATTTGCCAGATAAATATGGATGAAGTATGAATAGAACCTCAGTAAGTTAACAAAGGCCTTGGAGCATTTTGTAAACTCTTTGCAGCACAAGACAATCACACAATATGTCTCCAGTAAGCACCACTTTTACGTTTAAAAGCTTTAACTGCACCCCAGGGCTCCACATTATCACCATTTGCGGAGCACGATGCAGGGCATGATGTGCTTTTCCTGATACGATGTGAAGGCCATTGTGGCGGCCTGTGGTTGGGTTCCAGTCATCTCATCATTGGAGTGAAGGCCTTCCCTGTGAGAGAAGATATCACCTTAGCCTGTTGGCTGACAGCTTCGGGGTCCTTATTGAAAAATCAATGTCCATTTGTGCGTCCAGCTCACCTGGCCGCCTGCCAGCTCGGCTGAAGTCACCTAATGAAGCCTGATCCCGTTACCTAATTCCTGATTCACTGAGTCAAAGTGACTTTGTGGATGAAGTCATTCGCCCATCAGGGACCTCAGGGGCGAGTTCAAAACAAAGCATGCAATGTGTTGTTGTTGTAGATTTTGTTTGCATGCTTCTGTGAGAAGTATAATCCGGCATAGCATGCGGGCAAGGTGAAAGTCATTGTATGGCTGAGGTAGTGTTGATAAGACATGTTGGCAGCCAGCTATATTATTTTAATGGTGATGTGCAGGGTTAAAGATGTTACAAACGAACATCTTTCAGTCATATTTGAGCTTCTCAGCTTTCATTCACGTTGTAATTACAGTATTGAAAGAATCCAATATTGAGCGTGGAAGCAAGACAACTTGACAACCCAAATAACATGGATTTGTCATGTCAGCCAAAGTCTAAGTGATTGAAACCCAAATGTAATGGGACGAGCGACATCAATCTTTCCAGATCACAGCTTTTTAACATCTCATGAGTCACTGTGCAAACATAACCATCTAATGCCAGTCTCGGTCAGCGCTCTTTCATTAGACTAAGACTGACCAAAACCATGGCCAATGACTCACAGCATTTCAGTAAAATTACAAGTGTTACATGCATTTTATGACTATAAGGATCAGGTGAACATTGTTTGAGGAACTTAAATGTAACATAACAAATATAGATTTGGTCTGTAGTGATGCATTTGAAACAAAATGACGCTGCAGTGAAGTGCTCTTTTAGCAGTGGAAAACCTGCTCAACCCCTCTGTCTAATAGGATACCACAAATGAGTCATCCCAGGATGGATACCTAAAACCGAAATGCTGCCTTTATCCTTGACGAACTGTGGTCATCTTTTCAAGGCTTGTGGATAAACCTCCATGATATCACAGCTGGGACTGAGGCTTTTCTTCCAGTCATCTGCTCGGTTTACCATTAAATGGATAGAAACGTCACAATGCCATTGTGTATTGTGATTTCTTTTTAGTTCATGGAAGGAGTGCGGTCTAATTGTGTCTGAGAAAACTTTCCTGTGTGTAAACTCTCGGCCACTCTGACTGATCATTATGTTAAATGTCAGCTGGCTTTAAAGTTGTGGCCGAGGCAGCTGAGCAGTAAAGCCACCCTTCTTCAGTGGATTACAGCTCTCTGTGAAGTTTCATCTGTCTATGGATGAACGAGCGGCAGTAACAGCAGGCTGTAATCCTTTGGGCCACAACAGCAGTTCCTGATCCAAGGTGGAATGAAACATTCAACAGTAAAACCCAAATCAGAGCTGGACTCGGGCAGGAAGCTGTTCATCACAAGGATGTTGATTACTGCAGTACATGAGGATGCTATTCAATTCCTCGACATCAGGCGGTATGCTGTGCTTTGCAACAACCTGAGAGGTGAAAATGGCGTTTTGATGATGAGGAGTTAAGAAGAGCATTGTTGATGTGCCTTGACAAAAGTGTAAGCCATATTGGGCATTAGAGGAGGAGTGGGCAGGAGTGAGGTCAAAGAGTGAGGAGGACAGAATGATGAGGTGGAAGTCGCTGAAGGGAGGGAAGGAGGAATGGAAATTGAGAGTGCTCGTCGCAGACAATGCTGTCCAACCATTCATTTGCATGATGACGGAGCCAGTCTGTACACCTTGTTCGTCCCTGGTCCGACCCAGAAATTACACTTGGCCTGCTTTCTGTTAAATATGAAATCAAGGGATGAGTAACCTCCAACATGCATGTGATATTTCTTTTATCAAATTACTCCTGATATCGGGAATACCCATAGTGGTTCCGCCGTCTTTGCGAGCACGAACCATCCATGTCACTCCCTCTGCTCTGAAGTATGCTTCCTTCACAGAGAAGGCCGTGTGTAATGCAATTTGGTTGATTAAAAGAAAACATTAAAGCTGTACCTTATTGAATTTGACGGCACGTACGGATTTGGATCTCACCGGCCACTCTGTTTTATTGGCTAGGATGAAGGCAATCACGTCATTCCCCATCGTTCGCCGCCCCCACCACCTACAACTCAGTACACCAACCTCCCCACCTTTGAGCTCCGCCTTTCCATCTCATCCTGCCCTAGAAAAACCTTGGCAATAGATCGTCCTGGCATTTGTTTAGACCTCCTGTCCGTCTCTTTTCTGAACCCCCTCACTAACCTTGGCTGGCACAACATAGAATGAGGCACATCACAGAGGGATGAAAAGAGCGTGACTGAGAGACCATTGGCAAAACAAGAGTGGACTCATTTTGTATGTGTCAATTAAGAGACTGATAGGTCATTAATCTCTTCAACAAATGGCTTAGAGGTAGTCGCCCATGTCCATGTCTGTTTAAGATGACTCATACCTTGTCCAAGTCTCATCATATATTTTAAACTGTGGCATGTCTTTCAGAGGGTTAGAGGACAGGATGGCTTGTAGATGTGTGTCTCCCCATCAGAGACTATCAAACACCTGCCAGTCTTCTGAATTTAGGCCCAGCATTTTGTTTGCTTGCCAGAACCACTCCATTCATTAGTGTTATAGTGATAGGGTTAGTCTGCCCAGCTGTGCACAGGAGCAACAAAACAACTACTGAGCACAAGTCCTGTATTTAGATGACATCATCATGAGCGCTTTAGTTACGAATGTCGTTTGGAATGCAAATAGATCACACAAGGGGTGACGTAATGTATCAGGCTTATTTTCAGCTACTTAATTACGTTTTTTAAGCCACATTGGCCAAGTGCATTGTTGACTTTCTTGATGAAACAGATTGCAAAGAGAAAAAGGCAGCAGGATTAATGTGTTGAATTTGATGTTGGCCTGGCTTTTTAATCAGTGATCAATACATTAGTGAATAAAGTCATCAGTATGCTGTCTATCTGCAACGTTTTTTTCATTACAGAGAGGGCAGGGGAATGCCATCATTCCATTAGTGGTCATGTCTGTTATATTGTTACTTAACTTTACAAAATGAAACTTTTGAGTTGTCACCAAGAGTATAGCGCATCAGAGTTAATGCCATAATCCTTTTGTGTTATTACTGCGCATATCAACAGAATGCAAAGGTGTAAATATAGAATATCAAGATAAATTGCTAAATTTAAACCATGTAACTCGCCATAGTTGGAGTCAACACCTATAATCGCACATGTATCCATTCTTTCTAAATGTTTCATCCATGGCCTCCTGTATTTGATTCTGGCTTATTACTGGAGGTGCGGTTACAACCCTGCATCTTTCCATGGCAACCACATTGCAGTCATGCATTGTCACGTTCATAGGTTGCGAGGTTTAAGTAAACTGAGACAACCCGAAAGTGGGAGGTAGCTGAAGCACCTAATGAAAAACTACACAAAGACAGGAAGACTACAGTATGATTACTCCATATAGACGGGCTAGTGGCAAAGCAAATTCCAAATTGGAACCTTCTTACTATGAAGTAACACTGGCAACCATCTTCTATCTATAATTGTATTTGGCTGTCAGTTGTTATTTCCAATTACGCTCATGCATGTGAGGAGGACATGAAACCATTGCGATACCATGCTACGTACAGTACAATACAAATAAAAAAGCCTTTTGAAGACGTTTGGCATGTCTCAAATAATTTTTACAGACAATAACATCTACCGTATTTTACATACCATCAGGCCCACTGCATTAATAGTCTGATATCAATGAATGAATGAAGTCTATTTAAAAAATAAAACGACACACCCCATTATTTTTTGTGAAGCATTGAACTTTAAATAGTTAATTGTAAGTGTACCAAATATTTATTGTATAGATTTAGTGCTATTATGCTAGGTTCAGACCAGTTGAAAGTTTGCATGTTCTCCCTGTGTTCTCCAAAAACATCATGGTAGGTTAATTGACGCTCTAAATTGTCCCTAGGTATGAGTGTGGATGGTTGTTCGTCTTCGTGTGCCCTGCGATTGGTTGGTAACCAGTTCAAGGTTTACTCCACCAAATGCCCGAAGATAGCAGGGATAGGCTCCAGCACGCCAGTGACTCTCGTGAGGAGAAGTTGCTTCAAATATTGATGGATCGATGGATGGATGAATGATTGTTAGACACCAAAGCAGGAAGTAGTTCTAGTTCTGATATAACGAACACAGACAGCTGATAGCAATTAGATGAGAATGAAAACGCAAACATGAATATGTAAGAAAAATAGAAACAAATTTAACTTCATGTTTATCTCTCAGTCCCACAGACCGCAATGATGTTGTCCCACATTTAAAAAAAAAAAATTGCTATCATTAATCTATTAGGAATATATTTCCCATTGTTCTTAGACCATCAGAACCATATAACGTCATATTTGTTTTGACATCATTGTTGCAGCTCTTGCCCTGTGACTGGCTGGCAATAAGTCCCGGGTGTCGTCAGGGGCACAGCCAGAGATTTTTCAGTGGAGTGGCTAGAGTGACACAACACTTCAGTGAGGGGTGGCTGTGCTTGCGTCCGTCATTCTTTATCATAACAGCCACAGTCAGAGCTTCATAAAATATATATTTTTTTAATTAATACATATTCATAATAAAGCCCAATTACACTCATAGTCAAGAAGAAACAAATCTAGGTAAAATGCAACATTTTGCTGATCTTAATTTACTAGTGTGTGTGCACGATTCCTAAGTATGGGGGTAGTCAGTTGGGTGTCCACAGAGTGCTTAGGAGTGGCCTTGGAACCCCCTGGGCACCCTGTCGCTCCGCCCCTGGCTGTCATCCATCTTTTTACCTGAAGTCAGCTGTGTTCAAGCTCCAGCTTCCTACCACCTTGAACATCTTGTAAAACATGTTCTTAGTGTGAATTAAATGATATGATGTTGATACATTATCTATTACCTGATGAGGAAACGGTTTATTAAAAACATCTCCAAATTATTCCCCCTTAAGAGGCATTCATGCAGTTCTCACCCGATTTATTGGCTAAATACGGTTACTTCTTTACATGCATTGTTTGAAATTCATTCTTGTCACAGTTCCAATCTAATTTTCCTCTTTATCACTTCAGTGTGGAGCACAAGATGAATATTGGCAAGAGGAAACATGAGCACAATGGCGAGAATAATAATTTCAGAAAGAGTGGGAAGAGGCTGAAGGTGAAGGAAGAGAAAGCATATTTGAAGGTTATGATGATGCGAACACACTACCTTCCATCGGTACAAGATACTGCTCTGAAACATGAGATGAGAACAGAGAACTGTGTGCTAAAATTTCCCGCAAAGAGCCCCATTCTTGACAGAGCATCGAGGAAGGGAGGCTGGGGCAAAGAGGTTAGCAGGATATTGCTGTGTTAAGAAATCAAATCCGGGTGAATTGGCATGGCAATGGCAATTGTTGAAACAAATGAGACAATTGGAAGAAGTTAATTTTTTCAAATACAAAGAAGCAAGTAAACACAAGAACAGTAATTGGAGGAGAAACACAAGTTTGAAACAAAGCCCATCGGAGGTACACACATGCTTTAAAAGTCTTCATCATCCCAGACTCCAGGAGCTCTGAGAAGGCAAACACTAAATGAATTATTCAGGTCCTGGCTGGATGAGCTCCTCTGGGACACTCACTCTCCTTTGCAATAGAGCACCACTTGATGGTAAATGCTCACTGGGACAAACGGGAGGTTCTTAAAAAAAGATGTGCACTTAACTCACACTACAACCCCCTCCACTAACCCCTTGTCCTGACCTCAGCCAAGATCAATACACAGCAGGAGCCAGATGTTGCACAATGGACACTGGCAAGAGAGGGTCTCTTGGAAGAAGTTGTGCATGCTTGCATTTAAATTCTACGGCCACCCAATCAATTTCAGGTAACACACAATTGAAGAGGCCTGAGTAAGTGGCTTGCAATAACTTTTTTTCGTAAAATATTTGTATTAAGAGGCAACAGTAAGCACGTAATCACAGTCTTTTGGCATAGACAGTCATGCTGCCAGAGCGTGAACAAAATGCCTTGTTTTGAAACCGTTGTATTGTGTAATGCTGCCATCTGCTGATTCTCTTACGTTAGTGAAATAAAAAAAACATTTGGTTAATGTGGAAATTGATTTAAAGTGGCATCCGTCATGGGCTGCACAGTAGTGCATGTTGTGAGCGTCATCTGCCTGGCAGTTGAAAGGTTCTGAATGTCAATCTCTGCCCGGATTTTTAGGTGTGGTGTTCGTGTTCTCTGCCTGTGTTTGTGTGGCTTTCCCTTGGAGTATTGTAGTTTTAGTCCGTATTAAAATAAATAAATAAACACCCATATTAATATTACCTGAAAGCCCGAAACGGTGTCGGAAATGGATGACTAGCACTGCAATTGTTTTAATGTGTTCATTCCATCATATGCTTGACTCACATTTGTATTTAACTTCGTCAGACTGTACAGCTTTGACAGTACAGAACAGGGCAGGGGGGGGCGGGGGGGGCGCTCGCGTTCAGCCTCGGAGTTTCATGGTGTGTCGCTAGTGTATCATTGTAATCACAAAAACCCGTCAGCATGTGCTTCCATCAAATACACCATAGCATCGCCGAGAGTTAGGCATGGTTTACAGCGTCTATAATGCGGTCTACTTTTTGAAACCAAATTTGTAGATGCGCCGGGGGGGGGGGGCGTGTAATCGTAAACTTCCTCATTCACCGGAACGACTGGTGTTGCGCAGCGCAGGCTACTAGATTCACAAACCCACTAAACTAGACTTTTACACCGAGCGCAGTCTACTTTCTCTGACCAAATTAGCAAGTGTATCAGGGTGTGCCGGAACTCCCAGTGAAGCGCAACGCGGTCCCAAACACGCTAGGGCACAAAATGAAGTTGTGCCCATTTGTGTCCATTTTTCCAGCGAGCCCACAGACGCAAGTCTAGCAAAATAGGGCCCTTAGTTTTATTTTGGGGGAATACCGCTCAGAAGTAGAGCGTGTTGTCCGGTAACCGGCAAATTCACAGTTCGAATCCTGCTCCGTCTAAGTCATGTGTCGTTGTGTCCTTGGGCAAGGCAATTCAGCCACTTCTCCTCCAGTGCCACCCACACTCTTGTACAGCTGGGTGTGAATGTTTGGTGGTGGTCAGAGGGGCTGTTGTCGCAACCTGACTACCACGCTCCCATCAGGGCAGTGGCTACATATGTAGTTTACCGCCACTAGAGTGTTAATGTAGAATGCATGTACAATGTCTTTATTGTGAGCGCTTTGAGTGTCCAGAAAAGCGGCATATAAATCTGATGCATTATTATTATTACAGAGCATAATTGATAATTGTTAGTGCACCTGAGTCTGAGTCGGCGGTTGTTTCTGAAGGGTGGCCCACCCTCAACACACAATTGCCTTTGGACATCTGTTAAATATGCATTGCTTTTACAAGTTACTCTCCGGTTACCTCGCCTTTCTCACTGCTTCTTGACTTGGTTGCACACATGACTGCAGGCAAGCCAAATGTAAGATAATCAGGTCTGCAGTGCCTGTTTTTGGACACTATTGTGCAGTTACATCAACTACTCTAAAAAGAAACACATTTTTTTAGAATTGAAACCCTTCCAAAGATTATGTTTAATGTGACTCCAGACTAGATTAATCATTTCATTCCACTGCAGCATTCTGAAAAAAATACAAACATATTTTGTCTTGTGTTAGATTCACATGTGTGACAGTTGCTCTACTAGTTTAATAAATCAGATTTATTTATTTTTTTATTTATTTAAGACTGAACTGATCCTGACCATTTCCTATGACATTACTTTCTGATGATGACATTGATGACTTTGCATAGGTCAGCATGAAAAAATTGGCGACTTGATAGTAATTTACTGTAGTCTGTGGCTGCGTGGAATTGCATGCATCTTCGCATGCATTTATGTTTGTTGGCGCAAGGCTGGTGGTTTGTCAAGGAATTTGAGAACTTTTGCAATTCTTCCCATGAAATTTGGTGATGAATGGCGAGCAAGTCCTGCAGGGCTGATCCAAATAGCTTTGACAGCTCCCTGACTTTTCTTTGCTGTTTTCTATTACACAGCTGTATAACAGAACACTGATAAACAATTTTATGAAGGCAGAAATATCTGAGATTAAATGATTGTCACTTAATTTAGGTAATCCAAGCAAGAACACTTTGTGACTAAGAATGTGAATCAGCATGAATATGGCACACTCACCGTGTTTAATGCTGCATGTTGCTTCGGTTAAGATAAATTCTGTTTACTCGCATTGTCTTAACTGAGTTGTAACTGAACTAGTCATGCAAATTACTTTGTGGAAGTAGGTCAACAGCACTTTGGCAAGATTTAGAAAAACTCAGTCCTTCAGTGTCATAAAATATGGACGTCTAAATAGTTCAAGATGTTGTTTTCTTTCACTGTTTTCATTGTGTCATTGTTCCTTATGTAAAAGATCAAGAATGCTGATGAATCACTGATAGGTACAGATAATCTAACTTGTTTATAACAACAAACAAACAGACAGTCATTATTTACCATAATTAGAAGTGAATACCAAGGTTTAATGGGGGGAAACAAGCAAGCAGGAGAGGCCATACATGATGAATAACTGCATTAGCAGTTTGATACAAATGAAAACAAAGGAGCCCTGTGACAGCAAAGCATTGAGGTGATGAAGCGGTAAAGTGAGATGGTCATTCGTTTATATATCTCAATTAAGATAAGGAGACGTTCACCTGATTGAAAATATGATGCTAATGACACTCCTCAGTGTTATTGCGGCTTGGCCAAGACCACAGCCCCGGCAATCGCAAACAGCCCATTAAACATCCTCTGTGTGGAGGATCAGAAAGGCAGTGGGAGACGTAATCTACATGGCTTCCCTGCAATGGTTGAGTGGTTTTACTGTAAGATTGATCTAACCGATCACCTCATTTCCTTTTTCATCTACCATTGCTGCCAAAACACTGAGTCTGTCTGAGAAAGCAATGTAAAGATGCCAAGTACAACACAGGAAAAAAGATCTGCAGACGTTGTTTTTTTGCTCTGGTTATGACAAGCTGTCTTTGCCTACTGTGAAATGGTGCAGCTAAAAGAAACAAGAGAATAAAATAGAAATGCCAATGTACAATTCGGAAAAGTCTGACTCTCATGTCGGAGGCACAAAATTTCAGATGCCGGTCCGCTTTTGTGGATGACATCACTCAAGGTGTCAGCCTACCCCATAAGCACACTCATCAGAAGCGTCAAAAGATTCAGACGTCAGTATAAATAGCTTTTTTTCTTCTTTTTTTTGCGGGGACTTCTTGTTACATTTTAAAGCACTTATTATTATACATAAGAACTAGCCTCGAGAAAAGAGAACACAGTTTTATCATTTACCAAACCTAAGGTAGACTAATATATTGATTTTGCTTCTTTTTTTATGTCCTTAATGTCACAATTTCTTTTTTATTTTTTTTACACTTATATGACAGTTAATATTAAAATTACCTTTACGGTTATTTCAGCTTATATGATGAGTACAAAGTGGTTTCACTGTAGTTCGACAGATAAAGTCACCATGCAGGAGTGATAATGGAACTCAGTTTGACTTCTTGAAATGTGACTTGTTTCACTTCGAAGAAGTGAAGAAAAAGTGAAAAGAAAATTGAACTGATCCAACAGTCACGGTATTAGGTTTAGTATGACGCAAAAAAAAGGAAATATTTGATCAGCACCCAGAACATGACAGAACTAAGATTTCCTAAAAGGCTAAATGACACAAAACGTGGCTAAATACATCATGCTCAGTGAGATTTACAATAGAATGAGTTTTCCAACGATACAGGATGCTCTCTGACTAAAAATATCCTGTTTGGATAAGGCAGAGGAGGGAGCAACCGAAAAATGAAGTCATGTCTCAGACGAGTTTGGCTTCCGTCCTTCCCCACAAAGTAATCAATTGAAGTGGAAGCTTTTTTTGGCTGTGCCATCTGCTGATAAATGGAGCTGTAGTTCATTACAAATGCATGTTTGGTAAGTTGTCTTGAAAGGTTGGACCCTTCAGACTTGTAACTCATTCCTGATTTCCCGCATTGTCTCATGTTACAGCTACACAAACACTCATGTAAGACAGACCTTACTTGAATTGGAATAAAAAATGGAAAGATTAATGAATTATTGCTATAACACCCCCCTGCCTTTAAATTTACGTAACACTACAAGTCTGGTTCTGTACATAACCTTGCCCTTTTCAAAGATTACTCTTTTCTCTTCCTGTGTGTGGTTCTTCATATGATGGTTATTCCAAATGATTTTGTTTTGGTCCCATGCAAAATCATTTGAGATAAATTAACCAGTCATACAGGTTGTGGTTATGTGCTCAAACTAGTTAACTGTTTCTTGGCGGGATGCCGTGGCCTCCTGGAGTTTTGTCGCCAGTTGTCAGAGGACAAGAAGTCTTTGTATTCAGCCGATAAATGCTTAGTCGCTCAATATCAATATACTTTTGTATTTAGGTTTAGGTCTGCTGACGTTATATCGTGTTACTTAGAGGCAAGACGTGAACCACATTCAATGTCAGGGGAGTTTAGTTCCTTTCAACATTAGCTCCTCTGAAAACATTTCAGCACAAGAGCTAATATTTTGCTCACGCACCAATATAAGGTAACCAAAACATGAGGGACGTTTCTCAGTTTGATTTAGCGAGGTCGTCCACCACTGAAAATTACAACCACCATAATAAACACATTTTCAACTGCTACCTCTCTGACAGTATCAATCTAAATTGAGAATTATTTCTTTTTTGATTGTTGCATCCTCCATTCTGCTGGAATTCTGTTCCATTCTCTCAAGAAGTATATAGTGAAAGTGGCTGTGGAATTCTAGAGTGTGTTGGTGCCCATTTTCAAGTACAAAAGTGACTATTTGTGACAATTTACTGGAACCATTGAGGAATCAAGTTGGTGGAACACCTAATGAAGTTATGAGAAAGAGTAGCGCAAACAATATTCTGGACAAAAGTGAATATTTGTGAGCATGCTTTGAAAGAGTAGTACGGATGTCTTATTTGCGTGGTTTGATGCACAATTACAGAGAAGGTCAGAAGGAGCTGCATTGTGTCTTTCTGATCTCCAGAAAGTTCAGGATCCCCACGGAGGAACAGTGGTACTGATGAGGAAGTCTGCATGTTTGACAAGTACAGAACATGTATGAAGTCAGCAGAACAGTAGTGAGGCGTGCTTTAAGTGCAACCGAGGAGTTTAAGATGGTTGTGTTGCATCAGGGATCATCTCTAAGCCTCCTCCTCTTTGAGATAATGATGGATAGGCTTACAGTGATATGTGATAAAAGTGTCTCCGCTAGGATGAAGTGAAAAAAGTTTATAAAATGATGGTAAAGGCTGGCCATGATGTACGGAATTGGCAATGACGAAACAACAGGAAGCAGAGCTGTGTGTGGCGGAAATAAAGATGTTGACAGTTTCTTTAGGAGTCACCAGAATGGATAGAATTAGGATGGAATGCAATTATTGGAGCAGCATCAATAGCTGCAGAGAAAGCGAGCAAGTGGAAGTTTTAAGAGAAGGTTGACGGATGTAGGGAGAGAAGAGGATGCAGAAGATAGAACTCACATGGGAAACGATTAACGGGACTACTTTAAAGGAAAAGAAGATGCTCCATCTTGATTCTCGGTTAACTTCCAATGGCTATTTTCATTCCTATGTCAGACTAAATCTGGAACACAAATCCTTTTTCTGAGTCAGCAGCCCTTAAAGGTGACATGTATAACCTATGCAGCATCTAAATATACAACAGACCCACATTGGCAGATACACACACGCACACACACATAGTACAGTATTAGCATTGTCCAGGTTTATTATTACACCTTTGGGAAATTTGCTGATGGCAGCTGCTAGGTGAAGGGTCTGCTTACCATAACGGATTGGTTCACAGACGAACCAAGCAAATATCAATAGGGCGACTGTGGTTGTGCACTACTCAAGGATAAAGAGATTATACATGAAACCACTGGGAATTCGATTGAGCTTGGCACTTAAATGCTGTCGCTTCATGCAAATCCCTGCATAAATCCCCTCAATATATTTAGTGGGTTATATCAGGATGGCGGCTTGAATTAATTCAAATATGCGGGAATTTAATATGCATCAAAAAATATGAAAAAAAAATGCCTAAGACAGTGCAGGTATTTGAACTTATGTAATCATTCCAACTCTTGAGTCAATTTCCCATCTAATACCTGCCAGTTATTTTATACGCCACTTAGCTTGTGGCATTGTTTCGTGTTGCCTTTCTGAGTTTAACTATTTTATTTGCAGTGGAAATTTGATCGAAAAAGACCACTGAAGAAATGCCTATTCAGCACATCTTATTTCCAAAGAAATTGCCAGGAAAGTTTTTGCACTCTAATGGCTGTAAAACAACAATCCTATTTTTTTTTATTGGTATTTACATTTCAAGTGAAATTATTATATTTTCATAAATGCAAATGGGCTTACAACACGTCTAGAAAGTATTCACATCAGTTTGCTTTTTCCACAACAGAGCATTCTTACAAAATGGAATTATTTGTGAAAACAGCATGAAAAAGTGTTTTTTTTCAGTTTTTTTTGGGTGGGGGCGGGCTTTTGGGTCTGAGAGTATCTGATATGGCTTTAGCAAACTCCATCTATATGGTTCGTGATGCCCCTCCTAAATTGTTCCCCACCGATCACTCACTTTAGACAAGTAACCAGCTTTAGAAGGAGTCCTGCTGGTTCTGAACTTTCTTCATTCGCCAGTTATGGAGGCCACTGTGCTCATTAGGACGTTTAAAGCAGCAGCTATCTTTCTTTACACATCCCCAGATTTGTGCCTCGAGACAATTCTCTCGGAAGGCTAGACAATTCATTGACTCAAGCTCTGACAAGTGCTGTCAACTGCGGTGCCAGACACACTGTAGATGGAGTCGTGCCATTCCTAATCACATCTAGTCACCTGAATTTACCACACTTGGGCTCCAATTAAGATGAAATATGCTCTTGTGCTTAATTCGAAGCTCCCTAGTTAAGGTTGAGAATACTAACGTACATGTCATGGTGTTCTTTTTTGTTTTGTTTATGTATTTATCTATAATAAATTAGCAAAACTCTCAACGTAGAAATATATTTTTTACATCATTATTATAGGGCGTCGTGTGTAGAATTAGCAATTTACTCAATTTAGGACTAAGGCTAGAGCATAAAGTAAAAAAAAAGCTTTTTTTTAAATAAATCTGTTGTTTCCTATATATTTAGTACTGTTGTTGTAAGAGGCAGATGTATGCAACTGTACTGCAAATTACTGAGTTTTTTTTCCATTTCAGTTGTCATAGGTACGTACTATGCAATAAAGTATAATGCAGCACCAAATACTAATATAAATTCATGTACTTTCATACAGCTCTAATCTTATATTTCGTATACTGGCATAATATACCGGACCTATGGTGGCCAGTGACTATATGTTATTTAAGTATTGGGAATAAATTATATGGAGTAAACAGCCTACGGTTGTTTATATAATGGCGGCATCTCCCTAGGAGAGGCTGGCCCATGTCATTTAGAATTGATGTCATCAAAAAAAGGCAAACACAATCTAGGAAATTCAACTATACCAATTCAGGTATATGAAACTCTTAGAACCCTAAGCACAAATGACACATTTTGTCTTTCTCTTTGTAGATGAATTATTGCAAATAGAGTCCATTTCAGCGTTCATACATGATTTACGAGCCTAACGGCGCGTGCACACCTACATATACACACACGCACACAGAGGCATTTTGTGGTATTCTTTATTCTCTGCTGGCACACATGAATGCAATTATTTGAGCAGCATCAATAGGTAAAACCAAGAAAATGTGCGGATCATTTGAACTGCAATCTTCTCCTGCATTGGAAAATCCCGTTAAAACGTTGACATCAAATGTTAACCTAAATCTCAGAGGATGGGTGAAGGCGTACCATGTTTGCCATGGTAACAAAAGTATAGGTGTTACTTGGAATTTTCAGTTAATTATGTTTTTACAGAGAACATGTATACATTTTGATTTTAATCTTCCTCGCATTGGCATTGTTCATATAATCAGAAGCAAACCTTTTGTGTGTGTGTTGTGTGCAGCCTTATACTCATCAGTTCCTTCATTTGGTTATAATCACCATCCTGATACAAGTACAAGTGAGAAGAAGACAGAGATTCCGCTGAGGGGAAATGCTAATCAGCTTTCAAATGATACTTCGCCTGTCATCATCCAAGACCCAATTCCAAAGGATTATATAAACACTGTCCTGCAGCTTTGCGGTGATAAAGGGCTAAAGACAATGATGTATTATCCGGAAAGCAGAAAGAGCATGGTTGTAAAGAGAAGCTCACACGAGGAGTGTGCACCGTGCATGGCAAGGCTGTCCAATGCAGTCAAATTGCTGAGTTCAGTCAAAGCGACTTGGAGCTTTGGCTCAGATGCACAAAGCTGAGCTTACTGGCTTACCTCAGCACTGCACCAGAGAGGGACTGTCACTGGATATTACCATGCACACCACTGAGCAGAATATCCCACTGAGTGGACCTCTTAGAAGACTCACCTCCACTCTGGGGACTCTGGCTACTTCCTGAAATGTGTCTGTGTATGATTTTGCGGTTCAGAACCTTCACATTAAAAATGAATAGCCTTAATAATAAACAAAAGCTCTCCAAGATTTCCAATGGACCAGAAGGCGTTCCAGTGACTGTGACAATGTTGTTAGCTTGCTCTTCACTAATATTGTAAGCGACAGTGACAGTGTGTGTTATTTATGAGCAATGTAACGCTACAAAGTTACTGACTGTGTATCAAATGGAAGTTTGACTTCTCATTTTTTTCCACTTAACAAAAGAAATACATGTGGTAAAACCGTAGCGCTAATTAGCTATATTGTAGCTGTATTTGCGTGCCTTCATCAGCATTTGTATGTCCAGGATGTACCCCGGGTCTTGTCCAAAATGAGCCCAGCCGAGTCCGCAAATCTATGAGGACACACATGAGCATAGAAAAAAAAATGTTTGCATATAAGATGTGATTAAAAGTGTGTAGGATGCCATGCCCTGTCTAAAGACAATTACATTGTCCCCAACAAGTGAGGATTATCAATAAAACGGATTGAGTCGTATAATCTGTGAATATCATTCATTTGGACTAAATGACTGAGATTGGCTGATGAGCTGTCCAGGGTGGACTCCGCCAGCTGTCCAAATTCAGATGGGATAGGTTTCAGCTCAGCTCAATACCAAACCCGGCTGGACAAGTGAGAAATAAAAGCCCTTTTTCTGAGAGTGGACAGCATAAACTAAAATACTGACGACTGACAGTCCATCATTTGACACAAAACTGTGCATTGCTAGTTGAGACTTTCCACTATATCCTCCACGGACAAGTGTGCAGAGGAGTGACTGGGACTGGATTTCGTTTTCAGGCTAATGGAACCATACAGTTTGGCAGAACGTTTTGAATAAGCAATGACTTTCCTCCTGTACATCTCGCCTTTCCACATGGAGATCATGAGCAGAGTAGAAAGCACAACCCCTCCCAGAGTCAAGAAGCACAATCCTGCTATGACGCATCGGTCCAGGTGGGCTCCAATGCGTGCGCTCTCCAGTTCCATTCGTTCCATCTCCCTGGCCGAGACACTGTCCCTGTCCACAACCACATCCCGGGGTACAACATAGGAGATGATCACTAAAGAGATGCCAGTCACCAAAAACGAGACGGCGCTTATAAACCAGTAGTCTACTGAGGACCCTGAGGCCTCCCCAAAGGACAGATCATCCTCGGACATGAAAGAAAATTCTGGTACCGTCTCTGAGCATGGCTCGCAGTTGCGCCCGGTTCTGTGAGAACTTTTACAGCTCGTGTCTGGGCTGCCAATTGCCAGGTTGACATTTTCATCTATGTAGGTGAAAGACGTCTCCAATTCCTCGTCACAGCAAACGCGCACTTTCTCCTCCCCAAAAGGACGCAGTTTGACCTCCGAGCGCCTCGCATTTGAATGACACCGGTCATGGCAGCTCCTGGCCGTATTACATCCAGCGTCCCCGAGAGACCCCCCTCCTGTTGATTCGCTCTGCTTGCGGACGTGCAGCACAGTGGAGAGGCGTTCAAGGACAGCAGGAGAATGCGTCTGCTTCTCACCGTCTCTTGTTAAATGCAGCACCGGAGAAGCCATTCGATCTCGCACGCATTCCTTCTTCCTCCCTCTTCTGAAATGCTGCACAGCATCCCTAATGAGACAAATCGAATGATGCATGATAATTAGAATAAAGTTGCCTTGCGTAGTGTATTTCTGCGCAAAGGTGTACGCATGATCGGGAAGAGGTGCGGTAAACGCACACGCTTCAGTCACAGAACTGTGTAAAAGCCACTTTTAAGTTGATTAGAGAAATCCGTGGACTCATCTTGAAAGACGCTTACATTCGATTTGATGAGCCAAATACCAATGTATCCAATTAGGCAAGGAATCTGTGTTGATCCTAAACCTAGATTAAACTATATTCTATGATCCAGTATCCTACAAGCACGCAACTATAAACAGGGTCTTAAACGTGAACAGATCATAATTTACTTCATCTACATAAGGACAGACCGAAATTTAATAGCACATCACATTGGATCTGTAAAAATATCCATCATGGATATCCTTCCTAAAAGATACAGTTTCATCCGGGGACGGTGAGACGCTGCTGCATTTGCATCGATGCGTCGCTCACAATCGTTTTCTAATCCCAACAGCGAAACATTGCCAAAACATCACATTCAAACCAACCGTGTTTCCTCAGGATGCCTTTGGCTGCCGCACGCCGAAACACGCCATACAGCAGGTAACTCCACGCCACGGAAGGCAGATTTAGCCAAAACGGTTGAGTACGCCTCGGCTGCAGTCTCTCTGCTCGGAGCTGTGACGTCAGAGGCTGAATTGATTGGCGCTCTTTGTTAGCCCCGCCCTCACCAGATCCTCCACTGCCCCGCGCTGTTGAGAGGAGCTGACCAAATCAGCACCAAATCAGAAGCAGGCTCACACATTCAGAGATGTGACGCCTTTGGGAACACACCCGGCCCGACCCACAATGTTTATTGCATTAAAAAAAAAAATCGAGTGGCCACTGCTAACCTGAACTGATGACTATAATAATAATAATAGTAATGATTATAATAATAATAATCCCCCAAGTGTTTACTTTTTTATTGAAATGTCCAAAGAAAGGAAGAAAGAAAAAGAAAGAACGTAAGATAAGATAATGAAGAGAGCTTATACATAAAAATTGTTTTAAGCTAATTAAGACTGTATCCAATGCCTTTTAACAAAACGCAACCACTTTTCTTCCTGTGTTGGTACTGATTCATAATGTAGTTATGCGACTGTACATTGTTGCTGGCCTCGTTTTTAGTTCATCCTCCTACCCAGCTACATGTGTAGGAAGCGTGATTAAAATGTTTTCCTGGACCAACTGGCGTTCTCACATAGTTAAAGTCTGTAACTGTGATAAAAAGTGGATTTGCGCACACAGTTATTATATTAAGCAAATTCGGGTTTTGGTTCATTCTGGAAGTGGTGAACATAAATTACGCAGAGGCTTATGGGACAAAGGAAAAGGTGGATCGCTCGCTATCCATTTTGCCGTCAGAAAAGTAACACAAAAGAAAAGTAAATTAATTAGTCAGTCCCTCAATGATTATCATGATAGAATACAATAGAACGTTATTTGTGTGTGTGTGTGTGTGTATATATATATATATATATATATATATATATATATATATATATATATATATATATATATATATATATATATATATATATATATATATATATATATATATATATATATATATATATATATATATATATATATATATATATTGGCGGCACGGGGGCCGACTGATTAGCATGATGGCCTCACAGTGAAAGAGAGCATCGGCCGTGGGTTCGATCTTGGCTCCGGCCATCATCCTGTGTGGAGTTAGCATGTTTTCCCCGTGCTTGCGTGGGTTTCCTCCCACATTCCAAAAACATGCATGTCAGGCCGATTGAACACTCTAAATTGCCCCTAGGTATGAGTGTGTGCGCGTATGGTTAACCATACACACAGAGACGAACAATTGTTCGTCTCTGTGTGTCCCCCCCTACTGCCCGAAGATAGCTGGGATAGGCTCCAGCTCCCCCCGCGACCCTAATGAGGAGCGGTACAGAAGATGGATGGATGGATGGATGTATATATATATATATATATACATATATATATATATATATATATATATATATATATGTATATATATATATATATATAGTGATCAATAAAGACAACATTAAGCAGGCCTACTACAACTTGGATCAGATACCTAAAGTTGAATGCAGTTACTGATTAATAAAAGTGTGAGTGTTTACCTTCAAAGGTGGTGACTTAATCCGTGCTGGGGTTTTACTTGATACTTTCATCATCTCTGATAAAAATATCCAATGTTGTTATGAAAACAACATTGTCAGATTGTGTGTATCATAGAACATCATACACCATCTGTTGTCCCGTGCTCTCAGAAGATTAGTCATCCAACCATTTTTTAATCTTTAGTTCTAATGGGTCACGTGACCTGTGACTTCACACAAATCTTTCTGTGATTTGTCTTGTATATCCTCCATTCTCAAAATGTTTTACTCTGCTGTACATTTTAATGGAAAAAAACAAATTATGTATTTTTTTTAACTAAAGTTAAGATTTACAAGTATCGATCATTCAGCTTTGGATCCCACTTTATTCTGCTGACGACTCAGTTAATGAATATTTCACATTATAGTTGGTCTGACCTTTCTCCCCAAATCCTAAATTAGCAAATGAGAGAGAGTGAGAGGACATGGGAAACTCTTTACTTGAGTGGTCAGAAATGCATGCTACAGTTTATGGTATGTTTGGTTATATTTGTTGTCAACTCAAAACTTTGTCTGAAGCACAGAAATGGAAAAATGAAGTACATCTGCAACATTGCACCACTTTTCCTGTTGCCAAGGACATCCGCTTCTAAGGGATGCTGAGCTTATGGGTAAGATCAATGCTTATCTTATCTATACATTGGATTTGTTTACTTGAACTATCCAATATTTTGGTCAAATTGTGCTTGTGCATCGACTCTGCACATTCATTGTCTTCCCATTTTCCGATCGTTTTGAGATATCTAGGTTTGTTTCTTTCGTGATGGCTTTCCTCTTGGCTGGACCAGCAACGCTAGGAGATCCTGCTTTCTTTTTTACACATACACCATTGGGCTGGAGACAAAATGGCAAACGAGATCCGGGCTTCGTAAAGTCAAAACAGCGTACATCGACAATGCGTAACCCGATGACTGCCTGAACTTACATTTTACAATCTATTTTTTTTATTTTATAAAACATGGCAGCGCGAGTCACTGATAGTGTACTGTAGTGTATTGTAGTGGTACACTCGCTTGATTTGTGCTGGCAGTGTGGGTGTTCCCCGTCTGATCCCTGCAACTATCTGGCAACCAGATTAGAGTGACATGCGCCTTTTGCCCAAAAGTCAGCTGGGATAGGCTCCAGAAACCCCTACAATAATGACATGGATAGAGAGGGGCAAAAAAACGGAGAGTCGTGAAATAAGGGGTTTGTCCGATTATAGGGTTGAAATTGAACGAAAAGCATCTTGTAAACTGTGGAGAGGAAAACCTTCTGACAAATCAAACTAAAAATAATAGTGATTTTCAACAAATTATTTAATTGTTAGTACTTATGACTTTCAAACACATTTTTTCTCTGCAGATTGCACAATGCTCCTCAATATTGTGAGCTGGAGTGTATTTCAGCCGACTAAGAGGCGTTGTACACCTTGGGCTTGACGTTTGCCAAACACAGACCACATATAAACAAACAATTCACACTCCCGTTCACGGATAAGGACAATTTAAAGATTTAACTAGGAAGCATGTGTAGGGAATGTGGGCAAAAGCTATAGTACATGTAGAAAACCCACGCAAGCATGCATGCCAGCTCCACAGAGGAAGTCCAGAGCTGACCGAATTCCAACCCAGCACTCGATGACCACTAGTCCACCGTGCTCCCCACCATAGTACAGAATGTGTTTTGTCAAATGCAGACTAATCTCATCGTAAGTACACTATAGATATGATACCAGATAGATCTACCATTTAAAATGGTTTCATTAGGCAATATTTTAATTCCCAACAGAAATGGTCTTAAGGTTTTGAGGGTGAGTTCATGCTTGTGTGGGGTCTCTGTTTTTCCTATCGTCTAAAAGCGAAATGTTCGTTGTCATTCATGTTTACAAAAGACTTTAAAGCACATTGAATTTGTATGTAAATGTACGCTGCAAGCTCTGACCTTCCTTGTGTGGAGTTTGCATGTTCTCCCCACGCCTGCGTGGGTTTCCTCCGGTGCTCCGGTTTCCTCCCACATTCCAAAATCATGCATGGCAAGTTGATTGGACACTCCAAATTGCCCCTAGGTATGAGTGTAAGCGCGGATGGTTGTTTTCCATGCCTGCCCTGTGATTGGCTGGCACCCAGTTCAGGGTGTTCCCCACCTACTGCCCAAAGACAGCTGGGCTAGGCTGCAGCACCCCTGCAACCCTCGTGAGGAGAAGCGGTTAAGATAATGAATGGATGGCCGTACCCTGTAAATGACTAATGCTTTTCGTTGGACACTGACAATATGTTGCATAAAATGGATGAGAGACCCTCTATATCAGATCGCAGTGAGGGATCGTAACAGTTGGCCACCAAAGGATTAAGTCTGTACAGTCTGTATATGAGCGTAAGTATAACCCTTAACCCCGTGACCTTTTTTTTATTAAACTTCTGACTTTCATTAATTTTCCTTATGAGTACAAAATGTCCTCCAATTCTCACTCCCCTTTTCTTTTCCTCTTTTATAATTTTCCTTACCTTTGCTTGCAATTGTTTATACTGAATGAGACTGAACATTATCTATCCTTTTTAATGTTCCTTCAAATTACTTCATCCCATTCATGTGTCCACCATGGAATTCCATTTCTTTCATTCTTACATCCTTTCTTTTTGACTGTTCTGCTGCCTCAAAAATGATGACATAAATCTTAATTAACATCCGGATGTTTAGGTTTATTTTCTGTATTTTTTTTGGTCACTTATAGATCTAGATTCATCTCAGTCTTCCTTATTGAAAAAGCATGCATGTTCTGTATTTATTTGTTCTTCTATTTCTAATCTTAATATTAGCATTGTGATCACTTCCTATTCTTGTTCCTCAATCTACATCCCTTGAAGATATCCTTGAATTTGAAATGAATGTTTGTTCTTCGGCCGCCTCTTGCTGGTAATCAGTTTTGTTCCCCTTCAGTTATTCAGACACACACGGTTTATATTTTCCACAAGTTATTTTATTGTTCCATTATCATCATTACATTTACCATACAAAGTATTATATATGAAAATCTCCAAACCAGATTACGTTCCCCTTTGCACATGGGAACTTTCCTTTGTGGAACATATTAAAGTTACCATGGAAAACCACGTATGAAATGAATGTTTTAAGACGTAGATTTAAACATCACCTGGAAAAATAATTCAGCTGCACCAAGAGTCCTATTTGGTTCAGGAAAGAAATATGAATCCCTCATTCTTTCCTAAACCTATACTTATTTTTTACCACACGGTGGCAATGTTGGTTAATATACAGTTTTACAACACATGTTGAACACCTCCGACCTGCATTCATTTGCCGTCGGTAACGTGTATGTATCATCTTTCATATTAAGAATAGACCAGGATTAAAAAAAAAAAAAAAAAAAGACAGATTTTGGGTTTCACAAGCATGTTGTCATTTAAACAGGCATATATATATTTATATATATAATTATAAAAAGTTCACATTCTGCTTTTTGCAATTGATAAATTTAAACCAGAAATCAAGGCATGTTTTTAAAAGGAGCATATGTACTGTTTATTAAAAGCTTAATGAAATTATTGGCAAATTGGATATTAGACCATTGGAAGTGCCTTGGCAAAAATATAGAACCCAAATAACATAACATTTGAGAAGAAGAATTCTTGACCTGTCATGAGGTGTAACTTTGGCAGGCTTCCACTTATGTTCAGTGCGCAAAGCCTACGGTAACGTCAGACTGATTGACGCCCTACCTTTCCTCAGATGAGTAATTGCCTTGTATAGGAGGGCAAGGTCTTGGTGACGCTCTGAAAAACTGACAAGAATGTGTGGAAATTCAGTTAATTTATCATCTTTCCTCAAACAGTTGACAAGCCTGATGATAAAAGAGTCAAATGATAGTCTTTTATGTTTTGTGTAGGAAACCCTATAATTTTGTGATTTAGTCAGTACTGAGATGCTTTTGTTTTATTTATTTATTCTTTTTTTATAGATGTACACAATTTAAAAGCACCATATGGTTGAAAAAGACTTAAAAAAAAATCTCAAATTTTTCTGTAGATACTCCTTTCCTCACCGTTTCTCACCATCCTTATCTTAGTCCCCCTTATTAAAATTGTAATCTTGGTTTGGAACAGCTTGAGACACTTCGAACCACAGACAAGCAAATACAATGCATTCCCCTCCTGTGAAATGTCACAAGGATACAGTCAGTATACAAGTTCAATAAAAAAAAAAAAGACCTCATGGTCCATGTGGCCTTGACAACATTTTCCCTGAAATGCAATTTCCCACATGTTCCCTAAATCATAAAAGTTTCTGAGATGTATTTTTTTTTGTTTGAAAGCAATAATGAGTCAATCTATTCATACACTCAGATACTACTTGAATATTCATTAAACGTTGAATCTTTATTGAAAGTTGAATCTTCATTGAATATACATTGAAAGTTGAATATTTGTTGAATTTCATTGGAAGTTTGAGGGTACGGTATTGAGGAACTTCCTCAATCTATTTTAAATCGAAGGACGTCTGCTTTATCCTGCGGAAATCTTGTAGCTTCTCAATGCATGAAAACCGGTGTTAAACATAAAATATTTATAAGCCATGTTTGTGTCATTTCTGTCTTGCTTTTATTTGGTTATATGTTTTTTGAGTGTCTTTTTGGGGCAGTACTTGACACCAAAAAACGTAATTACTCTGGCTCATGGTTACGAGACTGAATCAAACCTGTTTAAGGTTTGCATTGCAGTAGGCTGCTATTTTTCAAATGCATTTTCTTTACAGTATTTCAAATGCAATGAAATGCATAAGCAACATATCAATTTTTTTACATTTTGTCTGCACCTAATACATTTTTTGCACACCCCCACTTAATTACACTGGTCAACACAGTTTGACTATTTTTTTCTCATCAGAGATGCAAGCCAACATTTTGCACTGATTCCGAATCTGCCCTCTTTTTTTCCAACGCAATAACAATAATATAATATTAAATATATAAAGAATTGTTCATTGATTCAGTGATATATTCAGCAACAGGTTTTTTTTTCTGAGATGTCTATAAATTACAATGCATTTGAAATCTGCATTGCATAAGGTTTTTAGGTCAAAATTAAAAAAAAAACTAAAACATTTCAAACACGTGATGTGATTAAAATAAGTAATTTTAAAAAATAGCATGAAAAACATGTTTAGGGACACATACTGTGATGTAAATTTGCTGCTCAAGTAGTAAATCAAAGAATGCCTGCCAGAATAGCAATCAATTTATTGAGTTATATTGGAGATAATGAAAGATTGGCATTAATGAGGCATTTTACCTCTCAGAGATTGTCTCAGCCTTTTTCTCCTTCTGTCATATTGACCACAGCTATTGTTCATGCTGGCAACACTCCTGTGAGATTTCCTGTGCCTTTCTTTTCAGCACAAATCTTGCCTGGCTGAGGTGATAGAAACATCAGACGGCATGGTCTAATTTTCCTGTTGTCAGGCAGGGTTTCTCCTGCTTCATTTGATGTTTGCATACATTGTAGGACTCAACTGAGGGGCAGTTATATGATTATGGTGTGTTTGAACTACAAATTCACCAATACCTAAAGGAAATTCTATGTTTGTGCTTTGACATATAGTATCCCAGTTAAACAAAAAAACAAGTAACATATTGACGAGAAATATTCATGCATTACACATGGTTAAAAAAAAAAAAAATCACCAAATTGTGTGAAGGATCATTCACTTAGATATGCATGACTCAAATGACACCATTATTTTGCTACTGAGTTTTTGGGATTTCTTTTCGACACACGTGCAAATATTAAACCTGTACAGTGTATCTTTCATTGGGCCAAATTTTTAAAAGTGATGCGGATATTTACGCGCCAGGGGCAAGATGGTGTTCATGCAGAAACTTCATCCATCATGCTGAGGTCATCTTGTGAACCTTCACACTGACAAACACTGGCTCGATAATCCATCCCAAAGTAATGTGCATGTGAGTGTATTGCTGCAGGGTAGTCAAGTGGAGTGTGAATGTTTTGCCAATCTCCATTATTGCTTCTTTCCTGGGTCTATTGGTCTTGTCAGCCAAGACTGCAGGTATATCTTAAATCACTTCAAATGTTCTGACCATCATGGGGTATAAAAAAAAAACAAAAAAAAAAAAACAACCCTACCCCCCCAAAAAACGATTGTATGGATGGATAAAGAAAGGTGAGCGTTCCAACCGTTCTGATAGAGATATCCATCCATCCAACCAGTATCCAAGCCGCTTCTCATCTCAAGGTTCGCGGGCGTGCTGTATCCTATATAATAAATAATAATAAATAATAAAAAGTTGTGTTGTATAATATTGTATCCCAGCCATCTTCTGGCAGTAGGCAGGGTACACCCTGAACTGGTTTCCAGACAATCACAGGGCACACGCAACCAAACAACCACCCGCACTCACACTCATACCTACGGACAAGAGTTAGAGTGTTCAATTAACCTCCCAGGCAAGTTTTTGGAATGTGGTAAAACATGCAAATCCCCACAGGAAGGCTGGAGCCCAGATGGAGTCCTGCACGTCTAAATTGCGAGGCGGACGTGCTAACTAGTCGTCCACCATGCCGCCCTGATACAGATATAGATACAAATAATACAAGGATATAATCAACTATTCTTTCTTTCCAATTGGGAAACAATGCTTTACTTTAATGTCCTCTGTTGTGTTGAAGCCCTTTTAATTTACAGGCTGGTCAATGTATGGTTGAAGAATTGATGGCTGCTCAATGTGCTCAAATAATTGCAAATACATTAAGTGTGATTCAAAAACCTTGAATCCACCCTTCGCTATGGATATAATATAATTTTTGTTCAAATCAAACCGTTTGGTCAAACATATTTTCCATCACTGCATCATCTGTGTTTTAGTATTATACAGGGGAAGACAATATATACTGCCCTTTCATTCAAAGTAAAAGACAACGTAATGTTTGTGTTTGTTAAGAATAATTTTTTAAGGCACAACATATCTGAATGGATTATCCGTCTCTCCATGTTGTTGAGAATAGCGCTATATATTGTGTGTGTGCGCGTGCATGCGTGTGTGTTTGTATAAATTTTTTTTTTATAAATATAGTTGTGTTATCCATTTTAGTTTTGACTTTTAAAACCTGATTGTATTTCAGACAAATACATTTGAAATGAGGGAATAATGATGAAAATAAAGCTGTAATATCAGGACAAACTCATAAATTTAAGAGAAAACCTCATGGCATTGCTATTGGAATACAGTTACATTTAATATGATGTATGTCAAACACGGTAGCCTCCAGATCAGGGGAAGTGTCAAAAAATATTGTTGCTGCTTTGACAGGCCTATTGAGCACAATGGCCTCAATTGTGCTGGAGAAGCCAAAGAGTGACTTCCAATTCGGTCATGATCATCTCATTCCCAAGCCTGAGAAGAGGGTTGGAAGTGGAATTTTTATGCTAAAAAACATTTTGGAATAAGTCCTTGACAAAACTAAATAAGATAAGATAAGATAAGATAAGATGTCCTTTATTAGTCCCACAATGGGGAAATCTGAGGTGTTACAGCAGCAAAGATATAGATCACACAGAGTCGGCGGCGTAATGAAGCCGTTAATGTATAACATTAGCAGCAGACATTCATAAAAAGCATGCAAATATACACAGTATAAACGTATCTAAGTGTAAGGAAACACTCCTAATGCCTGTCCATTATACAGAGGGGGAAAGGCTGTAATGATAAAAACTACTGAATGATTGAAAATACTGCAATCATAAAAATATTGCAATGATAAAAGTACTGTAATGGTAAGAGTACTGAAATGATAGAAAAGTACTGCAATGATAGAATTTACTGCAATGATAAAAGTACTGTAATGGTAAAAAGTACTGCTATGATAAAATATACTGCAATGGTAAGAGTATTGTAATAGTAAAAGTACTGCAACAATAGAAAAATACTGCAATGATAAAAGTACTGCAATAGTGAACGTCCTGCAATGGTAGAAATACTGTAGTGATAAAAGTACTGTAATAAGAATACTGTAATGGTAAACAAAATACATCATTGGTCAATATTTAAGTACACCATTGGCTGAAAGTACAGTAGTAGTGTATATTGCATCCTAGGACTGCACAATTGCACTAATGCCCTCCCGTTAGTAGGCCTGACCCAATGTTCTTGTTAAAAAGTCTCACAGCAGTCGGCAGGAAGGAGCGGCGAAATCTCTCTTTGGTACAGCGAGGGTGTAACAGTCTATCACTGAAGGAGCTGTGGAGTGTTCTCAGAGTGTCATTGAGTGGGTGGGCTGGGTTGTCCAGCATTGTTGACAGTTTTGCCGTCATCCTCCTGCCCCCCACTGAGTCCACAGAGTCCAGGGAGCAGTCCAGGACAGAGCTGGCCCTCCTCACTAGTTTGTCCAGTCTCTTTTGGTCCCGGCTCGAGATGCCTCCTGCCCAGGAGACCACTCCACAGAAGATGACTGATGAAACCACCGAGTCATAGAAGTTCCTGAGGAGTGTTCCCCGAACGCCAAAGGACCTCAGCCTCCTGAGTAGGAAGAGTCTGCTCTGACCCTTCCTATAGAGAGCATCTGTGTTGTCGCTCCAGTCCAGTTTATTGTTCAGATGAACACCCAGGTACTTTTAAGTTGAGACCCTCTCAACGTCTGTTCCCTGGATATTCACTGGTGCAGGTGGAGAGTGCCGACGCTTGCGGAAACCCACCACCAGCTCTTTGGATTTCCCAGCGTTGATTTGGAGGCGGTTCTGCTGACACCAGTCCACGAACCCCTGCGTAACCCCTCTGTACTCCCGATCGTCACCGTCAGTGATGAGGCCGACAATCGCAGAGTCATCAGAGAACTTCTGCAGGTGACAGGTTGTGGAATTGTATTTGTAGTCCGAGGTGTAGAGGGTGAACAGGAAGGGAGCCAGAACAGTTCCCTGCGGCGCTCCCGTGCTGCAGAGGAGCACGTCAGACACACAGTCCTGTGTCCTCACGTACTGTGGCCGGTTTGTGAGGTAGTCGTGGATCCATGTGATGAGGTGGTGGGCCACTCCCGCCTGCTCCAGCTTGTCTCCCAATAAGGCGGGCTGGAAGGTGTTGAAAGCACTTGAGAAATCAAAGAACATGATCCTCACCGTGCCCCCCGCCTTCTCCAGGTGGGAGAGTGAAGTGTGGAGCAGGTAGATGATGGCATCATCCACACTGATGCCAGGCTGGTATGCGAACTGGAGTGGGTCCATTGAGGAGCTGACCAGGGGGCGCAGATGGACGAGGACCAGTCTCTCCAGGGTCTTCATTAGATGAGACGTCAGCGCCACTGTTCTGAAGTTGTTGAGCTCCTTCGGATGGGGTGTCTTTGGAACCGGAACCAGGCAGGATGTTTTCCACAGCTGGGGGACCCTGCCAGCTTCAGGCTCAGGTTGAACATGTGCTGGACGATTCAACACAGCTGGTCTGCGCAGGATTTGAGGAGCTGGGAAAAGGTGAAGTGTTTGTTAAGAAAAATGGATGAATGAACTATTACGTGAGGGTAAAATGGCATCATCAAGAATATACCCCAAAACGTAAAACATAGGTTAAAAATCTGTATGTTTAGATGTTGAACAAATAACTACACCAATCATAAAAAAGTCTCACCAGCAGAGGGCAGTATAGACCCTCAATAATTGCGCCAAGAAAGCGCGACTCAAATGTCTAATTCCATGGATGACATCGGTGTCCCACATAAGTTATATTAACTGTATCAGAGTTGTTATTCATGTTCACTCCTTTAGTGATCCACACTGTGCTGATTCAACATGAGAGGTGGAACGCACAAATCACCGATGTCAGGCTGCAGGTCTGCTACGTCATTTTGAGTGTATATTGATCCTATTAATGCGAGCAGCCATGTGTCAGTCTAAGCACAAGTAAGAAAGCTTTTTCACCAGGTATCCAATTGTTAGGAAGCTACCACAGGTTTGATGTTCAACTTCTCTCGAAACTCGCACGTAGGGCCTCCTTTACAAATGGGCTTACCTGGGCTTACCTAGGACGGTTCTCAAGTACAACAAGTGTTGGCTGACAAATTAAACAGAAGAACAACAAACCCAAATCCACTTTTTATTTTTATGTACCTGAATATGGTCACTACGGTAACGCACCAGACAGCACAGAACAACTATAACGTGCATGAACGGGCAACAAAAAAATGGTTTATATTATGATTTTTTTTTTATAGATGTTACAATAAACACAAAGCCACATTTGTATCAACCTATATTAGCAGTGCCCTACTAAAATGTGCCAACATAAGGCACCACAGAACAAGTCTATGAACAAATATAACTCCCCATAATGCTTTATCAAGAGCTGCTCGCCGCATATTGTGCAGAACAGGCTTCGTACTTGATCTGTTTTTTTTGCCATTTTGCTAGCTTGTGGGTTTAATATTAGCGGAATGCGACCCGGACAATTAGCATCTAGACGTGCATAAAAAGTCCCTCATAGATGAATGTAATGGAGAGAAGCCGGTCACTGTTCGCAAAAAAACATTATTCCGCCTCAAATAATAAATAAAGTATTACGGAAGTATTGCAATTTTTTTTTTCATCTGTGTGACCTGCCGTGGTTCAGTCCAAAATGGCCCACGGACCAACCCTTGGGGACCACTCGTCTACCTTAAAGCACGCGTGACCTCACATGGATTACATGAAGCGGTCCAAAATGTCCAATATGATTGGATACTTTTTAAAAGTTGTGAATTTGAGAAGAGTTTTCTTTTTCCTGAGTTACATGAAGTTATTAAAATCCTTCTTGAGGATTATTATCCAACTAGTGGAACCTCTAAACACTTTCAATGAAAATGCTGAGAACATTAATGCGCATTTAATATAGTTTACAAGTGTTTCCTCTCAAAGTGTTTTCATTTTAGGGCCTTTCCCAATTCTGAATACTTGGCGTGTCCCTAGTTAGCTGGTTTAAGATCATAAATGAACAGCCATGAACATACTGCATTATAATGTTGCATGCTGAACGTGAGCTGTTCAAATGACGTTGCACATAGGCTGTCAAAGAAAAAAAAAACTTGCTCCTTAAAATAAGTAATTTGCTCCTCAAGTGATGTAATTGATTGGCAAAGTTGCTCTTGAAAGAGCTTTCTCTGGCAAGCTGCGCATTTTCTTCTTTCATGAATGAGTCATAGATGGGCTAATTAATGTGTGCGTGGTGGACAAATATTTTGGGCCACTACTGTAATGAAAAATATGATGTAAGAGAAAAACAATACATCCACTGAAGGCTAATTTGCAGAGAGGCATGCATGTATTTTCCCAATAAGTATCATACATTGCATGCATTCACATTCCATTCGTGCTCCCTCCAACGCTGCTGGTTGTCTGTCGTGTTAACAGGGTGCACAGAGGTTGCCATTTCCTCCCCTTTTACTCGTGGGTGTGAGCAGAGGCAGCAGGAACTCGCCACTCCTGTAACTTAAGTCTGCATACGAGGCTGGGTTTCTTTTTTGGCAACCATGAGGGAATATAGATCATGGAAAAGAGAGGATCGTTTGCATTGATTTAGACTGGTGAGAACTTTTCGGACATTTAAATATTGAAGTTGGACTTGGATTGTTGAGCATTATAGTTTTGTAATGATTGCAAAACCATTTTTTTAGTTTTTTTAGTTTTTTTTTTAAGAAGCCCATCATGGAAAATTTGACCACAGACGGCGTGACAGCGGGCAATGTAAACGACACGTCTTCGGCGCACCACAATCAAACCTTGGGTGTGTGGCGCGACTACGCGCTTGGCTACAAGGCAGTCAGTGTGTTTTTGGTGTCCCTCATTTGCGGCGTGGGGATGGTGGGCAACATAATGGTCATCCTGGTGGTGCTGACCACCAAACACATGCGAACTCCCACTAACTGTTATCTAGTGAGCCTGGCTGCTGCCGACCTGATGGTGCTTACTGCTGCCGGGCTGCCGAACATCACCGACGCCCTGCACGGGCAGTGGGTGTACGGATACGCAGGTTGCCTGGGGATCACTTATCTACAATATTTGGGAATCAACGCGTCCTCTTGTTCCATCACGGCATTCACAGTGGAGCGATACATCGCCATCTGTCACCCCATCAAAGCGCAGTTCCTGTGCACTTTATCGCGGGCCAAGAAGATCATCATGCTGGTATGGGGGCTCACGTCCATCTATTGCATCATGTGGCTCTTTTTGTCAGACATCCAAACTTTGGTGTATGACAACGTCGTGCTCATCAGCTGCGCGTACAAAGTATCCAGGAGTCAATACCTGCCCATTTACTTCATCGACTTTGCAGTGTTTTACGTGTTGCCCCTCATGCTGGCCACAGTTCTGTATGGACTTATCGCCAGGATACTTTTCCTAAACCCGTTGCCTGCGGACCCCAAGGACAGCACCAGCAAGTGGAGGAGAGGAACGAGTAAAGCGGGAGGAAAGATGATCAGTGCAAGCTCCTCCAGTAGCACCACTGCTGCTTCCCGCAGACAGGTGACCAAACGTATTTTCTCTCTCTCTCTCTCTCTCTCTCTCTCTCTCTCTAACTTTATCTCTCTCTCTCTCTCTCTCTCTCTCTCTCTCTCTCTATATATATATATATATATATATATATATATATATATATATATATATATATATAGATATATACAAAATATAATTAGAACACAAACTAAAACACGTAAACAGATACCAACAGAACATTGACAGTCTCATGTTGAGTCAAAAGCTAAAGATTACAATTGTTGCGTATCTTTAGCATGATTATTATTATTATTATGACGATGATTAATATTTTCAATCTTATAGTATTTAACAAAAGTACTTATCTAATATATATATATATATATATATATATATATATATATATATAAATACATGTATAACTTAGCAGCACTTTTTAAATCATCGTCTAAACCATTCCATAAATTAACACTACTTTGAGTAATGCATTGGCTCTCGAGGGCTGTACGAACACATTTGGTATTTTATAAACCTTTCAAGCATTGGTTTCTCTTGTTTTTTTTAGATTTGGTCTCAGGAAAGTAAATCTATTAAAAACTACATGTTTTATTTTTTGGTATGTGGATTGTTTAATATTTGATTGGTAGTCCGTAAAATTTCCTCCAATTCTGGAATAACCTATATATATTGGACTGCAACATCTTCCTCAAAGGCCCTCCTCCTGGGTCAGCATAACCCAAATCTATTTGTTTGTGCATGCTTTCTTCAGATCAACCTCACACTGTGGTAAAATACAAACCTGTGTAGGCAGAGCTGCAGAACATTATGTTAAACATGTATTTAGAGATATGTTTGTTCATCAAATGGAGGGAATAAGTCTTTGTGGAATAGCAAAGTGGGTGTGGTAGCCAGAGGACGTCCCTGCCCTATTGGCCAATTTGATCAGTTAACTCCAACTCAAACATGATTTTTCTCCTCCATCGGTGTGGTTGGTGCATATTGTTTGACAAATGTACACTAACAACTGCACACGCTCATGTGTTTGGGTTGGTCAGAATTAACTAAACCACTGTGAATACAAGGGAGGAAGTTATGTTTGTTTCGCTGGATTAGTAAAGGTCATGAAAGGATATGGGATTAGGTTTTACTCACGACAGTATTAACTTCATGCAGATGTTACTGCTCCGTTACCATGGAGATTAATCATCATCTGAATAATGAATTGCTTATAATTAGCTGCTTGTTTGGCTGCCACAATTGGTGTTAAGATGATTTTCAAGTAGACCTCATTGCAAATAGCTTTTTCTATATGTACGGGGTTATTTGGGTGGTGCTGTAAACAATGAAATAATATTCTTCTGAAATATCTCAGAATATCAGATTGTTTTCATTTGGGAATTAATAAACTTTGTCCTGTAATTCATGCTGTAATTAATAATTCATTTGGAGAAAGGGTTACATGAACAGAAATACACAAGGACTATAAAATAGCTTCATTGTTTACTAGAACAAAGCAAAACTGAGTGTGAAGGGTATCAAGAAAGAAATTTACAAAACACTGTCAAGATTTTCAGAGCAAATGTGTCCATCCATGATGAATCACCTAATTTGGGATCGACTTTACAGATCAGCAAATCAGTGCATTACAATACAATACAATACATCCATCCATCCATTATGTGTACTGCTTGTCCTCACAAGTGTCGCGGGCGGTTCTGGAGCCTATTCCAGCTGTCTGCGGGCACTAGGCAGGGGACATCCTGAACTGGTTGCCAGCCAATCGCAGAGCATACATAGACGAACAACCATCCGTGCTCACACTCATACCTTGGGGCAATTTAGAGTGTCCAATTAACCATGTTTTAGGAAGGAAACCCACACAGGCACGGAGAGAACATGCAAACTCTACACAGGAAGGCTGGAGCCGGAATCAAACTCACAACCTCTGTACTGTGAGGCCATCGTGCTAACCAGTCGTCCACCATGCCACCCCATTACAACACAATACAACTTTATTAATACAGCACATTTCACAACAGCTGGAGCTGTAACAAAGCACTTTCCATATGGTGCAATATAAATTAGCGGGAAATTAGAACACAAATTAATAAGTGCTGCTGGGAAAGAAAGGGTATCACTTTCGCCAGCTGCCTAAGATGAAAGAAGCTCGATCGAATAACAGCGCTGATTTGCCCATCTAATTTAAAATCACTGTCCAGTTTAAAACCCAAGTTTGAGACTGTTGGCTTTAGATGTCAGGGGGTCAAACAGGGTTGATAGTAGACGGGCCAAAGAATCATCTTTTCAGAGAGAGCCACACATTTTGATCCAATCACGAGCAGCTCAGAGAGTGGAGAAAGCTATGAACAGCACTGATGTTGCAAAACAGTGTTTCACAACCAGGGGTTCATGTACCCCTGGGGGTACCCTGGGGGTACATGAACACATGCAGGGGAAACATTCAAGAATCTAGTGCCCAGATCAATAAAATGTGGCACAGCTGCACCAAAATCACAACTGATACGTGTCAAGTGTCTCATTATTAAAGAGCTCTATTTTATTTTTTGTGTGTGTGACTGTGTGTGCATGTGGTAAAGTTATTCAGCAAGTTTGTTCTTTATCCTGATGGATTTTTTTTTATTTATACTATCGTACTTATTCTTATGTTCTTAACACATTTTGAGGTATTATGGCAAAAACGTTTGGAGATATACAAGCCAAAAAAAGGTTGGGAATTACTGTTGTTAAAGTTTGGTGTTAAACCTGTATTAGTGATGTTTTATATTGCTTTGTGCCCTCCCCTTGATGATAGCAAAACAGTTTTATTTATGTCGTTGGTGTGCGTGAATGTTATTATGCAAATACTGTTTGACTCGTTTGGATTCAGTCCTAATGGGTTCATAATGAGGTTATTATGCTGTAGTTCATCTTCATCATGGGTGTCCAATCCAGCCTCATCTTTTTATTCAGTGCACCTGTTGATCACGATGCTTTAGTATAGACAATCCCAAAAATGTTATTCATTCTAGTAATAGACCCATATAATAATGCAATTGCAGCACGCAACAGGGAAATGGAAAATAGAAAGAAAATTATTGTAGACTCTCCAAATCCAATTTTCTCTGATGGCAGCTCTCGTGGGGATGTAAATGCAACCACTTGCAGCTACTGTGTCCCTCTCCTGGCCTCATAGCTACGCAATCAATGCAAGGACACGGGAACAGATTCCATACATTTGGTGCAACATCTGAGGGTGTCAAGGGGCATTTTATTGTTCTGAAAACCAAGCGTCTAATTAGCTGAGTAGAGAAGGAGGACCGGGCATTTCAAATGAAAGCAGAATTTTACGAATACATTACAGGTGAATGCTGCTGCTTTTAGGACAGATTGGGGATGAATTAGAGATGAGAATGTGGGGGTTCGGGTTTGGGGGGCCTGGCGAGCTTTTCCTGTTTGCAGATCTCCGGCAGTCTTCCGCCAGGCACGCCTCCGGCTGGAGAGGGCGTCGGCTCCTGCGCACCTGCAGCTCGTCAACAGCAATCACCGCGGGGTTTAAAGCTCAGCGCTGCCAGGAGCCAGATGCCGGATTATCCCATGACCTACCGTGGTACCTGGCTCATGTCGTCACTCACCTCGCTCTCGCCTGGTTCCCGTGACATGCTTTCCGCGTTAACCCCTGTCTGACCTCGTTCTCCCTCCAGCCGCCCAGTGCCTGTCTGAGCCCGTTCCGCTGCTGCCGGCCGTCGTGCTCCTGACCGCCGCCTGCACCTTGGCCATCCCTACGCTGCCTGCCTGCCGTTCACCGCTTCCGCCTCCTCGCCGACATCTTCACCGCCTCGCCGATCTCCTCGCCCGCGCTCCTCCCGCCACAGCGCCGGTCTGCCCTCCGGCCGTCGCTCCCGCAGCACCGTCGCCGGTCCGCCTCCTCCCGCTGCTGCAGGCTCTTCTGCCCTGCCTCGCCGCTCCGCCACCAGCTACCCTTCCCCGGTGCCCGAACTCGCTGCTCTTCCCCCAATCCTACCAACAAAGCCTCCTCTACTCTCCACGCTTGCTTTTGGGTCCAGTTTTCCTTCCACTTGCCCACAGCTACCCAACCGACCGAGCTAGGATTGCCTACGTGGTCAACCTGCTCCGCGGCCGCGCCGTAAAATGGGCTACCGCCCTGTGGGAGGCATCGGCCTCCTACCACGATTTCTGCCAAGAGCTGCGGCGGGTTTTCGATCATCCCGTCAAGGGACGAGAGGCAACTCGTCGGTTACTCGCTCTCCGGCAGGGTCCCCGGTCCGCCGCCGATTTTTCGGTGGATTTCCGTATCCTGGCTCACGAGTGCGGGTGGAACGAACCCGCGCTTCAGGGAGTCTTTGTTAACGGTCTGACGGACCAACTCAAAGACGAACTGGCCGTCTGCGACGAGACCACCTCCCTCGAAGAATTAATCGCCCTCGCCGTGAAGGTTGACAACCGGCTGCGGGAGCGGCAGGCCGATCGAACGCGGAGGCCGCCCAGACCAGTGGCGCGCCCGGTCGCGCCCCTCCCCGACACCAGCCCGCGTTTCCCGGTTCCACGTCCCAACGGTCAGGAAGAGCCCATGCAACTGGGAAGGACACGGCTGGACCCCCAGGAACGCCAGAGGCGCTTCTCGAGCCAATTGTGCCTCTATTGTGGCAACCCCGGTCATTACATCGCAGACTGTCCGGTTAAGCCAAAAGAGGGGGCTCGCCGTTGATCAAGAGCCCTACGGCGAGCCATATCGTGTCAGCCACTGGCTCTTCTCCCCGAATGTCCATCCCCGCTCGCATCCTGTGGCAACGCCAGTCCCTCTCGGCCACCGTTCTGGTTGACTCCGAGGCGGACGGCAATTTCATGGACCTAGCCCTGGCTCGCCGACTAGGTGTCCCCCTGGAGCCTCTCGCTTCCCCGCGGCGAGTGGTGGCGGTGGACGGTCGTCTCATCTCCCGGGTTTTCCAGCAGACCGGCCCGTTCACCCTCATCGTCTCAGGGAACCACCGGGAGACCCTCCAGCTCCTCCTCATCCATTCTCCTCAAGTTCCCCTGGTGCTGGGCTTCCCGTGGCTCCAGCTGCACAACCCCGCTATCGACTGGAGGAGATGTTCCATCACGGGGTGGAGCGAGCTCTGCCACTCACAGTGCCTGCGCTCCGCTGACCCGGTTCCCCGATCCTCCCCTCTCGCTACGGCTCCACCAGACCTGGCGGCGGTGCCTTCCGACTACCATGACCTGGCCCAGGTTTTCAGTAAGGACCTCGCCCGCACCCTTCCTCCCCATCGGCCCTATGATTGCGCCATCGATCTCCTCCCCGGGGCTCCTCTTCCCAGCTGCCGTCTGTACAATATCTCCCGACCCGAGAAGGAAGCCATGGAGACTTACATCCGCGACTCCCTGGCTGCCGGTCTCATTCGGCCCTCCTCCTCGCCCCTGGGAGCGGGCTTCTTCTTTGTCAAAAAGAAGGACTCCTCACTTCGCCCCTGCATCGACTTCAAGGCCCTGAATGGGATAACCGTCAAGAACAAGACCTCGTTGCCCCTCATTGACCCCTCGTTCGAGCCCCTCTGCGAAGCCCAGATCTTCTCCAAGCTGGATCTCAGGAACGCGTATCACTTGGTCCGCATCCACGAGGGCGACGAATGGAAGACGGCCTTCAACACCCCCCTAGGCCATTTCGAGTACCTCGTAATGCCTTTCGGCCTCACAAACGCCCCGGCCGTCTTTCAAGCCTTGATGACCGACATTCTCCGGGACATGCTGAACCGCTTCGTCTTTATTTACTTAGATGACATCCTCATTTTCTCCCGATCCCTCGAAGACCATCGCCGCCACGTCCGTTCGGTACTCCAGCGCCTCCTGGAGAACCGCCTGTTCGTCAAGCCTGAGAAATGCGAGTTTCACGTGCCCTCGGTACATTTTCTGGGATATATCATCGCCCGGGGTCAACTCCAGCCGGATCCCGCTAAGATCCAGGCGGTGGTGGAGTGGCCCACTCCCACCACCCGTAAGGAGCTCCAACGCTTCCTGGGCTTCGCTAATTTCTACCGCCGCTTCATCCGCAACTACAGCAAGGTAGCTAGCCCCCTCACCGCGCTCACCTCCACCGTTACCCCCTTCCAGTGGACCCCGGCAGCGGCCCAAGCTTTTGGACACCTCAAGGAGGCCTTCACCAGTGCCCCGGTTCTCAGACATCCCGATCCCTCGCTGCAGTTCATCGTGGAGGTGGATGCCTCCGACACCGGTGCGGGGGCCGTCCTCTCCCAGCGGGATCCAAACACGCAGAAGACTCACCCATGTGCCTTCTTCTCCCGACGCCTGGCCGCCGCTGAGAGAAATTACGACGTCGGTAATCGAGAACTGCTGGCGGTCGTCTGGGCTCTCCAGGAGTGGCGGCATTGGCTTGAGGGCACCCCTATCCCGTTTCTTGTTTGGACCGACCACAAGAACTTGGCCTACCTGCAGTCAGCCAAGCGGATGAATCCTCGCCAAGCTCGTTGGCATCTCTTCTTGAGCCGGATCTAACAACGGCAAGGCAGACGCTTTATCCCGTATGTTTTCTCCTCCCGCCAGTCCGGAGACCGCGGAAACCATCCTGCCTCCCTCGTGCCTCCTGGGAGCGGCCTCCTGGGAGATCGAGCGCACGGTAAGGGAGGCTCAGCAGTCTCAATCCGATCCCCGACCGGACCCCTCGGACCTTCTGTTCGTCCCAGACGCCGTGCGGTCCCAGGTGCTCCAGTGGGGGCACTCGTCCTCGCTCACCTGCCACCCGGGCGTCACTCGCACCCTTCGATTCCTTCAAGAGCACTTCTGGTGGCCCAGCATGGCCAAGGACACACGAGAATTCGTGCTGGCATGCTCGGTGTGTGCCCGAGGGAAGGCTTCACATTCAGCCCCGGCGGGCCTCCTCCGCCCCCTGCCTATCCCGAGCCGCCCCTGGTCCCACATCGCCGTAGATTTCGTCACGGGCCTTCCTCCATCCGACGAACACACAGTCATACTCACCATCATCGACCGCTTCTCCAAGTGTGTTCACTATGTCCCCCTTCCCAAACTACCCACCGCTCTGGAGACAGCCCAGCTCCTCACCCAGCACGTCTTCCGGCTCCACGGCATACCACTAGACATCGTCTCCGACCGAGGCCCCCAGTTCTCGTCCCAAGTCTGGAAGGAATTTTGCAAGGCGGTGGGCGCTACGGCCAGTCTCTCCTCCGGGTACCATCCCCAGACAAACGGGCAGACCGAGCGGGCCAATCAAGACCTGGAGGCGGCGCTGCGGTGCGTAGTGGCCCGGAACCCAGTGTCTTGGAGCAAGGCTCTGCCATGGATCGAGTACGCCCACAACTGCCTCTCCTGCACGCCCACAGGTATGTCTCCGTTTATGGCTTGTCTCGGCTACCAACCCCCCCTATTCACAGAACAGGAGCATGCGGTGGCAGTCCCCTCCGTTCAGGAGCACATCCGTCGGGTCAAGGGAGTCTGGGCCGAGGTAAGGGCTTCTCTCACCCGCTCGGCGCAGCGGAACAAGCTCCTGGCCGACCGTCATCGAACCCCGGCCCCAGACTACAAACCCGGTCAAATGGTATGGCTCTCGTCCCGCGACCTTCCCCTTCTGACGGATTCACGTAAGCTGTCCCCGCGATACATTGGTCCCTTCCCCATCACCAAGATTATCAACCCTTGCACCGTCAGGCTCAAGCTCCCCGATTCCCTTAAGATCCACCCTACTTTTCACGTCTCTCTCCTCAAGCCGGTGTCCTCCAGCCCTCTGAGCCCTCCGACCATTTCCCCTCCACCCCCCCTGATGATCGACGACCACCCAGCATTTACGGTGTCCAAGGTGTTGGACGTGAGGCGTCGGGGGAGAGGTTTCCAGTACCTCGTAGACTGGGAGGGTTATGGCCCGGAGGAACGCTCATGGATTCCCCGCAAGCTCTTCTTGAACGATTCCCCGATCCGGGAGTTTTATGCCCTACACCCAGACAAGCCAGGTAGGACGCCAGGAGGCGTCCGTTGAGGGGGGAGTACTGTGGGGGTTCGGGTTTGGGGGGCCTGGCGAGCTTATCCTGTTTGCAGATCTCCGGCAGTCTTCCGCCAGGCACGCCTCCGGCTGGAGAGGGCGTCGGCTCCTGCGCACCTGCAGCTCGTCAACAGCAATCACCGCGGGGTTTAAAGCTCAGCGCTGCCAGGAGCCAGACGCCGGATTATCCCGTGACCTACCGTGGTACCTGGCTCATGTCGTCACTCACCTCGCTCTCGCCTGGTTCCCGTGACATGCTTTCCGCGTTAACCCCTGTCTGTCCTCGTTCTCCCTCCAGCCGCCCAGTGCCTGTCCGAGCCCGTTCCGCTGCTGCCGGCCGTCGTGCTCCTGACCGCCGCCTGCACCTTGGCCATCCCTACGCTGCCTGCCTGCCGTTCACCGCTTCCGCCTCCTCGCCGACATCTTCACCGCCTCGCCGATCTCCTCGCCCGCGCTCCTCCCGCCACAGCGCCGGTCTGCCCTCCGCCCGTCGCTCCCGCAGCACCGTCGCCGGTCCGCCTCCTCCCGCTGCTGCAGGCTCTTCTGCCCTGCCTCGCCGCTCCGCCACCAGCCACCCTTCCCCGGTGCCCGAACTCGCTGCTCTTCCCCCAATCCTACCAATAAAGCCTCCTCTACTCTCCACGCTTGCTTTTGGGTCCAGTTTTCCTTCCACTTGGTTCATAGAACCACCACAGAGAATTGACTACAAAAAATTTAAAACACGTTTAACACAATTATAAATAGTCAAACATCAATCTTCTGTCATTGTGGATCTTGACAATTTTCAGCTGACCCTAAAGTGAATTAATAGACGGATGATCACACCATGTTGAAAGAACAAGCGGAGCATATGGATAGTCATTAAAAACCTTTCACACAGAGGAAAGTGAAAACATTTAATCATATTGCTGTACAATATTTGATGAGTCATATATAAACTCAAGAATTCCTCTAAATTCATAATATATATTTTTTTCAATAGGTAACCAAAATGCTGGCGGTGGTAGTAATCCTATTCGCCTTACTTTGGATGCCCTACCGGACCTTAGTAGTTGTCAACTCCTTCCTGGACAAAGCCTACCTGGACAACTGGTTCCTGCTCTTCTGCCGCCTCTGCATCTACTTGAACAGTGCCATCAACCCGGTCATCTACAACGTCATGTCTCAGAAGTTCCGCTCTGCCTTTAAAAAGTTGTGTCACTGCGGACCTCAGCACTTGGAGAAACCTACTTCTTGCAGTGTGGCTCTGACCTACAGTGTCAACAAGGATATGTCCAATGGAGAAAGTCCTGACCACTTCACTACAGAAATGGAAGAGCTAAACACACCAAGTGACCACTTAGTGCCCACTGGAACTCCAACAACTGCCAGTAAGATGTTGTTTGAGGAAGCCGCCCTTTTGGGAAAAGAGGCTCAAACTTAGAAAAAGACATAGCCATTAAATTTAAATCTGAGATTTTGATGCATTAATCTGTAGGTGTCAATTGTGTCAGTTATTTATTATTAATAAGATGCACAAAGGAGTGAGCATTATTATTATTTTAGATAATTTACATAATTTTGCAAATGAAATACAAAGTTACTAACTAAGTTATTTCCTGCAGGTACAAAAACATAAATTCTCATAACTGCTTCCAGTCCTTTCCCAGTCTTACTGGCTGAAACGCTCAAAGGAAATTTCACCCAAAACAGCATTACCCTGAACACTCACTATTTTCAGATAAGCATAATTGACAAGCACCCAAAAATGTAGTCATTGCCTAAAATGCCACAAGATGGCGACAGAACATTGTATTCATATTAGACAAGGCTACGGCCAGACTAAATGAATCTCCTCCCCTCACATCACCATTGCTCCTTGGCCCATGATGCCATGACAACAAAATAATACACTCGGTTACTCCCAGGGAAGTGAAGCAATGATTTTATCAAACAGTACAAATCTGACAATATTATGAATGAACTATTGTTTTTCTTTTTTTTTTTATAGAAACAATTGTTTTTCAAGTTTTTTATTTCTTAAATTCAAATTGTGTCTAGTAGCAAACTTTATTTTATTGAAGCAAAAATAAATAATAAATTATCTCTACGGCAATGTAATTCGAATCTCGTTGCACACTTGAGTACAAGGACAATAAAGAGATTTCTGATTTCTGAGAACATTCATTGTGCAGAACACAAAGGTTAATGTAAAAACTCGGGACCTTTTAAGTTTACAGGCCATTCCTCCTGGTTGACGGACGCAGTAACAGGAGTTAGTTCATTTGCGGTTACGGTTCAATTTAGCATTTCTTATTTTCTTTGCAAAAATCACTTATTAATTGCACTGCTCTTGCTGGTCTAAGTTGGATGGTCTCTGCTTGAATGCAATTCCAGCCACACGTCTATGGAAAGTGTAATCAATCACCGAAGCATTTAATTGCGGTATTAAACGCACTCTGCTCACTTTTCCATCATATTTTCCTATGACACATGATATACCATTTTCACCACCATGCAGGCACTGATTACCGACCGAGTAGCAACTCCAAAACGTGTTTTGCCGCACTAGTAGCCAGCTGAAGATGTTGCTTGCTCGCTGCTTCTTCGTAAGTAGCACAGAGCTTCCCTTAACGTTCGACTGCCCGAGGTGACCCTAATTGTGCCTCAATCTTTTTTTTTTATCTATTCTGCAAAAGCTAATGGGTGGTAAATGGAAGTGAGAGAAAATATAGTATGTAGTCATTATGTGCAGATAGAGCAGCTGTCACAGGTTGAGATAACAGTTGTGGCAGTATATAACACACATTGCAGCAAGCAGCATTTTCCCAGGATATACTGTACATACTCAGCAAAACCTGCAAACCAATCATTGGATGTGTAAATAGATCTTGACAAATTGCCACACTAAATTAAACTGGTTGCAGCCCCTGCTATCCGTACAGTATATATCTATCGCTTGCTCTGCTCTTTTCAGAAGACAGAATCAATCCTGAGTGTTTTGAATAGAAAGTGAATTGTTTTGTTCTTGGCCTATACTGTAGGTACTTACCAATTTGTTGTGCAGTTTAATGTGAAATTAATTCAGTATTGTGTGAGCCAATGAGTGCATTCTGAAGAAAATAATAGGTTGTTTTGGATTCATTTGAGTGTCTGCAGTGCTTTCAAATCAGACATTTGAAGCTAATAATCTTCAAATTGAAATTGGTCGAAGTCCAAAACTGCATTGCTGTAGCCATTAGGAGTACTTCTCCAATTCTCCACAATTCTTCACATCTCCCTCTGTTTGCTATCTAAACTGCTGTTTTGGATAGTTTTATTTTTCATGCACAATGCACATTTTTCTGCCTGAGCCTCTTTTTTTTTGTCTGATGGCTATAAACACTTCTCAAAAATTCGAATGTTGTGCTCTAGCTCTTTGATTGAATGTCTTTGATGTTTCTTGTATTGTTGTAATATAATAAACAGAGACAATGACAGTCAGATCTTGTGACTATTGCATCTGATCTGCTTTTTTTGTTCACAACAAATCACGCCTCTCTCAACTTCTGATTCATTGCCAGCAAATGCTGAATGACGCTTCATCCGAGATGCTGCCATGAATCATTGATGACACAAGATGATCTGAGATGCATCAGATGGATTGAGAAATTCATTTTGAAATCCTCCAGCATATGATGCTGCTGAGCAATCTGTCATCATTCATAACCCCATCTTAATAACATTGGAGTCACATCACAGTTGTCAAACTTGCTACTTTGGTTGAGTGAGGATGTTGAAATTGGGAATAATTGCAGCAGAGAAGCCATATATTCACTTTCAATTTATGAAAGTCAAGTGCAGTAAACCCAAGGTATGGGACATCATAATGATTAGCATGCACACTGCACAGCAAGCACTTGATCACCAACAAACTGTCCAATAATTTGTGCTTGTTTAATTACATGGATTAAAAAAAAAATAGGTGTGTGTTCCTCAAGAAAGGTGTCTGCGTATGGAACCTCCACTGTTCAAGAGGATGTGTAATGCTAACATTAATGTGGTGGTACAGAGTTGGTAGTGGTTTAATGGGCTAAAAAAGTCTAAAAAATGTCTTTGTAAGTTAAGGTTTAATTTGCAACTACTGAAAAGTTTTATCTCTCTCGCCAGTAAATAATGCTATTTTCATTTTCAAAGTGCAAAGTTTATGCTACACAGCAAAACATAGCCCAATTAAAAGACGGTTATGCATGCATTCCAATAGACATGCACTAGAAAGTCATTAAAGGCAAAGGTGGGCAAATTTGGGGACACTTTCAGGTGTACAATTACTTTGCTTCACTCGAGAATTTATCCATCATCCAAATGGGAAACACAAATATACTGCCCTATGACAATACAGAGGAAGAGCGAGAAAAGAAAAACTAACAAGGGATATTTTTTAAAATAAAATTATTATACAGTATAATCCATTCAGTCTGGATTCAAATATTGGCTCAGACCAATGCTTACATGAGGTTTCTGTCCATTATACATTCTTAATACTTTCTAAAACGATGCATGGCAGGGCAATTGAACCCCTAAATGTGACTGGTTGTTCTATATGTATGCATGGATATTTCGTGTGAGTGGGTGTTCTATGTGTATTTGGATGGATGGATGGATTGATGGATAATCCATTTAGATATGTTGAGCAATAGAAACTGTGATTTTTAACAGACATACTGTACTATTGACCTTGATTGTAAATACAGTACATTTTGTCTTCACGTCTACACTATTAAAACATGGCTGGGGCAGTGGTGGAAACATGTCCAGCCAAACAGCTGTATTTGAACACAAATTCAATTACATTCATTGTGAAGGGTGGATTTACGGTTGTTTAATCACACTTAATGTATTTGTAATTAATTGAGCACATTGAGCTGCCATCAGTTCTTCAACCATACATTGACCAGCCGGTAAAATTAAAAGGGCTTCAACAAAAAAAGAGGGGAATTAAAGTAAGGCTTTGATTCCCAATGAAGAATAGTTGATTATATCACTGTATTATTTGTATCTATATCTGCATCAGGAGAAGAGATAGACATACAGTCTTGGAGAAAGAAGCAATAATGGTGGGCAAAGCATTCACACTCCACTTGACTACCCTGCAGCAATACACTCACGTGCACATTGCTTTGGGATGGATTATCGAGCAAATCTTTGTTCGTGTGAAGGTTCAAGAAATGATCACAACATGATTGAGTTTGTGCCTGATCACCATCTTGCTCCTGGCCCTTAAATATATGTATCACTTTAAAGAATTGGGCTCAATAAAATATACACTACACACATATATACATTTTCATATGTGTCAAAAAAGATCCATAAGCAAACTCAATCATGAATTAATGGCCTTCTTATTGGAATTTAAAATCCATCCATATCTGAGGGGCTTGGGTTTATGATGCAATAACATTTATTGTATTTAAATTTTTGTTTAAATGGGAAATGTTGCATTCATTTAAACGATAGAGGAACATCAAATACATATACATTAAAATATAAGCCCAAGCACAAAAAGAGAATTTATATTTGCCATTGTTCAACTTGTAGTTAAAACACACATCCAAAATCAAATAATTGTACCTCAGTTGAGTCCAGTGAGACAAATTAAAGCCGGATGACGCATGCAAGCATCAAATGAAGCATGCGAAACGCTGAATGACAAGAAGAAAATTAGACCCTGCCAACTAATGTTTCCATCACCTCAACCAATCAAGATCTGAAGGGATTGTAGCATGAAAGAAGCCATGTAATCACAGCTTGTTTCTTAGGTGGCACAGGAAATCTCACTGGATTGTTGGCCTGCCGCATGAACAATGCCTGAGGTCAACATGACAGAAGGAGAAAAAGGCTGGAAACAGTTTCTCTGGAAACAATATATATGTGTGTGTTGAGTAAGTCACTCGATCTGGTGGATACAGGTAAAATGTCTTCATAATGCCAATCTTTCATTATCTCCACTAAATGAATAAGTGCAGATATCAATGATGTGATTCTTAGTAATATCAGCAAGGGGGGTACAATAATTCATTGGAAGGGAAAAAGCTTTTCTCAATGCAGATGAAATTGGATCAGTTGTGGACTCCCAGAAAAGCAGCGCTTCCTTTCACGATATATTTCTTATGTGTGAAAAGTATCATATGCATGTGGATTGGATTGTAGGTCATTTATCTCCTAGCTGTCAAAAAGCCGAGCACCAAATACCTCCCCCTGCGATGCACATCGTATGTGCGACATTGTTGCAGCATGCAGTAAGTTGTTTGGATTGCCTAACTCCATTTTATTTTTGGTACCTATATCAACGCTACAAACAGCAAACATGCCATTCATTAAAATATTACATCACTATTCATTAAAATAAAGAATATAACTGAACGCAACACGCCGTGAGTGCAAACAATAAGTTTAACAGCTTGTAATGCATAATGTCTTCTAAAATAACAATGTTAAAGCGGCTCTAAAGAGGCCAATTTTTAAATATTTGGAATACAGTACTAAGGATGGAAAAATAAACATTAAAAGTGAGACATGACATAAACAGTCAAATTATACTTTTAAATTGTATTTGAGCAACTGAAAGTGTTTCACTTTGTAAAGTAAAACAAATGCACCACAGGAACAGCATATCATCCCCAAGGCCACCCCACCACCCACAAGCATACATATGCACGGAGACAATGTAAAAAGATAAAAATGTAAAAGAGTAGTAGTAAAAAGCAAGTTGTGGTGTATGTTGGGTGGAAAAAACATATCCTGGAGCCCTCTGTACCAGGACCAAAACGCAGCACTGAGCTCTCAGTGCAGTGGTGCCATAGGTGCAAGCACATACAGCAGCTGGGGACACAGGAGGAGGGACCACAGCCATGGCCCACCACAGCTCGCAGAGGAGAGGGCTCCCTCCAGGGAAACACACAATAGACAATAAAAAACATGAAATGTTATGAAACTCCATCCATCCATCCATTATCCGCCGCTTATCCGGGGTCGGGTCGCGGGGGCAGCAGCTTCAGCAGGGAAGCCCAGACTTCCCGCTCCCCAGCCACATCTTCCAGCTCTGCCGGAGGGATGCCCAGGCGTTCCCAGGCCAGCCGGGAGACATAGACTCTCCAGCGTGCCCTGGGTCGTCCTCTGGGCCTCCTGCCGGTGGGACATGCCCGGAACACCTCCCCTGGGAGGCGTCCAGGAGGCATCCTAAACAGATGCCCGAGCCACCTCATCTGGCTCCTCTCTACGTGGAGGAGCAGCGGCTCGACACTGAGTCCCTCCCGGATGGCCGAGCTTCTCACCCTATCTCTAAGGGAGAGCCCAGACACCCTGCGGAGGAAACTCATTTCGGCCGCTTGTATCCGAGATCTTGTTCTTTCGGTCACGACCCACAACTCGTGACCATAGGTGAGGGTAGGAACGTAGATCGACCGGTAAATCGAGAGCTTCGCCTTTTGGCTCAGCTCCCTCTTCACCACGACAGACCGATACAGCGTTCGCATCACAGCGGAGGCTGCACCGATCCGCCTGTCGATCTCTCCCTCCATCCTCCCCTCACTCGTAAACAAGACCCCAAGATACTTAAACTCCTCCACTTGGGGCAGGATCTCCTCCCCGACCTGGAGAGGGCACTCCACCCTTTTCCGACTGAGAACCATGGCCTCAGATTTGGAGGTGCTGATCTTCATCCCAACCGCTTCACACTCGGCTGCGAACCGCTCCAGTGAGAGTTGGAGATCACGGCCTGAGGAAGCTAACAGTACCACATCATCTGCGAAAAGCAGAGATGAAATACTGAGGTCACCAAACCGGATCCCCTCATCGCCCCGACTGCGCCTAGAAATTCTGTCCGTAAAAATTATGAACAGAATCTGTGACAAAGGGCAGCCTTGGCGGAGTCCAACCCTCACTGGAAACGAATCCGACTTACTGCCGGCAATGCGGACCAAACTCTGACATCGGTGGTCCAGGGACCCAACTGCCCGTATCAAGGGGCTCGGTACCCCGTACTCCCGAAGCACGCCCCACAGAACTCCCCGTGGGACACGGTCGAACGCCTTCTCCAAGTTCACAAAACACATGTAGACTGGTTGGGCGAACTCCCATGCACCCTCAAGGACCCTGTAGAGAGTGTAGAGCTGGTCCACTGTTCCACGGCCAGGACGAAAACCGCACTGCTCCTCTTGGATCTGAGATTCAACCTCCCGACGGATCCTCCTCTCCAGTACCCCTGAGTAGACCTTACCAGGGAGGCTGAGGAGTGTGAATCCTCTATAGTTGGAACACACCCTCCGATCCCCCTTCTTAAAAAGGGGGACCACCACCCCGGTCTGCCAATCCAGAGGCACTGTCCCCGATGTCCACGCAATATTGTAGAGGCGCGTCAACCATGACAGCCCCACAACATCCAGAGCCCTAAGGAACTCCGGGCGGATCTCATCCACCCCGGGACCTTGCCACCGAGGAGCTTGTTAACCACCTCGGTTACTTCAGCCCCCGAGATAGGTGAGTCCACCACGGAGTCTTCAGGCTCTGCTTCCTCAAAGGAAGGCGTGTCGGTAGGATTGAGGAGGTCTTCGAAGTATTCTCCCCACCGACTCACAACGTCCCGAGTCGAGGTCAGCAGCACCCCATCTCCACTATAAATAGTGTTGGTGGTGCACTGCTTCCCTCTCCTGAGACGACGGATGGTGGACCAGAATTTCTTCGAAGCCGTCTGGAAGTTGTTTTCCATGGCCTCACCGAACTCCTCCCACGCCCGAGTTTTTGCTTCGGCAACCACCGAAGCCGTATTCCGCTTGGCCAGTCGGTACCTGTCAGCTGCCTCCGGAGTCCCACAGGCCAGAAAGGCCCGATAGGACTCCTTCTTCAGCCTGACAGCATCCCTTACCGCCGGTGTCCACCAGCGGGTTCGGGGGTTGCCGCCACGACAGGCACCGACCACCTTACGTCCACAGCTTCGATCGGCTGCCTCAACAATGGAGGCACGAAACATGGTCCACTCAGACTCAATGTCCCCCGCCTCCCCCGGTACGTGGGCAAAGTTCTGCCGGAGGTGGGAGTTGAAACTCTTTCTGACAGGGGATTCTGCCAAGCGTTCCCAGCGGACCCTCACAATACGTTTGGGTCTGCCGGGTCGGACCGGCATCTTCCCCCACCATCGGAGCCAACTCACCACCAGGTGGTGATCAGTTGACAGCTCCGCCCCTCTCTTCACCCGAGTGTCCAAAACATGCGGCCGCAAATCCGATGACACGACTACAAAGTCGATTATCGAACTGCGGCCAAGGGTGTCCTGGTGCCAAGTGCACATATGAACACCCTTGTGTTTGAACATGGTGTTCGTTATCGACAATCCATGACGAGCACAGATGTCTAGTAACAGAACACCGCTCGGGTTCAGATTGGGGGGGCCATTCCTCCCAATCACGCCCTTCCAGGTCTCACTGTCATTACCCACGTGAGCATTGAAGTCCCCCAGCAGAACGAGGGAGTCTCCAGGGGGAACGCTCTCCAGCACACCCTCCAAAGACTCCAAAAAGGGTGGGTACTCTGAACTGCTGTTTGGTGCATAAGCACAAACAACAGTCAGCACCCGTCCCCCCACTTTAAGGCGGAGGGAGGCTACCCTCTCGTCCACCGGGGTGAACCCCAGTGTACAGGCGCCAAGCCGGGGGGCAATAAGTATGCCCACACCTGCTCGGCGTCTCTCACCTTGGGCAACTCCAGAGTGGAAGAGTGTCCAACCCCTCTCAAGAGGACTGGTACCAGAGCCCACACTGTGTGTGGAGGTGAGCCCGACTATATCTAGTCTGAATTTCTCTGCCTCGCACACCAGCTCAGGCTCCTTCCCCACCAGAGAGGTGACATTCCATGTCCCAAGAGCTAGTTTCTGTAGCCGGGGATCACAGCGCCAAGGTCCCTGCCTCTTGCCGCCGCCCGACTCACACTGCACCCCACCCCTTTGGCCCCTCCCACAAGTGGTGAGCCCATGGGAAACTCTATAGACTAAAATATTAGTAAAATAAATAGATAAATAAATGAATAAAATAAATGACAGATTGAAATATAAGACCCATATAACATAAACAATAATAAAAACTAAAAGTACAAAAATAGTTCAAAGTAAGTAAATAAATATCAGTTAAAAACTCAATTAAAAAGGTATGTCTTGAGTGTAGTTGTGTAAACAAGAACATTCTCTGCGACCCTGAGGCTCTCTGGCAGGCTGTTCCATAAACGGGGCCATAAAACTGAATAGATGCCTTGCCATACGTGCATGTCCTGATTTTTAGAATACTGTAACCAAAAGGCAGAAACCAGAGGACCTCAGTGCACAGGAGGGTTCATACGTTAAAAGGAGTTCAGAGAGATAAGAAGGCCCAAGACCATTCAGACATTTAAAAAACAATAAAAGAACCTTGAAATTGATCCTGGGACACACGGAAAGCCAATGCAGTGAGTTGAAAATCGGTGTAATGTGCTCCCACCCTCCAGTCTTCTTCCAGGCCACGAACTGCCGAGTTTTGTAATAACTGTAAGATTGAATTGCTTTTTTTTTTCGGAAGACCAGAAGCCTGGCATTACAGTCGCCAATCCGATTGGTGATAAAAGCATGCATTCGCGTCTCTGTGTCTGCCTGAGTGAGAAAGGGGCAGACTTCTTTACGAGATAAAAAGCTATTTTTGTTAAATTACTAATGTGCCGCAAATATGTGAGCTCAGAATCTAGAATAACTCCCAGATTTCTCACTATGAGGGGTTTCAGGATAATTCTTGTAATTTGGGTAAAAGTCTCTCTCTGGGCCTCATAATCAATCATTTTTTACAGGAAGTTCTCTGTGTCATCCACGATTTAATGTCTAAAAAGCAGTTAAAAAGAGCAATGGACTTGAATGTTCAGGAGACACAGAAGTATAAAGTTGTGTATAATCAGTATAACAATGGAAATTCACCAAGTCACCCCCAAAAGGAGGTATGTACAATTTGGACGATAAAGGCCCTAAAAAACAAAAACTAAAATAAACTAAAACTGTTGCTGTCTATATATCACATTGAAAGAATCCACAGTTAAAAGAATCAGATACCCTTAAATGCAACCAGCCTCTGTCCTAAGTGGAAAGAAATCAGATATGGAAATCAGATACAATGTAAATACAACTGCAGTGTAAGCAGAAAAACATGTATTTATTTTTAGTCAGGAAATCAATCAATCAACACACACACACACACACACATGCGCCCACGCATGCTCACATATGCACACACACTCAAAATTATATTGAAGCCTTGGAGGTGTATAGAAGATTCGGGAAAATAATGCCTGAAGGCTTGTAATGCATAAATACTGATGTTACCTGCTGTCAAATTAAAAGGGGAATGACCAAAATACAGTAAAGGAAAGCACAACGTTGTCAGATATGGCTTACTCTTAAGTACATGCATATGAGTAGTCCGCAAACAGCTTTTAGCACTCAGAACTGGGTCTTAAAACATAAGGGAAGTAATTTCAGCGATCACAGGCTCGACAAAAAGTGTTATGATACCTTACGTTCCCATGTTCTGTTGATAAGTAATCACTTGGCTGAGTACTACATTTGATCCACATGAATATTTAGTATTTATGGTGTATACATTGTAATATGCTTAATGACACGGGGTGAGAGGAATATTAACTGTGGGCTTGAAGATCACTCATAAATAATCATGCCTATTAATTAAGACATAAACGAACTGACATACAGGTTATTCAAGCCTGTGATGCATCTTCCAGCCTGTGCAGTGTCTCACAATATGCTGTAAGTCACAATCACTAGGAGCAGTTTGCTGCATTACTCTCAATGGATTGTAATTCCTGTCAAGAAAATACTTGGCAATGTAATGAATAAGAAAGAGGTGGCACCTTTGAGAGCAACTGGTTTATTTGATACAAGTTTTCGCAGACAGTAAGCTCGTATCAAATAAACCAGTTGTGGCAGTTGAAATGAGCACACACGACTGACTGTGAACACGTCTTTATTCCAAGACTGCCAACAACAGAATAATGCACAATCACAAATTCGCGCCGACAAACATTTACATGAATACGCCCCCAAACGGGATGCCCGCTGGGTGAGAGGCATGGTCCTAATGCCCGCCATCAGTTAATTTAAAGGTGCCACTACTGATCAGATTAATACGACTACCCCATTACTCAACTTTTGTGATGTGAGTAAGTCCAAACTTGCTCAAGGTGACCCCCACACTAATTGAGGGCAGTTTCAGATCATTAACCATTTACAAAAGCATACACTGCAGCTGCATGGGTCTCTTAACAATGAATCTTGCTGAGTTTGAAGATATGGTTTTAAAAAAATCTGAGTACAGAATCATTCCTTCATAGAATAGCTTGGAGCAAAGCATTTGGGGGAAACTCTTCAAATAATGAAGCACTCAACTTTTTCCAGAACGTATTCTTCAGAAGAAAAAAGACTTGAAGAATACAACACAATTATTTCAGTTTAAGGACTCAGCCAACGCATCATTGCTTCTGCCTCTGATTTCCTATTCCCACAAGTGTTGCCTATCAGCTGCAAAAGAGTTTTTTCACGATGAGATGCCGCACTGGCAAGCAACAATAGCTAATTGGCTTTTATGACCCAAAGGTTATTAGATGCCACAGCAATCAAAACTTTCGAATAAACTACACTCACAAACCGAAGCTTCCCAGTGGTGTTTGTGTTAACTTGTTTTGCATCAAAGTAAGCAAAGTAAATAACACTTTTTCCCTCAATTCCGCCCCTCATGCTCTTGTGCCTGTTTACTTCCATACTGCACTCAGTTAAAAATGCCACAACTAATTGGTTTATGACAACATTGCATTTAAAAATGTTTCAGTTCCAAAGACACAACTAATTTCCTAATATTAAATCAATTTAATATCCAATACAATGCCATTTTGATCGGAAAATATTTTTTTCATAACACAGAACAGTTCAGTCGAACAAATGCGACCTTCATTTAACATTCGGAAAATAAAATCAATCATTTGAACTATGTTACTTTGAAAAAGATTTTAATTCTGAGAAATCAGGTCAAAACTGAGAGAAACAGGATGAAAAAAGGATACATCGGAATTTCAACATTATCATCATCCGAAATATTCTGAGTATTTTCAGGCTGTGATATGTGTATTTTTATCTATCCTGACAAGAATTTTGTTGCGAATCGACAAATGTTTGCGGGCATAGCCGCTTCTAGAAAACTCTTGTGCGACTGACAATGTCAAGTCAGTAACCACCACTGCACACCCCCGCTTTGATTCGAGGCAGAAATTTTTGTCGCCCAAATTTGTGGTTGACTTGGATGAGTTAGAGGATTTCTTCTCCCAGTAGCCCCAATAACAACATACCTGTATATTAATAACATGATTCTGCTCAAATTTGTTGCTTCAGATGTGTTTCAAAATGACAGCCCATCGCACTAATCTGTAGCTGTCAGCTTCAAAAAGTTTATTGACCCCTGGTCTGCAGTATTTATGCTTTTCAGTTTATTGGCAACACATCCAGGGCATCTTCCATCCATAATGAGCTGATGGCATAACATCTGATACATTTCTCTGTCTGTTACCTCTGAAAAGAAAACAATGTGGAATTGGACAGTAGAAAATGTTCACATCCTAGAGCTTAGCCCAAATGAGATGAGAGTAGTCAGTGAGAAAAGCTGTGAAACTATCAATACTGTATGATAAATCATTGACAGTGCAACTCAAAGCATCACCCAGTACATGGAATGGAATGGTTTTAAAAGCTTTTCACAGTCTACTGCCATTACTGCATGACACATCCATTACGAAATGAGCATTTTCACCTTTTGTAAATAATAAATAAAAGATATTTGATACTTACATTTGATATGATATGCACCACAGACACATCTACTCACGATAATATTTCTTATTTAAATTGGTCTAATGTTCACACATGACCATGTTTTGCCATTTGTGTTGTGGATAAGCAATCAACCGCTTTCAACCATGCAACCCAAAAGGGGATTAAATACAATGCTGCAGACAGAATACATTCATAGAGGGCTGGCTATGCATAGAGGCTTTCTCTGAGCTCAGATGTGAGCCATATTCAGCCCGAGTTGTCACAGTGCAGGCGATAATGTAAACTGAGTTTTTTTCTGGTTGGTACGCCATCTTATAGTACATCTGAAATAAGAAATGTGTTTTATTGCATATGTACTTTACATTACATACATGTTATCAAACCTCAACATTCACACTTTAATATGGCTGCATTTAATGTTGTAGATCGTCTCTGCAAAAATCCACATTTTAAATTCATAATAATTTATTATGGCGTCATAAAAATCAATTTCAAAGGAATTACATGCGCAATCACTCAATACAGTAATTTAATGAGATCCATTATTCTGCAAAAAGGCATTCATTTGACCCATTTTTGGAAAAAAGAAGCTTATTTGATAACCTAATTGGATGACCCCAAACGCCATGCTCTGAGACATTTAGGACCGGTGTCACGTAAGGAGTGGGATTTGGACACAGAAGCAGACAGAAGACGAAAGTGGCAACGTAAAAGTCTTTAATTACAAAAATTCCAAGGGACAACAAGCAGGGATGGATTTAGAAGACATGGGAGAGAGCTGACATCCTCACTCGAAGAAAGCTGGACGTACTGACAATGTGTCACTGAATAACTTGAGCATAAATACTCTAAAGCGTAAGGCCTATGACATCATAAAGGAACATAAAGTATTAAGGGCATAAAGGGACAATAGCAACTGCATAGATATGTCGAGGAACAACAAATCACAACACCATAGAAATCAACAAAGGAAACATTATGACAAACTATACAATGAAATATTTAACATATGTTAAATTATTTAGAAAATATTACCAAATGCTGAAATTATGACCAAAAGTGTTTTATCGTTTGGATTAAATAAAAAAATGCAATCACTAAAATACCGGAAAACTCTTCAATGAATACCTCAGTGACATAGTCAAGTTTTTTAACGCACTCTTATTGACCATGTAGCAAAGTTGGAAAAGTATTGTTTTGGCATAATTTCTGAGCACTGCAATTTTTTGTGTGTGTGTGTGTGTGTGTGTGTGCCACCATAACCAGAAGCGCACAGGCAGATGTCATTTGTACAAAAATAAATAAATAAATATTGCCACACATACTCAAAAATAGTCACTTTGCAGCTCCCAACATTTTCTTGTATTTACCCGTGCCATGCAAACTGCTACTTCATAGGTAAGTTTGAAAAATAAGAGAGAATGAACTCCTATCTAAAAAGACCAGCTATTTATTTTCTGTTGTTTACTTTTAGAGCAGATTGTTTGTAGTAGGGCTTCAAATCATATTTTTGTTTTAAAAATCAATTTCGATTCTACATTGTCTTCATTGCTTTCTAATTAGTTTGACCTGGTCTGGTCAGCTGTGACTTCTGAAGCCAGCCAATCAATTTCATGTTGCACAAGCAGCTGCGGCTCATCATTGTCATTATTTGTTTTATTTGTGACAAAGGCTCTTCACAGATAAGGTTTTTTTGTGGTGTAGCTTTCAACTGCTTATTATAAGACAAAAAAAAACCAATCCCCCCCAGAATACTCACCAAGCCTCGCGGTAGAGAAGCTGACTGATTTCATGAAGAATACTTCATTGTCTTTACTGTAATGACATTATTTTTTGGTAGCCCTGTCACAATAAAAATAATTTTCTGGGCAAAATATTGACATGATGATGTATTATCTTTTAATTCTCAAGGATATGGAACATTTGCATTATGTAGAACAATGAAATACTTTGGACAAATACAAATTAAAATAAAACAAAAAAGATTGACGCACTTTAATTTTTTTTCTTTTACAACAACATGTAAACAAACATTAACTCAACACTTACACCACATCTGTAGTGACAGAGTGAAATGTCTTTTATTTCCTTCAAAATGTCCTCTTCCACTTGGTTGTGGGGCTGAAATGGCCGTCACATTTTTCGGAAAATTATACTACATATCTAGTCAAGTTAGTTTAAAAGTAAAATAATGGTCACAGGAAGTACGCGTATGTTCCCAGTGTTATTTTCATCATCATCACTAATATTGTAGACTATGTACTATTTTTTTTAAATACATTTTACTCTTTAGAATATGTCACTTTTTATATATCATTGCTGAAAAACACTTTGTTCAGATTTTTTATTTTTACTTGAGAGGGGTTTCTGCATTACAGACATCGCATTAACGTGAAAATGTAAAAAAAAGAAAAAAAAATTGGACATACATATTTTTCATAGGATAGTGACGATATGCTAGTTACAAGCAGAAAAATCTAATTAATGTTCTTCCTTTTCCATTTCAGTATTCATACTTTTCGAATACGTGTTTTGCTGGTTACCCATGAGATTTTTCTAATGTAAAACAGGTACCGTGGTTCAACAAATCAATACTCATCTTAATAAAAGCTCAAATTATTAAATAAGTCTTGCATAGACTGACGTGTTTATATATACCGTATTTTTACGGCCATAATACGGCCATAAAACGCGCTGCATCAAAGGGCGCAACTCCAGTTGAGGGAGCCTTTTCCGTATTTAATGCATATACTAGGCGCGCCGCACTACAAGGGGCTAGCTCAGCTGCTCGTGCTAGCTGTTGCCAGCTCAATCCCCTAAGGGATCATTGCCAGAGGTATCACACCATTTCAATGACAAATGTCATGAAACTATTAGGAATCACTGCCAATAACAATGACTCTAACCCATAAAAGGTGTCATGGCAATAGTCTACTAGACAACGTCAGGGGAGGGACTTTAGAGTCACGGTTTCAAATCAAAACCAAAAAAAAAGTCAGCATACAAGCAAACAATGAAACAAAGAAATAAGATTAACACAAAACATGTATCTCTCATGCCATCTATATACCCAAAAGAAATAAAAATAACACAAAAAGATTATAGCAATGGCTTCTTGGGAGCCACTCAGCCTTAGCCAATTACAGCAATGGCTTCTTGGGAGCCACTCAGACTCAACCAATCACATGGCTGTTTAGAGAGATGTGCATGGCTGTTTAGAGAGATGTGCTGTTGTGCTTTGGGCTTTTTGCAGTCTGTTGTCTAAAGCTGGGACGTTTCTTGCTTGCAATAACATAAATGATAAGACAGACTACAACATTGTGGACAGCTGCCCTTTTGTCCAGCTTTCTCCTACACCATCACCCAAACACAATAGTCACATAATGTAAAAGTCACGGTCAATTCAAAGCATAGATGACTCAGACTTTGTCCAGCAGGGTGTGCTAACATGCACTCCAAACAGCCCAATGAGTTAAACTTTAACCCTTTAACGGTTAAAGGGTTGATGGTCGCGAGTGGTGCTTAGTCCATATAATGGGCGCGTCGCTTTACAAGGCGCTTTGTTTGTTTCGGGGAAGATTAGGGACTTTAAAGAGCGCCCTATGGCCCGTAAAATATGGTATATGTCCAGCAATTTCAAACAAGCAGTAATATCACTCGATGGACCTGAGATCTTGCATTGGCAAGACACATTGAGCATTAGCCCGACTTGACTATTAGCATCATGAGTACTACGATTAATTGAGAAAATTATTAATTAATAAAACAGTCAAAAGCCTTTCCACCCCGAGTGTGTGCGTGTGTGAGTGCACACACTCGTACAATGGAGAGCAAGAGCGATTTCAATGTTTTACCATTGTGGCATGCAGAACCCTGACGTGCTAACGTTCGTGGTAACTCACACTAACTGTGTCTCATCATCGAATCGTGGCTTCCTTTGGCCTGAGGGTGAACGAGCGAGTTAATCGTCTCCTTCAGTGCTCCTCCAACTCCGGAAAAACAGGAGTCCAATGTTTTTGACCCGTTCTCTGTGACATGTCATGTAAAAGTTGTTGTTGCAAACAACTGATGCTTAGCAGGGTTGGCACTTATAATCAATGTTCAATAAAGTGTTATAGAGTAAGTGTGGTGTTATAAGACGGTGCATAATTAAAACCACCAAGGAAAATAAAACAGCAAGAGAAGCCGTGTGGTGTGGTCCTGAGCATAGTGAAGTGGTGTGCTGTGGGGATGTTTGGGGCTAATAGAAATGCGAATATGCACTAAATAAACTATTTTGTCTGTACGGCAGCTGGCTGCATTTTACATCTGTGAAAGCTTTTGATGGGCTGTACTTTGCAACGTCACCACATTGTGCAACGGCAATTTATATTTTGAATCACCCCATAAACAGTGGTAGACTCATGACTTGTGAAATGCTATGACACACTTGCACTGTTAATTTGATCCCGCCCCGAACCCTACATGCGCCTGTTGTAATGGAAAAGCAACGGAAGCCATGCGGTGTGGGGCTGGGCATAGTCTAGTGTTGTGAGGTTGTTTGGGGCAAATTGAAAAACGGCATGCGTGTGTTTTGTTTTGTCATACCTGACTTCAGCGTTTGATATGGTGGACCATAGCATTCTGTTTGCAGCACCAGGTGGGCATTAGTGGTAGCAGTGCAAAGTGGTTTGGAATCTATTTGGCAGGCAGGATATTTTGTGTTGGCGGCACGGTGGGTGACTAGTTAGCACGATGGCCTCACAGTGCAGGACGTGGGTTTGATTCCGGCTCCGGCCTTCCTGTGTGGAGTTAGCATGTTTTCCCTGTGCCTTCGTGGGTTTCCTCCCACATTCCAATAACATGCATGGCAGGTTGATTGGACACTCTAAATTGCCCCTAGGTATGAGTGTGAGCAAGGATGGTTGATGGTTGTTCATCGATGTGTGCCCTGTGATAGGCTGGCAACCAGTTCAGGGTGTACCCCGCCTATACTGCCGGAAGATAGCTGGGAAAGGCTCCAGCGTGAGGAGAAGCGGTCCAGGATGGATGGATGGATATTTTGTGTTAGCCTTGGTTTCTCTGAGTCCCACTCTGCCCTACTATAGGATGGTGTTCCTCAGGGTTCAGTGATGGGGACCTTTCTTTTGTCATTCTTTTTTCTACTTCTGGGCTCCATTTTAAGAAAGAAAGATATTTCCTTTCACTGCTATGCAGATGGCTATCAGATCTATAATCCTGCTAAGCAAAAGGGCCACTTTCTCTTTCAGGCCACTTTAGTCCTGTCTAAAGAAAATCGAAGCCTAGATGGGACTAAATTTCTCGAACTTCAACGAAAAGAAAACAGAAGTTATGGGGTTTGGTCTCAATGGCCCTTGTCCATCTCATCAGCCAGCAGTCTCAAATTTGGGTTTTAAATTGGACAGATTTTATATTGGATGGACAAATTGGTGCGGTTGTTAAATCCAGCTTTTTTTTTTTTTAATTCAGCAGGTAACTAAAGTAAAGCCTCTCCTTTTATAACAGTACTTACAAACAGTAATCCATGCCTTCATTACATCTTGGCTGATTCACTGTAATGTACTTATTTTGTCGTCAGCCAGTCATTCCTTAAGCATCTCCAGTTGGTCCAAAATGGTGCTGCTCGCCTCCTAACTGTAGCTTGTAGGACTGTACATTTTATTGTACATTTTATAGTTAATTTTAAGTTCATTTTATTTGTAGTTAACTCTTCAAACGATCTCGCCCCACCTTCCCTTTCTGCTACTGAAGGGACTGAGGACTAAGTGGAACCTCAGAGTGGATGAGCTTTTCCGTTTATGATCCCTTGCTTTGGAATGAAATTCTATCTAACATTAAGCAAGCACCTCTTCATCTTTAAAACTCATCCTAAAACAAATTATACTCCTTTGGTTTTCCACTCAGCATGAGACTCTGCTTTGTTTTGGTGTTTTATTGCGTTGTCAGGTTTGCTATTATTAATTTATTGTTTTAACTGCCTTTGTTTTCATGACTGATTTTCACTTTCTGCAAAGCACTCTGTTTGCAGCTGTGGTTGTTTTGAATTGAGTTGTTGCATGTGAGGTAGATGTGCTATACTCCTCAGTCATTCTGCTGCAAGCTACATATAGTAATCAGTTGTTCTTGTTTTTTTTTTTCACTTGGAATATTTTTTCACGTTGTTTGACTGGTGTATTTTGTTACTAATCTCCTAATGTAATTGTAAATGAGCCATCCAGTACAGCTTTGTGACCGATGCTCATGAGAAAATGACACCAAGGTTACATAAATTTTGATCTGAACATTGGGAGACAATGTGAATGTTAATATTTTACATTGTTGGCTTGATAATTTTATCAATTGTCATTTAGTCCTACACAAAAAAGTGAAACCTAATTAATAATAATAATAATAATAATAATAATAATAATTACATTATTATTATTATTATCATTAAGGAAAGAGATATGTTCATTCTGTTTGATTATAGCTATTTAAGGTTTCACTTGACAGATGTTATGACAACTGATTTGAGGAGCTCACGGCTTCTAGAAAAGTGATACTGGTTGACAAGTGGCCACTTAAAAATGTATACACATATATATATATATATTGTGATTGCAATCAAACTGAAGAGCATTTCAAGTGGTATTGGACGACTGCTACACTGGTAATTGGTTCCATGTAAGAAAAAACAAAGAAATGATTTTATTATTATTTTTTTTTTTCATAAAACGAAGATGGGAAAGGGCTGTGCTGAGGAGGTGCTGCCAAAAGGATGGAGTGTGCATTTGAGTAGCAGATGAGTGAAATGAATTGTGGGAGCATCTGCTCAAGTAGCAAATGATGCTGAATAGGTTCGGAGCCATCTTCTTTTCAGAGTATCTAATCACATGGTGCCATTTTCGGAGAAGCTGTTTTCACCGAGTCCTCACAGATGTGTTTATTGCTTCCTGCAAGATGCACATAACACAGTCGAGAGATTGTTGCAGCTTTGTCTAAGTGCAAGAACCGTGCTATATCTGGCAGATCTAGAAGATAATTATCCATGCTGCAGTGGCGTCTTGTCTATCAGTATAGGGAACATCATTATGAATATGCCAATTCAATTCCATCCCACAGAAAACAGAAATCAAACACAAACAGAAAACCTACTTGGAGAAGGATCAGATGAGGAATGTCACACCTCTTTGTTTGAAGACTCATAAAGCACACAAACCTTATTCAATGAGAATTCAATAGTAAATGTCAATGTAACATACGGTGATAAAAAGAGGCTGCATGTGTATGAATAACTCCAATAGTCAAGTGCTTTTCTCTTTGTGCTGCTAATAATTGTTGTTAGTTTGATATTCAGTGACAATTAAAAGAATGAAATGTCACATAGTATTTAAAAACTCAAATTAAACGAAACACGTCATTAAGTGGATTTTCGTTTCCAGTTTAGATACGTGGTCAAGGAGATCCTCCTAGCATGATAAACTGTTTATAGAGCCCTGTCTGACAGGTTATCAAATTAATTAGTTAAAAAAAAAAACATTTTGCACCAAGACAACCTTTATGGTTGTGTCGTCAAACGCAACACTAGGCATAGAAAAGTCATCATTTGAAATGATAATAGGGCTTAATATTGCTTGGGATGCACGTACAATGTTAGATTGTTTTATTCATGCATGCCAACACACAATCCCTTTTCAATCACATATCAGACACTCAAATTAACTCCAGTCGTCCAGACCAACATCAGTCTCGCTTCAGTACATATAGATGAGCATTAGGCTCCATCACAAATTGCTCTCTTTAACAATTGAGATTATTTACAGCCTCTTAAAGCATCTGTGATCCAGTCTGAATAAACAAGAAACAGATGGCCACTTGGAGGCACAATTGTCAATCAGCTCGGTTGGCAAGAATAAGTCATTCTGGACAACATGATCTGCTCGTGACTGACCAATATGTATGCATGAAAATATAGGAAGCAGATGGTTCAAAATGCTTGAAATTTTTAACCAAACCTTTTCCACTGAGGGTCACATACCAAAAATTTAAGGATTACTGTTCCACATTGCAAGAGATAAACTAATGTCAGAATACCTATAAAGGAAAGAAAACACATACATTTTGTGTTTCACAGCTGACAAGGCAAGTTTAATGGTCAACAGCAGTACATGTTAAGTATTTTGGATCGACAAGCGAGCGCCAACTGCAGAAGGCTCATCTGTCACAGTTTTCAGCACGTTAATCATGACAAAGTACAATAATAGCATAATAATAATAATTGCGATGCGACTTCTGTTTGGTTTAGATGTAAATTTAGTATGGTCGTTAAAAACATCATACAATATTTCTGGTAAAAATGCACAGATGTTTTTATATTGATGTGTCAGTATCCTCACAAGGGCTCAGCACCAACATCATCAACAGCAAAGGTCGAGGACAGGAAGACAGTGGTGGCCAGGCCACAGAATATTCCGTTCTAATCTTGTAAAACCATGGAGCCCAACAAAAGAAAGACTTTTTTCTTTCATCAGAAAAAAAATTATATTTCTGCTGAAATGAACTATATGCAGAAGTGTGTGAGTGACAGTGCGTGTGCATACGTGTTTCACCGCACTTGCCGACCAGGCATTTTCGCTGTTGCGAGGCTTTGTTTTGCCGTGGGTGTCAAATATTTTACTTTATGTTTAGAGAGTGGTACACACCGCTGGGTTTTGCCTCAAAATAATTGTCTGCAAAGCGGTTCGTGCCATCCGTGAAATGTTGGAGCTGCCTTTTGCTAATAAACAGCTGCAGGAAGTGTGCTGTTTGCTGGAGCATCCAGTGGTCCAGCAGTCGCAGCGAAAGTGATGTCGCTTGGCTTTCAGCCTGAACCAACCAACTTCGGGTAGGATATTACTCTTTTTTATTCACGTCCTTGTTCATGTTAGTTTGAGGAATCAACTCGCTTAGAAGAACTCGGCTTCCCCACACACATGAAGATTTTTGCACGTAAATATAGAACACACCCATTATTTGGTGGTGTTGGTTTTGGATCTTATCACCTCTTGTGTGCCCACCTTACTTACTGTATATTTCTAAATTCATGTTGGTTGTAGCACTTTCAAATTCGAAAAACAATTCCTTTGCAATACTAATAGAGTAAAATATGGGATAACTTACATACATTCACTCTAACATTTTCTTATAAAAAAATCATGCATGCATTAAAATTATTTCTTTACGCCTAATAAAATGAACTGTTGCAACAGGAAGTCATGCACATTATTTGTTTGTCAATAACAAAACGGTCATGATGTTATTTATTATAATTTGCGCTATATAAGTAAAGATTTATTGTATTGTATTGATGAAAGGGCTCCGTATAAATTCTTGCCTCTGGCGTCACATTGGCGAGGGCCACCCCTGGTGACGACACAATGAAGGTAACAGTGTGCAAAGCTCGTATGAATGTTTCATTTTATGTAGCATAGGTGCCGGTGTCGTACTGGATGTAGTCGGGTTGCCAGATGTGGTCGGGGTCCTTTGGTGGCCTGCGTGCCCTCTGATGACATTATAATATAATAGTCTTGTAATATATTTCTTTGACTCCATGTTTGTCAGCCCTATTTGTTGTGTTTGTATGTTCTGAGTAACTAAGTAATAATAATTAATAAAATAAAGTACATTTACAGCTACTTTTGTGAGATAATACTTATTTTTTGGTGACCTCTACGTGCCTGTCGAACACGTCACGTCAATGTTCTGTTGCGTTGGGATCAGACTGGTTAAGGGTCGGAGGGAAAACATGTAAATGTTTTATTAAGAAATATTTCACACTATATACAGACATTCTATTCATAAAATCTTGGGCGAACCACGGCATTGTTGCAAGTACAGCAAGAGAAACGTAAATATTCCACGGCTGTTGCAGCAGCGGGTTCTCTGGGAATAGGCGGATGTGACGTAGGAGCAGCCGGCAAAAGAAATATTTTATATATATATATATATATATATATATATATATATATATATATATATATATATATATATATATATATATATATATACATATATATACATATATATATATATATATATATAAATAAATAAAAACGAAAAGAAATACAGGATTAAAGCATGACGTCATCAACAGATGCACAGCCACTAAGAGAGCCACATCTAGCAACCCGACTACATCTAGTACTGACACCGATTGGCCATCTCATATGTACACAGAAAAACCCAAAAATTCAGTATGAGAAGAGAGTTCATCTATAAAGTTGACTGATGGGGCAAAATAATGGGAAACAATTAAATTGGCTAGTGTGGATTATTCTTGTATTTTTTGGCATAGTAAAAAATGCTGGTGTAGCATCTGTGTGCTTAACTTAATGTTCTCACTCAACATCAGGGTAGACTTAGGCTTGTTTTCATGCCGTCCTCAAATTTTAGACTACTTAATCACCACCAAAGCTTCTGCAGTGGGGAAAACAAATATTTTCCCACTATGATTTTTCTTTATTGTATTTTTGTATACATATTTGGGGTTCTCATTCATGCCATACTTCATTTTTATTCCATGATTTGCTTTTTAAGATTTCCAAAGGCTAGCTCAATATGGTCAATGGCTGCTGTTGGTTTGGATGGACAGCGTTAGCCTGAAACGACAAAGGTGCTTCTTTTCTTTACTAACTTTTATTTAACCATCTTTGCAGTCGAAGCGCAAACAAAAGACTGACAAAAATGCTCACTGTTTTAAGTGCAAAAGGAAAGGTAGTTATTTTTCTCAGGGTTACATTTATTTCTATCGGGACCAGCAGCTTTCTTTTTCTCAGAAATCTGGGATAATATATTGAAGTAAGTAATTTCTGTTTGCTTGGTTTGAGATTATTTTAGAGGGGAAAAAAATAACATTAAATACTGTAGAGCACTGGCATGCATTCTTTTGTGCACCATTCACTTACCAGTTACATTTTTGGGAAATGGAAATGATCAATAGTAAAAAATAAATAAATACATAAATATCCGGTACTTTTTATGACTTCATTAATCCAATTGAATTGTTTCAGATATTGAAGAAAAAATCATGGGTCACGTTGCTCAAACAGGTTAAGAAGAAGCAGAAATGCTTTGTAGAAAATTGTGATCATTTGACAACAGGCCACAGATGCCGCATTCTTCTGCTCAGGGCTCCAGTGAAATAGAGTAGAACTGCTTACTCATGGGTAGAGGAAGCCAACAGACGAAGCCCCAGGAGGTTTCAAACCATTTCAGCTATTAATTCGATCAAGGGTTCATTTCTTGATGCTTCATGTGCATACGAAACTACCTGCTGGCCATATGGAGAATTACAGGCAGCTGTATCTTAGCCACTCAGTGTGATGCACTGACGCATCGATAATTTTCACTTCTGTTTTGACACTTGGGAAAGACAAATTACAAAAAAATAAAAAGATTTCGAATGTAAAGGCCATATACAATATATTTATTCTGTGTGAGTAAACATTTCCCATCCTTTCACATGGCAAAGAAGTACATTGGAATACAGCATTCTATTTTTCTTTAACAGTGAGATTTTGTTATTGAACTCACTTACCTTGGAACACAAGCACCTCACTGTTGAATAAAGTAAACGGTGAAATTACAATAGAAAATAACAACATCATAACATGTCTAAAATTTCTCATCCGACCCAACACTGCCCAAGGATCAAACTGACAAGTCTACTATCCACTGTATTGAAAATTGTACGCTCAACCACTGCGAAAGACATCAGCCTTGCTAAATATTCTGCCAACACCCTCTTTTAGTCAGGATTCTCATAAGTGTGTATTTCTACGTCATAACTAAATTAACGCTAATATAACACTTACCAAGCTGTACTTCCCAAACTACAATATCTTTGTCCAAACGATGAGCTGGCCGTGACTCAGTCAATCCGCCCCCCCACCCCAGTTTGTGTTTAACTTCCTTCTTATAAACATAATGTTTTTATCAGTTGTGTTGTTGCTATTTTCAATCGCGCTTTCACTTTTCCATTGAGCATTTTCTAACATCTAAAGTTCCTTTTCTTGTTTTCTTTCTATTGTTATCCTGTATTGTCGTTGTGAATTCGACGTGGAAGGAAAATGCTAAAGTTGAACACTGTTTAGTCAAATGACAAGTAATGCACCAATGAAAAGGCGTTCCAGAAAATGAACCTTTGTTCTGTTTTTATCAAATTTGACAAAACGTTCTTATTTCTGTGTGTACAGTAGTTGTTTGGCTCATCATGTTACTGCTTCATCTTGCGAGGATTAGCCACTTGGATAATGGATGGATGGATGTTACTGTCCTTAAAGTATACTACAATAATTTTCTGTACAAGAGTGTAAAGGTTCATCTTGACGCACCAATGGTCATTGTCGATAGAAAGCTGGGGACGGGATAATAATTAGGCAGGCCATTAAAATCTCCTCGGGTATACAGCATAATGATATAGTCACTGACCCTTTACTCAGTGGCTATTGAATGCATCATGCAAAACAACATAGAGCCCCACTGTTTCTATGGCAACCCAATGGACACCGCAAAGCGAATGTGGTATTATTTTGTCGGCTGCTTCCTTGAGTAAATTTCCATCCATCCATTACGAGCCGCTTAGCCTGAAACAGAATCAAATAGGTTGTTTGGTGTGCCCAATTTTGACATATGTGACTCTCCATAGCAAAATGTCTTCGTGACCCAAACTGAAAAAAATTGGGTTTTTACATCATCAAAAAGAGAATCGTCCTGGCTTTCCAATGATATATCTACCATTGTGCTGACAAACTTCATGTCAGCGATACCGTGATTTGAAGTTGGGTGCTCTGGGCAACTCAGCCTTTCAGAAATAGCAGAAAATGGAATTGGAAAATGAGGAATGAATGGAAAATTTTTAAACTAACCCTTCACTTGTCCTCATAACCAGCACTAGCCAGACAACAACTACTTTTATCTTAAAAGCTCTGGACATACTGAAGAACAATTTAATTTAAATTTCAGCTGTGAATTACTGATTTTAATGAACAACTTTTAAAACTCACTTTAAAATTGTGTAATTTATCTATCAACATCAGGAGTGTGCAGAATCCATCTAGTGTGGCTCACCCTGCCTACATTTTTTTTAAGAGTACAAAATAATAATAATAATAATAATATTCCCTTTATTAGTCCCACAATGGGGAAATTCGAGATTCGAACCCAGGCCTCCTGGGGAGACTGGGTCCTGAATGCGGCGCCTTAGACCACTCGGCCATCCTGCAAGCGGTTAAAAAATTTGTTTTTTTAATTCAATTAAATAATTATGTAAAATACTTGAATCATAAAAAATAAAATAATGTCACTTTTGATAATATACATTTTTCTCAACGATTTGGGAAAATGAAAATGGACATTACTTTAAAAAAGTTTTTGCAATTAGAATTTGAAAAAGATTCAAATGGAATTAAAAAAAATCAGACGAGACATTTTCACCAAATGGACAGCAGACGGTTCTTTATCTGCAGTGTGGTTTGCTGGCAGCGAGCACATTATGTTTATTATGCAGCCCGGTCTCAATCTTAAAACCAGAATATTACCGTATTTTTACGGCCATAAGACGCGCAGCATCAAAGGGCGCAACAGCAGTTGAGGGTGCTATTTCCGTATTTAATGCATATACTAGGCGCACCGCACTACAAGCGCCGCCTAAGGCGCTAGCTCAGCTGCTCGCACTGGCGCGCTAGCTCAGCTGCTCTCGCGCTGCTCGTTCACTAGCTCAGCTGCCAGCTCACCAGGACTCAATCCCCTAAGGGATCATTGCCAGAGGAATCACCCCATTTCAATGACAGATGTCATGAAACTATTAGGAATCACTGCCATTAACAATGACTCTAACTGATAAAAGGTATCATGGCAATAGTCTACTAGACAACGTCAGGGGAGGGACTTGACTGGTCACCACACTCCTTAGAGTCACGGTTTAAAAAAAAACCTCAGCATACAAACAATGAAACAAAGAAATAAGATTAACACAAAACATGTATCTCTCATGCCATCTATATACCGAAAAGAAATAAAAATAACACAAAAAGATTATAGCAATGGCTTCTTGGGAGCCACTCAGCCTTAGCCAATTACAGCAATAGCTTCTTGGGAGCCACTCAGATTCAGCCAATCACATTGCTGTTTAGAGAGATGTGCTGTTGTGCTTTGGGCTTTTTGCAGTCTGTTGTCTAAATCTGGGACGTTTCTTGCTTGCAATAACATAAATGATAAGACAGACTACAACATTGTGGACAGCTGCCCTTTTGTCCAGCTTTCTCCTACACCATCACCCAAACACCATAGTCACATAATGTATAAGTCACGGTCAATTTAAAGCATAGATTACTCAGAATTTGTCCAGCAGGGTGTGCTAACATGCTCTCCAAACAGCCCAATGACTAAAATGGTCGCGAGTGACGCTTAGTCCATATAATGGGTGCGTCGCTTTACAAGGCGCTTTGTTTGTTTTGGGGAAGATTAGGGACTTTAAAGAGCGCCCTATGGCCCGGAAAATACGCTAACTAGAATTTACCTTCTGTACAATTGGATATCAATGGGGTTTTAAGTAAGGGAGACTTTGTCCAAAAGCACTTTAATAAGGTAATTTATTGAAAACAACAATCAAACTGAAATAGGCTGTCTATCAGATAATCGAACGTTTAAGACCATTGCTCAAAAATGACAAAAAACTCCCAAAACCAGAACAAAACATTTTCGCAGTAGGACTCAGTTTTGAGCTGCTCCCCCGTTCTTGTGAATCACTTCAGAAATTTGTTTGGGCATACTTGATGCGAGCATTTCAAGGAAGCAAGTGGGAACATTTCTTCAAGTGGTGAACATATTTTTATAAACTTCCCTTGCCCTCCATCCCCAAATCCAGCATTGTCCTTTTGAAAAACCCGCTGTCACCACACAGACGAGGACCCTCAGTCATGAGGGATGCCTGCTGCAACATCTGCACATTACCAGCCGTCGTTTGAAAACCCTCCACCTCCTGAAGCTTCAGTGTTCCACTGAATGAAAAAGCACCCCAGATAATGATGGATCCCGCTCCACAGTGTCAGGTAGAAAACATTGTCATGCCAGAAACGTAGGAAGCCATCTAGACCGCCAAGGTTACATTTATTCTCATCAGAGAAGACAATTTTTGCCTCACTTTTAATGCCCCATATTTGATGCTCCCTGGCAAAGTCTAGATGGGCAGTTTCGTGGCGTTGAAGGAGACGCGGTCTTTGAATATTTTTCTCGTATTTGAAACCCTGTTCCCACTGATGCCGTCTGATGGTTATTGTGCTGCAGCTGTCACATGTAAGAGCCTTTGTTTGGGTCCAAGTGTGCTCTGTGTCCTGACGGACAGCCAATTGGATCCTCTGGCTCATGCAGGTGTAATCATTTGCGTATACAGTAATACCTCGCTACTTCGCGGTTCACCTTTTGCGGGTTCAGTGCTTCGCGGGTCTAAAAAATATTCAAAAATTAAAAACTTTTTTGCCCGGGCACGATCGGGGCTCTCCATTCGCTCCGCTCCGCGGGGGCATTGCAGTTTCGCCGAGCGGCACAACGGGGCGCTGGAGCGGTTAGACGGCCGGCGTGCGCCGAAGAAGAGCGTGGGCGAAGAGGAGAGTGGACGAAGAAGAGCACGTTCCCCCGGGCACGATCGGGGGCGACATTTCGCTCCGTTCGGGACCGTACGAGAGCTCCGGAGGAGGCCGGCCGGCGTGCGTGGCAGTTAAGCCGAAGAGGAGCACCTTCCGCCCGGGCTCGAGCGGGGCGACATTTCGCTCCGTTCGGGACCGTACGAGAGCTCCGGAGGAGGCCGGCCGGCGTGCGTGGCAATTACGCCGAAGAGGAGCACCTCTTCCGCCAGGGCACGAGTGGAGCGCGAGGCTGTCAGTTATGAATGAATAGATGAATAAATAAATAAATGAAGAATTCCACCTTTCATTTCACAGGGCACACCAGACGGCGTACCAACAGGTAAAAGTCGAAGTAATTAAATAAATACAAAAAGAAGTAATTGAATAAATACAAAAATAATGGCTGGGGAATAAAAAAATAAGTTTTAATAATAATTAGTTTTTTTTTGTTATAACATGAATTTCACTCTCTCTCTCTCTCTCTACCCGTATTCTATATAGTGTACTGTATACAGGGGGGTATACTGTATACCTGTATAGGTTTTTTTAAGCATTTTTGAAGGGGTGCCGCTACTTCGCGGATTTTCAGTTTTCGCGGGTGGTCTCGGTCCCCATTAACCGCGATAACCGGGGTATTTTTGTATATCCATCCATTATAGGTACCCCTTCTTCTCACAAGGGTAGTGAGGGTTGCTGGAGCCTATCCCAGCTATCTTCGGGCAGTAGGCTGGGTACACTCTGAACCGGTTGACAGCCACTTGCGGGGCACACAGAGACAAACAACCATCCGCGCTCACACTCATACCTAGGGGCAATTTAGAGTGTCCAATCAACCTGCCATGCATGTTTGTGGAATGTGGGAGGAAACCGGTGTACCGGGAGGAAATCCACGCAGGCACGGGGAAAACATGCAAACTCCATCGAACCCACGACCTCAGCACGGTGAAATCACCGTGCCGCACACGTGTAAACATATTGTGGCCTATTTTTTTTCTATTGTCTCTATTCCCATCACTATACTAGTGAGGATAAATGGGTATAGAAAATGGATTGTTGGACATGTTTTTTTTTTTTTTTTACATGCAGCTTGAGGATTATCCCTTTCAGTTTTAGCATGAATGTGCCTCATTGCACACTGAAATGTCCATAAAAGCATGGTTGGGTGAATTTGGTATGGAAACACTTGAGCGCTGTGATGACCTGAACACAATAAAATATACTTAAAATGAACCCAAGATTGTGAGCCAGGTCCCTATCATCATTGATATGGACCTCCCAAAATGTTGTTTTTTTGGGATGAACTTTTTTTTCTGCTACATATACATTTAAAATGACATAAAACTACCTAAAGATAAACAAATGTTTTGCTGGGTGAATAGACAATTCACACAGACACAAACATAAACCTTGTCAGAGCTGCAAGTTTTCCTCTATTATTTGTTAGTCTGGATTCATTGGAATTTATTTGTAAATTAAAATGAATCTCAAAAACAATGCAAAGAACAACAATGTACATTTGCACTAGAGCGGAGAGCTCCAATCTCATTGTGGAATGAGTATAATTACAATAAAGGACATTCTATTCTATTCTATTTATTTGGAAAATCACACATGTATCAATGACATTAAGCACTGGACAGGATGATCAATGTGTCTTTTGTGGCATCTTTTACAGCGTTTCCAGCCGGAGCACATACTTAATAACCAACACCATGACAACTGCATACATCTCACCACAACAGCTCTGCCAAAAAAGCAGTGTGTGTGTATAGAATGTGGGCATGAGTGAACACATGCTTGTTATAGTGGTCTGTGTTTTCCCATGAGTTATGCTTTGTTGTGATACGCTGCAAATAAGTTGACAAACCATCAAGTGGACCTTCTATCAAGAAAGGCTTGGAGCGGTTAATGAAACAAGGGAGGTAGGGAACACAATCTCAACATGAACAAAGAGTAAATCATGGGCACACACAGTCCATGATAGACTCCTTAGCATCACACCATGCCGATGTGAAGTCGCAACTTTGCCGAACACAGGCAAACTCGCTAGAGACTATGGGAAAATAAACGCAGCTTTTCATGACTCATAAAATGTAGATAGGGGTGATCTCAGTATTTCTGTTCCTAAAATAAAGCCCAGTGAAAATATTGTTCAAATAGTTCTTGGAAAGAAAAACACACCATGGAAAAAGGTGAACAACTTTGACTGCTTTTGACATAAAAACAACCACCAAAAAGCAAAAACCAAGAAAGCAATTTTCACAACACTTGAGTGTTTGGGCCAAGGAAGGACCGATAACATTTTGCTCCCGATTCGTTGATAGAAAGCGTGACAAATGTATTTTCTGTTTTGCCATGACATTCCACTTGGTTTTAAGTAAAATGATCGGTCCAGCCAAGATGGCCCATTTTTCACTAACAAGCTCTAGTGACTAGAAAAACTCCGACTGTTAATGAGGAATAAGGCCACTCCCCTCTTTCGTTCTCTCCATGTTTCACTCTGAGTCATTGAAGGGACCGATTACAAACGCTCCATTGGAAATCATTGTACATTCATTGCTTATGTAATATCTTGAGATATCAATGAAGATCTCTTTATGTCGGCTCTTTTAATGCAGCATTTAACATCATACAACAGGTCTGACTGACGGTTGTTGTTACTCTGAGTTCCCCAGACCTTCATAAATCTTACATATATAAACCACTACCACCCTCTATTGGCAACAATCGCCTAACCACTATATAATAGTTTATAAAGTCCAAAAACGGTGATCAATTGGCACCAAAATTAATGTGGACAATCTATGACCAGTTCAACATATCAAAAGGCATAACCTCTCCGTGGCTGATTTATATGAGAATTAAGAGCTTTGGAATTGAGCCGAGCGGTTCATACAACTTGATAACCTTTACGCACCGTCAACAGAGGCGGTGCTGGCTGCATCGTGTGATGAGCTTTGTACGTGTTCTCGTTACTCATTTTGCTAGCTTGTGTGTTTAATATTAGTGTAATGTGACCGAGACAATTGGCATCTCGACGTGTCAATTGTATTTATTTTTTTTTCACTTGTGCGGCCCACATCCGGTGGTTTGGGACCACTGTCCTAGAGGACTGTCGGAACAAGTATAGACCGAGCCTGTCATGATTTTTCCATTTTTTTTAACTTGAATACTTGCGCGCTGCAAGAACTAAGACAAGAGCAGGATTTTTCTTTGTCCCACCACATCCTAGTCACCACCTTTTCCAATTCCTACCCTCAGGTAGGTGCCATCAAACAATGCGTAGTAAAATAAAAAAAACAGCAGACTTTCAAATCATTCCATGCACCTGTCCCAGCCTTTTTGGAACATGTTGCAGACATCAATTTCAAAATGAGAGTGTATTTGCAAAATAATAACAACAAAATTAATAATAAAACCTTCCTCAATTTGAATATTAAATGTGGAGTATTTTAATGAATATGAATAGGTTGGAAAGCGTTTGGAAATCATTGGACTGTATTGTGCTTTTATTTACATTTTACACAACATTGCAATTTTATTGGAATTGCAATTTATACTTCTCCCTGCTTACTGCTTACACGTCCCCGTCTCTATAATTGACACTTCAAAACTACTTAGAAAGAAAAGGGCTGACACTAAACAGCATCTCAGGGGCTTATGGTCGTTGCATGTGCAGCTTATGTACCTGTATACAGACTGTATCCTTCTGACATTTCACAGGAGTGCAATGCATCTTTGATTAGTTGTGAATAGAGGTGCCTCGGGCGGTTCCAGCAAAGATTTCAAAGTTAATAGGCTGGCAACTTGGGTGGAGGATGGTGAGGAGCAGATAGGGAGTATCTCCAGAAAAGGGGGAGGAATTCCTCTTTCGGTCTCTTTCAACCTTATGGTGCATCTAAGCATGTGTATCTATAAAAATAAACGAAAAACAAGCACCTCAGTGGTTAAGTCACCCAATTCGAAGACTTACTGCCGTAAAGAAGTCAGACTCTCATTTCACTCTTTCTTTATCGAGGAAGGCTGAGAAGAAATGATAAATTAACTGAATTTCTTCACATTCTTTTCAGCTTTTCCGTGCGTCATGTTGACCTACCCCCTATAGAAGGCAATTACTGCTCTCAGGAAATGTAGTGCATCAGTCAGTCTGACAGGAGACAGACAAAGTTCCACCTCATGACAGGCCAAGAATTTTTCTTTTTCAAATGTTATGTTATTTGGGTTCTGTTGTGTTTTTAATATTTTTCAGTATAATTCATGTGCAATTTGCCAACGTTTTGATTTGACGTATGTGAGTAATGCACTCCACTGCAAAACCTGACTACAATGAATACCACACTGAAAGGATGAGTCTAACTGAACTTCATTGTCTTTGTTAAAGAAGAATAGCTAATTAAAACTCTTGTTTTGCATATCATGATATTGTTAATGGGGTCATAATATTGTGTTTGGTTGGTGTAGACCACCATCCGTCCATTTCTTAGACCACTTGATGTTTATATACCCTGGACCGGTCACCAAACAATTGCAGGGTATCCTATACAGTGTAATGTAATTTAAGAGTTCATGCCTTGTGCATCTTGTTCATATTCCTATAATCTGAATCGCATCTGTAAACACACCCACGCTAAATTCAACATGCATTTTATCTGATTCGTGGGATGTAAAATATGAAGTGACACCCTGTCTCCTTTGGGAACCATGCTGCCTGTTTTAATAAGTAGACTCTCTGGAAACAAAAACTAAATGAACAAAACAATGACACAACATCAAAACTATCGCACAAAGTAATATTGCTCAACCAAATATGCATCTTGCTTGAATGATCAGAAAGAATAGAACGATTACAGTGCCTGGGGAATCAATGGCTAACTCGAATAGCAGCTGTCACAATTTACAAAACCCCCAAAGTACAATTTGGAATATTCTGACCATTAATTTGTTGTTGTAAGAATTTGTCCCATGAGAATAATTTGTCTTGCATGAAAACTCCACACTGAAAGGATGGAGCCGGACTTGAACCCTCCACCTCTGTAATGTGAGGCAGACGCGCTAACCAGTTATCCACCATGTCGCCTCCCATTGTAGTTTATTAATTTAAAATATATTTCTCACTATTTAGACTCATGCAGTTCATTGACCGTTTACATAATGAATGAAACTACAATGAGGGTCAGGTTGATAATATTGCCATCCAAATGGGACATCAAGAGCCAACTCACAAGAGGTTGTAAAGGTGGCTGTGACAGTCCTGCAACTTACGTTGGGTATTAGCCAGTAGTATGAAAAAGAAGAACAAATGGAAAAGGAAATTGAGAAACTCCAAGTAGAAAATAACCATTTGAAAGCAAGTATCGTTGACAGTCATCACTCCAACCGTCGCTGGTCATTGCAAACCCATCGAATAAAGGAGGAAGAGTGGAGATCAGGACCAAAGTTGTTGCCATCCTGGAGAAGACTGTACCTTCCATTTGTGATTACTTGAAGAAGGCGACTTATATCATTCATTGCATTGATATTCAACAATTGATTTATTACCTGCCTTAACAGATGCATTGTTAAAAATGTTGCCTGTAAGCATTTAATAATTTTGTAAAGTTTGATAATAATACAAAAGTTTTTTTTGTTGTTTTGTGTGTGTTTTTAACACAAGTGGAAGAAATTACACATAAGACTTCAATCATACACCAATATTGAACTCTCAAACAGTGCTCAAATTGTTTCAAATAAAAACAATTGGGAATTAAATTTATATATATATATATATATATATATATATATATATATATAGTTCATACTGAAGGCAAACAAATGCAAATGAGAAGTGTAGAGCAGATTGTATTAGCCAACATCGCCGCCATGTGGTAAAAATAAATATTGCTATGAAAGGAACAAACGGGATTCACGGCGTGTTTCTTTGCGGGAAAGGGTATATACATGCTGCTGCAACAGATTTTTTTCCCCAGGCCATCTTAAAACATTTGCATTTCGAAAGCACCTTTCCATGGTAACTTAAACATGCTCCTCAGAGGCAAGTTACTGTGAGTAAAGGGGGAAAGTGGTGAAGAGGTTTTAATAGCCAACTCGAGGCAGCCATAAATCCTACATTGGTTTGAAATTCATTGGCAGGGATATGCTCATGGGAAGTGGAGAGAGGAACAACAATAGGAATGATTACTGGAAATAGAAGAGAAATAAATACAGTACAGAAATGGTCTGGAATAAATTTACATCTATAATTGATCTAAGAACACAGAAAACAAACATTAAATGTGAATGATTTTAATGTACATTTTATTCACGCAATTTTTGAGGCAGCAGAGCAGTCAAATGAAGGGAAATGAGGCAAGAATAAAGGAAATAGCATTCCATTGTGGAAGAATGAGAGTAATTAACTGTCAAAATAAAGCTTTTGTAACATTAAAAAATTGTAATGGTCAGAATCTAATATCATATAAAACGTTACCAGCAAATTTAAGGAACATGAAAAAATATACAAAAATGGTGTACTGGAGGGTGTTTTGTATAAAGTTCTTTGCAGGAAGGTAAACGGAAATCTGTAAAGTTTGGACAATGATTAAAAAGGATTCCTCCTGAGGAAAATAAAATATGGTAAAATGATAGAGAAACAACAGCAGTGAAATATGAAGATAATAAAGACATTTTGGCAAAAAAAATTGTTACATTTCATCGTTGAGATAATTTTCGTGAAGAGAGGAAAAGAGGAAGATCATTTGCCATCGTAAAACATAAAGCTCTACAAAAACAGGAAAAGGAAAATTATGAGTTTATGTGGAAATGTACAAAGACACAGATGATTCTTACTTCTCAACATTTTATTTAATCATACTCCGGGACAAGACATCTACCTACCTATTTCTCGTCGTCGTGGTGGCGCCACCTACTGACTGTTATTCTGTGATGGTTTTCTCTACGCAGAGACCAGATCTACTTCATATTTGCTTGAAAGAATATTTCGGCATTCATGATATACAAACACAGTTTGAGAGTTTTCTTAAAATGTCGTGGCTGGGGAATTGTATGGCAAATTTGGGAGAAAGTTTGAATTCTAATTAATTATGATTAATTAATTTTTAGGCTGTGATTAAGAAATTTAAAAAATCGTATAAGTGCATGTGGATAGATAGATAGATAGATAGATAGATAGACAAAGACGCTTGCACACACGCACACACGCAAACGCATACAATATAGCTAATGAAGTTGTGTTAGCCAACTAGCTGTGCGTTAAGCCTGTAATGAAGTTTAAGTGCCTATATTTTAGCTTTTGTTTGCTTTTCTCTCGATGACATTGCCAATGTTACATCTGTATTTGTAAAAAATAGCACCTGAGTTTATTAGCGGAAGTCATCCAAGAAAAGGGCTTGGAGTACTTCACTGTGGAGGACTAGGTGGTAAAGATCACTCCTGATATATATTCATGTGGGATGTCCTGAAAAACCATTGGTTTCAGATTCTTAAGCCTTATTGCTTCCTTTAATTTTGAAATATGCAAACACTAACATGGGAATTCAAGAGTTTATTCAGCACAGGTGACACACAGCAAGCCTTCGCTCTGCCTGAGCGGGAACGCTAATTTTAAATTTATTCACCATTATCCTCTTCACTTATTTAATTGTTTATATTTTAATTTACTCTTCATTACTCTTGATTAGAGAATTAAGAGTTAATAGTATGTAAAAACTCATTTGAATATGATTATTTTTGGGTTCAACAGCGCCTGATGGGAAAGTTGGTCTCACATTAGTTGTTTTGCAGTGCTTCGTGTGTTATTCCACTGAGGTTATCCCCTGCCCAAAGAAAAACAGTGTTAGTGTATATAAGACGGAAAATTTAAGCAATGAGCTGGTCATTCGACCTGAATGCATGTTTGAGTTTTATGGCAATCATTCAACTTCATTAATATCATGTCAAGACTGTAGAAAGTGAACACTTCATGGACTATTGTTCCATATTATGTATTTTTTTCATGTACATTCTGAATAGCACAATGTTGTGTTGTTGAAAGGTCTGTAAAGTAAGACATGCACAATGCCCAGATGTGAGGCGCCTCAAATTTCTAACTCACCACTTTTCTCAAGCTTGCGATATGAGGCCAGGTGACATCCCGGATAGAGTTCAGTGTGCCACACCACTGCTGTCCCCCACACACGGTCCGTTAATGGCCCACATTGGTCCTCATATCAACAAATCCCTCTAGGTCACCACATTCAGAAAGTGCACCGCACACTGCATTGCATCACTGAAGCTTACTAGATGGAATTACCTCTGATGCAATGTATTATCATACAGGGTTTCATTTATTTTCTTGCCCTCGTTCACTCAGACCCTGCATAGTTACCAAGGATCTGTACAAAAACCAGATGACACTTAACTCACTTCATAATAAAACTGATAGTTGAGCAAGAAATAAAGTGAAATCATACCCGCGAGCAGACTTTGCTAAGGCCAAATCCAAATTTTTGTCTAGCCTGAATGTTGTCATTAGGTTGTGTTGTCAATAAGATACGTTTCTGACAGAATGTTTTCAGAAAAAGTTGGAGAAGCACATTCAAAGTGACAAAACACTCCTGGACTATCTGAATAGACAACAAAACGTAATGTTTTTTTTTTCTGTTTGTTTACATGTGTGCTTGGATCTGCAACTAAGCACTCTGATGCCATGTCTGTTGTAGTACGGTAATTTGTCAATGGGTGGTGCATTTGCTTAATGCTGTGACTTTGTGTATCGCGAAGAAGACTCTTTGTTTACTTCCGGATTTTTGCGCTGCTGTATGTTGCTGATTGTTGCGCACTTCAATAAAGAACGGCTCACGCCACAAATTCAACAGGTTATGGGCCCAGAACGGCGCTAAAAAGGCTGCTTTCACGAATTTTTTGTAAGAGATAAACAGTACCGTGGGATTTCACGATGGATGAGAAGCTGTTTATTGACAAGCTGAGCGGACCGGAGAATTGGGCAACGTGGAAGTTTCAGATGGAGCACTTGCTAAATGCTAAAGGACTGTGGGGCATGCTAACAGAGACAGACACGCTAGCCGCCGATGCTAACGCCCACGAACAGGCTGAATTCACTAAACGGAGTGAGAAGGCGTTCTACATGATAGTACTGAATGTGAGTACACTCCCAAAGAGGCGTGGACTACGCTGAAAGGCCATTTTGAGATAGATACCTTGGCAAATAAACAGTTTTTGAAGAAAACATATTTCCGATGTGAAATGAAGGAAGGAGAACCTTTGACTCAGCATTTAAAACAAATGAAGGAGCTTACTGATCAGCTATCAGCAATAGGAGCTACAATTGAAGAGGAAGACCAAATTGTAACACTTTTGGGAAGCTTGCCACCAAGTTATGCCACAATTGTCACTGCACTAGAAACAAAGATTGACAATCTGACGCTGCAGTTTGTTCAGCAAGCATTGATCAATGAGGAGCAAAAACGAGTTAATGCTAGTGCTGTAACAGGTGGTGCATCAGCCATGTCCACACAATTTCAGGCAACTGTGCAGGATAGCTCCAATGCAGTGGGAGCAGAAGGATGGAGCAAGTGGAGGTTTTACAAATGTGGGAAATAAGGTCATATCAAGTGTGATTGTCCAAGCTGGAAACTCAAAGCTAGCAGAAAACTCACAAGGCTAAAAGCATGATGTGTGAAGATGCGACAGAAGGTGCTTTTGTCACGAAAGAAGTACATTCAGCTGACAAATCGCAACAAGGTGAATGGTTGATTGATTCAGGAGCATCAAAGCACATGACATGTGAGAAAGATATACTAAAAGAATACCACCAGTTCTTAAAGGCACAGACTGTAAAACTAGGTGACGGCAGGGTGGTTGATGCCCTTGGAATAGGAAATGTCGGTTTGGAAATGACTTCAAACAAAAGGATTCAAAACAGATTACAATGTATGATGTTCTGTATGTTCCTAAGCTATCTGGAAATCTTTTCTCAGTGGGAGCTGCTACCAAAAAGGGAAATACAGTACAGTTCAGGAAATTTCACTGCTACATTCGTGGAAAAAATGGAATCCTCCTTGGAATATGAACTCAAAGAACTGATGGACTTTATCAGCTGGATGTTGAAGGAAATCCACCCGCCTGTCATGGTGCATCACTCGCAGCTAGTCTGTGGCACCAGCGCCTGGGACACGCCACCAAGCTGAAGGAACTGAAGGATCTAGTAAAAGGGGTGGACTTTTCTGCGGAAACAGAGATTCCATTCTGTGAAGGATGTGTGGAAGGCAAACTGTCCAAACGGCCATACAAGTCGATTGGAGGAATACGGTCCAAACGCAGAATGCAGCTCATTCATAGTGATGTCTGTGGTCCCATGCAGACTGAATCTATTGGTGGAGCAAAATATTTTGTGACATTCATTGATGACTACTCGAGATGCTGCAAGGTATACTTCAGGAAACAGAAGAATGAAGTTCTTTACAAATTTAAGGAATTTGAGAAAACATTCTCGAATAAATGTGGGCAAAATATCACAAGACCGAGAACTGACAATCATGGTGAGTACACATCAAGGGAGTTTCAAGAATATTTGAAGGATCAAGGCATCCATCATGAAATGACTGTTCCTCACTCACCGCAGCAAAACGGTGTTGCAGAAAGAAAAAATAGGACACTAGTTGAAGCTGCTAGAAGCATGCTATCTCATGCAAAGTTACCAAAGATGTACTGGGCAGAGGCTGTAGCCACGGCAGCTTACATTCAGAACAGGCTGCCCACATCTGTCTTGAAGCAAGAAACACCCTACAAGAGATGGTATGGGAAAAAACCTGACATGAGACACATAAGGGTTTTTGGCTGTATTGCTTATGCACATATTCCTGACGAAGATAGACGCAAACTGGACAAAAAGGCTGTAAAACTTCGTTTCGTGGGATATGCAAACAATGCAAAGGGCTACCGTATGTATGATGAAGAATGAAAAAGGATTCTAATTCGGCGCGATGTCATCTTCAACGAATCCAACTTTGATTGGAAACAACGAGTGGAAGTAACCTTCTCAGAGACTGAAATCAGCATGGAAGGAGATGAGAGTGAAACACAAGAGGTCATTGTTGATACACCTGTTAGAACAAGTGACCGACTGAAAAAAGCTCCAAAGAGATATGGATATGATGAGTTTGCTGATACAGTTATTGTTGATCATCATGCCAAAATCTGCTGTGTGACGGAAGCAGTCACGATGAAAGAAGCAATGATGAGTCCAAATGCAAAGGAATGGCAGGAGGCAGCTGATTTGGAATATGAGTCGCTGTTGGAAAATGAAACGTGGGACCTGGTGGATTTACCAAAGGAACGAAAGGCAGTCGGATCAAGATGGGTTTTCAAAGTCAAGTATCGTAGTGATGGACAGCTGGAGCGATACAAGTGTCGATTTATCGCCAAAGGTTACTCACAGTTGTTTGGTACTGACTATTATGAAACCTTTTCACCAGTGATACGATTCAACTCAATTCGTACGTTACTGTCCTTTGCTATCCAAAACAATTTACATGTACACCAGATGGTGTCAGTAAGCCAGTAAACCAACAAATCTATCAGTCAATGGTAGGAAGTTTGCTGTATGCTGCAATGGCCACACGACCAGACATAGCTCATGCGGTGACTACTGTGTCTAAATTCAACGCAAATCCAGACGCTGCACATCTGACTGCTGTGAAGAGGATATTCCGATACTTGAAAGGGACAGCAAACCTTTCTCTCAAGTATGAGCAGTCAAACACAGATGCTTTGATCGGATTCTCTGATGCTGATTGGGCTGGTGATCAAGATGACCGCCGCTCAACAACAGGCAACATATTCCTAGTAAGTGGAGGAGCCGTGAGCTGGCTTAGCAAGAAACAGGCGACAGTTGCACTTTCAACAGCTGAAGCTGAATTTGTCGCACTGAGTCAAGCTGCACAAGAAGGTGTTTGGTTGAGACGATTACTGAGTGATCTTGGGATGAAGGATATGTCCATAAGAATTTTGGAAGACAACCAAGGAGCAATCGCAATTGCAAAGAATCCTGTGGGCCACTCCAGAACTAAGCACATTGACATTCGATACCACTACATCCGTGAATGTGTACAGAATGGACAAATTGAGATAAAATATTGCCCAACAAATGACATGAAAGCGGATATATTGACCAAGCCACTTACGAAACAAAGATTTGAAAATCTTCGGAGGTAAATTGGATTATTTCCAGTCTAAATATATGTTGGTGTCTGACAGTTGAATTGGTTAAAATGTGTGAAACGTGTAAAAAGAGTTCCTGAAGAAATGTGAAAAAAGAGTTCCTGAAGTTCACTCTAAAAGAGAAATGTGCTTTTGATTTGCCCGTCTTGACATTTTTTGAAAAAGGGAGCACAGCTCTGTAAAATTGTTTAAAACTTCGAGATACCATTGTAAAATTAAGTGGGAGTGTTGTAGTACGGTAATTTGTCAATGGGTGGTGCTGTTGCTTAATGCTGTGACTTTGTGTATCACGAAGAAGACTCTTTGTTTACTTCGGTTTTTTTGCGCTGCTGTATGTTGCTGATTGTTGCACACTTGAATAAAGAACGGCACACGCCATAAATTCAACAATGTCATCATTGTGTAGTCACACTCTACAGTAACATACAACACCACCATTAATAAATGTGTTGATATGAAATAATCTAGATTTGAGTTTTATTTCCATTCATCCATTATCTGTACCGCTTCACCTCACAAGGGTCGCGAGGGGTGCTGGAGCCTCTCCCAGCTGTCTTCGGGCAGTAGGTGGGGTACACACTCAACTGGTTACCAGCCAATCGCAGGGCACACAAAGACAAACCACCATCCGCTCTCACATTCATACCTAGAGACAATTTAGAGCAGGCGTGGGCAAACTATGCCACATGCGGCCCGTTAAACGTTTTAATCCAGCCCGCCGAACTTGAAAAAAATTAAATGAATAAACCTTGTTAATGTTTTATTTTCTAAATACTATGGTTTTTCAGAGAGAAATATATTGTTGTAATGCTTTGGTTCACTTTCATTTAAAATTAATTGTATTTTTATTCGCCGAAACACTCCATCCATCTGCTCCTGGTCCATGTAGGCCCCACTGTCAAATTTTAGAACCCATTGTGGCCCCTAATCAAAAAGTTTGTCCACCCCTGATTTAGCGTGTCCAATCAACCTGCAAGGCATGTCTTTGGAATGTGGGAGGAAATCGGAGTACCCAGAGAAAACCTACGCAGGCACGGGGAGAACATGCAAACTCCACACAGGAAGAGTAGAGCCAGAATCAAACCCTGCACCTCTCCGCTGGGAGGCCACCGTGCCGCCCTGGCTGGTATTTGTTAATCCCAGTACCGCCTCCAAAAGATTTTGGAGCAGGTGTAGTTTATTCGCAATCTGCAAAATAAACAGTCAAAGTTGAAACGTGTCTGGTTCGGGGGCAGTGTGTCATCTGAGACAAATCATCTGAATGTAGTGTATTTTGTTTGTGGACGGTATTCAACCACTCATCATCTCGCATTCTACCCAAATGTCAATCAGCAGGTAATGACATTTGGAAAGAAAAAAAGCAACACACGATGTTTGTCCCTATGTGGCTCTGTGTCCTTGTTGGCAGGTGTGTGCAAACATTTTCACCACTCCGGATCGAATCATTTCAGCATGATAGCAGCTGTGTCAATAGTTAATGGAGCCCAAAAAGTGTGGTCTCATAGGTGCTCTGAAGTTCTCTCTCTATTGAGACTGGGAACATCTAAAAATCATAAACGGCTTCCTTACAGTATAAACATCTGAATAAAAGCAACTGCCGGATGAAAACAGATGGATGGACCGAGACCATAGCATAAGCATATGACAATGTTATATCACTCTTCTATATTTGGGAAAGCTGTGCACCTGCTTGAGGGGTTACAATTTGAAATAATGAAATATATAATGTAAAGCCCTTTTCATATATCAGTAGATAAATCTGCTCATGTTTGCAACCATAAATCTGACACTTCCAATTTATAGGACTCACATGCGGGGTTTGTGTCTCATAAATCTTTTCAAATGTTTTTTTTTTTTTTTATGCAAAGGTCAAATGTATTGCATAAGCAGACAGAGGGTCAAAGAGGCTGTTCCAGAGCCGAAAAAAGGCCCATGTGCCTTAAATTCCCAAGATCTGGTGTGCAGTTTCTTGCTTTACCGTCAACATGTGTGAATGCCATGCTCGATAAATTTCTCTTTGAATTCCATCACTAGAGTTTATGAGACGTGCGACAAGGGATTGCAAATCTATAGAAGCGTACACACTTCAGCACTTAAGTGCTATTACATTGTCATTTTGTAGCAAAAAGTGAGAAATGTTGGCAAACTGCAGTGAGAAGAATTTTCAATGCATTTACACTATGTTGTGTCTCCTGGGAACCATTTTCTTCGCCCTAATGAGCCGAGCAGCAAGTTTGGTTCTGTTATTACTGGCACCTCCCCACCAGTCACAAGCGTACAACTCACACTCACTTTTTTTCCATTGCTTTTCCCCTCTCAGTAGCCCAGTGCAAATAATAAATAAGAGGAAATACATCATCCCCTTTTTAAGCCAAGTGCCAAGATCAGGTCTGCCAAAGTTAACACGAGACAATATGAGGTAATGATCAGGAAACGTGTATAGCGTTTCATAGAGCATGACTTCACATAATTCTTATTTAGATCATGTTGGCCAGCTTAGTTTCAACTGCATGTAGCAGAAACCAAACATTCAAACATAGGTTTTGATTCATTCATCAGGCTTGTTTCGATCACGCTTCGCCAAGACACCTTTGTTTTCCGTTTTCTTATAATAAGTCAGGGGAGCCCGTTAACTGTCATAAACTGAGCAAATCTTAAAAGTGCATTTGTTCATTTGTGTCCTCTGGTTTTCAAATCATTTTGGTTTTTAATATCAGTGTGTGAAAATGAAGTTAAGCAAAGGAAATCGGTGAGAATGACAACTGGGGGGGTCTCTGTGCGACAACATGGAGGAAAGAAGTGTAACACAAGCCAGACATTGTTTACCCTGTTTCTTATGTAAAAGCCACTTACTGTCATGTCCAATGGCCAAGCCTTAATTGGCTGCCCCAGCCTTTGAAGTTCACGCATATTTATGTTTCCTGACACTAGCTTTCCTCTCAGTCGCTCTCTTTTTCAAACTGCAACGGTTGATATTGCAACTGGATAGGCCATGTTTCCATGTAGGGGCTCTTTTAAGCTTGCTCTCATGATAGAAAACACAAGTGGGAAAGGAGAAAGCAGTGCTGGGCGCACACATCCACAGAGAGGCCCTGGCCCCGGCCCAGACAACGCTGCAGGGGATTAGAGCACACCCTGGCAGCAGAATGGTTTCACTTAAGAATTTCAGTAATCACTTTTAGGAGTGTAATATATAGCTGACCTTCGGCAGCGCCACACGACCCCCCGCTCCCCCGACTATTTGATCAAAGGAAGCGGCAGTGGCTGTGCAAACAGGCGCTATCAGTGGACTCCAATGGATTTACTGCCTGCTTCTTCTCTCTTGTCTCCCCTGAGTCGTGTGTTCATACACATAGAAACCCAGTTTCATCTTACAGAACCCATTTTTCTCCCAGTACTAATTTACGGGCCAGATCATGACTTGGAGGAAGGAGGGAGGTTGGGGGCTAAGGAGGCCTCGGGGAAGGGGAGAAGAGCGCTGGTCGGAGCAGCCTGGGGCCCTTATACACTCCCTGCTGACTGGGACAAGCAGAACTGTTCTCATCATGGCAAAAGCCCAGTAGGGTCTCAGCTGGAACTGCCACACTGTGGCCTGCGCTCCACAACAATAGGAGCAACCAGGAAAGGACAGGGGGCTGTCCTGCTTGAGTTTATAGAGTGCCCTAAATACCTGGAGGCTCAGACAAAGACCAAAGAAGAGAGGATGTGGGTATCATAGCAACCATTAATAATCCAATTCCTACTGGTGTGACAATGTCGACAAGTTTAATGAATGTTTTCCTCATCTTCAGTTAACATCAACCTTTTGATATCTTCATCACTGCAGCGTTTTACTTTTGCATGCATGGCATTATTTAAGAAATAGTTGTAACATATCAGATCTATCAGTTTATAAAAGGCAATGTCAACTTTTTCTGAGGGAACATGTCGACCTTCATGCTTTTAAGAGAAAATAACTTTCAGCTGGTCCAAATCCATGATCATTTGTGATCTAAGATAATGTTATGCTCTTATTAAAGTGTTTCTCGCTGTATGGTGCACGTTGTCTTCACGCCAATAATCGTATTCACTTAGTCTAATTTGATTTAAGAGGAAACACTCAAACAGCATGTTTCTTTGTTACGAGTGCAGTGCTGAAGTTGCAGAGGACCAGCAAGTACTACTTGAAGCCAGATGAGGGCATCACACCACAAATGTTTGAGAGGAAGCCACTCAGTAAAAAGTTTTAATCATGAGAACACATTCAATAGAAGCACAATAAAAATGTACATTTGGGGAATGTAAGAGCTGTAATTTTGATGGTGCGTTCACCCAAGTGTGGCCTCTTTACACTTTTCCTGGTTTGGCTCAATCCATTTAAAAACAATTACCGTCATGAGTTGGCACAGTGTTTATGAGGATCAGGTGAACCATCTAAAACAAATTTTTAATTGCTGGACCCAATACAATTATGGCTGTATTTTGTAGCATATTTATAATGAGAAAGAGTGGCGCCTTGAATTATGCTCAAATCAGCAGATCCAAGAATAAATCAGAGGAAAGGTGAGTACTTCAACTGGTCTGTGGCTTCCCTTGTATCAATATTGCCTTGTCTTTGGGAACACTGATTTGTCTGATACGGTGTGTGTGTTGCAAGCTATTATCATAAATCAGTGTGCACGTTTTGATGCAAATTGGTGTTGAGTGAGTTAAAAAAAAAAGCAATATGGAGCTCTTGGAGAAGACAGTAATAATGCACCTGCCTCATTAGTTTGAAGGCAAACGCCAGCAACATTATTAACATGTGGCCAACGTGAACTACATTAACATATGGCCAACACTTGCTTTTGGGAAAATGGAGAGAACTCTCTTGACCTTCATGATTATTTCCTCGCAAGTTTTGCTTCCTGGGTGGGCGAATAAGTTATCTCAGCTATTGGGCCTAAAGATGATTAACAACATGTCCTTTTCAGTTAATGTCATCTTCAAAGCGATTATTTCTGTTCCATGTGGCCACGTGCTTTATGATCATTATTGTTCAACATTTTTCTCACACACACATGACATTTTCTCCCCAATTGTACAGTAGTTTTGATTCAACGAACAGTTTCAGCTGCATGTCTTCGTGGCATTGTGTGTGCCAGCTGAGTTTCATGTGGCTGGCCTGGCCTTGCACCCTGCGACCCAGTGGGGCTCATTCTCCAGCTGCTGAGCACCCACCACACATTCCTGCTTTATCCCCGAACTCGCCTCTCTCATCTACACCGTCAGGACAAAATGTATACCAGCTGGGACATCATTAAGCAAATGGGATCCTTACACTGTTTTTTTTTTAGTCCTCCAATGGAAAAGTGAGTCAAGTCAATAGTGCCAAAGTATGTGGATGTGCAGACGGGCACACCTATACTTTCAAGCTTTTACATTTCCAGTCAAGTTCAGCCATGACATTTTGTATGGACATTCATTACTCCAGAACCATTGCCCTCTACAGCCACGTTGCCGTGGACAGGGTGTACAGATGCTGAGCCAGGGTTCGTCAATTTTGGCATCTAGGTTTCAGATGTCCGCTAAAAAGGTGAAACATTTATTTCAACTTTCCAACCAACAGCCCCCTGAACCCAATTAAGTCCCCCGGATCACATGAAGAAGGTTGTGCATTGCAGTCAAACTCTCATTTTTATGGTCAATAATTCATATATTTTTTTGAGATATGTAAACTGCATGCACCACAAGCACAAATCTACACACTAATTGGCGTGTGTAATTTGATGGCTGGAAGTAATGTCTCCACAAGCGAAAATACAATAAATGGTTTTACTGGTTTAGTTGTATTGGCACACTTTGTTGGGGCTGTAGTTCAGAAAAATACACCCACCCCACCCAGCTGTTATAAATACATGTGAGGACATTTTGATCAAAGCATGTCACATCCATGTTATAGGCCACCTAAAAAGAGTGATTTTTTTTAAAGTCTGTGTACTCACACATGTAATTGTTAAACCTTATTGTCAGATAAGATTACAAAGAATTTTACCAAACGTAAGCTTAAAGCAAAATATGTAAAGTAGCATAACTGCCACACCCTCTCCACTTTATTTGCAACACATCACTTTATCTCATGGAGTTAACCATGTATGTACCATGTCCAGTCTTGCATTCTGTATGGTACTAGCCCCTAAAAAGTGATTCAACATAAATATCCACAACAGCTATGCTTTGCTTAGCTAAACAAATACTAAGTTACAGTAATTCCAAGCATGTAAGTTGCTGTATCAATCAAATCAATATCATTTTTTTAATACCACCCTGATGGCTTAACCCCCTGGGATGCACACACGCCAATATTATGAATACGCTGCGCACCAAAGAGTCCACATCCTCCACAAACCATCAGAAACACACAGCCAGACACACACCCTTCCCTCTAGACTGCCGTCACGGCACTCCAAGCACAGCTGTCAAAACGTAAAAAAGGCAAACATATCGAGCACAAGCGTGCGATGGACTGGGAGGGCCGGAGAAGGACAGATACAGGAGGGAACATATAATGGATGTTGAATTGACACCTCCAGACCACTCAAATTCTCTGGATTAGGTCAGTACAGAATAATACAGAAAGTCCATGACCCGTTTTTTTCCGCTCGGTCATTCATGTTATTATCCACTTTCAGCTCAGAAATGGTGGCCTCTCGTTCACTTCAGGCATGGTTCACTCTTGTCTCACATCAACTCTCATAACAACTTTGGGAAGAGCGGCCTCAACCTCATGCCTCGCATGTGAGTCCACATGTCCAGGAGGAGTAATAACATTGAAATCCTCCAAATCAGGTCATGTCAAATTAAGAGAGGTATTTCAGGAGCCCACCCAAGACTCTGAAAGGGTCAGCTGAGAGTTGCTCGATGCCATATTTGCATGTCAAAACACACTCTGCAAGGTGTCTGTGTCTCATGACGTCTGAGGTGATGTAGATTGGTCTTCAGGTGTGGACGCGGGTGAGAGGTCTTGTTGCTGCAGAGAGACTTAACTTTTGCCTTAATTGCAGCAATCGTGTGCTCCTCGGTTGAACTGGCTGCCATAATATTTTTTTAGTATTTCAAACCCAGGTCCCGAAATGCTTGGACTAATTTCTACTGACATGCAAGTTGCTTCATGGTGTTGATTGTAACGAATATGCAACACTGTAGCAATTGGGACTGAAATGTAGGCCAAGATTGCCACCTTAATAGACCTCCAGTCAAACGCCATTACGAGAAATCTAGGCTAAAGACATCACTTTTATCTCAACTTCATCCCTGATAACGCAGATGTGTTCAACACTGATAAGGTTTGGACCTTCCTTGGATTTACAAGCAATCTTTCAGCTCAACAAGCATTCCAGGGAAGTTCACGCTATGTGGTGATTTATTGCCAGGATGTTGCTGTATCGTGAGAGTGCGTAGGATCGAGGCTGGAGTAGCTGTTGGCACAACAGGTCACTGAGATAGCCGATAGCGGGCTGGGATTCATTCAGGAAGCTCCCACAGGGATGTTGACTGGAAGGAGGTGGTAAATCCCTATTTTGGGGGACTTGTTTTTGCTAATATTGTGTCATAATGCATTTAAGGAATTCAAGTCAATCTAACAACTCATACTGTGTCAATGAATGACAGATGAAATGAAAGGAAATTGGTTGCATTATTTACTCTCAAACAACTCCACAATGATGATGAGTTGTTTTAATGGGTTACGAGGCATGGGCATGAGGAGAATGTACATTATTTAAACTGATCGTATCAACCTGACCTGGATCCCCAGGTAACGAGCAATGTATTCGTCCATGTTCATTTGCATATCAATAAATGTGTCAGTATTGGTCATTGCACTTAATACATACTTTTGCCCAGCTGCTGGTTAAATTAAATTGCATGCCAATAATTAGTTTTGATAACATAGTATACATTTAACTATATTGTCTGTATATTTTTTGTCTACTGTATACCACTGAGGAGTATGAGGTTGAATTTAACAGACTGAGACAAATGATTTGTTTTTGATTCAGATCATCACCAATGGTGAGATCCATCTATGTTTTGGCACAGGATAATGTGGATTCATAATGCATTTACTAGATAGCCCAAGCCAGTGCATCGCCATCATCTTGTTATTTTTGGCCACTAGAGGGCAAAACAACATTTTGCAAACACATCAGTGACATTCTGCAAGTGAGGGTTCCAATTTTCAGCGGACACCAAGCAGTTCACCCGTTTCAGTTCTAATATTTACAGATTTTGAAATGCTGCACCTTCAGTAGCTACAACTGTTCTATCACCCTCATTTCCCACATGTTGCCCAAATAAACACACATCCAAACCTCATCTGCATGGTCCATGCACACCACTGTAAACAGGCCCTCAGCAGCCCAAGCACTTCTCAATTGCAAGGAAATGATGTGGTTTTACAATTCTGAGATTACGACTAAAATCTGTAGTTGCTTCCACCACTACTTAAGTGACTGTGGTGAATGCTTAAACCCATGAGACCGTAGAAACATACACAGTGGTTTCATATTGGGATTTGGCCAAGATAAATGACTGCTTCAGGTGAAAACTAACCATGGCCCCAGAACATTTCCCCCCCTCCGGTTTAGCCCCAAATATCCTTTTTTGTGTTAAATGTTCTTATACACACACCTACTTTGGCGACTCTACCCCAGTGCTTCACACACTTTGTAGAGCCAAGACACTCATTTCGCATAACAAAAATGTCACGGCACGCCACCAACCAAATTACTGAAACAATGACAATCTTGCCTCGATTTCTTTCTTTCTAATGTGAAATGGGGTCCTGTTTAATTGAACACGTTTTTTTTTTCAGTTTTTTTTTTAGTTGGGAGTCCTTTGAGTAAACACTCAAGACCAAGAGAATAGTGGACCCAAGGACCTGATCTCACCTGAAGTTTGGAATGATCACCTGAGTGCCACCTGAGGGAGTGTGAAAGAGCCGGTAGAGTTATTGAAAGGCTCCAATTAAGGGAACAATTGCTTTAGTCACACAATTATGAGCTCATAGTAACTAAATGCAAAAGGCCCTGGAGGAGGACAGCTAAAGATGCTTGGCATCCCAATCAAAGTGGTCTTCCCGCCCCCATTGTTCTGTCATTGGACCACCAACAGGGAGCCGGAGTGCTGACTTGACAACAAGTACTGCAAGGAGATATTCAACTCTGACAGCTATTGAAACTGCAGTATTCAACCCACATTCGACAAAAAGGTCAAATGGGGATTTCTAAACATTTTTATGGTGTACAAAATGTGAGTTGATGGGTGAGAAATTCATCTTTCATAAATAGTATTGAAAATTTCTACAAAAGCCTTAGTAATTTCTTGCAACTGTCTGGTGAAAGGTTTAAGGTTTTTTGTGGTCCTTATATATATATATATACGTATATATATATATATATATATATATATATATATATATATATGTATATCCAATTCAAATAAAATAAAAATAAAAAAAACAACCTAGATCTTTGAGTTTAAACTGATCACATGCTGATTTTACAAGGGTTACTTTCACCGAATGCTTGTTGGTTTTACCCCGATATATGCTCAAAAGGTTTCCATTTACGGAATACTTTGCTGACAACGTGCACGGTGTTCTAAATGCACAAGGCCTTTGCACCACATCTGCATATGGCCGTGAATGCTGCAGGAAGTGACTCAATGATCATTGGCTCAGAGCCAACACAAGCCAGATTCCACACGAGGCGAAAAAGAAATATCATAAGCAAATCAATGGTTGATTGTAAATTAGGAGAAATACCTCATTTGTTCCATTTTTTAAAAATATACTTTGTATCCTTTTAACTACTCTACTTTTATCAGAGACATTATGGAGTAATATTTAGTTTGCCTTAGGTCATCGTCCCTCAAGTTCTTGCATTCAAATGTTAATGTACTGCAAACAAAAAAGAAGAAAGATTGCATGTGTGTGGTTTCACTTCATTGCAAAAGATGTTTTATTGTTATGTTTATATGAGCGTGTTAAATATTCTTACAGTATATATTGAAAATCCTTGACATTAATGGCCCAAATACATTATTTCAGTTATATTCGCTTTCAAGGCCACTGCTGAAAGTGACATCACCACTGAAACCTAGGGACCCCTGAATTGATGGCCTGGTCATTTCTGAGGAATTGGTATGTATACGATTTTTGATCAAATTAACCTATGAATATATCATTGCATGTACCACTTGCTTGTGCAATCCTTTTCACGTGGTTCCAGGAACCAAGCAACTCTCTTGAGCATTCCATAGGCCTCTCCTCCAAACTTGCTTGTCTCGTTGCTGAGTTTGCATAAATGTTGATCACATAGATTATGTACACGTGTCCTCATAAGTCGGCAGGATCTGAACTGAGTTGATAAAATCTCCAACCAACTTAGGTATACTCTTTAGATTTGTAGCACACTTCCACTGGGCTCAGGCTTTGCTTTGGCAGCAGGAATTCTCCTTGGAGAGGAATGAATGTGCAAATGTGTTACAGGTGGGATTCATTAAACTGAGACCTGGCACACTGGTACTCACTCTGTACAATTACCATGTTACAAATGCTGGGAGCATAGAAATCGGAACACTGGGACAATGTCAATTAAAATTCATTTAATGCACAAGAAATGGAAATTATGGAGATGGAAAAAATGACAAATCAGTGCATGAGCAGTTATCCCACAGCTGTAGAGATGTCTTCGAAATGCTTGTTCTTCGACAAACCTGTCAACTTGGTTTGAGCAGCTGTGACTCCCCTGCAGAAATGTATTCTTGTGATTTAGCTTCTCATTTACTTTTATGTGACAGAATCACAATATTCTCATTATGTATGGAGCTATAACAATCCGATCACCAGATTTTCTCTTCGTGAGACGGCTGCAAACAGAAGCACATAATGTATGTTTATGATGTAAAATAAATGTTTTCAGATAGTGTAGATTTATCCTTGTAATATATATAGTTTATTACTAATTAGTAATTTAAGAAAATAAGTTGTTTTTCGTTAAGAGTAGAACATTGATGTGAACTAAATTTCACAGTGTTTAGGCTATGACTATTTTGTTATATGAGAAAAATATGTCAAAGGACACATTTAATTCCCACAAAGGTATTTTACTGTGTGTATGGACCTTAATGCATGAGCCCATTTATCAGATAAAAAGTGTAGCAGCAGCTCCTTATACAAGATCGATAATCTGTCTGAATGTTGAAGCAAAAATGACATTTATTAGCTCATTAATCATGCATGAAGTTTTTCATCAATTCCTTCATTACCTTCAAGGTTTCACGGTCATAATACTTGATATTTTACCAATGACTTTGAAGTAAAAATATGGCACAACTGATATCCATCCTTCTTTTTCCCATAGGTCTGATTGTGAAGTGTTGTCTGTACAGTGAAGCCTTGGTTCAATGGACTAAATGGGGCAAGGGATCGCCAGTTAGAGCCGATTGTCTGTTAAATTTAAGGACTTTTGTTTCATAGCCAACAAACACCCAACACAGTGTTGGTGCAAAATTATAAGTAATGGCGTGCAGCTGGTCACTCGAGCCGTAATCTTAGTGCGCTTGCTTTTTTCGCTTCCTTTACAATTGGATGCCATTAGAGAAGGGAACAAAATAACTGGATAAGGTGCTACATGTACACAATATCGCTACATTACATTACTACAGATACATTCTGGGTCGGTTAAACGTAATTTCCATTAAATGCGCCCTGGGATCGAACTCTCGCCTAAAATCAGATGGGAAAGGATAGAGCTCACCCGCAAATAAGGACACGCAATAGAGAAAATAGATGGCAGCAAGGACAGTCTTAGCATCGCAGGTTGTGTTTTTCCGCAATGTATGATTTTGGTTCCTTTAATAGACAGTGACTATATTTGGGGTAAAACTTAATACATTGGAAATTTTAATGATAAATGAAATAAGATCTTATAATGTGTGTGTGGAGTTTGAGATGACCAGCACAGCGCCAAATATAACATAGCGGTATTGCCACAGAAAATCACTTCCTTAGAAAGTCACTTCCTTACTGGGATTCGCAATTGCAACTTTTAAACAGGTTCTACATGAGCAATTATCGGCCCCAAGCATTTTCCAAGCAGTCTGAAGCGGGAAAATCATTTCACCATAATCACATCCCACACCACAGGGCAATCGGACGGGATAATCTTTAAGAGATTTCGAATCACTTAATTCAAATTCATAGCTTGCGCCTTTGCAGTGCCACTATTTTGGCCAAATATGGTTACCTTCTGTTGCAAAATCTGTCAGAGTGTGTCACGTCATCATCTACAACAGACTGCACCTTAACACTGCAAAAACAAAGGAGATTGTCGTCGACTTCAGGAGGAACAAGACGGTGCCGCCCCCCCCTCTGCATCGAAGGCGTGTGTGTGGAGAGGGTCCACACGTTCAAGTTCCTGGGAGTACAGATCTCCGACGACCTTTCTTGGACTCACAACACCACAGCAGTGGTAAAGAAGGTCCGCTAGCGTCTGCACTTCCTGAGAGTCCTCAGGAAATTCAACCTGGACAGGAAGCTGCTGCTAGCCTTCTACCACTCGTCCATCGAGAGCCTGCTGACGTATTGTGTCTCCAACTGGTACAGCGGCTGCACTGAGGCGGACAGAGTGAGGCTCCAGAGGACAGTCAAAACAGCGCAAAGGATTATTGGCTGCCCTCTCCCCTCACTATCGGACATCTAACACCGCCCGGTGCCTCAGAAGGGCTCTCAACATTGTCAAAGACAATACCCACCCGAACTCACACCTGTTCGACCTGATGCCCTCTGGCAGGCGCTACAGATGCATCAAATCGAGGACCAATAGACTGAGAAACAGTTTCTTTCCGAGAGCCATCTCCATTCTGAACTCTCACACACACACGAGAACACCCTTACCTTGCAGAACAGCATTGTGATGTGTTTTTATATACACTATTCAGTACTAAATTCCATTGCACTCTCTTATTTATTTATCTAATTTATATATTTGTCTGTATTATTGTTGTATTGCACTGGAGAGGGGAGCCCTCTAATCTCGTTGCACACTTGAGTACAATGACAATAAAGGGATTTCTAATTCTAATTCTAAATACTGCTGGCATTTTTGATGAACAATGAACCTGGTGTGTTTCAATTTTGTTGTCAACATCACAGACCATTCTTCATTTTTCACAGACCCTTAAAAAAATAAAATAAATTATTGTGAAACGATACTGGATATGCAAGAGTTACGTGGAACCCAAAAGTGTTAAACAGATCCTAATTTTCACTGACTACTACAATACATGGAATTCGTTTGCAATGTAGGAAGCAATAAAGTCTTTGGTTTTGCACCCTAATGGGAGCTGTCTTTCATAGTTGTGTGCTTTCAGGGCGATTCGCTGTGTAATTCTTTCTCTCTTTTTTTAACCAATAAGCTGTTTGACTAGCAGATGTTTTGTATCCATCCACACATACACTTTCACATTCTCTGTAATCGGAGTTTATGTGAGTGTGTTAAAAAATTTAGTATGTACACTCAACTGCATGCATAACACATTAAGGGTTATGGCTGTAATGCTTTCATTAATAGAAAGAATGTACACACACTTTTGCTTTGTTGAACTCTTGGAACTCTGCTGACAAGTGCATGAAATACCAGCAGTCACAAGATGTTGCAGGTATAAGAAAAATTCTACATTATCTTAATGTATTTAGACAAGACATTGAAAGTTAATAGCAATGTTAACCCTCCCCTTGTGATCGTTTTCAGATGTATTCAGCTTTTGGAATAATACCACTATACTTGGCTAAGCTTTGGTTTTAGGTGTAAGTGGTTTAGAATTAGAGATGGGCAATTGATGGGTCGCGATCACACTCTAAGTGGACCCTTGAGTGGTTAAAAAAAATAAAATAAATAAATAATATATATATATATATATATATATATATATATATATATATATACATACACATACACACACATACAGCCTTCCTGGGTGGCACTTTCTCCCTGTGCCTATGTGGTTTTCTCTGGGTACTCTGGTTTCATTCCATTACATTCCAAAGACATTTATGGTAGGTTGATTGGTTGCTCTAAATTGTCCCCAGGTGTGATTGTGAACATGGTTGGTTGTTTGTCTTCGTGTGCCTTGTGATTGGCTAGCTACCATTTCAGGGTGTACCCTGCTTACTTTCCAAAGACAGCTGGGATAGGCTCCATAGGCTCCAGCATACCCGCGACCATTGTGAGGAGAAGCAGCTCAGATAATAAAATCTCTCTATATACATATATATATATATTGTTTGTATGTGGGTTTCCTATGGGTACTCCGGTTTCCTCCCACATTCCAAAAACATGCATCGCCCTAGGTATGAGTGTGAGCGCGGATGGTTGTTCGTCTATGTGTGCCCTGCGATTGGCTTGCCACCAGTTCAGGGTGTTATTCACCTTCTGTATGAATGCACAGCTGTACACATCCAGTATATGCATCACCAAATGCCCAATACGCTCTGCAAGGGCAGAGAAGAGTGCTTGGGAGGGAGACTACTGACAATCGATCATGAATCTGCAAAGTTGTTTTGAGTAACAGTGGTGACTTTATATTTGTTTTAATTAAATCTCACCTCGAACATGAAGTATAATGTGGAAGTTTATGGTGTTAGTAGTAGGACATCCATGCAGGCGAGGAGATCGAAGGGCTTCGCCTCATATTTCCAAAATATTTCTACCACAGCCTGACTTGCTACTCTGTTGATATGAGATGACAAATTGAGCTCCTACACACGAGCCCATATTTGCTTCCATGCTGAAGTGTGCCTGAGCAAGATACTGTAGATAGATGAGGACACGGTGTGAAATACTTTGAGTGACCAAGGTGGAAAAGTGCTATACAAGTGACTGCTCAATTACTGTGCCACGTTACATTGTTTTAATGTGCACTTCACGAGAGGTGCTTTGTGCGCACGAGTGTTACATCACAGACACGTTTATAGGAGATACACATTTGTTTTTGAAACGTGCGAGCATTTAAAAATAAATAAATAAATAAATACGTCCTGCAGTGTGAATGGACCCTTTGAGAACTTCTAGGAGCAATTTACAGCATATAGGCCAAGTGATATAATACATCACAAAGTCATGGAAAGACCATTCTAATTCCATTCCTGTCAATATAAAGACATGTGTGCCTATATACGGTGAGTTAAGAAACACAGACAGGCTCAAGAAAAGGAAAAAACTTCAGTGTGCTCTGAAATCATAGTGAAAAAAGTACTTAGAACATGAAAACAGGCAACAGAAGTAGAAGTGCAATGTAATAAATTTATGGAACATTTAGCAGCAAGTCAACATTGTGCTAACAATCCAATAAAAACATCAGCAGTTCACTTATTTATATGAATATTTAGTAGAAACATAATAATGTACCTCACGCTGAACCAAGTTATAGGGTTGCTGAATGGTGACCGGTTAACTTAAGCATTGCTGAGGTGTCCTGGAGCAAGGCACCCAACACCCTAATGCTTTATTTAAGGCATGGGGGATTTTAAGATGCAAAATTTCAGGAATTTTCAAAGTTGGACCGTTTCCATGGAAAAAATACATGATAATCAGAATATTTGGACACATTAATTATCATTATCATATTCACATTCATTATTCAGAACAGTTTTATTAGACAAAAGAGTCAAATTGTGATTTGAAATGAAACATCATCCATATTCCTAAACGTAATCCAGGCCCGCAACATTGAAGAGACAGCAGCAAACCTCTTTTTCCCTCAGCAGAATGAAATGCTCTCCACCTGGACACGGAGGAGCCTTGTGATAATCTAAACATGATTATGTAACGTTTAAGTGTCCATGGAAAGCAACACGAATGTGACATTCCCTTGTGCTTTGCAAACAACAGGTCAACTAAAGAAGGCCGAAGCAAAGTCTTCCTCATCGACTTCTGAGGATGGATAGGCCTTTTGACAGAATACATACTGTACATATGTTCTGCAACTCTTTGTGAGTATAGTTCATGTTGTTTCTTTGTTGTTGGCCCTTTCCTTGTGTAAATTCCACAAGGGGAGGTTAAAAACACTTGTCTACTCATGCCCTTCATGCTTTCTTTTAACTCTCACTGCGACACAGTCCATCATCGGAATAGTGACTGGCGAGCGTTTGATGTTTGAAAGAACTTAACAACACAGGCCCTTGGAACATGAACGAGTGAATACATATATTGTATATGTGTCATTGACTACTTTGGTTTGAGTCCCAGAAACTCTGGGAAGGTGGCCATGGACGATTTTCCGTTGACTAATATCTATCTGTAACCTGTTTGATTCATCAGTCTTGCAACAATATCATAGGTTACAAGATATATTATATTTGAATTTTTTACAATGCTTTGGTATAATTTTTTCCAGACTACAGTTTTGACAAAAATGACAATAACCATCGCCCGTAACTGGACATTTTCAAATAGAAAGAGTTTGGGGGCAGAGAGCACAGAGATTACACCTGTAGGGGGCAGCGTGTGTTTTACCCTTTCCAGACTCTCTCTGGCCATAACACGGCATGTACAGTACATATAATTCAGATGAAAACAAAGGCTGCTCACACACTTCCCATTCTTAATGAAACCATTCTCAAGGGTTGCTCACTACTAGAAATTAAAAAGAAGACCAGAGACATATTTTGAATGTGCTGCCCAGACAAACATGTGACAGACACTAATATATCACCTGAAGATGAATGAATACTTATCAGTCAGGTGTCACTGTTTTTCCCCAACATCCAAGTCGCTCTTGTTTTAAACATGCACATCCTTGAATCCAGATGCCGTCAAAAATGAGCCGGAATATGATTAGTCATACTTGACTCTGGATGAACACAAATCTTCATTCAAAGCCTTGTGGGTCTTTACTTGTGGTGCTTAAGCTTTCTTCAGTCCTCAACTTTTATCCCATAAAAACAATCAATATTCTGCTGAGAAACAACCATAACAGCTGTTCAAATATTTATTTCACTCCATTGAGAAACCCAAAATTGCACTTTTGTTTTTCATTTTCAGCCCTGTAACTTACAACCACCTGGAGAATATAGCTGGCCAGTGGATCAGTCTCTCACGAAATTATTAATCGTACACAAATGCTGGGAGAAGCTGTTGAACTGCAGTGAATGCACCAGACCAAAGCACTGTCAGCAGAAGTATAACGTGGCTATCCCACCGGCAGTCCCGAGTAACATTAAGCAGAACAAAATATCCTTGTAATCTTTGAGGAAGATCCAATCGGAACCAGGGGGGAGGTACATACAGTAAAAAGGGGTGAGGATGAAAAACACGTTTGTTTTTTGGCCGAGGGTGTAATGGCCCAAGAAATGGCCAATTAACTCTCATTCCAACTCAAACATGGGGATATTTAATCCTCCTGCAAGTCACAGGAAGTAAAATAGCTTGTGTTTCATATGATGGTATCTTTGTGATCACGGACTGATGAGACTGTTTAACATTTGCCACATCATGACTTCAAAATTGTCTTGAAGTTGATTTTGAGGTACAATCATTTCAAAATTATAATTGAAGTACACTATGCTATGTATTAAACAATAACAAGGCAAGACAGATTTCTCAAATTCACTTCTGTTGATTTTTCTGCACAGGTTACAGCCCAAATGAACCCAACAGTTTCAGCGAAGCATGTGCTATGACTTAAAATATACGCTGCATTTGCTTACCACAACAATATTCCAATTAGTGTGACTATGTATGTTAAAATACCAGCATCTTGTACTGTTGGCAGCCTTGCCTATAAGACAACAAAAGGGTCACATAAAGTTAAGGAAACTCCACAACATTTGTGATTGACACCATTCCCTATAGGATTTAGGTTAACCATTAGCTCATTTTTGGTTAAATCCGCAGTACCACTCTGTGACCCTGTTCCCGGCTGGGCCCAATGGAGATGAAAGGTGAAGACGAGGGCACATCGGTTATCAAGTCAGAAACGCTCATCGTCAACTTCCCACTGTGATATTACCGCACGCACGCACACACACACGCACCCCCCCCCCCCCCCCCACACACACACACATGCACTCATAGTAATGCACGTGCGCACGCATTTAATGGTGTCCCAAGATGAGTTTTTCAAGTTTGCACTTACTACATGGCTGTAATGGCCATGTGTGTTTTGTTGGCGCATATATAATTTTTTAATCAATGAAGTCCGTTGTTTCTTTTTGAACTAGTTGTCATTGGCCGGTCTAAGGAATGTTTAACCCAGGCCTCAAGCTTCATGTGTCTCTTTGGAATCTGCTACATAAATAAAGGTTAACAAGAATGTTTTAATTTCTTTTTAAAATGTGATGTGTTGTCAGAGACAGGATTTGAAGATGTTTTTTTTTCTTTGAACAATTCACTTGCAAGTTTCACAGCCTCACACCAGCCACAATTACCGTGTTGCATACGGAACTGTACCGAACTGTTTCACTTGTTGCATAATTGGTTATAGTTTGGGCTACACATAAGTGGTGCACATGCGTGCATGCACACTTGAAACTGCGCTCCAGTTCAAGTCTGTCACAGTGAATTTGCACATAAATTTCAACTGGGCTCGAGCTTTGTTGTCCTGCGACTGCTCCCACTATGCTGAGAAATAAGCTGAATTGAAAGGATTCATCTCCAAGTTGTACCAAATTCATGAGGCTGAGTTGGTAATGGACACAGTCTCATGCGATCCCCGCAACTCTGGTTTCCTTCCACGTTCCAAAGACATGCTTGGTAGGTTGATTGAACATGCAAAATTGTCCCAAGGTGTGATTGTGAGTGTGAATGGTTGATCGTCTTTGTGTGCTCCGCAATCGGCTGGCAACCAATTCAAGGGTGTAAGTCCAGCATTCCCGCAACCCTCAAGAGGAAAAGTGGCTTGAAAAATGGATAGATGGATGATAATTTAGAGAGGAAAGCTTTACATACAAATATAAATGTGTTTCGATAGACAGAATAATTGAAGGTCATTCCCAGTCATTTCTCTTACCTGTTGTATAAACAATTGAGTATAATTTACTGTTGCAGCCAGTTCCAGATAAGATGTTGGATTTGCACTATTGTGACTACCACTATTTTGTTTTGTTGAATATGAAACGAATAAATGAAATATCATTCTTTCATTAGCCAAAATTGTTCTACATCAATACTAAATGTTTCAGATAGAGTACAGATTTATTTCATAACATGAGATGATTGCAAACCTTGTTTGTATACAAAAAAATGTATTGAAACTTTGTTTACGATTCCTGTGCATTGATGGCGAACCGATCGTCTTCTACAATAAAGAATCATAATCATTCACAGTTACGGATTGTCATCAAAATTCAAATGCGCATTACTACTCTTTTCTACTACAAACTGTCAAAATACTGGACAATATTTTGCATCAAACATTCTCTCACGAGCACAAACCCTGATCACCACCACAAAATCAAAAACCCCATGCCAGTCGCTTCTCTTACACAAGCTGAAGTGGACAAGAGCATGAATGCACATACAAACCCCGGGGGCAAACAACAGATGGTTAAAAAAATTCAGAAGGTGTGATCGAGTGACGATTTAAGTCAGAAGAAGGAAAGCTTTAAAAGATTTAAGAAAAAGAACAATGGGGAGGAATGGTCGGGGAATGAAACGTACTGCTCCCCCCTAAAAAATCATCATGCCAACATTTCTCATTCCGAAATGTTATCTTTTACGACAGTCCAAGTATTTTCATATGCTGATGTTGCTAAGATACGTTTGTATTTGTTTTGCTCTCGTTTTGTGTCTAAAGTGCCATTTTCTGTATGTTCCACCTGATGGGCTGTAAAGTTACAATTCTCTTGGTGCTAGTTTTCTTAGCCGTTGAAATGACCAATCCCATTTCGCAGCTCATACTAATGCATTTGTGAGGGGTTTAATTACATTGCAACAAACTAGTTTTATGTTTCCAGCTTGTTAAATCAGAAGAGCTGTTATGTTACTTTGCCTCATTTTTGGCAAGCGAACTGCATCCTTTAGGAATAACCAACAATATATATATATATATATATATATATATATATATATATATATATGCTAAATTGGAAGTTTAAGACTTTTTCATCCCCTTGACCTTTTAGCCGTTAGCAAATTTTAACATCTGAATTCATACTGTATTAACGTCCATCTTCATCTTGATCCATTCATCTTCATATACATTCATACATCAGCTATGATTTTGTGCATCTTCTCAGTTGCCTTACAATTTTCAGTAACATCAATTAGTTCTAAATTGTTACCAATTATTGGAGATTGACTTAGTGTGACAAAACTCTTTTACCAATCTTCTTTGACTTAGATTTATTGAAACTCTGAAATTAATCCTCAAAATTTTGCCTGGAAATTTTAAGATTGATCTTTAAACGTCATGTACTTGAAGTAGCCAAAAGCCCAGCAGTGATTAAATCTTCACAACAGGTAGTTTTGTTGCCGCATGTAAATAGAGTGTTGTCCAGCTCCCCAAAAGTCTTATATCCTCATCCACAAAACAGAAAGTAGCCTGCTGATCAATAGACAGTCAAACACAATAACACTTTGTTAAGGATGTTAATCGAATTTTCTCTTCTTGTCATTTAATTCAAAACGGAACCAAGGAATCAAAGAAATCAAACGCACAAATGACATTGCAATATTCTTTTATAACAGTTAAGCACAGACGCACAGTCAAGACTCTTTATACTGCAATATAAATCAATAAATCAATTCTATTCAAAATACTGTACTAATAATGCAATGTCTTAAAAATGTGATTCTTATTAGATTGTGAGAGTGTCACAGCCGCAATAACGTTAAGATGCCCATATCTATACAATTATAATCTACAAAGAACTCGGTAGTCTTACTATTCCTGAAGTCTTTAAGAATGTAATGGACTTTAGCAGTGAGTAAGTGGCTCCTCAACTGGAAAAACATTGGCTTATATTAGTAAAGACCTAATGAAGCATTAGTTCACACTGCCTCTGCCCCCTTTGCACTCCCCACCTCTTTCACAGATGACAGGTCTCGGGGTGGGATGAACAGTTGAGGTAGACAGATAGTTGATATGTTTAATCCATTATCTCTTTTGTAACCTGTTGCTCCTGAGCTGCTCAAGCAAAGCCTCCCAGCTTCGCCATAGGCAGAAGCTTTTTGTGCGCTCCATTGACGGCTATCTTCCACCGGAGTTGTTGGAAACGGTGTTGAACTGCTTAGTCGGACAACAGGTTTCCTCCGACCCCTAATCCATGTTAGGGGGGGACGCTCCCCCTTAGCCTTTTGACCCTTCCCTCAGTCAGAACTCCCTCCACTCCTCCTCAGTGGTGGTGGCAGTCGATGGGCCGGTGAGATAAGCCGGGGAGGAATTCCCGTCTGGGTGTTCTTGGGACTGACCTGGGTGGTAGAGGAGCGACAATGAAAATCATGCACTTAGTTACATCTTATGTGGCTTTTCATTTGTCTTTTTTCCATCTTATTTTTCTCTGCGGTAAGTTTTTCACATTTCCAGCAATACATAGTTGAGAACTTGTATGTATGAACTTTTCACAACCTTTCACCTTGGTTAAGACGGGCTTAAAAAGTCTTGTTGTGCATGAATCAAGAAATAAGCTTTAAGATGGAAAAAGAGCTTGAACATAGCACCAAGAATGTGATCTAATGCAAATCCGATTTCATAGACTCTTAAGGAATTTCACAATCATCACATTTACAGTTTTATTCAACAAAATGCAAATCAGCGATCCCTATTTTCTTATTGCTTGAACCATTATCGCTTGTGATAGGAATTCTAGTTTCTCCAAGAAAAAAATGATTCGTACAAGTGCATGCTGTGTCAAGTCTGCCATATTTAACCACATGTCTGGCACTTCCTACGAATCCCAAGGTCCATGTTGGGGAAACCGGTGCCTGGGAAAGAATGCAAAGGATCTAGAATGGCCTGGGTTAGGAAACGGTCTGGCCATTGTGCCCCAGGAGAAGGTAATTAGGAAGTGAAACCTTGACCAGTTGACCGAAGGCTTTGTTCGTGGGCGAGTGGGCTTAGAGAAATGCTTTGAAAGCTTTTTAACTTTCTTGTTGGGGCGAACTCGACCGCTTCCTGCAGAAACACATGGGGTAAGATCATGTCCTTTTATGGAGAATAATGAAGAAGAATCTTTCACCATTACGCTCTTTGACAAGAGTGAAATGCACAGAAGACTATCTTCATCACTAATATGTCACTTCTAATTTAAGATGAAGTGCAGTTCCAGTAAATTCTATTTATTTGCTTTCATAACTTGTTAATAATATATGTGAAAATTCAGGTATGCTAATATTACTCAAATCCTGGGCAGAAATGTACAGTCCTTGCACTTCTGATTCCCGGCACTGCTGAACTACCTCTTCTTAAGAACTGCAGCTGCAGTGAAAGCTGTTTGCCAGCCTGTAATCAACATGTTCTTTTCCTGTACTCTATGTTTGCTCTCCAGCATTAAAACTGCGCTTGAGCCAAACAACCAGCATCTGGTGAGTTTGTTTTGCACCCAAAGCCCACGTTGGTCCCGTCCCTGCCGACCCCTTAGCTCTCAACTCCTAATGTTGCAGGAAAAGAATGAACACAGCTTTGCAAAGTTATTGTTCATGTTATGATGATGATGATCATCATCACCACAGTCCAGTTGAAGGCTACCGCATGCTTCTTGGACAGCTGCCCTATGAGCTCTCCAAAGGATTTGGCTGGACTGCAATTCAGAATGTATCTTTTAAGTTTGATCCATGAAATAATTTAACTTAAAAAAAAAAACACTACTCTAAAAAGAGCACTGTTCTCTCACTAACTAACACAATAATTTTTTTTGAGTACGTGTTACTCAACAGAGTGAAATTTGAATAATCAGAAATTCTCAGAATACTCAATGAAATTTACTGAGTAACTAACTAACTACTCTGCTAATGAACAAACAATTAATTCAATAGGTCCTCTGTGAAAATAAAAAGATTGCTGACAGACTTGCTTTAATAAAATAACAACGACCTACAAAATGTGACATGTATGGGATTTGGCAACAATTTACTCTTAGGGAAAAAATACTGACAAATCAAATGTAAACACAAGGCATAATTAAAAAAAAAAGCCTTCTCTCCATGTCCAGTGATAATAGTTAATATTTTTGGTATTTTTTTCCTTGCAAGGCAACATATGTTCGAATTAAAAAAAAAAAAAGAAGACGACTTGAATTAAATGTTTTTATTAGGGCTGTCAAAATTAAAGCATTAACTCAGGTGAATACGTAATCCCCAAAAAATTAACTCAGTTAAATATTTTAACTCAGTTTGATTTACTTAAAAAATAATTTGCATACTTTACAAATATTGTGCCATATTAGCTGTCTTTAGCACGTCTCAGAACAAAACACTGTGTTTAAGTTACCGCTGGGCCTTGCAAACCAACACTGCTGGAGTGTGGCGCTTGTGGGCAGTTTTGAGAAATGTTTCGAAAATAAATGTCTGCAAAGATGTCTCCATTTAGATCGGATTCAAGAATCCAAGAAAGCTATTAGAACAGTCTTTGAATTAAATATACTTAATATTTGGTGATTTTGCATCAATTCCAAGATATTATTCAAGTAAATACCTGTTATAAGCTTGGCAAAAAATAGTAGTTGAAAAATGTGATTAATCATGATTAATCATGGAATTTATTTGGGATTAATTAGTTAAAAAAATTCATCACTTGACAGCACTAGTTTTTATTAAAAAAGCAAAACAATGATTTTCATGAAATAATCATTTGTGTTCCGATCTGCTTTTGGAGAATCATCAAGAGGTATGAGTTATGGGGGTACTTATGGTATGATGACGCCAAAGTTTTGGGGTACACAAGCCAAAAAAAAGGGAACCATTGTACTAAATAAAACAACAGATTTTTTAGTTTGAATGTGCAAAATGGGAGTATAAGTGGTAAAGAAAAGGGCATATGGTCAGATTTCTGTCTTAGGATCCTATCCTAGACACATTAACTGAAGGCTTGTGAACTCCTAATGTGGTAATTACAATTGATGTCAAATCATTTAATTTTCGACTCATTTGCCAAGACGAGAATTGACTTTTCGAAGGTCGTTGATTTATATGGTGCTTGTTCGTAAAATATTTGAGTGCCCTCCATTACTGAATTATTTGTCTTAGGATGGATGGACGGATGGATGGATCTGGAATCTTTTGGAAATTGTCCGACCAAATTCCCTGCTTTTCCCAATGCAGCTGAGGTTAATTTATGAACAAATTTTACACTGTCTGTTAGCTACTCTCATAATTCTCTCATTTCATTTTCATATAATTTATTTCTATAAATCTGACATTTCATATACATGGTGGTGATAAAATGAGAGAATCATGGTAAATTGACTCAAAATTTGAAATGATTACAGCCATGCCGTAACTCTCAGGGCAAAAACACAAAGCGTTTGTTTAGGGCCACAACTGCCATTTGGGGTCACATTGATTCCTGTGGTGCAAAGCATGCTACACTGCATGGACATTTTATGGCACAGGCCGGCCCTGAGTCAATCCTACCACAGCGTCTTTAATAAATACCCGAAGACTTATACTACGGAAGCCTTGTGTAGGGTATTGAGTCTCAAGAATCGATTGGAACAGGGAGTATAATTCCCATCAATAATTGCAGATTGTAACTCAATGATAATATCTTGGGCTTGTGATTGATTCAAAACTTTACCCTAAATTAAAGGATAAAGTATGTAAAAATGTAAGTGCAACTTTTCGGTCCATCCGTAATGAAATGTCGACTAATGCCACTAAAAGTTTCTTGCAATCAATGATTTTTAGTCACTTCAATTATTGTAGAACAAGTTGGACAAAGGCTACTCAGAGTGCCCATATATCATTGGAAGTAATGTGCAAACAAGCTAACAAATCATGGGCCAATAAACCGCGGCACGATCATCGTCGTGAAATACTTAAAAAGTATCATCTTTTGGAGTGGGCCATTCTATATAATGTTGCAGATTTTAGGATAATTTATGACGTACTGAAAGGTCTAGCAAGTTCTAGTTCCCTTGGCTGAATTCATCAAACAAAGAGACGGTAGTGAGCTCCACTCTCAGAGGTGACTGAGCAAATCCTCTGCGTAGGAGTGCTTTCAGTCTGTCAACATGATCGGTAAGAGGTGGTAAGGAATGAAACAGAATGCCAGAGGAGGTTAAAAGACAAACTACCTACAAGGCCTTTGTAAAAAAAAAAAAAATGAGCAGATGGTATATAAATAACACTTGCCAACACAATAACATAAACCTTCTATGCTGTCATTGTCTTCATGTTTTTTCAATCATGATTTTTCTTGCGTTCCTCTTAACTACTGTTAATTACTCTTTATAAAGCATAATGTAACATGTTTGAAAGACTTAGTGTCTTACTATTTAAATATATCTTTAAAATATTTGTGTTTTGGACAATTCTGGCTTTTTTTATGATTTTTCAAGTGTTATGTGAACTTGGTCTGTCCCCGTTCAAACAAACAAATCTAGATTCATAGCCAAAAGGGGTGGCACCTGGAGGTTGTAAGGCATCGGGTGAAGGTGGCAAACTGCCCATGAAAGATTGTGCAAAGGAGGTTACATGACGTGTACAAGTTAACAGTGCCATGTATGTTGAGCTATCTTCCGCTGCAAGCCTCGATCAATTGACAGCACGCAGAACATAAGTGGAGTCAAAATTGGGGCAATAATAATGTAATACAGTGAAACTTCATGTTACTAACGCAATTGTCTCTGTGTAACTTGAAACTTTCAAATCAAGGTAATGTTTCTTATTGAAATTAATGTAAATGCAATTAATTAATTCCAGCCCCCAAAATAGGTTGTACTACTTACTTTTTGTTTTTTTGAAAACACTGTTTGGTTAAGAATATGTATAATGGAAGCTGTAAAGAAGTACTATCTTACAATTATGAAGAATTTATACCCTAAAAAAAGAACATGACTATTTTGGCTCATTAACTTGGAGGACTACAGCTCTTACGTTGTAAAAGCGTGTTCTTCCATAGTAACATGGTGAAATTCCTACTCAAGTGTTTTTTTTTTTGTTTGTTTTTTAATTATGCATGTTTATTGTCCCTTTTCTTATGGGCAATTCTGACTGTTAAGTGCTTTATTTACACACAAATTCCCACTTCTGCATTCTGTCTGTTGATTTTGTTTTAGAATTTTGTTTCATATTTTTCCTTGTGATCCTTTGGTGTGTCTTTCGTTAAAGCTCATTCTGTCCACCTGTGCTCCCTAGTGTTGCGCAATCAGCTCTCTCCAATCTTTTACATCTTGTCCAGGTGTTCATTGTTGTCTCATCAATCTGTATGCATTTAATTCACTGGTTCCTTTCAGTCTTGTCGGTTCATTGTCCATGTGAGCTGTCTGTGTCTCCTGTCGTGTTGTCAAGTAACTATTTTTCCCATGTCAAGTTCCTTTTTCTAGTATTTGTTTGGTTATTTTGATCCTTGTTTTGTATTTTGATATTTTTGATTTTCCTAGTTCTTTGTTAGTCATGTTTTTTTTTTGTTTTTTTTTTGTTTTGCTAATTTAACACTTTCTGTTAAAACCACTCTCTGCCTGACTTCCCTGCATTTGGGTCTTCCACCTCAATCCTCCACCATGCCGAAACCAAAACCTGACACATTTATCCATATGTGTTGTATGTAGATGGAATTTCCCTGCCGCGACAGCATTCAAACTTGTTCTTCCAATGACAGCATACAGAAAAACTGGAGGCAAAGGGTGTAATGTTTGTTTTCTATATTGTCTAGTTTGAAAACAGCTAAGTTACAAAGCAAAACACAAATATTTTTCACGATTTTGGGGTGGCTAGTGGCCCTACCAAATGACGTGAGATTGTTTGAAAACAAGATAATGAGCGATGAGTAAAAACTTTCACCCACCAAGCAACACATTTTGCTCCAAAATGCTTTGATGGTCTTGACGTTTTGTTTTGCCTTGCACAGTTTCATTGCACGCGGTGTTTGGTGCGGGAAAGCAGCTCCAGATTGTAACAAGGCATCCTCCGTGTTTTACAGGAGAAGTCTTCTTTCTCTTTTCTCACAGCCCAAATTTATGCTCCCTTTCCGTTAAACGGAACAAAATAGGCAGAATTTAATTTGAATTCATTATTGAAATTATTGTACTGTGACATGCCTTCACAGGGAAATACAAACTCCCCCAAGTTTGTGTTGCACACCACACCGAAAACACACACATGCAGGCCTGCAAGGTTACTGGAATGCCTTGTAGCTGATTAGACTTTGATTTGCCAAAATCAAGTCACATTGCAAGAGGCCGAGCTGGAGATTTTAGCCAAGTACCATCAGCTCTATTTTTACATACGTGAAAATTAAGTTTACAAAGAAATGAAAACAATACGTTCTGTGAAACATAGAGGAACCTTAGTTATGTTTTATGACTTTTTTGATAATTTTAGTGTTTTTAATTATTATTTACTTCTGTGTTGTTTCTGTCAAATGTGTTCATTGTTGTTTCTACGCTGGCATTAGAATACCTTAGTTTCAGGCCCGAATGGATTATTTAGCAAATCTGCAGTGATACTGGATATGTATCATGACATGTGACTCAGGCACTAAATGAACACTTGAGCCGCGAGTGTCAATCCAGCCCACCTTTCTAAGATAAACACAAGAAAACATTACTGCTTGTCAAAAAGCTCCAATTTTCCATTTAATGGCCAATCTACACCAAACGGTGATAATACAAACCCTGAAAGGATAGACTGCACCTTGGCTGGGGTACCACAAAACATCTCAGTGTTTTGGAAAGAACTACATCACCTACTTGAGTTGGTTAGTTTTAACATCACTCAGTTTTTATTAACTTGTTAGGGAAAATCTGTGCCTCCACAAGAGGTTTAGACTGCTGTCATACTTTGCTTTCGTCTTAAAGCGCAGGTGTCACAAACAGGCTATTCCAAGTAAATGAAGTCAAATAATTCCTCTTGACTTTCTCCAAGTGACCGAAACGCTGGAATAGGAATCACTCACTCCTAAGTGCAGTGAGTCAAGTTTTTATTTAGCCAACCGTATAGTTGGCAAACTCCAAGGGACGTTTAGATGATGCCAGTGTTATGTCACTTTAAATGAGAGCTGAAGAGACAGAGGGATGACATTTTTACCGGCTTGGTACTTATGAACACATTTGTGTACATTTGTGGGGTAAAACGTGCCAAACACAAAAACACCAGGAACCAGCACTGTAAAATGCACTTCTCACGCGCCATAACAGACATAGTCAGCTCCACTCATTGTAGCTTGTGTGTGTTCGTATATGTACATGCATGTGGTGGTGAGTGCCATACTTGGCTGGTGGACAAGTGTTTGATGAAGTCATCAGTTTAAGTAAACTCCAGATGGCTGGGCAGAAAGTAAAACAAGTGCCATCTGCAGAAATCGCACTTCTGCTCTGTTCCTCCACCAATTCATCATCATGTAACTCCCCCCCCCCCCCCCCGCCTGCAAACCCCCCTTTCACTTGGCATGGCCATGAGTGGGAACACTGGGAACATTAATGTCATTAGTTAAATGTTTCAGAAGAGGCAGCCAAGCACAATGCATGACACCAGCACTACTTGGCCATCAAAGGGCTACAATCAGTGCTGGCTCACAAGGTGAAATCCTTGAAAAATTAATACAGATAAGGCCAGTGCTATGCGTTTGCAGCAGTCAAAGTTGATATGCAGTTTAATAATTATACTGCCATATTAGTTAAGATATTAGCTATTGTTAATGTGTGCATGAGCAAAAACCCCTTCACCTGCTTAGTGTAGATCTGGTTATATAATATTTTGAAGCTATTTTGAAATAAAGTGATGTTAAAATTAAATAGATAAAACACTTTCTGTCGATGTTTCTTTTTTTAAAACATAAATAAAATTGTTTTTAGACTTTTTAACCAGTCAAAAAGAAACCTACATAAATGTTTTCACTTTGTGAATGTCTAGCCTCCCAGCGGAAAGGCTTTCCACTCACACAACACGAGAAAAGGCTAACAATAGATGAACTTTCAGGCTCACATAAACATTGACGGCACAGAAGGCTACCAGAGTGAACTAGGTTGTATTTGCTGAAATTGACTTTATTTGCGGATACGATCATCCCTGATGTCATTGATCGATTCAATGTTGGTAACTACTTAGTAAAGCGTTACCAACATCATTGGTCATCAGTGATACGACTCCTTACCCACAATTACTGATTTACTAATAAACAATTCCAAAAACAGTCATTAATATTGGCCAGTGCCTGTCAAACAAAATGAAATTCCAGCTAAAATATAGTGGTGTGTTTTAATTATTCTTTTAAAACACAGGAAATTCGATTTGGAAGTGGATTCTAACTGAGATGCTCAACTCATTTTTCGACATTGACAAACCGATCAACGCACAAATGTATGCATTTCATCAATTTGAATAAATTGAACAGCCAATCAATCAAAAGTTTCACATACCATGCTTTCTATAAACCAACAGTACATTTATTTCAATCACTTTTATGGAGAAAATAGATTTTAAAAATTATTGCACTAATATTGGGCGCCACGGTGAATCACTGGTTAGCACATCTGCTTCTCAGTGGAAAGGTTGTGGGTTCGAATCCGGCCTCCGGCTTTCGTGTGTGGAGTCTGCATGTTCTTCTCATAGCTCCAGGTGCTCTGGTTTCCTCCCACATTCCAAAAACATGCATGCTAAGTTCATGGAACACTCTAAATATTCCCTAGGTGTTATTATGAGTGTCGACATCTCTTCCTCACCCGCCCTCGGTAACGGAGGCGGAATGCCCCCGAGCTGGTGGCGGGCATTCCGGTGAGCACAGAATTACTCACATCCTCCGAGCGAGGTCGGCCAGCCCCAGGTAGCTTCTGTTCTGCCCCGGTCCGGCCACCGCTAGAGCTGGTTGCCTGCATTGGTCCCTGCCCGCCTGCCAGCAGGGTCCAGGCTGTGAAGCAACCGAGTTGGTCCTGCCAGTGTGCTTGTATCAAGGATTAAAGTTGCCCTGCAAAAAAAATAAATAAATAAATAAATAAACTTAAGTTGTAAGTTCCAAGTATTTGTATGATCGCTAGAACTCACTGTCATGTTCCCCATCTGCCGTTTTGTTAGATCATCTGTGATCTCCTACCTGTCCAGTTTGCACATCATGTCCTTGTGAATTCACTTGGACTGAATATTGCCTGGGTGGCATGGAGGACTGGTTAGCACGATGGCCGCACAGTGCCGAGGTCGTGGGATCAATTCTGGCTGCGCCTTCCTGTGTGGAGTTTGCATGTTCTCCCCGTGCCTGCCTGGGATTCCTCGGGGTACTTCACTTTCCTCCCACATTCCAAAAACATGCACGGCAGGTTGATTGAACCCTCTAAATTGCCCCTAGGTATGAGTGTGAGCGCGGACGGTTGTTTATCTGTGTGTGCCCTGTGATTGGCTGGCAACCAATTTGTGTACCCCGCCTACTGCCTGAAGATAGCTGGGATAGGCTCCAGCACCCCCGCGACCCTTGTGAGGAGAGGCGGTACAGATAATGGATGGATGAATATTAGCTGATAAACTGCCGCCAATACGGTCCTGTCAGCTTGAATGCGTAAACAAATGCACACGGGAATCAGTCACATGATGTCCGGAGTCTATCGTATTGCGGATACCGCGATTGACTGATAAATAAACAAATGGCAGAATAACGTGGAATTTAATGGCCTCTGATAAGCCCTTTGGCATTAAGCTAGCGGTCCCATAGAGCAGTTTTGCAGCAGTGAAGTGACATAAAGTTCAACGAGTGGCAGAATAATATGAAATGATTAAGACCTTTAAGACAAAAATTTTAACCAGAATCGCTTGTGGGTTGGTCACATCATGCCAAGAATGTAAAGTGATTGACAGGAAAATCAACAAATTTAATTTAATTTCGTATAGGCCCTATTCTGTTATATTGAACTTGTATTTTCTGGTATATATCATTCTAAAAATATTTCTCATTATATTACTTTTTCATAGCGCTAACAGTTATTATCTCCTCCAGTGGAAAATTAAATGCTAAAAGCTAACACACACAATCATCTACAATTTGATGAAGAGTTCCCCGTCCAGGTCACATAAGTTATAGCACAACAGAAGAGCAAAACACTTTGGTTGAACCAAGAATCCCAGACAGTTAAAAAGCATGAGTAGTTTTATCACCTCTTACCTTCTACCAGCAAGTATGCCTATTAGAAATATTGAAGAAAGTACTGAAACAGAAGCTCGTAAGAGCCATGGCTGGAAAAATGTGAAATTCCACTACTTTACAACTGCATTATGGCCAGGAAAAGGAAAATGCAATGTGAATATTGGGAAACTTGACTCGATTTAAGTTATGTTCAATGCAAGTTCAGTGAGTTTTGTTTTTATGATGGTAAATGAAGCTCATTGTTTGGCTGTAAGGGTTGGATTTCTTAGACTATAGAAATAAGAGTTTGGAAGACCCATGAGAAGGGCCCAGCCGGTGCAGAACAGATGCATGATGGGGCAAACCAGGCCTGGTGGCGATTTGCAAAGAGACAAGCCCCCTGTGTGGTGCAGGACTGACTGGGACACTTTGCCTCGAGCTGGTCCCCCACTATATGCCCGACCCAAAAAACTTGTCCCTCATCCTACATGGAAACCAGTTATATGCGTTTTTTCTTTTGTGTGTGTGTGAGTGCGTGCATGTGTGTTCGAAGCTAAGACAGAGTTGGTGCTTGCACAGGGAACTTATATAATTTCCTACTAACTTGTCAAATATCACAAAAAGTCTTTGAGTGTTTAAAATCTGATCCTGCATCCTCCACTGGTGAACATCATGATCAAATCCAAATGTTCCAGGATCCAAGAACAAAGCTACCCAAGCCCTTAAAAAAGTATTTGTGCCTCCCACTTGTCACATGCATTTTTTTTACATTGCCCCAAATGGGTATTAAACAGATGTGTTTAAACAAATATGAACCATATGCAAGCAAATCTGAAATACTAAACTCGTTAAACAGGTCCTCAAGTGGAATATTCTACCTTATGGGAATTATAGTCGAAGACATACAGCGTGCCTAGATTTTGGAGTCATGTGGCTCCAGGGAAATTGAAGTTCAACTTCAACATTGCCACTGATGCAGAATCTTCGCTTTCATATGGTTTTAAAACATTGGGCCCTACACATCACTTAAACTGTGAGTCTCAGAAGAAAAACAGAACCAATCACCTTCGCCACTCGGAGGTGTAATTAAGACCGCAGCTGGCAGTTCCCATTACGCCATCCGAGTGAGAAGGCAGACCTCGCCCATAGTACTATGAGCCCTCCGATTCACCTCTCTGCCCGACGCCTTTTCCTCTCCTCAACACCTGTACATTGTAAAGACGCAGCGTGTCAGCCAAAAAAAGCCTGTGGTGAACATTCTGATGACTTTGAGCGTGTTTGTTGCGAAACACTTTTGGCGTTAACACACCATCTCCTCCCGCCTTTGTGTACATATTCACATTCCGCCGCGCCAACTGTTTTTGCCAAGGCCAGGTGGGGGGGGGGAGGTCCACACGTGGTTTTAGGCTCAGTAAAATTCACACCAGCCTTTTATATCTGACAGGAAACAACATGGAAATGTGAAATAATACAAAACAGGCAAGTGGCACAAATGCTATGGGAGCGACAAAGCATGGGGCAGTGGAATATAGTGAGGGGTCATCGCATCTGCCTCTCACTTATATTTGTTTGCCCTTGCTCTAACATCACAGAGCAAAAGCGTTACGTTCAAGCAAGAATTTCAGTGTTGTGCCGCCATTATGAGTTTTTGCGCGCACCACACCCAAGGCACACTAGTCGCTGGAGGCGAACTCTCTTCTGACCAAGATCAGCCGTCTGACCGCAGAGAAGCCTGCTGTAAACAGTGGCCAGGTTACCGCACAGACAACACACACACAAGCGCACCGCAAGAATGATCAGCGACATAACTCGCCTCCAGATGCATTCCTTTCGACTTTATTGAGGCATTTAGAAAGTTTGAAACAAGATCAAGTAAAAACGTAACATTGCCGGCCAAATCCATTCCAAACGAGCCAGCACTCAGACCTCAGCCAAGGCGGCCCAGTTCCCTCATAATCCACATAATCCCTTTGAGAGAGTGAACACCAAATTAAAAACTTTTTTTTACCATGTTTCATTGATTGACCCAAAATGTCCCTCAGCCCTCAGTTTCCTTGGCCTACCTTAAAAAAAAAAAAACACTACAAGGATATTATCCTACAAACGGACAAACACACCCTCGCTAATGAAAACATCACCTCATTGAAGGAAGTAAATATGGGAAGTCCGACGTAATGTTTAGTAGAAAAACAGAATAAACAGGTTTGTTGGTGGTGTGATTTGCTAATAACTACAAGTTTCAACTTTTCCTGCTGTAGCCACTGCAGGTGCTGTAAATACAACATCGGCTGCAAGCCAAACGTGCACCCGGGTCACAGTTGTTATTCCTCCAAGTGGCGCTGTCAAACATAAAAATGACCGTGCATTTTGTTGCTCCGTCTCTTTTTGTTCAAGCGCGTTTGTTTAAGAGTTGCTGTCAAAACATGGAAAAAAAGACAAATGTGGCTAATTAAAAGAACATATTTTTGGTAGTTTCTGTAATAGATACCTCATTGTGAGGTCCGGGTGGGGTAATTCTTTCTTTAGCCTATCTCGGTTGTTGCTCATATTGAATGTGACTCCTGCAATAGTGGCAGTTTCGCGCATACACAGTGCAATAAGGGAAAGCACATTCTTGTAATTAACATGATATAATGTACTCAGGTGACACAGACATATAGAAAGGCAAAACTTCACACTCCAAATTAAGAAGCTGATGGAAAGACTGAGCCCCTGTGAGTCATCGCCCTGGAACAAATTGCAGCGATACACCGTGTGCAAGTCTGAGTACACCTGCAGCACCTTCATGCTGGCCGCTGAATGTCCTCTGCATGCGTGTGTGAGAGTGATTCCTGCTCTGCTGTGTCAAAATGCAGCATGTTCCAGCTGACTGCAATTAAACGGTAAACTGGAAATACTTACCGTTGATTTAGTTGTACATAAATTGCTCAAAATGTGTTCCACTGAGGAGCCACTTAGCTCACCTCTCACCACCCAGAGCGGACACACTAATGTATTTTTATCTAACGGCGTTTACCAGTTTAAAAGTGCCTCTTTTCACCTGTTGCTTTCTGTTGACGCTAACATACTACAGTACAGACCTTTGGCAAGATTGAACTATTTAAAAAAATAAAAGGTGAAAAAATGCTGTATTTGCCAGTTTGTGCGAATATATTAATGCAAGCAGCAGTGTGTGACTGGTTTCACTAAGACACAAAGAGAAAATGAAACAGAATTTTTATCAAGATGTCCATGTAAAAAGAAGACCCTTCAACAAGGTTTCAGTGAAATAAGTATCAATGTATATCAGTTCTTATCAAGATAATTCTTCTTGTCCCTACATGCTTTTACACTAGAACTGAAAAACAAATACACATTGACTGGAGGAACCAAGAATTGAGGTGAGAGAAACCTCAATTTGAAGCATTTTTTTTTCTTCTTTATTATATGATCCAGTAAAACATCATAAATCCTCTGCATGGGACATAGACTGCAGAGACTCAGTGAGAGATTTATATCCCTTTTCTTGTTTTGAATCCAATATCCTCTCCTCTCCGGCCATCCTCAAAATGGTTTGGCTGTGAAGACCCAGTTGAGGCGCTGAGGGAAAGCGTACGCATGCACACACACTCACACACGTGCGCATGCACGCACACAAGGCCTGAGTGACCAGAGCAACAAGAGGAATGTAGCAAGTTGCGCCACATCCCTGCTGGACTGACAGTGCGAGCTAGCGGTGTCCTCCTCTCCACCAGGGAGGATGAAAGGGCATCAACTCATTTAAGGAGCAGAAGGAACGCCCGGAATTAAGAGTAGGGGAAGCGCTCCAACAGGGGCTTGCCTGAGAGACGACCTGGGTTCACTGAAAAAGCCACAATGCGAGAAACAAAAGAGGGAGAGAACTTCAAAAACATGCCTGGACCAACACCTGTGATCAGTTATGGTTGTCAAAATTAGAGGGGTACTAACACGTGCTGGCCTGTAATAATTCATAAAAAAGCACAGCAAGAAGGAAGCTTGGTAGGTTCACTCAGATTTAGAGCAAATGTGTGCGTGCGTGTGTCTGTCCATTGTGTATGTGCATTCTTTATTCTTAATTTGTAAAGGGGGCTCTGTGCGTACAGTTAACACCTCTACATACATGGGTATGCATATTAACAGATTTATTTGATTTATTTTTTTAAGATTTTTTTTTTTGAGGGGATCCTCCTACTTGGAAAACATCTTATGTTTATCAGCGTTTATCAAAAATTTTGGGGGTTCTAATTGTTTTTTAATGCATTTCAGTGGGCATCAATGAAATGCTTTTTTTGTGCTTTTCACAGCCAGGACTGGTGCCTGTCCCTTGCAAATGATTTTTATGCCGACGCGAGCCTCGATTAATCACTGTGTGCCATGTTGCGTGTTCAGAGGACGTTTTAATAGTCCTGTACTAATCGCATCAGAAAATTTGGTGGCTGGAATTTGATTAAACTTTACAACTGCTGGAACCACATTTGCGATTAGTTTGATATAACAATTCTGTGTGACGAATATCATTGTATTTCCACATCCATCTTTGTCCTTTTAACACTTCCGTTCATGCATTTAGTCAGTCTACCACAGCTCAGAAAAAAAAAGTCTATGTTGACGACGTAGGAGAGATGCTAATGGCAGAGGTTTTAGAAATCATCCATAAACATGAACTCATTTCCTATTCACACCCACTTAATGTAATTTCTGGACTAAAAAAAACACACGATTCAAAGCCACAATAACTAAATTTAGCCATAAAAACAGATTTGTGCATAAAATAGCCCCTTCGATAGAATAGCCGCGGGTCTCCACATTATTAAATGGGGTATTAGCCAAACTATATATAACGGGAGGCGCTTTTTGCTCTCCTTTCTTCAAACAATGCCGTGAGCGTACTGGAACCTTTCTCAGATTTATGTGGACACCTGAAGCAACTTGACAGGTGAGCTCGGACCGGGGTCGCTATGTAGAGATGTCTGTATATATTGCGCGTCGTAAATTAGACGCCACTCAAAATGCTTATTTTGGTTCTCAATTGTTTCTTCACATTGCCGCGCGTATCGCTTCTGTATTGTTGCCAACTCTTTATCTCTCTCTCTCTCTCTCTTACTCTCGCTTGCTCACTCACTCAGTTGAACTCTCAGTGAAAGGGCCAGTACACGCAACAACGTTATACGATTTCATTCTGCTACGAGTGTAAATATTTTAATTATTTACATGCGGTACTTGTCCCAGTTTAGAACAATTAAAGGGATGGATGAAAAACACTTTTGCCCTTGCTTAGTCTGTTTAAAAAAAAAATTCATCCTCCTAACAACGTCCAGTACCGATGGACATTCCATTACATCCCTCGGACGAAATCCCCATCTCGGTGTGTGTGACATCATCAGAATACACAGAATGCGTGCTCATTGTTGGTGTGGAATGGCAAAGTTTGAGCATGCGTACACAAGGGACAGACTGGAAAGAATCACAAAAACAATTTTAAAAATCTGACACCATCAGAGGGAAAGCAACTTTCTGATCCTTAAGAGAGTGGGAGGAAGATGTTTCAAAGTTAAATAAAATCATACTTTCAGTTGTACTGCGCATTATGTAATATGCATATGTTCCATATGCCAAAGGGGTGATATGACACAGTGCACCATGTACCCCATTTCAGAGTAGTGGGGGATAATAAAAAAGTTGGAATGGGGCCAATAAGCACTGAGGTGGTTTATTTAAGAACCATGAAAACATCATTTTATGGTTCTTATTGCACGTGATTTATCAATCTGCTGAGGTCAAACACTAATTCTCTGTGTGCACGGCCAGGCAGAAAAAGAAATACACAAAAGCTGCCAAATAATAGGGTGGAAAATAATTCATTTTAATTTGGTCATGTATTTATCAGCATAGTTTTCCTTGAGAAGAACTAAAGTAAAATCTTAGTGTCCCTTGTGCAATGTGGTTGACAGGTAGAATCTTTCCGTTTGAATCATCCCGAAACATGAACAAATTCTTCTCAGCATTAACAAAAGAAAAATATCAAGGACGTTTTCAGCACTATTGCCATGGTCTGTTTAATTTTTTTAAAGTGTCACACCAATCGGCTCTCTGACCCAGCTTGATTTAACATGAATACTGTATGTTCCTAAACAACTTGTTCACCATTTGTTATTCGGTGGTGGGACGGGCAAATCTGTTGAAAAACAATCATTATTTTATGAAATATATGGCAATAATTCTTTCAATATGTATTAGTGTGTTTCTATATGCCCTATTCAGTACTGAATTCCATTGCACTGTCTTATTTATTTATCTAATTTATATATTTGTCTGTATTATTGTTGTATTGCACTGGAGAGGGGAGCCCTCTAATCTCGTTGCACACTTGAGTACAATGACAATAAAGGGATTTCTATTTCTATTTCTAACAAAACAAATGACAAAACAATTGAGCAGAGCTGAGAGGAGGTCTGACCTGTTCATCCAAGAGTATTTCTAGTAGATAGTGGCCCAAATCCCTTGTTGTTTAAATTACAAAAACACATGGTCTTGTGGTTTTGGAAAAATTCATACTGGAGACGTGAACCTAAAAGACAAAACACCGTCAAAAATGACAGTCACCTTCTGCTTCCTCCTCCCGTGCCCACCAAACCCAGAGCTTTGTTCCTTAACCATCTCTCTCATTCCCTGCCAGTTTCTGGGAAACTCCCAGCATGCTGTCAGTTCCTGAATTTTAATTAAAAAAAAAAAAGAAAAAGAATGGCGTTCCCACGGACAGTGTGAACGAGGAGAGTTGTCGGAGCACTAAAGTTGAGGGTAAATGCAGAGGATAATCAATGTTAAAGTTGAAATCCATTCCAATGTGTTTCTCTAAAGTGAGTGGGAGGAATTAAAAACAGCTGTGATCATGAATTGTAATGACTGGATTATTTCCAACTACCTTACCCTCACTCGCAATAACCTGTGGGCATTGGGCCCACAAACACTAAATCAAACTGCAATGTCCTCGCACGTGTGTTTGTGTGAGCGCACAGCACTTCTTGTGTGCGTAGAGATAGCTGCATGGATGCCTTACCTCCCTCTCCTGACACAATAACTCTCATGCGCTGAATGGAGGGACAAACATTCCAGACATGCCACATGTCGTGGCTGCTGGCGAATCATTAAACTGTGGAAGAGAAACTGCAGGATACCCTCTTTCCCCTCTGTCCCCTCAAATTACCCTTATTCTTTTAATTGATGTTGAACATGAAACAAGTTTTAACCCCATGAAAGGGAGGGGAATGGAAAACCGCACGGCATTTAAAAGTAAGTGACTATGCTTGATGTCCCAACAAGGATGTGAGATAACTCCTATACATGGGAAAAATATTGCCTCCATTTAGTTGTTGTCTGGAACAAAACAGTTTGTGTTTTCACAAGGAAAGAAAACACACCAGCTCAAACCTTCAATAAGGAAGGTGAATTAAAAATGGTTGATGTTGGGTATCTTAAAGCTTGCATGCCCTCAGGGCTCACGATCCCGCCTCTCCACCCCCCTTGAAAGCATGACCGTCTAAGTGCCTGAGGTGTAACACCAAGGAACCTATTGAGAGACAGGTGATGTGCAGAACAAAGAGAGGATTCAGCACCTCTGTGACACAGTGGGAAAGAGATGAGTGATTATTAGGCCCACCAAGGGCCTCGGCAGACCATTTAAAGTCAGCTTCCTTTGATTGTGACAGTGTAATTGTTTCACAGAACAATCATGTTGAGCACTTACCTGGGGCAGGGGAAACTGGACTTTCATTAAAGTGCGGGATCATCTCCAGGCTGCTCTGTAATTGGGACTGTTGTCTTGTTGGGTGACGCCGTCATGCTCGTTCCCCATTACTCAGAGGCCAGCTTTTGAGCGTGTGAATGTGTGTAAAGGCGTGCATGTATCGCACTTTGACTCTAGACCAGGAATGGGCAACTTAAATATTCCAACGAGTCCCATATTTTCATCAGCGCTACTTGGGGCTACATGGGACCAGTCAATTCCTAACCAGATGTATAACAAAAATGCAATTTTGAATTAAAAAAAATATATCTTTTTTTTTTTTTGAACCAATGTACATCACAGTATCTCTTTGGTGAAAAGGTCTCTCGAGCATCAATTTACCATTCCAGGATGGCACAAAACTGCTGAACAACAAACCAAAATTTTGTATAGGAAATAAATTGGTGTATTTTTCACAAAGTTCAACTCACTCAAAAATGTAATATGCTTTAGGCAGTAGCGAATACTGAAAATTCCCTTTTAATTGACACCAACTAGGATTGCATTTGAATTTTTTTTTTTTTTTTTAAAAACCCTCAATCATTTAAGAGACGCTGATGACAAAATTGATTGGCTCCCAAATAAATAAAAAGAGAGAAATAAAAGAAAAAAATTGAAAACCTCCCAATTGGTGACTCAACGATATGCAGTCCAGTGTAGTAAGAGGAAACATGTTGATAATCCCCTCCCAATTTCAGTTATTCGAGGGGCCGCATTCACCAGTTGCTCTTTCCTGTGCTCAAATATTTCAAATATGGCTTTAAATCAAAGTAAAAGTATTTGGATGCAATAAAGTAAGTGTCTTCACATTGCTAATTTTGTAGATTTTCTAACTGATTTATTAGAAACCTAACAAAAGTGCAGGATTACAAATCCGATAATTGCCCTGAAAAAAGTCAGTACGATTACATGCAAGCAATAATTGGGTTATTGACGAAGTATTTTTCCCTCTTTTTTTTTTTGACAACTGTCCCAGTTTATGTGAACAAATCATTTTGCTGATTGACCAAATTGTGGGTTGCTACTTTCTAGTTTTTGTTTTTATTTTTTTCATCAAGGACACATGACTGCAGTCTTGTGGTGGTGGTGGCCCTCTAGGTAAAGATCGGTCAATCAAAGATTAGACGTGAAAGAAATATTGGGAATTGTTAGGAGAGTTAACGCATCTTTTTTGCAAACAAAGGCCAGATGAAGGTATTCACATTTATTTTAAAAGTCTGCTTTGAATTGATTGAATGTAATTTTTCGGGTTTCTCAAGTACACATAAGCATACCAAGTAACAAGATGAGAGAGTAAATCAAGCCAAGCAAACAAAGAAAAATAAACGAGAGTGGGAAGTCCACTCACTTAATCCTGGCCTCCTCCCCTAAAAAAAAAAAAAAAAAAAGTGAACGAGCCCTTCTGTTTGTTTTTGATTCAGCAGGCTGCAATGACACAGTCTGCTGGGTGCTCTATTGGCCATGTGGTCTGGGTCCACAGAGTGTGGCTGTGTGTCCAAAGGATTGAGCTGATTTGATAATAAACCGCAGGATGAAGAGAAAGGACATGAGGACTGCATGTCTTTTTTTTTTTTTCTCCTTACATTGTTACAAAATTCAGGAACCTAACATTGGATGACAACTAGAGTATATTGAGGAACTTCAAAAGTGCTGACATCATCTAGGATGTATTTTATCAGTAATCAAGGGAGCTGTTGTGCTTTTTGTTTGTTTACTAACAAAACAAAGCACATGCCACAGATATTTTGTGTCTGGCAGTGAAGTACTATGCATTTTGAAGCATGTTAGAGTAGAGACGTTTACATAATACTTAATTTGAAAACATAAATTGTAGTTCAATAGCAGAACAATGCTTTCATTTGCCAAGAAGAAATACATAAAACTGAGACAGCGACACAAGAACCTTATTCAGCTGTTTACTCCTGCATGTCCAAAAGCAGTGTTGTTATTATTGGTAAAATCGTTTTGGGCGTGCCCCTTTGTGTGTAACGTAATAACCCACCCCCAATCTCAGTTATGTGTTCACAGCTGAGTTCAAATTCTATATTTTTGGTGTCAAGTGGCAGCAAGCTGCAGTGTTTCTCTGCCTAAGTTAAAATTGTCAATTTTAAGAAATTCTTTAACTTTCTTAACGTGCTTCAATTCATGTGAAAATGTATTCACCGGACTCTTCATGTGAACATTCATCAAACAAGATCTGATACAAAGTTTTGATTGACACTGTCATAGAGAGGATAACTGGACACAGCAGCCTCTGGCAACATTTCTTGGATCAGGTTGTTATTTTTTGTGGCTGTTTCTTCATTGTGGTTTTTATCGTTGACTGAAGCACTGAGGATGAGCATAATTCTCTGGAGAATGTCGGTCACTGTCAGAATTTGTTCAAATTGCTGTATTGTAGAGTAAAAATTTAACTAAACCCTGTAATCGCTTTAGAGGTACATTAATTACAAATTTTGATTTATTTTTAGATTACATGTTTTTTATGTGGGGAGGAAGACACCGGTAGTCGAGGCCTCGCCCGCATTCCAACTGGTTGGCAAAAACAAGCTGAGAGACAGTAGGTCTAAGTTCTGGTACTGGTAGTGGAATGTGAGTTTGGTGGATTTGATAGATGTGCTGGCAGACACCATTTGGCGCTCCACTGTTATGCGTGGTGGACATAACTGTATTTCATTCATAAATAGAGCGTGTATCGAGCCCTCTGAATCATTGTAGTAATACATCCCCCCAGTATCCAAGCCGACTATCCTCACAAGGGTCGCGAACATGCTGGAGCCTATCCCAGCTGTCTTCGTGCAGTAGGTGGGGTACACCCTGAACTGGTTGCCTGCCAATCACAGGGCATACATAGACAAATACCATCGGCGCTCACAAACGCACCTTGCGGCAATTCAGGGTATCCATCAACCTACCATGCATGTTTTTGGATGGTGGGAGGAAACCAGACTACCCTGAGACAAATATCCAGTTCCCATTTATTTCTGGTTATAGATTACAGTGGTGTAAAATTGCACTACATTTCACTTAAAAGTTGATAATTTACTGTATATCGCAGCTTTTACTACAGACTAGGAACGCATGCTTTCAGTATAATGCCGTGTCATTCTTCATTAATCATCATTCTTGCCATATACATCTTACAAACCAAAATTATAGAGTACATAGCAATAGGCAGGAAACTATGACGCATTTCCTCCAATCTTGATTGTGGAAGAACAGAACTTAAGTCCCAAGTTAAAATGTTGCTTTGTGCACATCGTTGTTTAATATGTTGGACAGTGACAGTTCTATTGTTACACATCTGAGCTGATCAACCATAATTTGTTACCACCATGGCAATGGTCCGCACAGACTGACACGTGGTTGGAAGAGGTTCTTTGCTTGTTAGAGTTAATGTCTGCCGGGGATATAATGAGATTCTGTGAACCAAGTCAGCGCTTCATTAAATCTTTAGAAGGTTTTCGCTAAGGGAATGAAATTAATATGTGTTCTCATGCTTCTTAATTTTTGGCGCATGGAGTCCTTTTCTGGCTATTCACATATGCCAAAAATGTGATTTTTATTGGATATAATGGCTAAATTGTAATAATTAAGTCATTTATAGTATAAAGAGCCTGGTTATACGGTATCAAAAGTGTGAGTGTGAACTTGGCATGATACATTTTGGCTGCGTGATCCAGCCATCCTGTGCCAAAAAAAATTGTAATTTAAAACAATTTCCCTGCTCTTCAACAGCACCTAACCACTTGGAGTAAGTTAAGAAGCAGCCATCCACATGAGTTTAAATTGCATTACAACTACTAAGAAACCAAAAATGTCTCAAGAAATATAAGTCATTGGGTATTATTAGACAAAAGTTTTTTTTGGACCCATGCATCCCTTTTTTCTGTTGCTTATCCTTATAATCAGATTCAGAATTTCCTTTATTGTCATTGTACTCAGTGTACAGCGAGATTGGAGAGTTCCCCTCTCCAGTGCAATACAATAAGAATTTAATTAAATATATCACTTAAATTAATTAAATATTAAATAATTAAATCATAAACAAATATAAAATAAAATAAATAAACCACATCATGTTGTAGTTCTACTAGGTAAGGATAGTTGCGAGGAAAGAAATAGTTTTTCAGTCTATTAGTCTTTGATTTGATGCACCTGACGCGCCTGACAGAGGGCAACAGGTCGAAGAGTTGTGAGCTCGGGTGAGTATTGTCCTTGATGATCTTGTGACCTGTGCTGAGGCACCGGGTGGTGTAGATGTCCGACAGAGAGGGGAGAGGGCAGCCAATAATCCCCTGCGCTGTTTTGTCTGTCCTCTGGAGCCTCACTCTGTCTGCCTCAGTGTAGCTGCTGTACCAGGTGGAGACACAGTAAGTCAGCAGGCTCTTAGAGGACTAGTGGTAGAAGGCCGGCAACATCTTGCTGTCCCGGTTGTATTTCCTGAGAACCCTCAGGAAGTCTAGACGCTCATGGACCTTCTTTTATCACTGCTGTCGTGTCGTATGACCCAGAGAGGTCATCGGAGATCTGCACTCCCAGGAACTTGAATGTGTGGACCCACTCCTTTGATGTAGAGGTGGGGCGGTACAGTCTTGAGCCTTCTGAAGTCGATAACAATGTCCTTGGTTTTTGCAGTGTTCAGCTGTAGTTTGTTGTCCTCACACCAAGTCGTTAGTCTCTGGACCTCCTCCCTGTAAAGCTCTAAGGATCACAGGTAAGGTGGAGCCGATCCCACTTCAGTTTGAGAAAGAAGTGGCGTGCTGCACATGCTGGACTGGTTCACATCGGGCACATATACTGTTGAACAGGGGTCCTTGATCCAGTGCACTGAGGGCCAGTGTCGTACCTGTTTTCCATCTCTCCCTGGTGCAACACACCTGATTCAAATGATTTGTAAATCAGCAAGGTCTGCTGAAGCTCGATAACAAGCAGCAGGGAGAGGTGGAAAACAGGCAGGGTACCGGCCCTCGAGGAACAGGGTTGAAGACCCTTGCTGTAGAAGAACAACCAATCACAGTGACATTCCCAGCTATGAGCAATTTATAGTTCAAAGTCATGGTTCGTGCAAATATTCGCCAAACGTTAGCCAGCCTTTCGCCAACAGTTTTAGTGTGTTTTCTTGTCGCAAGGAAATTTTGAACTTTTGAACGAGCAAATGTATGTCTTTACTAACAATTGCCACAAACAATTAGCGCTGTTTTGTTTTGGTTTGGCTGAAGGAAATTTTGGTGCATCCAGTTGTTAATTAGATTTAAAGTGACTCAAATTGTTAAATGAATTACTGTCAACTGGGGAAATTTATAAATATAGGTGCTCATCATCTGAATAGCCATGATAGCCAACATTGGCGTTCTGAATCATTTGACTCAAGGGCAACATAACCGAGAACTAATCCTAAGGCAACCCATGTCATGAACATTCAATCAGATCAGAATCTTCCAATCCTCACAAAATAACTCCTTTCCTCCAAGTAGGAGGTGCACAGTTTTAGGACTGTACCATTTCACCCTTCCCAAGTTTCCAGCCTGTTCAACCATATATTATTTTGCACTGAGCTTTACTGAGACTAACACTGATACCTTCCCTGCATCAGTGTTCTATCTTACGCCATTAAGTACCTTAATAAGAGCCGTTGTGTGCTGTGATTAGGTCGGAACGCTTAACAAAATTTGTCTGAGTCCATTTGAGAAGAAAAAGTTGCTCAGTTGATTAAAAAACACTTTGTCGACAATCTAAGAAGGGAAGGTTTGTGATGGGTCTGTAATTTGTTCACACAAAAGCATTCTGTGTTCTCTTTTTTGGAAGGTGCTGGATGGCAACTACTTTTAGGGGTTTAGGAAACTCGCCTGACTGAAGTAGCAGTTCATTTTTTTATGTAACTCAGCACAGATTTCACAATAGTTTTTGAAAAAGTCAGATGGCAGTGAGTCAAGACAGCTTGTTAATGTTTTCAGCTGCTGAAACAAACACATTTTTATTTTTGTCTTTTTACTCAGAATGAGACTCAGCATTGCTTTTATGTTTTATGTTGTTTGCTGTTTTTCTGTTATTAATTTATTGTTTTAATGGGCTGTTTTTGTAGGTCTCATTTTTACTCCACTGGCAGCACTTTGTTACAGTGATGGTTGTTTTTAAATGTATTACAAATAAAGAGAGTTGAACTGGAGGATGGATTATCCCGCATGAAGCACTGGACGGACATGCAAACCGGACAGTTGCTCCAGTGGAGAGTTAAATCTGTATCTCAAACTATGATATCTAACGAAAATATAAACAAGCTAAGATAAAACCACACGCATATAATAGCCAACAGCACACATTAAACTGTGGTTTGGATAGTTCAGAATATCCTGAAAGACCTCCTCTTTAGAACAGAACAGCTAAATTAATAAAAAAAATATATATATATATTTCCATTGTGCCTTGTTTTGGATGACAGAATTGCAAAAAAGAAGAAAAATAAAACCAAACACATATTGTTATAATTTCTCTGTGGAAAATGTATCAGTACCTCTGGACATTCATAACATGGTGCACAATTGTAATACAATGCATGAATAATGTTTCACAATGCAAAGATAAAGTGGATAATTATTTAGGACATAAGTGACGGAGGTCACAATAATTTTTCTCATATTACTCTTTTGCCATGTGTGCACAGGCTCCTGTGTCATGCCTTCCTTCATATGAGGAATTCTTACCAGTTCCTATTCCGCAACACAATGGGAAGCGTTAATAGGTCCCCAAGGAGAAGCACTAATGGGGACCCTGATGGGATGGGTCCCCAATTTCATTGGAAAGATCAGTTTCCAGGTTCTCCTCACCATCATCTTACCTCTGCTGGCCATTTCTCACATCCAATGTTTCAGCTTCGCTTCCTTCTCACCGTAAATCTAGAGAGCAGCAGCCCTAATCGACATGAATTACCTGCACTCCTCCTGGAGGAAGTCCAGTCACTCATCAGTTGCCTGAATGGACTGTTGCGTGTGTGAAACGGGAAATTGAGTAACGATAACAGGAGATGAGCAGATAGAATTCTCACACAATACCGCCGTTCTGCGAGATAACCCATCACCGCTTTCCTCCCTCCCCAACATCCACCTCACCACAGAGTCCCCCAGTCTCTGTTTATAAGTGCCTGAGCCCCACGAATTTAAAATAATAAGATCATGTTTCCAGGCAGGTAAGTGCATTCAGACTTGTTATCTGTGATATCGCTGGTGTTTTGGCCTTCTTCTTTGCCGGCTTTTCCTCATATCCCCTCTCGGATCCCTACCTCTCGCTCTCCATCTCTGTGCCTTTGGAGGGTTTCTCATGCGTCAGTAAAAATGTACAGTGATACACAATAGGTTGCATTATATACTTTGTGAAAAGCGGTTTCTGCAGCATCTTGTCATCATTTGAGCGGCGGCTGCCGTTTGAAGTGCTCTCGAGTTCTGGGCTCAGCATACAACAGTGACGGCTCGGCTGCACAACACCATATTATTTACCTAGATGGGGTTAATTGCTGAATAAAGGAATGGTTCTTTTCAGTTGACCATTGTAAAGCGTTGCCCACCCCTCTTCCAACCCATGCTCCCTACATAGACACGCACTGTACAGCTTCGCAATTGAACACTTGCTCATTATATATATATTTATATATATATATATATATATATATATTTATTTTTTATTTTTTTTGCTCCCTACATTTGAAAACAGATAGCTCTACTCTGTTCTCCATATTTTGTCAAAATAGACTTGATACTTTGTTCAACCTCTGAGGATGATGACACAATGTAGAAAGAAGAAGAAGAAGATGTAAACAGAGAGAATTAAAGTGAGGTATTGTTGGGGGAACAGAGCTATATTGAAAGTTTGATAAATATCTTGTGTTCTCATTTTTGTGTCTAGTCTTCCCCATGGTTAATTTTAATGCACACGCCATGTTAGGAACGGATGTGACATCGTTGACTGGGCCGTGTCAGCGCTTCTCGTTTCCTCATTCGTCAGTGAGACGCCCCTGGATCCATCGGGCGGTTATATGGCTGTGAACATGGCATTCAAAAAACAGAAAGGATGTAACCTGAGTCACATCCCAAATAGGCTTTCAACTTCGCATGCAGCGGCTGATTTATTATTATGTGCTGAGTCTGACACAGAGGCAGCAAATCAGTGACAGATTGGGGGTCCTACCGTCAGTATTGACTCCAGAAAAGCGAGAATGACTCGGTCATTAGAATCCGACCAAGAAAATTCCTCATTGAATTGCGGAGACAGCTGGGTCAAGGCAGCTTTCAACGGCGCTATGTCACGGCTCCGCTTCTTGCTTCATCTTATGGGATCTCGACAAATAGGTTCCGCGAGCTATTGTAAGCTTGCTTTAATACAACCAGTGCACGCAATTTTTCTTGATAAATCTTACACATTCTTCCGTCTTGTGACTTGCATTCATCCATGCATCCATTATCTGATCCACTTCTCCTCACAAGAGTTGCAGGCGTGCTGGAGCCTATCCCAGCTATCTTAACCCTGGACTGGTTGCCTGCCAATCGCAGGTCACCCAAATACGGAGAACCATCCGCGGTCACAAACACACCTCAGGGCAATTCAGGATCTCCAATCAACCAACGATGCATGTTTTTGGGATTTGAGAGGACACGGGGAGAGCATGCAAACTCCATACAGGAATGGAACCCTGCATCTCTGAACTGTGAGGCCATTGTGCTAACCAGTTGGTCACCGTGTCGCCACAGACTTGTGACAGCCAAAAAAACATGCTTCTGGCATTCACAAATTCTCTTTCTGGTCTGAAAAGCCACATCCACTGAAAAAAAATTTGATTTTAATTTAGTCAAGTTCATTTTGTCGCAGTTGCACGGAATAAGATTTTCTGGATCCAGATATATTTTCCAAGTAGACGACTATCCGACTTAAAAAAAAAAAGTTTGGATCCATTTTTTTCTGTGTACAATTAAGTGGTATTTATTCATTATTAGCTTTTATTATTCATTTCAGATTGTTAGTAAACCTATAGTACGGTGTTGCAAATTTTCTATAAAACAACAGCACACGATTTAATGTGATTTGTTTTCAGTAATCGCAATATGTAGTTAATGACAGAGGAACACAAGGTAAACGGTTTTTGTATGCGGAGACATTTTTTTTCATTGTGCCGAAATATCAAGACTGGCATTGTATGTCATTGACTCTGAGACTTTCGAGTTTACATTTATCTTATTGTGAATAGTGCAAGTAGATGCCATGCGATACATTTATCAGGATGCTCATTAAAATTTAATGGGTTGCTCCTTGGCATACAGAATGGGCAACCCACACTACACTATTTTTTTGGACATCAGTTTCTTTGTTTGTTTGTTTGATTTTTTTTTCCAACTGTATAGTAACGTTGAGCTTTTTGTCATATTTTCTTTCTCAAGCAAGTTTTGAACTTCATCATTAATTCATTTATTTTCCTCATCTCATCAATATGTGAAGTGTTCTACAAATATACAAGCCTGTGAGCACAATCAGTGCAGTTACTTGATTGATGAAACTCACATTGCCTTCAAAATCAGATGACAGATGATGGCATGTGTTGAGGAAAAAAACATGAGGCATGAGTGCAAAGACAGAGAAAATGTTTAATGCTCTAAAGAGGGGGAGAGGGTGAGGTATAGCTCCCACACTTCAGAGCAGGATGGCAGGTTTGATACGACTTGACAAGTCCCAGAACAGTAGCCTCTCCCGATCCCCATTAGCAACAGCCTGACAGTATTCCTCCTTTGAAGAACAGAAAGTCAACACTCCATTTGTGGAGATAAGGTGCAGGTGAGGCAAAATGCATGGAGCCACCCAAAAAAATATTTGGGCTATTTTCGAAAAAGAAAGAAGTTTCAATTAATTTGAACTGCTGATCTTTTCATGGAAACAATATGAATGTCACTGAAGATGTCTCCATAATATGCAAAGATTCACAATTCACAAGGACTATTGTGCCATAAGCTGCCAATGTGGTAGCTGCTCCCAATTTGTGCAAACACATGCACAAACATTCAGATGCAATGGCGTCACACACCTGAACAAAGCTTGGAGGTGAAGGGTTCCAAAACCCTCGCCCAGTGACCTGCCTATAGTCTCTTAAAAAGCTCCCACTCCCCAACTGAGAGCTCCTTTTTGAAACCATCTTCTGCCTGCTCTTCAAACAGGCCTGTATTGATAAACTGAGGGGCCTTTCTCTACCATCGACCTATTAATTATATAGCCTTCATTAACACTGGGCTGATGAATGGCCTCTCCTAGAAAGACGAGTGAAAAGGAGGTGTTAACACAGCACCTGCCTGCACTCATGTGGCCACTTATTAACCAACAATGACCTTCCACATCATAAACTCACTGGCTGGCTATTTGCTGTCTAATAAACAGAGACCCTTATCCTCACCCCCTTCACCATCCAACACCAACGCCTCACTCACCCTCGCCCCCCTTTTTCTGCTTGTCCCCCTTTACTTGAGCCCCTTAGAGTTTATTGTTCTCGAGAAAATAAAATAGAGGCCTGTAAACTTCGAACACCTGGAATCAAGTAAAGCAGGTCCATGGAACAGAAAAAGAGTTAAGTAGCATTGGTGGTTTGCTGCTTGATGAAGTGCCCCTCCACAAAGTATGTGAGGAGAAGACAAAGGCAGCTCGAGAAGCATTTTCATTTTCTCTCTTGACATTGCTCATGGTATTAACTAAACAACATCACAAGACGAGTCTAGTATTAAGGCTGATTTCCATGAAGAGCTGTGAAACAGAGTAAAAGCCAAAAGTATTTCTAAAACACCCCAAACCACATACTATTTATATTTCTGTCCTCGCTGTTGTGAGTACTTGAGGCATTTTGCCCAGTGGGTCTGTAGAGCTCTATACTGGTCATATGAATGGATAGCTCTCAACACAGGACCTGAGTTTGGTAGATCTCAGGCAGACATAATGGTCCAGTGCCAAGCCAGCGTTCAGCCCCTCTGCAGACCAGAGGGAGAAATGGGAGCGAGAGGCCTGATAATGGGCCCTAATGTGAGGACGTATTTATTTCATCCACTGGCCCAAGTAATTGGCTGTCTTTCATTGTGGCCTTGGTTAAAATGTCGAGTGATGGATGGCAGTTTTGACAGAGGTTAGCTGGCTTCTGCTTTCACCACTATTTATCTCCACGAAAGATGGAACCTGTCATTGACTTTAGTAGAACGATCTACTTTGAACCCTAGCCTGATCTAAAACTTCAATGTCCCCTGAAATTAAAACACTACCTGTGCATTAATAAAGCGCACATAAAAACCATATACATATATATATATATATATATATATATTTATATATGTATAGAGAGAGATAGATAGATATATCATTTAGCTGTCTAATTCTATTCACATCCACTCACCTTAAATAGACAAAACAATGCCATAATAAAAGTAGTAATAGGTACTTGGTCTGTGATGGCACTGCTCTATTATTTAGAATAGTATTTTCTTGCAATAATTGGGTTAATATAGTAATTGCATTCCATGTTAACATCCAAAGTCCTTTGCTCTCCTACTCTATGAGCACCATGCCATTCCTTGGCTCTCTTGCCTGTGAGTCCTTTCACCTACACCGGACAGGGGCTCTCGAGGACCGGACTTGGGCACCCCTGACCTACAGCTTACGGCCAATTTTTGTCTGGGTTCATCAAGAATGCCTCCCCACCTGATGTTTGTTTTGTGTGGGTCCACCTGCTTCCCCTCCATCTTGGCACATTCTCTGACCTGAGAGGTGGACCCAACCATCACTATGAACAGGGCGGGGTCGCCCATTAGGTTACAACTGAGACATGTCTGTCCTCTGCTGCCAAACTACCTAACCTTTCCAGCAAAATAACTGCTGTTTAATGTGTTCCATAAATCTAATCAAACAAGCCCTTCCCTCTCATTACTTCTTTTATTTCAGTTGTGCTCCCTCATGCCACGCCAGGCACACTGTGCCAGGACAGCTGAAAAATCAAGACCTGGAGCCAAAAAATTGAAGAGCACTTTTAAAACCTAAGGTGGTCGCAGTGGATGTTTTTACCCGAGAAAGTATTTCATGCTCTGGTATCCTTCTGCTGATCCCTTGATTATAGTCACACAGGTTATGGTGTAATTCCTAAGAAAGCGAACAGAGGGGCTCTGAGTATGCAAAACATTCTGCTTTGTAGGAATAAATCAACCATGTGACAGCTTTAAAATTCCTCAGACTCTCCCAAACTAATGTTACTTTGAGGAGAGGAGGCTGTTGCGGCATCCAAAAATAAATCAGTTGCATACTTTTATGTCTTTGTTTTGTGTATGTATCGTGGATCTTTTCATTTCCCCCTCTCCTCGCCTTTCTGGAGTTACAGAGAATCTGCCTGCATGCTTCAAAAGACAAGGCTGCGGGGAAATTAATCGAGACAAGCAATAGTGTTGATTACTCATTGGCCATTAGATTGCTTTCAGTACGGTGGCTAAGCCCCCTACATCATGAGATCGCTTGGCTGACTGCAAGATTAGGGAGCATGCTTTGCTCAAATCCCCCTGCTAGCCTCCCCTCACCCAATAACCCGCAACCCCCCTCAACCCCTCTGGGCCAGCCTTTCCCTCCCTGAAAACGTTCATCTGGCTCCCCTCAGGTCAGTGAGGCAGCGCAGCAGCAAGACAGGTTGACTAGCTGTGCAATCCTTATTACCTCATTTCCTTTGACCACAGTTTTACCTCGTTTTCTTTCGCTAGCGCAGGAACATGTTTTATGATGGTTATACATAGTTAATGGCCCCTATGACTTAATTGTTTTTAGGTCAATTTGGAGTGACAAATTTAACTGAACCCAATTGTACTACTTGCTCCTTGGAATCCATTTAGCGTGAAAGAGGGCAGCGCTCTGTTTATGATTTTAGCAAGTCGTGTTATATATACAATCTCACGCGCATATGCATGAAACACATGGGTAAACACACTGCCACACATCCTTGTAGTTATGGCACCCATGTGGGCAGAATGAGGAAAGGTAAGAACCAAACGTTAAATAGAAGTCACATGACCAGTTTTATGCCCCCGTTTCTCACACTGGCTTCTCGAGCTCTGACAGGATTCCGGGGAAAAAAGTAGATTTTCTTCTTAAAACACAGCAAAAGTGAAAAATTCCCACAAGGCACTTAATGTTAAATAGTCCTTCTCAGAGTCTCTTGGCAAGCTGAACCCAAAAACGTACAAGTGAGGATTTATAGCTTTGAGCCTCCTCTTGAAAATAAGCTTGGACTTGAAAGGTGGCAAAGCAAAGCAGAGGCAGGAAGAGGCATAGCGTTGTAGCTTAAAGCTCATTACTCTCTTTCTCGCCGGCACCTTGCTGAGTTGAAAAGGCTTGGCGGCCTCTCACAGACACGTCCACCAGCTGCTAATCAGGTCAACAGCGAATCAACCAATCTTTTAGATTTGGTCACTGATGCTTACAGGTTGTAAAAATACTTGCTTTTGAGTGTCATTGTGGTTTACGGTGATATAGTTATTATCATTCACAACAAAGAAGAGTTAAACACGGGGCAAATTCCAGGGCATCAGTTATGAATCTATTGTCGTTTCTAAAAATATAAATAAAAGTTTATCAAGGGATTTTATACACATAGTACTATTGACGTAGAAATTAAGCCTGAGAAATGTTGAACTGCTACCTGCAGTTAACAAAATAAAGTTAGCAAAATAGTATCAGTCTTAAATTTTTACATTATACTGTAATTATATCAACAATAACAAAATTTAATAACAGATTTAACAGATAAATGGTGGGCCATTTTGCATCACAACAACCGCACAACTATTATTTCATGTAGCTGACACACACACACACGAGGATCAACTACATCAAAGTTTGCACATGGCTTCCTTGTCGCTAGCAGAAATACATATTTTTTCCTTGTTGAGCGCTGTGTCAATCGGGTGCACTGCAAAACTGCAGAAATACATCGAGGCATTCTGTTATTTCCCACTAATTTTAGTAAAGTAGCGGCAACATTAATGTCCACATGTTCGACGATCAAAACAATATTTGTCTACCTACCTCTGCTACCACCTTGGCCATCCAAACTCTATAGCCTTAGATGCAAGAGATAATTGAGGAGGCTGGCTGTGCTCAGGCGAGCAGCTCTGTGTGTATTCCCGCTGCATTGTGGCAAAAGAGGACAAGTTCAATGACATCTTTCATGGCAAACAACTCAATAAAACACTCACCTCCAGAATCTCCACATTGTTTCCTACCAGCGCCTATCAGAAGGTGGGCCTGCTCTGAGTACTCGACCCAAACAAGGAAGTGAAGTGAGTTGAAAGTAAATAGGCGCTCGCAAATGTGGGCTTGAATGTCCGAGCGCCGACAAGACAAATGTGTTTGAGACGGCACAAGGGCCGCGGCAGAAGGGGTCGGCTGAGACCGGACTGAGAGTGACGAAACTCATACCATGATTCTTTCATGCGAGCAATGATATGCACTTTCGGACATAAAGATTTATGATCAGATTTGTTTTATGTAGGTGCTACTGTATTGTATGTACACAGTGGAGACTCGAAAGTCAACCACAGGTCTCTTATGAATTGTTCCAATCTACATTTTTCCTTAAGAATAGAACAGAAACTGAATTATGAAGTTCATAGAAAAAAAAGCTGTTACCATCATAAAACCTTTAACGAACAAAAGCACTTATAAAGTTGTCAACTGTCTTGTAAAACTTGAAAATAAAAAGAAAAAAAATGTGAGCGTTCCTCCTTTTTGCATTATTCTGGGCATCACTCTCCATTGTTACAGAATATACTATAGTACTATTAGTAGACACACATACACACACGCACAACGCCCACACACAAACCAAAGACAAAGCAAAACATGGCTGGGGAGGAAATTCTTAAAACTCAGCTAGACTTGCAAGTTATCTGGCGGTCACCCTCATGCCAGTGTTTCAAACTCTGGATTTTTGTGTGACTTTGCACGAATATTTTGTATCAAACCCAGACGTAAACCTTCAGGGGATCCACGCTATACTGTTGGTAGGATATGTGTTGCCTTTTGGACAGCAATGCTTAAAGTTCTGCCTTTCATTATCCCAAACAAAATATATATTTTTTTCAATTTTATGAACACTATTATTGATTTTCAGTCAAACCCACAACAAACACCACTATACCAAGCGGAATGCAAACATCCCCAAAATAAAAAGAGCTGAAGAATAAATAAAATATGAGAATAAGAAGAAGAAGAAATCTAAAAGTCACAAACAGCCTTAATTAAAATGCATTGTTTGAGGTATTCCATTAACGGCATCTATACATCTTCAAACTCTTGGGCTTTACTCCTAATTACATAGGTTAATTTTTACAGTGTAAGACATATTGCTATTTCTAAGCAAGGAATGTATGGAGGAGACCTCAATCTTCCTCCTGGCCTGCAAGAGTCCAAAGTTAATCAAAGTTTTGCACTTGGTGTGGGCTAAAAAGTACTCCGGATATACACCTAAAACACAAAGCTTTACAAGGTTCTTGAATCTGTGTGATTTTGCCCAGAGTACAGACAACAATTTTACAAAAAGATACCAGCTTGGGACATTCCCATTCTTTAATACCTAAACTCCATGCACACATTCATTGTCATGTGAGATAAGTGCTTTATACAGAAGTGAAACTAGACATTTTCCCTGCGTATGTCTTTGCGCAATATTGGCAAGGCAAGATAATGGTGGCACATGTGAAACCTGTGATTTGATGAAATGAAGTTTTGAATTCAAAATATTGAACATATCCCCAACTTGGTGAAAATAAAAAAAAAATAAAGAACATTTTGCAATATTCATGCAACATTAAAAAAAATGACTAATCTCTTGATTGAATTTAACAATCTTGGCTCACTGCTTGCTAAGTTTGACAAAAAAGGGATCACATCATCTGTATATAACGATATTTTCATAACTACCAGTGTTTATTCCTGATAAATTGGCGTTGGCTCTGACAGACATGGGTAAAGGTTTTATGGCCAAAATGAACAACAGTGGGAGGAGGGGGCCGCCCTGACAGCCAGGTCAACCAATTTGATAAATTATTTGTCTAAACACTTGCTGTAGTGTTTCTACACAACAATCCATCCATCCATCTTCTGTACCGCTTCTCCTCACTAGGGTCGCGGGGGGTGCTGGAGCCTATCCCAGCTATCTTTGGGCAGTAGGCGGGGGACACCCTGAACTGGTTGCCAGCCAATTGCAGGGCAACAACAAAAATCCTATGCTTGAAAAAAAAAGTCTACCAAGTGCATATATTGGCAACAACTTCAACAAATAGGGCCATTGAATCTATGAAATGCTAGTTTAGCATTTAACGATAATAACGCTGTCTCGCTGATATTTTATTGAGAATGAATCACATTCAGGCCACTTCTAATATTATGTATTCCCTGATGTACGAATCCATTCTGATCACTATGCACCAAAAAAGGACTATGTGGGATGCAGCCTTTTGGCTAGAACTTTACACGCCATTATTCCTAAAGATACACATTTTGTTTTCCCTTTGTCATAGTTGTTTTTGCTTTCGTGCTCAGCTTTGAAACTTGGACCTTACATATGTTGTGATTCATGATGCTCTCTGTCACCTAATTGTACATAGATCTGTGTGAAGACAAAGAAGAACCTGTCTAGACAGATATGGCAGCAGTAAGACTTTAAGCCATTTAGCTAGGAGGACAAAGATTATTTTTTATGATTTAAATTTTGTGATGAGACAGGCCATAGACAATTACAGTATCCACATTCTTTCGGGGGCAAATCAGGACATCACAGGTGAGAATTAAAGCCTCCGTGAGGTACACATCATGAAGACATAAGCCATTAATGAAAGACCGTCTGCCTTCTGACATTGTGACTCAGTCGTTTATGTCTGTTTTCTTTAGACAGAAACTAATACAGTGTAACGCATCTGAGAAATTAGTTTAGCACTGGACACTAATACTGAAGTTGGGATGATTAGTGGAACATTCACTACATCAAAGTTCAGATGTCGGCTTTTCCCAAAGAAAAGCCCTCATGCAGTGAGCTCATTCCTCAAATTCCAAAGAGGAGAATGACTGAGTCTTGCCATTGGCTCATTTGGCATGACTGACACTATTTGCTACCATTAGCTGGTAGTATCCAGTTGACCTCTGACCTCGGAGCAACCTTAAATTGTGTGGTTTAATCTACATGGGAAAAAGGTTGAAGAACCTCTCTGCCCAGAGCTTCTTAGATCAATCAACAATTAGTGAGGTGAAACAATAGTGGCCATATCTCCAGGGCTATTGATCATAATATACTTCTTTTTGTCCAGCCTGGATGAGTGTTCTGCTTCAACGCCATAGACAATCAACTCTTAACCACAGTGTTTTGAAGTTAGCACACAGACAGTACATCCCAGGGGCTCAAATCTTTAACTCATCAGACTAGCGTGAGAATAAAGAAACAAAAAGGCAAAAGCACTCATCTGCTTCATATGGAAACCTTTATATGGACAAGTCGGTCCTTTAATTGATCCACACTTGTTTACCAAACCTTCATTGGCCAGGAGCTGTGTTGGAATAGGCATAGCATGTGTAATACTATAATTAAGCAGTATCAGACAAAAGTGATGTTGAACTAGACTGAAGGTTTGGAAAACAAAAACTAAATCACGATTATTTTTCTAGTACGTGTGATCATGATTATATAATTAGGAATTCGACCAAAATTTGGGGAAAAAACAAAATCCCTTTCGAATTGCATAAAAATGTGTCGTTTACTCTGTTGTTATGCATGATGTCATGCCAGACTTGGTCATATCTTGTGAGACTTCAACAAATCTCTAAAGATGTCAGCATATCCAGTGAGTCTTCAGTTCAGTGTGCAGTTAAAGCATGAGTCGTTAATAAGATCCAGACGCAGACAATGTCCTATATAGAGGCAGGCCTGTTATTAAATTATTTCGAGCATTGCATGTAAGTGGACCATTGACATGTTTTGGAATACTTATCCATCCATTCTCTGCTTCTCCCCACTTTCGTCACTGGTATACTGGAACCTAACCCAACTGACTTTGGGCAAGTGGTGGGATCGGAATGCACCCTTGAGCTTGTCACCAACCAATTACAGGGCACATACAGTATACACAACCATTTAAACTCATATTCACACTTATGGACAATTTAGAATCTTCATTCAACCTACCATGCATGTTTTTGTAATGTGGGAGGAAATCGGCGCACCCAGAGGAAACCCACAAAGGCATGGGGAAAACACGCAAACATCACACAGGAAGGCCAGAGCCCTGATTTAAACCCACAACCTCTAAAATGTGAGGTGGATGTCCTAACTAGTTGGTCATCGTGCCACCTTGATACTTAATGTAGTCTAAATTGCACATTACATCAAGGTCAAAGTTTATTTATATAGCACATTTAAAACAATACTAAACATGTCCCAAAATGCTGCATATATTGAAGCTAAAACTATGAAAAAACACAATGGAGAAGGAAAAAAAATACAACAATATAATAAAAGTGTCCAGTTCAGTTCGTGTTAAAAGCCAGCATAATAGACTAGAAGAAGCAAAGCTTGTGTTGTTCAGAGTGAGCTCATTACAAAGCTTAAACCCAGTGATCTCAAACACACTTTGACCTCTGATTTTTAGCCTTAAATGGGGACATGTTCTGCAACTGGAGCATGCAAATACAACATGTCCGTCTCAAGAAATTAGTACACCTGACATGTATTAGGTAGCATTTTGACCCTCCACATTGAATAACTGTTGTGAAAGGGTTAACAAAAACTATATCTAACACTTACCTCCTCTGCACAACACGCCCATTCCGAACAAAACTGTGGCCAAGGGCTGCATGAGGTGAGGAAAGTGAAACTAGTAGAGGAAACAGAGGAAGGTCCTACATCCAATGGGAGCTATAAGCCCGCCTACCAATCAGAAAGTCAAGCATACTTTTTATTTAAAAATCGCAAGTTTGTTAATCGATGATTTGGATTGGACAACAATAATATCGGTATATGCCCGAATACATTAAAAAAGGTTTCAGGAAACAAAATAATGCTTGTAACCATCACCATAAGATGAGGTTCCAGTATACAAGATACAGAACCACATATAACCAGGAGTGTATGACTTCTGGTTCAGACGTGTTTGCAACAACTCTCGCTACACTGATGTGTTCTTCCATATGGAACCACTCCACTAAGCAAACTGCAAGGGGGCTGATCACCACAGTTGGAAGGGGACGTCCCTCTGAGTAACAATAATGAAAAGAAGGCTAACCATACGTCAACTTTGCCACACTACAACAGCTTCAATTTCTCTCACACACCCTACATTCATATGAAAACATACCTTTCGCTCCGCTTCCTAACTGTTAAACAAATGCACCAATTTATCATGGCAGGCGTGGAATTTTGTCATTTTAAAGTAACGATTATCAACAATTCTTGGGCTATTTCATTAAATGTTTGCTATTACTTGCAGAATATGCAAGGAAAAGTTCACAAAAGCTGGACTTGCTTTGCAAAATACTGCAAAAAAAAAAAAGAAAAAGTGGTTGCGATGTGATTAACTGTTGAACAACTGAAATCATTCAGAGGCTAAATGCAAAATTCTGAATGAAAATGGAGCTGCTGTCTTCTATGCAATTAGCAGTATAACATGTTATGCTGCGCCAATAGACAAAAGGATGGAATAAAAAAAAATGTAAACATGGAATTACTGCATTTTGTTTACTTGGAAAATGTATGTCAAGACATGAAATCGGAGATAAGCATTGATTAAAGTCAGGCACTTTGAAATTCATTATGAATCCAGCTTCATCATACACACGGTACAAACTCGTCAGGTCTACAAACACCACAGCATTGCAAACTCATGAAAACCAGGCTGATCTACTTTAACCCTAGTCATCTGCAAGCTTGGAGGATGGGTGGCATACCTAAAATGTGGAATGCTCTGTGTGTTCCCCTAAATTCTGCTGATTCTGTGGATTTTTTCTAAGGCAGCAAAACACCCACATCTGTTAAAACAGCCATGTGGGTATTCTGCCCAAACCAGGCCTGTTCTGTCTGTATTTTCTGTAGAATCTGATCTTCAATATCGTGATTGGTCGATATTTTGTATTTTTTGCAAAATCGCTGCTCTATCAATGATGATGATAGGATATGTGTAAGAAGACAGCAAACACAACCTCTTTCACTCCAGGGTCGTTATGTGCTACCATCGTGTTTATGTGAGGATGAAAGTTTAATCTATATTCCAGTGACAAAGGAAAAACATTCGTGTCATTTTTTTTCCTTTTACGAGCGAATATCAACTCTTTAATTATTTGCTTTCATTACTCATATATAAGTTCATGCTCATTCAGCCAATCACGGATGCATCCATCAGGCAGGTGTGTAGTCTAAAAAATAAACCATGGAAATAGCTCTGTTGTTGTAGTAAGATGCACTGAAGTTTTGCTAATTGTTAAACAAGGATACAAGCTATACCTTATATATATATATATATATATTTTTTTTTTTTTTTTGAAAGGGTTTTTGACTGAATGTCAATAAAGTTATTGTCCAAATGACTCACTCAAGAATAGTCAATTTTCCCAACGCACATGGAGACACGTTTAATATTTACGACTGTTGTCCCGACCCTATCATCTGGACAATTCCACTCCACTATACATACTGTACCAGAGTCACTGATGGTGTAGTGGTACACTCGTCCGAGTTGTGTGCGGGCAGCGTGGATTCAGTTCCCACTCAGTGACGGTGTCGATGTCTGCCCTGTGGATGGCTGGCGACCAGTTCAGGGTGTAGTGCGCCTTTCGCCCGTAGTCAGCTGGGATAGGTTCCAGCACCCTCCCGCGACCCTGTACAGGATATGCGGTGTGGAAAATGACATGACATACTGTACCTCAGACTAAATGAGAGACGTGCAACCACAAGTTTTCATGAAAAGTGTACATTGTCGGTTTATCAGTTTTTTTTTTATTTTATTATTTTGGGGGCATGAAAGTAAAACATTCCGAGGCATTTCAGTGGCAGGTCACTTATACGTTGATTTTCACTCGATATATTCAACTACAAACACCTTGTTAATGTCATGTGAAATTCTTGACTCTTGCATTCTTATTTGTGTTACATCAACAACTTGCTGAATTTCCAACTGTGAATTAGAATTTTGCTCATTTTTTTTAATCATGTCTATTTATCTAATTTTGTTCTATTTTTATTTTCACAAGTCTCGTTACTAACTGGGCTAAGATGGGACCTCTTAATTCATATGATGTCATGTGGAATTGTGTGTTGGTATTAAAATACAATTCATTGACCTTTAGCTATTTATGCAAGTGACATATGATGGCATTCAGAACAATGAAATGCTCATCTGCAAGATGTTTAAAGGTACAAATAAATTTAAACAAAATCAACACCTTTTGCCAGTCACATATCAGAATATGCTCCACTATGGTTTCTTATGACTATACAAGTATTGTGTTTAATTAAACAGCCCAAATTTTAAATTGAATATGTTAATTGGTAGTTAACTTGAGACAAAATCCTCATTATTTCAGTGTCCGTCCATACTGTCACGATCCGTCGGCTGCGTCTCCAGCGAGTGGGCGTGGCCCGGCGGCTCCGCTCCGGGAAGCGGCCACGAGCGAGACGCGCTCCCGATCGCCACAGCTGAGTGTCATTAGGACACCACTCAATGGACTACTTAAACAGCCGACGCGGACATACCCGCGTCGGATTATTATCCTGCGTTGCTCATGCTCTTGCTCATGCTCTCGTTCACAGTTTATTCTGCTCGCGATTTGCTCTTGTTCTGTTGTTTGCGTTTTGATGTTTTGTTTATCACCAGCTACTTATCGGCTCGCTTTAAGTTTGGCGCCTCAATTGGATTTTGTCTTCACCCTTTCGTGGTGAGCATTGTTTTTCGGTCTCTTGCGTTGCAAGCGTTTTCTGTTGATTCGTTATCCTTTTCCTGGAGTGACTCGGTCTCCCAGCGTTTTGTGTTTCGCCTATCCGGCGGTTGTACTCATAGAACCCTTGCGGTTACTAAATTTATAGATATCTACCTCATAGTGATTGTTGTGTATTGCTTGACGGCCTCCAATAAACATCCTGTTAATCCCTACCTCCTGAGTCTGCGCTTAAGGGTCCACATACCACCGCTTTCCAGCCTCGGCTGGGAAGCGGTCCTGACACATACTTGTGATGTTTTTCTTTCGTGGTGTGCCATGAGATGGTTTTAATTTAATATAGTGTATACTTTGGCACGATAACGACTGTACTTTATTAATGGAATTTATTAACGTTGACTTCACTTTCTTTGAACCTCGAATTTTCACGTGTTTTATTAAACATCAAAATGTTGTCTATATCATTCGGATGTTACCACTATAATTAGCAACTCAATGTCGGAAAAATTACCATTTTTAGTTGGGATTTCTGTTTGTTTTTTTTTGTTTTGTTTTTTTAGTACAATATACGCAATATATTGAGTACAGTAAAATACATAACTATTGAAGCAATTCCAGTATAGCTAATGACATCCTAAGTTTTGACAATACACGGCTAGAGATGACAAAACGGCCATAACATTCACATGCTTACCATTCCATAACAGCTGGAGACAGTTGCAGTTATATATATATATATAGGAGATCCTGGGATGTCGAGTCTGAAATGTGGAATGGGAAAACTGATATTATGCTTTAAATTAAAGTGTAGGCCAATGATGCCGTAGTTGTTCACAAAAATTACGTGGGATTTTTTTTTTAATAATAAAAAGACTTGGAAACTTAAAACTCAGACCCCAAATTTATGCAGAACATACAAGTTAGAACACAACAGCATTGACGTAAGCTGGGTGAAGCCTGTTGTGGTGTGATGGTATTCTCCGCCTGAGAAAAAAATACCCTCTTGCTCATTGTGCTCACCACTGGGACAGGCAGGTAACATTTGTATAAACGTTGCAGAACGGGTATCATCATTCTGGGCATACCACAACAGCAGGTTCTGCATAGTGTGAATCTGTGATATTTGTCCTGCACACCTCTTACTCGATTGATGATAAGATGGAGAGAAAATGGATGAATTGACACAATCAATCAGGGACCTCTTCATGTGCGGTCAAAATTTTTTGAAATTCCTGCTGGAGGCTGGCTTTTTTTTTCCTTTCCCTGGTTATTCCTCACTTACCAAAGCTTTTCATTCAGAAATTAAAAAAAAAATATCAAAATTTTCACCAAGTTCACACATCTGTTGCTGCAAGCAGCTTTGCCTGCTTCTCAAACCAAAATCACATGATTTGCTAATAGTTGACATAAAGCGCTAAACATTCTGGTGGAATAGTCAAAGTCGACAAGTCAACTAGTCTTCGTCCAACTTTTCCTGACAAATGCTCCATTCAACTATTGTGAATCTGCATAAAAGGTAAATTATATGCATGAATAAGAATCCAAAGTGTGACAACTCATGATAGTCGCACAAACTCCTTATAGCGGCAACTATTCAAAGGATAGCATACTTTTTTTTTTCAGGCTAGCCGAGTGTCCTGAAGGATGAAAACAAGATGTCTTTGCATCAAGTACATTCCTGACCATCCCTCCATCCAGCTATATTACAAAATATGATTTATAGTTCCTAAATACAGCCATGATGTGCTTTAATAAGACAGGGAGCTTATAGAAGAGGACATGTGATTAAGAGCAGAACCTTGATCCTCTTGAGTCAACAAAGAGCGCACAATATGGTTTGGTGAGAGGCGAGGGGGTGTTTTGGGACAGATGTACAGATGTCTTGAAGGTAAGGCTTGGGGATCTTATGGGCTGTCAGACAAGATCCAACCAGCACCAGAGGCCTGCAATCACCCTTTGTGAGGAAAGATATTACAAAACAGACTTGGAATTTTCCTTTATGATGTCTGTTGCACAATTTAAAGAGGTAGTATTTATCTGTTGGAGTGATGAACAGAGACATAGAATAATGCTCAGCGTCTGGTATTTCAACGAGACCTCTGAGAAATAACTACAGCTGTATTTGAACGCTTGATTGAACTGTTTAGAAACCGACTCTTTAACTCTTACACAATTACAATTTTTTTTGTATGATATGAACCAGACTTTACTTTGAGTAATTGAGCGTTTTGGTTGAAGGGTGGAGTCGTCACAATCCTGTTAGTTTGCACACACACATACACACAAGCTAACACACGATATTTAACCTCGTCCCTCTGCAACATCCTAAAAGTAAAACAAGGTTGCGCATTGGATTCAGTTCCGGTTTGTGACAAAAGCACAAAGTTAGGCTGTCTAATGACTGTGTACAACCTGAACTATGGATTAAGAATGACGTCTGTTTCTATGAAAGCAAATGAAATAAACTAAATACATTAGATTGTCTTGTGCAGTTAGAGCAAATAAAGTGTTTGTAGTTGGAAAGCTTTTCTGTTTTGTCCATGGATTCACTAGTGCCTATAGAAGGGGTGTCCTCCAACCTTTTACTCCAATGGATGCACACAGAAAAATCAAAGCATGCTTAGCCATTTGGGATTTTTCAACTTTTATGTATCAAATATGTTAAAAACCAAACCAAGCACTAATACATTGTTTTACATGTACAATAATATTGTTGTGAATAAAATGCAGTTGTAAATGGTGATTGTAATTATTAAGGGGAAAAAATATTCAAAGCTCCCTAACACTGAAAAAGTAGTTGCCCTACTTGTTAAATTATGAATTGACTAATATATATTTATATATATTTGAAAACTGAGATCATTTTCACTGACCACACCCAAGCCTGATTACCTCCAGATCTGTTTAGTCGAGAAATCACTTAAATAAACCCAAGGAAATTAGCCAGAAATTCTCTAAATTGTCAAGGATGTTGAACAGTTGCATTGAAATGAAGAACCGTAAAATGTCTTGGCTAACTTAATACAAATTAAATTAAATAAAGACTCAGCCTCTGTTAGTATTTTTAAAAACATTAAACAATATTAACACAACACATTACACCACATAGACTATCTGCAGTGGCAGAGGAAATTAAATGTTTTTAATTTCCTTCCTTTCTGACTATTTATCTTAATTTTCCTATTTTTACAATTCTGTGTGGGAATGTTTTAGTATCTATTTATTTCATGAGAATGTTTCAAGGAATAAATCACTCAAATTTCAACAATGCCTTCTGGAAACTTGAAAGCAAAACACACATATTGTTTCAAAGAAATGCACGACAAACGTTTTTGTGCTAATGGTCCTTTTCATGTGTTAGTATTTTCCAGGACCAAAATAAACACAAATTATTGCAAATGTCACTCACCATAGTTGCACTTCAAGGAGCTGTGGCTGTTTGTAATCCAATAAGTATTAATTACTATTATGACAGTAACGTCACACTGCAGTGTCATAGCATTTGGTCGCAGTTTTTCTTGTCGGAACAAAAAACATTTCCTGGTTACAATAAAAACTCTGCCGCCATTAAAACTGTTGGTAAACGTCTGGCAAACATCTTCACGACCTTTTGCAATCTTGAACAAACCCTCATGAAAAGTCAACATTCAGGTCGTGCGCAAACGCTCGGCATTCAGTGAGATACGGACTCTACCTCACTCTTTTCATTTAATTAGAATTTTAAGAAAAAGAACGTTAGTCGCTACCTATTTTTCAAACTGCAGAACATCCACTGTGCATACGACCTCATCCTTAGTGAGATGTCACATTTTGCGCGATGGTACACGTTGGCGCAAATAATAAAGGAGGCAGACTCGGACCTCACCTTCACACAGGACTGTGGCGCAACGCATTCACACAGACGTGAGAAAAATCACTAATAGACAGCGAACCATATAACTCCAAGCGTGAACAAGATGAGGCGGTGCACTGAGAAGTACCAGGGGTAGATAACTGGGCTTAAAAAAGTAATTGCATACATTACACTTCCTCCCTTCATAAAATGTTACACAAAAGTAAACATTTTGCATGCATACAGACATGAAAGACACGAGGATATTTTTTTTCTTAGCATAACTTAACGTCTGTGTGTGGGAGTCCATAACTGAAAACATTCCATACTAACGAAAAACGAACCATCCATATATGTAATAGATGGTGTTACAAGTCCAATCTCTTGGGAGGTGTTCTGGACTTGTGGAGTAGTCTGTGGAGTAACAGATACTTTGTCTGGGGCGAGGGTCTCTGTTACAGGTGATGTGTTGCTGGTAGAGGTGTGACCGTCACTTGGGAATGTCTTTGGAGGTGGAGCGCTGTTGCTCTTTGGCCGTGCATCCAGAATCAGATCCACATGACGTCTCCATGTTTGTTCACAGACAGCAACTGTGTATGTTAGCAGTCCTGTTCTAGTAGTTATCTTTCCAGGGGCCCACTTGTCTCCTCTGTAGTCACGTGCCGGGACTTCCTGCCATCCATCTCAAAGTCTCTGATAGCCTAACTTGGCAGGTGGCGGAACTGTTCGTTCTGCATGTCCTTCCATAGGTTTGTAGGCGTGATAATCCATCAGCATTATAGTGTTGTTTGATCATTGTGAACACAATATCGTACGAGTAAGCTCACAGAATTGCCCAACGTTATAAAACCCTTTCCGGGAGGTTGAAGATGGACAGCAGGGCTTTGTGGTCTGTCACTAGAGTACTGCACTGGTACTGGTGAATTACATTTTCAATGCTCTATACCAGACTGAGGGCTTTACAGAAAGTCACAGTGTATTTCCATACTGCACTTGTCAGTGACGTGGAAGCAAACGCTCTTGGACGTTCAGCACCATCTTCCATGCTGTGTAACCATAGGGACTAGTGTCACAAGCTAGTCTGGGTGGTTTTGGGTCATATTATGTGATTAGTTGATGTGAGGATTTCAGTTTTTTTGTCTCTTTGAATGCTTTCTCGCACTGCTCTGTCCACTCCCATTTCACTCCAGACTACTGTGATGAGTTAAATGGGTGCAGCGTCAGCTTTGGGAGGAAGTTGGACCGGTGTTGAAGCGGGTGATGATAACACACATTACTCTTACAAGTGAAGAGCAGCCAGGTAACAGTGACATTAGCACTGTGTATTTACTTATTGCCAACACTGTCAACAAAAATTGCACTGAACGACAATGGCCAAACTGCTTGTCAAACGACCAAATAAGGTATTATCATGTATTTTTATTATCATATATTTATTTATTATATATTTATTTATGTATTAAATAACTTGATTTGTTGTGACCCACTACCTAATTTCCCTGGCATCCGTTGAATAGTTGAAATTAAATTGAAAAGGAGTATCAGCACAATATGTTTTCACTTAATTAAAGCACTGCTGTAGTATATAATAGTAGTAGTCATAATAGCAGTAATAGGCTCATATTCGCATAACAGTCTATAAGAATAGATAGTAGTGTAATAACAACCGCAGTAGTTTTTTATATTATTATTATTGTTATTAAGCTATAGTGTATACAAATCTCTGGATTTCTCTCCACCTTGCAGTCATTATCCCTTTTTAACTTGCCTAAGCTGAGGAGATATTTAAAAAAATGAAGCCTGACCTCGGCTCATTAATGCCAATCATATTTATCAATTATGATATTGTACAGCATTCGTCTTATAATCGACTTGTTTAATGTCTATGTTAAGATTCCATTTAGGTTGATTTTTCTTTTTTTCTGTTTTTACAGCTGTTACAGTTATTAAAGATTTTGTATCTTTGATACATTAGGGATCAGGAGAGTTGGGGTGGGTGAGAGGGCCTGTGGATAAAATTTTACTTGAGGCCCCAATTTGGTCATAGCACTAGGGTGGGACATAAACTCCTTTTTGCACAATTTGCACAAAACCACTAACAAGACGTCGATTGGGCAGTTTTTTTCCCATGACATTTGCCTCCCATCACTGTTCAATTCCTCTATTTTGGTAGCCTGGCCACTAGACAAGCTCTGACATGTCCATCAGTGTACAGGGTCGACCCGCAAATGACTTGAACTGAACTGCATTGGATCGTAAACTCAGATAAAGATGAATTCATTTTTAAAATGCATTCATTTATTTAGTTAATCATAATTAACACTTTAAAGTTCCAACCCTAAATGGAGTATATACATATATATATATATATATATAAAAAAATATATATATATATATATATATATATATATATATATATACACATATACTTTTGGGAGAGTATTAGAAGATGTGAAGACTTATTTGAATAAATTACTGTCAAGTAGCATTGGTGACACAGTATGGCTTTCATTAGGGAGTGAAGTAATTTCCACAGCAAAATTCACAAGGGGAGATGGAACTCACACATCCTTTTCCTAGTGCAAAGTCTGGTGTCTTGTTGACAAATCCTCCTCCGTGTGACTCCTTCTGAATGAAAGCCTGAGGCATGCTGCCATGAATGGGTTTACACTGGGGTCATGGAAGGCCAGGTGTGTCACAAGCAGACACCAAAGGATAACTTGTGTGTTTGCATCAAATGCCAAGGATATGAGAGCATGTCTGTATAAAAGGTGAGTTACACAGCAAATATACAAGCTGCTGTTGACGCTACCTTCAAGAAAAGATGCACTACCAAGAGGCTTGCTTTCCTCACGTGTACCCATTAAATAGACAAATAAGCCCCTCATCCCCTTTAAAACCTTTTTTGTCTTGAAATGAGACAGTGGGAATGTTGAAATGTTTCTCACAAATTCAAAGTATTGGAAATTAAGAATTGATTCAGAATCTGTGGTCTGTCAAATTCCTAAAAAAAAAAAAAAAAGACACAAGTATTCAATGAAATTGCTGTTCACGTTGTTGGGCTGGAGCAAATATATTGAAGCAGTTTGGACACATTTCAGGTCTTGAACTGTGGCTTGTGTGAGCTTGTCACAGAAGGAAAATAGCCGTTTTCGTACAAACCCCAATTCCAATGAAGTTGGGACATTGTGTAAAATGTAAATAAAAACATTGTAATAATTTGAAAATACCTTTCAACATAATTAACTAAATAAACTGCATAGACAGGACTTAATGTTCAAATTGATGAATTTTTGCAAACATTCATTCATCTTGAATTTGGTGAATGTAACGCATTCCAAAAAAAGCTGGAACAGGGCCAACAAAAGACGAGAAAGGTTGAGGAACGCTCATTTATTTTCTGAATGTTTACTGCTAATGTTCTACATTAACAGCTACATTACTTTGCTGTCGCTGTGTGACCTACGTCTTTGCTGCTGTAACACTGCATAGTTCCCCATTGTGGGTCTAATAAAGGACATCTTTATCTTTATCAATCACGAAATATACCATTGCAACAGGTGGACAGGTTAATTGGAAACAGGTGAATGTCATGATTTGGTATAAAAGGAGAATCCCAAAAATTGTTTTTAGAAATCTTGGCCAAAGAGGAAAAATAACGTCCAGATTTGTATCATCGCAAAGGTCATAATTTAGCATCTGTGAGGGCACCATTAGTGCTGAAAGATGCAGGCAGGTTTTGGAGCAACATATCCTGCCATCCAAGCAACGTCTTTCCCTGCTTATTTCATCAAGAAAATGCTAAGCCACATTCTGTTACAAGAGCGTAACTTGCTTGTCAGCTGTCCGGACGATCTCCCCTTGAAAATGTGTGGTGCACCACAAAATACAAGCTCAGTCTGTTGAACAACTCAAGTTTCACAGCAAGCAAGAATGGGGAAAGAATTCAATGACAAACTTTACTATTTAGAGTCCACTGTTCAGAAAAACTTATTGAATGCTTTTGGCAAAGGTGATGTAAACGTGGGAAAGGTCCCTTTGTAACAGCTTTTTTTTTTTATTTGTCACAGGAGTCAGTATTTGAAATACGAACCAAAAGATGTATAAAGTTTGTCTACGTGAAATGATAATTGACAACAAACTGGGGGGAAGAAAAGCAGATCCCAATATATATCTATTGCATGCAAAACGAACGACAAACAAAGCTTGAACAGAAAACGCTGGCAAAACAGAGCCAGGAAAACCAGATTTAAAACAAAGCGCTTGCAAACAGCAAGGTAAATTTAACACCATAAATACACCAAACGAAATGGCGGGAAATCCAGACTCATGAAACAAAAGTCAACCATAAATTACTCGAAGCTAAAATACTTCCAAGAACAACAGGGATTTGAGCATTGCACGAGCCCAAACAGCAACAAGGTCAATAATCCGACAAAGCGCAACAGAAATTGGGGATATGGTAATACATATAAATATAAATATAGTGCTCCGATTGTGCAGCAGTTCATTTAACCAACATCCGAGCATTCATTGTGGGTTCCGTTCCCCAGTAATGATGCCGCAAATGTGTGTGTGAAATGTTGTCTGACTCTAAAATGTGCAGTCGGCGTCATGTATGTGCCTGGTGATTGACTGGTCATCAGTTGGAAGTCAGTTTTGAGAGGCGATGTCGCTGAACAGAATGTGTGGAAAAGAAAATGGATGGAATACGATACTTTACATTGCACTCCGTTATCTATTCTTGTTTTCAATTTAAAAAAAAAAATAATAAAAGGTTGATTTATCCATACAAAAATGTAATAAAAATAAGAAACACAGATAATAAAATAAATAATATTTACTTCTAGTCCCATAAACTAGTGCCCGGTCGTGTTGATTTGTGATCATTTGCGTCCCTTACGCGCAGAGGACCGATAATCCCCTATTTTATTTCGGGGCATGTGTTTCAACAGGCCAGGTCTTATCATCATCAGTATCACCACTGCTCTCTTTCACTCTCGCTCTGTGCGGTCCAAAGTTTTGACCATCTGGGAGAGATTGAAAGGGAGGACAGGGTCCCAATCCAACTAATTCTGTCAGCAAGGCAAAGCCTTTTCCTCATGTCTCTCTGTGAGCGAGAGGGAAATAGATGCAAAAGGCAGAAAGCGCCTGTCCTCACTCCTTCGACTAGTGTCTGCTTACTGCTAACCTCCCCAGGTTCCACATTGCCTCATCCTATATGAGCTCAAAATGGGCTGGGACTCATGTGTCAGGGGTCGCACTGTGGGGATTAGGCTTGGCCTCAAAGTCTGGGAATCGTGTAGATATTCGGCGACATACGTTAAAGCTGTCAAGCTATTCTTGCATGAAACTGTGCCGCTGCAAGGACTGGGAAAAAAAACGCATATTTCTAGCTACTGAACATATGGGCACTTAAAACACATGGCAACTTAAGTAGGTGTAAAGCTGTGAAAGAAACAAGTGGGGTAGACATGTTGAGAGCATCATTGCTGTACAGAGGGGAAAATCCCCTTGGAAGCGCCCCATCCCCCTGTTGTCCTTCCGCCACACACACCTCACAAATCATAGCGGCTTCTCACCTAAGTTCACATTCTTCAAGATTCAACTTCATGGAAAACATATGTCTTATATGAATAGCATTATTCCTAAATGAGTACAAAGCGGATTATTAGCATTTTGTGTAGTCAATGTGTATTCATTATATGCTGTTGTAAACCACTTGAGGGAATTTAAATTGCACCACTGATTGTACTCAGGTGACATTATATTTCAGAAATATTACCAATCTAATCTGAAGATCAAATTGAGATACACGCAAACACACAGTAACTACCAATACTTAAGGGCTCATTTTAAGCAAAAAGTACATTCTACAGTATACAAGGTGTCGTCTGTTCGTGATAGACTACAACACATTCTGACTTGATCACGAATTGAGGTTACGTTGCCCCTGCAGAAACGGAACTCCATCGTAAACCGAGGCCCACCACCCTCCGCCATGTGTTCATATAGTGGCCTCCACTTAAATACATAGCATGCCTCAGATCATTAACTGCCTCTCCCCAAAGTCGTTTCTAGTAACCGCAACACGTAGCATTCCCATTGCGATATAGAAGTTACAAATCTCTGTCAACTAATCAGCAGGTATACTGTACACATCAGCATGTTTACAGAAGCTCCACCCGGGACAAATGAAGGGCAATATGCTTCTGCACCAAGTACGGCGGAGAAAGGTTGCAGAAATGTGGGATAGTACAAATATTTTAAGGAAATATTACAATGGAAAGGAGTCCAAAAGTCCAGTGAAATGAACCAAATCGTAGCTACTGCTTGATGGAATTGACAAATTGTTACTTATTTTAGCTCTCCACGCTTTTTATCTGTTACATTGAATTTTATGACATATCCTGGTGTCTTTTATCTTCTTAGACAGTGTTTTTATTCATAGTGAAAATCTTCTAACCAGTTGATTTATGGCCTGACGACATTTTAACGTTGATGTACTTGTGATTTATGGGAGAGAATCCCTAACTGGGTTTTTAATTTCAAAAAGACCAGATGCCATTTATATGTCTATAATCCCATTCGACTCAGTCTTGCCTGTGGAGTTTCACACAACATATGTCCAAAGTAAACAGACGCGAGAAAGAGCCAGCTTCTAGGTTGCTTTTGAGATGTCCCATGAGTGTCTGGTTGCGTAGAACCGCAGTAATTGTTAAAGGCATATTTTTTCAATGTTCATTATTTCAACCCCCCCGCTTTAATGTCAATAATATGCTGAAAAAATAAATATAACAATTATAAATTTTATCACGTCAGTAAACGCTAATTATATTACTTAGGGCACGCCTCCCATAAAGGAGGCTGCCATGTTTGACCGCCATCTTTCTCCTACGGAAACCTGAAGGAGACAAACCTATGACTACAGCGTGTGCAAACAAAATGCAATGCACTTTGTCACTTGAGGAAATACTAGAAGTTGTTTGTAATTAAATTTTTGCTTGCACCTCTGCGGAAGAAATTAGTGTTGGCCTTTGTGTCAAAATGAACACGCTTCGAGCAAAGTTCATTGCATTCTATTAGTTCACCACTAGATGGCACTAAATTCGAAACACTGTCCCTTTAAAAGTTGGTCGGCAGACCAAGCAAAATCACGACTTTACACACAACTAAAACTCAGTCTTTATCAACAGGTCAAAGGCATATGAAGTTGAAATGGAACTTGTTTAGTAGTGTAATGTCATGACTAAGCATATATTTATTAATAGATCAGCAGGCTTTCTTATCTCAAAATAAGCATGGTCTTGTCATCGATAACACTCTTATTTTTTGTATTTGACCCTGTAATATTCTCACACTTTATCAAAAACATCTGAACAAAGTACTATTATTGCAATGCGGATGACTTTTGGCTCAGGAGTAGCCACAGAGTTGCATAGTTTGTTTGGCAGAGTTTTTACGCTGGCTGCCTTTCCTGACATAACCCGACCATTTATCTGGGCCCGGAACTAGCACTTTGAGAGCGCTAGTGGCAGTGTGTTGGGGCATTGAACGGGAAATGAAGTACACTACCCGTGCCAAGACACATTCTTCCCCCAAAAAACGGCAGAAAAGTACAAAAAGAAACAGAGTTGGTGTACCAAATAGATAATAGTTATTATTTGATACATTTCACACGTATTATTTTATGTATATTCATTTTTTATATTTGCACATCAGCTAAAGAGTTTGTCAGAGACACAAGGTGCAAGTAATTAAGAATTAATTCGTTTTGAGTACAGCAATTGATCACCAGTTTCCCTTAAATTTTCAATCCAACTGTTCACTATGAGTTTATTTGTAAAAAATGGTTTGAGGGACTTTACTTTTGTATTGATCTTTTCTTTTTTAATATCATGCATTAAACTTCACCTACAAATAAAACATCACAATCTGCAATGTATTAATGGTTGTACAATAGGTCTTCAAATTTAAAAAAAATTCTCAACAATGATTGTTGTACATCACTATAATTGTCCCAATGTGACCAGTGATGAGAATATAATTGTGAGCCTGTACCGAATCAAAGGAACACATATTACAACATTCTACAGGAAGTCTTTGGGCTCTATTTTTTTTTAGACAGGTGCACATGTGCTCGGCATTAGAACTGGTTCATCTTCATTTTCGGGCCAGGCAAGTATAGTTTACCATGTTTGGCATTTGGCACACAGCTGCCTTTCTGAGCGTTCTGGCGAATAGAAGACATATTCTATCACACGCTCCCAGCATAAATGCCAATTTGGTAACACAACGTAGACTACACAGCAGGTCTAAGTTGTGGTGCAAGTCATGTAACATGATATTTGTGCATTTTGTTGAGAAGGACATATTTCACACTTTGCGGATCTGTGTGGTGCTTATTTCTTTCATAACTGACAACAGCGCTCATCCATCCCTCTGAATCATTATAGAAATCAACAAATTAATTTTAATATTGTCAAAACATTTTAAAAAGCCTGGCCTTGCCTGTGGAACAAGTATTGCTGAAAGCTGGGTGTGTCACAAATGGACACAGAGTCGGGGGTGGAAGGTGGTCTCCAAGTGCCCACTTCACTGTAGCCAACTTTGCATCATCCGCAAGTGGAGATTTCCTTTCAGTTCCATTGCTCTGCAAACAAGATAGCTGTCTGCACTCCCATAACGGCGCAAACACCCATTTCTACCTATGCACATCTACAAAAACTCCACCCTTGCACGAAGTTAGACCGCACTTTTCACTAGACTGGAGCTGGGCATGAAAATAGGGCTCTTTGTAGGGTTGAGATGAGTAGCTAACTTGGTCTATTATAATGTTTAATCAGATATGAAGCACAGGAAACAAATATGGTATGGGGGATGGGGATTGCCAATTTTGCTTGTATATCTTCATAATACTGTTTATAGTATAGTTCTACCCTTCAGTTTACTTAATCACTTCCATTATCAGATGTGAACACAAATGAAAGGAGTCAGACAGTGCCACCAAAAGCAAAGAAAAATCAATAGGAAGAAAAACAGATGATGAAAAACATCATGGCAAATAATTAAAGCGTAGAATCTTGTCATGTCATGCGATTACTCAATACCCTCGAGAGGAAGGCAGCTCTGTGATCATGGCCAAAAAGTCGCAGCTGAGGAGGAGCGAGTGGAGTTTTCATGAGTAGGCCATTACAAAAAGAGGATAAGACAGAAATGTTTTGACATTGCTGCTATTTATCTTTACACCTGCGTCATCACAGTTCTATAACCTATTCAGGTCTAACAAATAAAACACTTAAGACTCTGATTTTTTAAGTTGGTGTATCAGGATGAAATTAAGCCTCAATGATTGCAATCAAAAAGATGTTTTGTCTATGAGTCAAGTTGCCCTAAAGGAAGCATGGGAGTGTGAAACTTTATTGTGATGCCTGTGAAGGCAGAGTATCTAAATGACACCTTATGATTATTAATTACTGCAGAAGAAGGCACCAATTACTGAAAACACGTCATTCTGGCATTGGCAGACAATCCAGCCAGTGATTCAGAACAGTGAAACTACTCTCACAAGTTACACAGAGAACAGAAAACATGGATGGAAGAAAACATCAGGAAGGCTTGAAACCACGGACCGAGTGACCTGGAGGAAAATTATCCTCCAACGCTGAGAGCATGTTGGTGACTCAAAAACATCATTTGTATTCATGCAAACAACTCAGGTTTACAGAAACAACATTTGTGTTTGAAGTGTGTCGATGCTGTCCAGAATCTCGGTTCATAAAAGCAGTGTTGGGCAAGCTCCTTGGAAAATGCAATGAGCTAATATACAGGCAATTCGACATTAAACGTATCTTAACTACACTGAAATAAGTTAAGCTAAACTAAAATGACAATCAAATTTTTATAAATACAGATTATTCTGCCTTCACTAGTGTTTAGGAACTAGTTTTACAGATAGGTTACAGTTTTTCTAATTCAGACCAGGAAGCCTGTTTACTGGATGTAAATTCAAAACTATAACATACAAAACATTGTGGAACATTAAAATCATTTTATTTATAGTTTGAAATAATATAGACATCAATCAGCCACTGACGTTAGTTGCAATCCCTAAAAAAACGGGATTATTCTACTGCTGTGCATATTGCGAGCTGTGCTGTCAACTTTTCATGTTTGTTGAGTTGTGATGATTAGTTTAGCTGGTGATTATTGAGTTAATGTCGGGGTATACCTGATATCTGTCCTTGGATTTATGCTGGATGTTGACTTGCTACCATGGTATTGCAATTGCTATGTGATCATGAAAGTATCTTAATCGCCACATTATGCAACCCCAATAAAAAAAAATTATTCCCCGCAAAACCACCAATTACAGCCATTCATGAAGTTCAGTAGGGTGTTGCTGCATCCGTCAGTTTTTTTTAGCGGCCTTTAGAAATATAAATAAATGAAAAGACATTATGAAAATAATACAATTTTAATCAATTAATCTAGACAGTTGGCTTATTGACCTATTTGCATAAATACAGGTGTCAAATATCACAAAGTTGGCTCAAGGATTTTTACTCATTCTTGTGCATATTGATTGGAATGTGTGCATAAGCACAGAGGTTAGCTAACTTTAGTGCATGTGCTTTTGTTGTCCAAAAACAGCACATAAGATGTAAAGTCTAGTCCCTAGAGTCAAAGTTTTATGATTTGTGTGCTGAAAAATGTATCTTCAAGACTTTGAAACCAGAAACACGCCTTTTCTTTCACAATGAAAAAAAGAAACAAGTTTTGTTAACCTCGCACAGGTCCCAAAAATATCTTACCAGAATGTCACTGGAAAACCACAAAAAGTTAAACACCAGGGTGGGAAAGCTTGGAAACTATTCCCAGGTTAACGTCTTGAAATGTGCACCTACAGTGTTGGAACAAATAACTTTGTAGAGCACTTAAGAAGGTTCAGAATTAATTAAATAAATTAAATCATTGTGCCATAGTTGGTGTTACAAGTTGTTTCTTTAATTTATAGTCTTTTTTTAACATTGCATACAATCGGAATACAAATTATTGAAGTTTACTGTTCTGTAAGGTTATTGTATTACTGCAACCACAAGGCAATACAAATAGAAGCCTGTCAAACTTAGACTTACAAAAAGTATACAGCATATATATTGTAGGTGTTTTTTTTTTTTGATAACTCCAGTAATTGTTTGCACTCTATGTTGTATTTTGTCAAATGTTTTGTTGATGTGCACAACTGGGTAATGCCCCTTACCAGCATTCCCATTTCAAGACGCTTTCTAGGTCACAGTAATCAAGTGGCAGGTGTGTTCTTTTTGCCAGAGACGACACAATGAGTTTTCAACCGCATCCAATTTTTTTAGTTTGAGCTATGTGCTACCGATCTCATTCTTTATTTCTCTGAAGACATGCTTTTGGGGAAGCAAACAAGTGTATTTAACCTTACATACAAATTCCGAAGAGGGAGCAAGTCGTGCTTGGGACCATCAAGGAGATGTTGGTAAAAATGTCCAAATTACCCATTTTCCTCTACACACAGACACCCCCCCCACACACACATATATATATATATATATCTATATATATATAGATCTATATATACAAAACTTAAGTGGAGTTGAATGAAATTCATATTGTTGGATGAATGTGAGTCGTGTTTGGTTAATGGAGTCAGATAATAGTTAAAATTACAACATATGCATGTCATGAAAAAAAAAAAACGATAGTGCAATATGTTTAATTACTATTTGTATATTGCTCACGTGAGTTCAGTTTTGATGTCAATAAATCTGAAACCATTTGAAGATTGGGTTTATATTTTCAGAGGTTGAAGTGGACAAAATTTGCAATGTGCATATAATATTTTGGTGGCAATTGGTCACTGTTTCAGACACTAGGTGACAACAAGCAGGCTGAGATGGAAAAAATAAACAAGCCAAACTCCAAAAGGGAACGTGTCAGTTTATGACAGAGTTCATCAAAAAACAAACAAACAAAAAAAAAACGCTAAAATCACAACATATTCTTTTAGGGGGTGAATTTTACTGGTGATATAATTCTTACATCCAGATCTGTTACATAAGCGCCAATGTTTAACTCATCCAAGTGTCCCTTTAACTATTAATGTTTTAATGGCAAAACTCAACATGTATAATTAACATTGTGTAGAAGTATAATGATAATCCGGGGAACTCCTGCACTAATACGATTTGATGTAGCTGTGCTACGATGTGCCGCAAACTTTAATATAATATATATATATATATATATATATATATATATCCATCCATCCATCTTCTGTACCGCTTCTCCTCACAAGGGTCGCGGGGGGTGCTGGAGCCTATCCCAGCTATCTTTGGGCAGTAGGCGGGGGACACCCTGAACTGGTTGCCAGCCAATCGCATGGCACACATAGACGAACAACCATCCACGCTCACACTCATACCTAGGGGTAATTTAGAGTGTTCAATCGGCCTGCCATGCATGTTTTTGGAATGTGGGAGGAAACCGGAGTACCCGGAGGAAACCCACACAAGCACAGGGTGAACATGCAAACTCCACACAGGAAGGCCGGAGCCTAAACCCAACCCTGCACCGTGCCGCCGCAATACTAATTATTTAATTTAATTTATTTAAAACATGTTGTTGAATTATATGTTTGAAGGGCTTTTACATGGACCAATAAATAATACTATCCCAACACACTAACACTACCTTGTTCGATGTTCAAAATTGAACCATATTGCTCACCTTAAGTCACACAAATCCGTTAGAGTTCACATGGTGTGATGCGAGACCACAGTGTACCTCAAAGACCTCAGTTGCGCAAGGACCAGATGTGTGTGTGGGGGGGTGGGTGTGAGGGTGTGTGTGTGTGTGTGTGTGTGTGGGGATGGGTGTTGAGTGTGTTTTGCCTTGTCTTTGGCCTATTGCAAAAGAACCAGGACCAGCAATGTTCAGAGAAGAGAAGGAGGAAGAGTAACATTTGTGTGAGAATTTGGAATGTTAAAAATTTAAATAGAGACGGGCACTTGATCCTATTTTGCCGGTCCATCCTGCGACCGACCTGGGCAGCCTTCTGTCATCACCCCTCCGTCCTTCGTCATAAAAATTATCAGCCCGCGTCCCCTTCCTTTTAAAGTGTTTCCATCCTTACTTTTTACATCCCCTTAAAAAAAAAAAAAAAATGAGGGGAGAGAGGCTAACAGCAGAGGTTTCCTCATTCCTGCTTGGTCTGCCAATCTTGGCGGCAACAACAGACAGAGCCTTCTTAACCGACTAGTTGAGTATATTGTGGGTGGACCGAATTGTTTACAACTGTTTAAGTGTCAAGCAAGATAGCATTTAGCTGGCAACTCAACCACGGTCAGTCACCAGACTGACTGACGATGTGTAAACTTTTTTTTTACGGACAACGAGTGTTCCTCCTCTTGTGGGCTTGAATCAAAGGGAAGTAATTCCCTACTGAGTACAAATATGGAACATGCACAAGACAAGCGGCGCTTCTTAATATTCCACATTCGGTCTGAAGTAGTGTATTGGTGGATTACGCGCACAAGAAGGCTGGGTGCGTTTCTGTCAGTGAAATCGGCGTCCGTGGGTTCTCGTCCTGGTTAGGGACGATTACAGCTACGGTACATGTACGAAAACTCACTTTCGTCATTGCTTAATCTGTTCTTTTAAAAAAAAAAAAAATTAAAAAAAAAAACTCTTGTTCTCCGTTCTTCTGTTTTGTTTTGTACGCTATTTATGTTTCACTCCTTAATAATTGTGTAGACTGTTGCTCCATAACATAGCTGCCATTTTCGCAGCTGGGGTCAGTCCCCTCTCTCTGTCCTTGTTTATTTAATACATTTATTTATTTTATCAGTGACATATAAAACAAATCTTATCCCTTAATTCATTCGTTCAAACTTGCGTGGATCAATGATCACTTTCTCTGGCTCTTGACATGCGCCGGAGATTTATGCTCGAAGCCGGGGACAAGAAAAGAAAGAACTCTTGTGATTTTTCTTTCCTTTTCCTCTCAAACTTGATCCCACCTCCTCTGCTCTCATAGTACCTCGCATAACAGCTCTGATCTATGAAAACATGCAAATATGACACTGAGCCCATGATAAACACCAGGTCTGTATTTGGGGTGGAGAGGAAATCAACCCCAGTTCAGGATGTGACCACTAGCTCTGCCCAGATCAATCATACTCCAGCAGTCCTGCGAGTGGGTGGCAACGATATCAGTACAAGGGGGGTAGGGAGGTGCACTCACACACAGACAAAAGCTTCGATACACAAGCACCTATGCACTGAAATGCCTCCGTGGGCACGGCACCCATGAAGTTAACAGGTCTCCCAGGCAGGCGGGATGAGAATGAGCCTTCTGCAACTGGATTCCAGAATCAGTGTGCTGGGTTTACACTTTCAACTCCACCTTCCTTATCTCTCAGATTAGCTCGATAAGAGAATTATGAAGCCAGACGGACATCTAAAGCTTCCTGGGGGGTAAATGATGTGATGAGAGACAGCCCAGAAGGGGAGTGCGCCGCGTCAGAAACATTTAAGCCCTCCATAACATACACACACACACACCCACACACATACGTGTTCTCATAAGCACGGACCCCCAACCCAGGACCTCACTTATTCCTTGTTCCCTCATCCCTTCTCTCATTAAACAGAAATAGAAGGAGTCGGAAACAAAGGAAGAGGGAAGTAGAGAAGGGGGGTTCTTCCAGATATCCACACTCCTTTAACTTCCTTCCTGCGCATTCCAGGGTTTGTGACCCCACCTTCAAGGACAAAGAGCTGAAACACACTTCCCTCCTCAAAATTCAGAGGTCGGCAAAGAAAGTTTATTTTCCAAGTCGCAGGACGTAAAGGGCGATAAATTATCAGGCTGTCAATTGGTCACAAAGCTACTCATTGCCGTGAAGGTACAAGCAGATCTTTTTTCCCCTCCAAGGAGCAACCTTAATGAAAAAGCGGAAAATTCTCATGAAGTATTTATAAAATCCAGATGTTTGATACCCCTTTGCGAAACTGAACCTCAATAAGATTCTAAGTCATTTGCAAAAAACTATTTTGCTAGCTTAAGTAACCATGTTTTAGTTTACCGGTGCTTGATTTATTTTAGAATGTTACTGTTGAATGTTTTTTTTTTTTATTAATTCACGATTGTCCACCCACTTACACTTCAGCCAACTTAGAACGGTGCAAGGTGCCATTCAGTCTTGTGTTAAAGATGACCAACTACAGCTGCACCATGACAAGTGCTTCGCTCCATCTTATGCATTTTTCCAGGGATAAGTCATCGCTTGGACAATTCTTCTGATTTGTGAGTCAAAAAATCAGGTTTGGAGCAAGCTTTACAACACTGTCGTTCCACTGATGTCGAAAAAAGCACATAGGCAGACGTACAACAGTCGTTGCTGTGCCTCTAGACTTGTCCCTACTTTCCATATTTACACATTTATTAAACATCTGTTTACATTGTCATTCATTATGTGCTGTTCTTTTTTTATTGTGTCACAGAAAAAATTTGCAGAACTTTGAAGGGACTTTCTGTTGATTCTACCTGTGCTGCTACAAGCCCAGCGGCCTGAGATGCTTGGTACTAAAGTTATGTTCAGACTTGCGGGCCGTGGGAAATAATTATGTGTTATGGTGTCAGAGAGGCAAGTTCAGTTTAGTGTTTCCCCAAGATTTAGTCTGGCATGGTGTAGTTTTATGGTCTACTTGTACGTATGTAATTTCTTTGTTTTTGTTGAGTCTTTGTCTGATTCTCGTCCTTGCATGGTGTTAGCTGGCGCCTCCTGTATTTCGCCATTGTTCCTCTGTGCTCTATATTTGATTTTGCTCAAAAGTGAATGAGAAATTTTCGGGGTTAATGATTACTTTTGAGTTGCCCTGCCTGTACTTCTCTTTGCACGCTCCCATATCTGGGTCTACCAAACCAATAAGCCCGCACTCCCTGACACATGTCCAGGCTTCCTGCCAGTCCAAACACTGTATGCTAGATTAATTTAACTTTAAATTGGCCATTGCTACGAATGTCTGTGTGTATGGTTGTCATTTCTAAATTTCAGCCTCGTGATTGACAGGTGATCAGTCCAGGGTGTACCGGCCCTTCATGTAGTCAACACAGATGGGGTCCAGCCCTTGACGCTTAACAGAATAAGATGTACAATTAATGGGGAAGGGAAAAAGTGTCTCCATGCTTTTCCACAAGTGAAAATCAACTTGTCTCAGCCTCCATCCATCGCATGATTGACAGCATGATTGCTCTACCACACACCATGCTGACCTGGGCTTAACTACAACTTGTATCATTGCCACCCCTTCCACCTACTGATAGGCAAAATTGCATCCATGGTCCACTGAACTCAGACCTTTCCCCCCTTTTGCCATAACTCAGACCAGTAACAAATCTCAAAAATCATTTATCTTTCAATATCAAGGTGTGGTTCTTAGTATGTTCTTTTAGGCAAAGAGAAGAGCTTGCCACTTTGCTCTGGACCTTCCTTGGTTAATGTTTCCCATCAAAGAATTTAAAAAAATATTCGAAAACAATAAACCCAGACGTGATCATTATTGAGCTGTTATTTAAGTATTCCTTTCCTACTTAGCCAAATGCCGGCACACGCATGCATGCATGTAAGTGTATGCGCACACATGCAAACATGCAGGCTATCGTGCACCTTTCGACAGGCACAGACACATTAGTAATTCCAATGGGGATGGAGACATGAAAGAAAGTGTTGACTTGGGTGTTACAGTACACGTCTAGCCTCGATGTGAAAACCAGGGGTCAAGAAGAGGAACACAGAGGGAGGAAATTGAGAACATTTCTTGATTAAAGGCTGCTGCAACGTCTAACCTTTGACTGCAAACAAATTCAACAGTGGCCTGACAGCATACACAACCTGTTCAGGGTCTGCATGGTAGGAATTTCCTGTCTGATTCTGAAAGACAGGACTGGAAAGGAAGCTATTCCAAAACTTTAGCAGAATCAGAATGCCCTTTATTGTTATTGTACTCAGTGTGCAACGAGATTAGATCTTACTTTATGAGGTCAAACTGGTAGAAGTGGTAGCCAAGAAAGGTGTAAGGATTGAGATTTGGATCTTGAAACTGCAGAATGACTGAGTCTTCCATGTTGAATTAAGTATACGGAAACTTGTCTTAACAATTGGATCATTGACATATATTGATGATGTATCAAAATTAACTCTGTAATAAAACTAAGTAAACAAGTAGTAAATATAAATAATGACTGCCTGTGTCCCTCTTCCTCCAATTCAGACAAGACAAACCCTTGTGTCCCTTGACCCCACATCACCTTCACTCCCTCCCAGCAGTTTGCTTATCAATCGTCCCTCAGCTCCGTCATCAATCTCTCTGAGAAAATCTGTCTATTCTGCCAGTTGTTTCCTAGACTGCCCATGTATTTGTTAAGACCCTGCACCAGCTCCCCCTTTTCCTGCTGGCTCGGTTGAAGGCTAATAAAACTGTCTAGGTCAGTCATAAGACACCATGGAAGAGAGAGAGAGAGAGAGGGACAGAGAAAGAGAGAGAGAGAGGGTGGGGTTGGTGGTGGTCTGGCGTTCTCGGAGCAAACAGGACAGAATGGTCTCAGTCAGCGGTGGGGAGGGTCTTATTTGTGTACCTCCAAACCAGCAACATGATAAATGTAATTTAAAAGAGACAGTAAAACCCTACTATTTCTCAAAGTCATCGGCTGAAGTTAATTACAAAATATATGGGGGGCTGATTGAATAGGTCCCCAGGGAGTGATCATGGAGAGAAGCTGCAGGCGAGCCGAAGACAGTCGTCTTCGTGAGAGGCGGTGACTCACGCACATTCCTTGGACTGAGACCTGGTCTATGTAACAGACTTCAATGGGAGAGCATGATTCATCCCATGCCGCCATGAAAGCAATAAGCGAATAAATGTTGGTCAGCTACTACGTAAACCTGAAGCTAGATGAGAACTGAATTGATTGTCCTTGAAATTCTTCGGAAAAGCATCATTGATGAGGATGTTGAAATGGCCCTAATGTAAGATTTTCATGTTATTTGAAATGACATTCTTAAGTAAAGGTCTCAATGTTTTAGTTAAAGTCATATTTGGAGATGTAAGTGGAAGACATTTCCTTCTCACACACCTGTTTTAAAAATGCACCCACTGAAAACGTATGATAGTCAAAATAACCCCCAAGACAACAGATGGGCCAGGTCAGTCATGAGGTAAATATTTTCAAAAGGTAAAATGTTTGGCATATATAAGTAATTACTTAATAGTAGTAGTAGTATTTTCATTTTTAAAAAAGTAATTTCTGCTCATTTTAATCATTTAGAATTGAAATAAAATAAAACAAACATTTCAGATGTACATGTAAAACACTTTTGAGTAATATTTTATTCTATTGTTTACAATGAATCAGTGAACCATTTTATTTGATAAATGAATCACCAACCTATTAAAATAAGTACAAGATAATTTAATGAATAATATTAGTTGTAAAAATTGCTAAATTAATGCAACAAATATAACGGGACTCTTCATGACGTAAATGCTCAGTGGGACGGATAAAAGAATCTGTGTGCGTGTGTGTGTGCATGCCCCCAACACATGGCTCACAATCCAAGTTATGCACAAGAGAACATCACAACACTTACCCATTAGTCATTCGATACTTTTTTAGTATTAATCACCAATTATTTACTTCTACGATTTGTATCCAGCCAGAACAAACTGCATATGTCTTCACCATGTTTACCCCTTACCGTTGCAAATTTTGTGGGTTGGGGAGTTGACATTTACATCGAAGCATCAAGTGCAACCTTTCAGAGATAGTAAGCCTATATTTGAGCACAACACTAAGCATTACCACAATGAGCAATTTTGTAATACTATAAAGTGGTTAATGGCGTGGTAGAAATTTGCATTCATTCTAGTGGGTGTTTGTGTCTGTGGGAATAAGTACGTTTCGGGAAATGTGTTAGTTACATAGTTGTTACTACCTCTCAGTGTTGGCAGCCAGCCATGTAATCAGTCTGATTCTTTATCATGTCTCTGGCTTCCTACAACTCAGCGCCAACACAATCACACATTCCCAGACTCACACACACGCAAACATTGACACTGATATCGGAAGAAAGTTTGTACTCCAAGCCAAAGGATTTAAGCCACTTCCAGCAGAGGCCATGTGTTTTCTCGCGATGCTTATGAGGTCATCATGTTTTAGTCCAAGTTAAAGGGACAGGAAGTATAATCTCAGGTTATCTTGTTATTAAGTAACAACCATATGAATATGTTCAAAAATAAGGTGAGGATGGTGAGCATGTGGGTATACATTTTCACGTCATCTATAGAGGGAAGTCCTTATGATGAGAAACAAGAAGCACATAAAAGGAGCAAACTACCAGGAAATTGGTATAGTCTTGTATGATTTTATAGGGATCTTGGGCATGTCCTTCACTTTAATTAGGATGTGGAGTGCGGAGGTATTTTTTACAGGAAACCCTGCTGTCTGCCTCGCGGCTCCAGCTTCTGAGTCAAAAACCAAAAAGCTAGAAGTCGCTGTAACCAAAGAAAAGTAGGGTAATGCAGGTCAGATGCACACTGATTCTCACCAATGCACACAAACACATGCAGAAGCACACTGGATGTAGATTGAGGGGAATATTTGGTGAGTTAAAAGGAACAAAAAAAATCTAGGTTTTACCAACAGGTTTGCCCTCTAAAAAAAAAACAGCATTTTATTTTGGTGGTATTTAGGTATTTATACTGCCTGTGACATTTTTGTTATAAATAATTGCCACATGAAATGTTTTTCTGTTGTGCAATGGCAGTGACAAAGAGCGATTCCACAGAACATTGATTGTGAGATCAATCATTGGTATTTGGCAATATGCACCCTCTGGGCTGGTCTTAAAATTACGTTGACTCTTCTTGTCACTGTGGCGCACGCAAAGAGTATCTTTTAAAAGCTCAAGATAATAAAAACCTAGTACTTGAGGTCAACCATGTGCCAGGAATGTTTAATTAGACTCAACAACACACGCAGTAACCAGAGAGTTGGGGAGCACATATATTACAAGGAACACTTTGCATCGAGGAGGACCAGAAAGAAACATTGTTTAAATGATTTACCAATGTAATCTTAAACATAAAATATAGTAAAGTAGATGTTTCTGTAGACTGACTCCATAATAACTGTATTAACAGCACTTTGTGTATAGTCGTGAAAGCCGCTACTCTCCCATATAATAATATTGATGATGATCAAAACAATATTGACTACAGCTTGGAAAATTAATAAATGAACATTACATTAAGTTCAACAAGTTAATGCTTTAAAAACAAACAGATGTCCGCTACTATATTATAGATTGTAAACTATTTATGTGGAATTATGATAGCTGGTCAGATCCAAGTAATTCCAAAGTGAATTTTCTAAAATGTATCCTTTAATGTGTGGCTGGTTCTAATTTGAAAATAAAACAATTGATTTGACTCCTGAGCTTCTGTATTCCTCATATAGAGAAATCGAGAGCACAATTTGCATTTACAAAGGGGGAAGAGAACGTTGGCGAGTGTAACACGGGGACGGGACAAGCTGGGCAGAAACGTCTCTATGTATGTTTACACAATCTAATGCACAAGTTCAAAGGTGAAGGGGAAAGGGGATTTTAATGTTTCCGGGTTTATTTATTCAGCCTAGTATCTGGCTAAGGAGTCATTTCCAACTCCCCCACTTGTCGCTACCCTCACCCCAGCCAACCGAACTTCTTGCCCTCCTGTAGGAGTTCCCACCTCAAATGACATTGCCCAGGATATGATTGTTGAAGAGCACAATGTGGGCTGTGTACAAAAAAAGAGAAAGGCGCTGTAACTTCTATCCACATGTTTTCTGGGACAAGTTAAGCACACACAGTAGTATATAAGGGCAATAAATCAGCCAACAGCCTGCCACTAATTCTGTACAGGGCGAAAGGGGGGTCTGTTATTGATTTCAAATAGCTCATGTAACTTTCTTTAGAAGAATAGATTACAAGGCCTAATGATAACTTATTTCATTTCGAAATCAGTTCAAAAAGGAAGTATGTGTTGGAAATTCTGCATTGCATCTGCATTACATCTGGTACCGTACGTTAAAAAGGTTGGTTGGTCTCATTCTGTGCAGATGTTCAATATGCAATTTCATGTACACAAACACAGAGACAGGCAATAAAATTGCTTTGGGTTGGCGGACACAGCATGACAAACTTTAATTGTTGTTCCTGTGAGGCTAATGAATCATAAATAGTTGAGCCATTTTATTTGGCCAACTCGCCGTTAGTGGATAGTGTTGGCACTCTGGCCACTGGCTCATAAAATTGACGTCTGTAAATTCATGAATTTATTGACACAGATGAATGGAGGCAATGCCCCATTCTGCTATTTCCTTCTGAACTGTTCTCTCAACAACCCAGCTGAACAATCTTTGGACAGACTTCAAATTCGAAGGGATATTGTGTTATATTTTAAGAGGCAAATTTCAAAATGTCTCGGTGGAATGTTGCATCCAGACTAAACAGAAACGTCTCCAGCACAGATGCACTGAAGTTGAGTTGGAGTCCAAGGTCTGAAGCCAAAATGTCATGACAGTCTGTATATAATGGCTATCAAGAGGCTCTCTTCTTCAGACAGGAACAAACCATTGCTTCATGAGAGGGAGATCATTCTATATTTGAAGAGGCCAAGAGAACATGAGTACTGCTAGGTTTCATGTGAAGTCTGGAGGTGTTGCTTGTGCTAGAGTTGGAACCACTGGGTTCATGCCACTGGAAATTCTGGTAAGGTTCGTTTGAGTACCTCAACAACAAATGCCAACTGAACAACAAAGACAAGTAGTGGCCTGCAATTACAAATCTTCTTTCTTTGATCTTTCACGACCCATAATAGGCATAGCAAAAGTATATGGATACTGGTGTTCATTAGAAACCAAAAGAAACATGGTGCCCCACTATGAAATGGGGTTCTATTTTTTTGTTCTTTTACTATGCTCTAATATTTGTCAATATGTATTTGCGCAGAAAAAAAATGCATTAATATGTTCTATGCTCCTCCACTAATCTAAACATGCCATATGAGTGAAGGAATATGGAATATGTGTGAAGCAGAAAAATCGACCTGTTTTTAGCCACCTTATGGGGCGGCCATTTTGTCACCTTCTGTGGACTGAAAAGGACTTCACTGTTGCTTAGTGCTCACGTAACGACAAATCACGGCTCACCTGTTTTCTAAAGCTGAGCTATGAATGGTCGTTACCTGAGCCCTGATCAACTATCATGCCACTTTCTGTCGACAGCAAGTGGCAACATGGCCACCCCATGAGATGTACAACAATGGGTGCATTTTACTGCTTAACTTCCATTCCACAAACCCAGTATAAACCAGAATGCCGTGTTTCGACTAGTGGGACTGCACAAAACATATTCTTGTAAAGAAAATGTTTGGGTTGACTTCCCCTTTAATATTCCTGAATCAATAGTCAAGTAACTATTTCATTCATTTATTCATGCTCTTCTGCTTACCTTGGGAAAGCCTAACCCGACATCCGAAATGGGGCGGGTTACACACTGGACTAAGTGCCAGTCAATCTAACTGGCAAACATGAGGCTTAACTTTAGTTTAATAATTACTTGAAAACATTTTTGACAAGAAAATTATCAAAAGTAGCAGTTGAACTAAATGTGTTAAAAAAATATACAACTCCAAAAAATATAAGAGCCCAATGTAAAATGATCAGTTGAGCCAGAAAATGCCATCCCACCTTAATCCTCCTTGAGGAAATTAAATTAAATAGTGAAAAAGTGTTTGCCATTTTCTGTAAATGTCCTATTTGATCGCAACATAAGCACAGCAAGCAGTATTTGCCCCAAAGTCCATCATTGATTTTGAAATCATCTGGCTCTACTTTCGTAAAAAACAAAAAAATCATCATATTGGTTCGGGGACAAGTCGAGTTTAGCGTATTTGGGAATTTAGCAGGTTGCGCTGCACCATTCTGCTCTATCAGGGGCCGAGGTAGCTTTCTATTATACGCACGTGACAATTTGGTAACAGAAAGTAGACTAGAATTTAGACCAGCTTGGAGAATGTCTAAATTGTGGTGCAGCTGGTGAAATGCAAGTTTGGTGAATTTGATCAAAGCGCAGGTGGACAGACTGCGCTGTGTGGTATATCACACGTGGACATGAATGATCGGGGTGGAAGGTGCTCTCCAAGTGCCCAATTCACAGCTGACATCTGCGATCGCCCTGGCCAACTTTATCATCCGCATACTTGATGTTGCTTATGAACGTACTTTTTTTTGCGCTTTGACATTCTGAATGGGCTCCAGCTAGTTTTTTTTTCTGCTTCTGCAATGTCAAAGACTGTGCACACTTCTCCTGCACTGAATTTTAAGGGATGGAGTGGAACTGCTTTTATTGGCCAGAAAGTATGTTCTCTCCCACAACGGCGCAAATGCCCGTTTCTAATTGTCCCCATCTCGGGCTACAAAAATACCAAAAGAGGAAAACTTGCACTTATGCGCACATTTGGACTGCGCTTTGAGCTTGACTTGTCCCGGGCACAAAAACAGCGCCCATCTTCTTTTTAAGTGTGCTTGTCATTTGAAAATCATTAAAAAATGAACTGGACTAATACCCAATGACATAATGTACTGACTAAATCTGAAATGAATGTTGGGTTTCATCCCCAAAAAGTCCTTCAGTTTTTTTTTACATTTTTGGACAGTTGAAGGGGGAAATCTGTCTCACATAGTTTAAAGTTATGACTGGTTTGTCATTTTGCTTATAATATGGACCGGAATGGTGAACATTAGCCACTTGTGTCCTACTTTCAAATAAAAGACATTGGCTGAAGGCTTGGAAACAAAGTAATTGCTTTCCCAATCTCATTTTCTCAATTTCACCCTAGGTCGTCTCCCTTTTCTCATCGAAGGAGAAGTGCCAGTCACTGGACACCCCGCTGGCTCCATTAAGTATTCTTGCTATGACAGATGACGAATAGGCTGTTGGCCATTAGCGTGGATAGAAATTAAGAATGGCCACCTTTTCCACATCCTTATTGTCATACCTCACCAGAAGGAGCCATCCTTCTCCCCCCTTCTGGTCCAGATGGCTCCAGAACTTACTCAAAGATATGGGAAAAATCAAAGTATTCTGGATTTAAAAGTATTTCCACTCAGAGCTGACATCACTTCTGTTGCCTTTTCTTTACATAATAACTCATAAAGTAGTTATTTTACAGAAGCTTTGTTTTTGTAGATAAACAACAAAAGAAATGAAGTACCATGCCATGTCATTGTTTTATGAATGGTGATAACGAGCTCAAATCTTTTTGAATCGTTGTCATATTCTTTGTCCCTCCTGCCTCCTCGTCTCTTCCAAGTGTGCCAGCAATCTCTTTCCAGGTGTTGTTGGCAACGTTTTGATCTCAGTAGTTTTTATCAGACGAATCATACAAATGTTCGGAGTTATCTACATTATAGAAATTCATATAGCTTTATTTTCAACCTCATTGGGCAATGTGACCCATGATTTCTTTTTTTTTTTTTAACTATTCAGAACAATCAGTGTTACGGGCGTAATCATCTAGCGTTCAATGATTTCCGTAACAAAATATGGATCATCTGTAACAGATGACAGCTCTGAAGTGTTACACTTGTAGGACAGAATTTGATGGACTGTTTCAGCTTTCATGTGTTCAATGTTTATTTGTTTTCAGAAAGTCCTCATGCTCTTTCCTCATTCCCAGATGGCCATGGCAGTCGTTTACTTTGCTTATGCCTCATGGTGGACAATATAACAATTTTAAATCCATCAGTCATCTCTGTGATTCGTCATCTCTCTGACAGAACAACAGAATGTGATGAGAATTAAGAACTGCTCAGACCATAAAAAGACGGACACTCGTTTCTGAGAGCAAATGCTGTGCAACTGTTGATGTTCTATTGGGCCATGTTTGGAATGTTATACTCTCAGAAGGAAAGGATGTCATAACTGGATTTGTTGTCTTTTCTACCTTTGACACTTGACTTTGACAGCTTGGAATCCAAGGTGAATGTCTGATGTTCTCGGTTAAAAAAACATCTGTGAGATGGTTTGACATCTTCAATTGACACTTTCTCATAATTTGTCACATCTCACTTGTGTCACTTACTGCTTTTGTCCTTATAGCAATAATAATTTGAAAAAAAAGAATTTTTATTTGTACATATTTATACTATGGTGTAATATAGTTGTCATGAGGTACTCATGGGGTTGAGGACCATTTTGGAGGGAAACAGGATGTACTGAGCAACAAAATGTATTTTCCAAAAGGCCAAAACACCAAAGGTACTCTGATTATCACAATCACAGAAATAACATCGATGTGGACAGAAACAAACCAGGAAACAGAAAGACAAGCAACTGTCGAAACGAGAAGAACCTGGACAAGACACAAGTGGCTGAGGGAGCTGAACACTAAACACAAGGGACAGACTGAGACATTCGAAACAAAACAAAAGTTCAGATATACATAATAAAAGTGACACTACCTAAGTCACAGGTCACCAATCATTTTGAAAAAGATGAAATGCAAAAAGGCTTCCTGTTTGATACACACTTTGAAATAATACATTATCTCATATTACATTGAATAATTCATGTGGAGACGCTGATCATGTTAATTAATTTCTCACAATAATTAGCATGCCGATATGGAACACTTTATTTCCATAACTCTCTGCCAATGTTTATATTATCAAATGATAATTTATGGAAGATTCCTAGAAAATCACAATTTATTATCACCGGTGAGTTATTTTTGGCTACTCAGTGCGGGTACCACATTGGTGACCCTTGATAAGGGCGACAAATTCCTCGTGTGTTTCTGTTTGATGACCCTTTGATGATTTTGATTTTGTCATTTGTGAGTAACGCGACTCCAGTGGACTCTTCAGCTGTCTTGTAAATGCATACTAACTTTGCTGGAGACCCAAAAATGCTACAACAGCATGTGTTTGTGGTTTTGGCTGTGACATACCAAACATAGCAGCACATGCCTAAGGTGAACACTCAATATCAACATGCTTTTTTCTTTACAAAGGTTCTGTGTCATTTCTAACAAAAACTTTTGGAAACATTTATGGATCTCTACAATTTAAATGTTTTATCTCTGGTTGTTAAACCAGTGTTGTGTAAAACGCCTCTCAAAAGTTTTCATGAAGGTTTCATGCAAGGAGCACATTGTTCACTAGTTAAGAGACCGAAATTCCCATGAAGTGCAATTTGATTTCAGAGAGGAAATGTGGTGGTAAATGTACCTGTTCCGTCCAGCTGCGCTCTGATCCGATGTGATGGTGATGAGCTACATCTCACATGTGTAATAGTTCACAGCAGCTCTGCAGCATCTGTTCAATATCTGTCAAAGGGTGGGCGTGCGTTTCCAGGGCCAATATGTGCAGAAGCAATAGAAGCGGATGCAATACGTTGCCCGAGATTAATCAGATTCAGGGCTATAACCTTGCAATCTCGGATGTCTGAAGAGATCTTGATTCAGAGTTGCACTTCAAACCACCCCGAGGTTGAAAAAAAGTGAAGTCGTTTCTGAGAGCATCTGGATTCATTGGCAAAGCGGTCTGAGTGGTGGAGTCTGTTCCATCGGCAGGCCTTTGCCAAGGCCCTCCACCCAGACCCCTTTCCTCTGCAACCTCAACCATCATCTATTTATCATCGGATCTCGAACGCATATCCAGACATCAAAGGATGTGCGCCTGCAAGAGGCTTTTTAGATTTTGTGGAAATGTGACATTTCTGGGAACATTTAGCCTGTCATAGCTCCTGCTCCTCTTTAAAGAACGCCAAGAGGAATGGATTAATGTTACTTCTTTAACAAACATTCTTCCAGTATGTCCTCTCTTCCTGCCAAACATGGTGGCTCCCTAAATCTCCTGTGATCACACACAAAGATCACTCACTATCGTGCCGCATTATCAGTTAATCAGTTTAAGATGTGTTGTGTCAACAATATATTCCCCTCAACTTCATTTTGACATATCATTTCATGATTTGTTTGTTGTTGTTTTTTTTGTCTTTCATTGCTCTATTTTGCTACAACTAGATTTTAAAAGGTTCAGTAAAGCAGCTTATAGAAAAACAGTCATTTATAATGATTTTGAGTGGGATTCCAACCTTTACCAAATTCCTTATCTTGACATATTTTCTTGTGATTTAAATGTCCCGAGAGTGATTTTTTTCTTCCCAGTTATGCCGCAAATGGATCAGCGTCGACAATGGTAAACTGTAAACATTGGATATTTAAATAAAAATCATGTTGAATGGATAAATGATTAAGACATCCAAGCCACAGACCCATGATTTCCACATGAGTTAAAACTATAGGTATGCATATGCAGGTCCAATTCCTTGAGTTGTGGTTTATATGTGTCCTAAGCCTTGCAACAGTAGAAAAAAACCAGCAAAAGCGTTGACAGGACAATCCCTCCACAACACATGTTGCAGCTAAACTAACCTCTTGCGCCGCTTCTTTTCATAAGTCTTGATCATTGACATAAAATATACGGTATATAGGTTGGAGAGCAGATTGACTCATTTCCGGAAAAAGCAGGTCCACCATATTCACTCTGTGCTTGAAAACTAATTCAAGTCAAAGGACTGAACTTTATAAAATGAGAACCTACAAAGTTGATGTTTGATTAATATATTCGGGGTAACAGCACCAAAAGCAAGGTGTCTAACTTTTAATATCATTGTGAAAGTTTACTTCCATACGGTATATTTTTTCATGGACGTGCAGTCAGGGGGGACAGAACTTCCTGCACGTGAAGAATAAAAAATATATATTAATATAAATAAATAATAATAGTAATAACTATTATTATTATAGTGATAATAACATGACATAACATTTTTCCCATTTTATTGCACTGGTCTGTGAATTATATTATTTCTTATGATATCCGACAATGTCCACCATGAGTTCAATGTTAAAATTGCTGACCTTACGTATTTTCTGTTCAAATGGCAGTAAGACAGCAAGCCACCCGCCTTACCTCAGATTAGGGCTATAGTACACAAGTCCGGACTTGGACTCTGCACGATTTTTTGGTGTCTCTGACTTGATTTGGACTTGGCCACTGGACACGCAACATATTTTTATCAACATAAACGAGTTCCACGATGTTTTTACTCCTGAAAATGAACATGCTCATTTGCACTGTTACTATGAAACTACCTAGAAATACTTGTAAATATAGTATCCTTTTTTTGGGCACCAGTTCATTTTTTAATGAGGAAGGCACTGAAAGCCATCCATCCATTATCTATCCCACTTCTCCTCACTAGGGTCGCAGGGGGCGCTGGAGCCTATCCCAGCTATCTTCGGGCAGTAGGCGGGGGACACCCTGAACTGGTTGCCAGTCAATTGTAGGGCACACAGAGACGAACAACCATCCGTACTCACACTCATACCTAGGGGCAATTTAGAGTGTCCAATTAACCTGCCATGCATGTTTTTGGAATGTGGGAGGGAACCGGAGTACCCGGAGGAAACCCACGCAGGCACGGGGAGAATTTGCAAACTCCACAAAGGAGGGCCGGAGCCGGGATCGAACCCACGCCCGATGCTGTCTCTCACTGTGAGGCCATCGTGCGAACCAGTCGGTCACCGTGCCGCTCGGCACTGAAATCATATGGATAAAATTGGTAAAATCCACTGTGCGAATGAAAACTAAAATAAAAAACTCTTGATCCTTTTTTTTTTACCTTAAATTGACACTTGGATGAGCTGTGATGAGATTCACAACAAATTGGCACGCCCCCTTTTGGAGCTCAGCTTGTTATTTTTTTTCTGGTCTCGGCAGTTTATGTCACAACACATATTGCATGCTTTGTCCGTTCTGTTGTCAAAAACGGCGACCGATCGCCACCAAAATGTGAATGCACATTCCTACTCTTGTCCACTGCAACCTGTGAAAGTATTAAAGCATTCTGCACAATAGTTTGGCTTTATTGACATCAAACGTGAGCTCATGTGATCACCTGCACATTATCAAAAATCCCATGTTAATCTCTCCTCCACTTACCCAGGCTGAAGCGGACATGAACCCCGACTGGTTATAATTTTAACATTTAGCTCAACTAAAGTTGTTTCAACTCTCAGGATGCAGACGGCGGTTGGCAGCGAGTAGCAGACAGCCAGCAGGCGAGCATCGATCATAGGTAGGGATGTCCACATAAATTTTGGGCGTTATAAGCAATGAAAGTACAATTATTTCCAATGAAGATTTTATAATCGGTCCCTTCAATGACTCTGACTGAAACATGGAGAGAGCGTAGGGGGGCGGGGCCATATTCCTCATCAAAAGTATGTAAGATGTTTTCAAGTCGTCACTTATTTCCTACTTTCTCCAAAATTAATAAATAAAAAAGAAAATTATAATTAATTTCAGTTTCTTGATTTAAAAAAAATGTTGTTCAGAAACACTGTTGATCATCAAATTAGCATAATTGGGTGTTTACAAAAATATAACAGAGATTTTAACAATTTTTTTTAGCCTTTCGCATATTCTCCCATTGATTTAAGCTAATTTATTTTCTCAATCTGTTTCTGTGGCAGTAGTAAGTCAAGCGCCACGGGAAGATGCAGTCACATTCACATGCAGTCAAGATTGTTCTTTAAGTTTTTATTCAATCTGTTGTGCATTTTGTACTCTGATTCTTGTGTGCCTGTGGTGTTTTTCAAGGAACAGCAAACACCTCCCCATGGGATCACCATCCACCATGGACAGCCGCCATTTTCAATGATTCACATCTCTTTGGTAAGCTCGCCTTCATTCACAACTTTTACGCAATGGTTGTTTCAGAAGGCTGAATGGGAGAATCTGCGTAAATGAAAAGTATATAAATCCAAGCGCTTAAAATGAGTCTTATGCACTAACAGGAGAATCAGGCCTGCTGTGAGTCACACCTTTGATAATTTATTGAGCAGTTGGGTCATTGTTCACCAACAGCTGTCTGTAAATGACCAGTTAAAACAACACAATTTCACATTCAGTTTTTAATGACTAATGTTTATGGTTCACAATCAATCACATTTTTTACATGACTTTAGTTGGTAAAATCAGTTGGCTCTTATTAAAGCAATGTAAACAGTTGTAAAAATGTAATTGACACTCAAGCATCCCTTGACTGTGTCATTAAACAAATGGAATATTAGTACTGACATGTCATTAAAATATAGACTGAAAAAAATGCAGTTTCAGTTCAAACTACAATGTAATAGATTCATTGTCGCAAACATTTCAACATTTACAAACCACACTTTGCAAATTACCAGATGGCTTGAAAAGTTGGAAACTGCTCTCCTCTAACTGATTTATTTGGAAAGAACCATCTGAACAACAGCTGAATCACACACATTTTCCACCACTCAGTCCACAAAAATTCCAAAATCTGATGAGTAAAATTGGCATTGACAGACATTTTAATAATATTCTCATGTATTTTATATTTACTTTTATTACAGTCACTTAAAGTACATTCCACAATAAATGCAGCATGTGCGTGGAGAAGGAAAGAGTCACGGTGACAAACAGAGTGGCTTTTGGATTTAATCATCATGCTCTTGCATTGTGTTTATTTGGTCTTCTTCACATGCTCATAAAACATTGTTTTTTCCAAAACTTGTGTAATTGCAGCACATTTTAGTCTCTTTACAACATGCTGCCACAAGCCTATGCTAAATGCTATTAAATGAACTGCATTAATGAATATAGGTCTAGGTTACTTAAAGATTATTCAGGATTATCCGATACGTAAATCATTTAATCGTTGGTGTCTTGTCTAACCTGTAGATGGGAATAAATTCAAGTATTTATCATCTTATATCTATCAATCACAAAACACTGCAGCTTGTCTTTTGTTCATAAACCCGAAAGAAACAAAGTCAAGGGCAAGTCAAGGCCGCTTGATTTATATAGCACATTTCATACAAAAAATAACTAAATGTGCTTCACATAATTAAAAACAATATTTGAGCATTTACAAAAAGAATTTGAGACGTTTGAATGCAAAGCTTTCTTTAGTGCTTAGACTAAACCCGTTTTATTTGTATCTCCCAAACAGAATTCTTCACTGAAAGTGGAAGCTGTCTCGACTCCCCAAAATGAGAACAGAGCTGGGCGATATCGCAAAGATGATGAAAAGACTCTATTGTGTCACTTTCCTACTGTCGTGTCCATCGTCGTTTGTCATCTGCAGCAAACTGCGTGTAAGAAGAAGCTTGATTTGATAGGCTAAAGCGTTCACTTATCAAGCAAATGCAACCTAGCTGCCGCCAGGTGGCAGATTGAACAACAACGAAAATAAATAAGAAGTGAATCATATAAATAGTCGTCCTATATTAACAAACATTCAGTGCCAAATTAAATTTAACAGTTAATGAAAATCAATTAATAACGAGGTGGGTGAATGCTAGAAACAAATAATACTACAACGGGAAAGCGTAAACTAACAACAACAAACTCGTGATTATTAATAATGATGTACAAAAAAAGCACCTCAAGGCATGCTGGATATGCCTTCAAACTACCCAAGCATAGCAGTTTGCATTTTGAGCCTCATCAAAATACCCCCCCAAAAAAATTACAAAGCTGAGAATCACAGATTTTTTATTTTTTTGATAATTGAACAGTTCCGAAAAGTTTCACTGTGCCGTTTATGTCACCTGCAGCCGGGTAGTCGTCAGGTCGAGGAAAGACGTGACAGTAGCTCGCTATTGAAAGTTTAGCCACAAACTACGGCTAGCTTTTACTGCCTACTAAAAATGTTGTAGTTTCGCTTCTACGTATATGGCTGTGTCTAAAATACACTTCTTACATGTATCGTTCCCACGAAGGGATTATGAGGAGTAATTAGCAGAGAGAAAGACAAAGAAGCCATGCTAATTGGTAATGTCATTGTGAAAAACTGAATTAAGTGCTTGGGTGACTGAGTACACGTCACAGAGACCTTTTTGGAACCGCGTGAAGCGTAGCCAACTTTAAACGACAAAATAGCAGTGTATGGATGGAAATTCTACAAAACATTGCTACACACACAGCTGAACAAGAAATGTTACGGAGTCCAATACGTCGGCCAGGAGGAGCGGCCTAGAAGATTAAAAGTATATCAATATTGTGGATAAGAGAGTACAGTATATTCGATGCATATATTATAGATATGATTTGTTTTTACAATACAGGCCTGAGTTTTGATTTTGACTTTTGAGGACTGCGCAATATATGTTCTCATTACATTAAGTAGAGTTCATCCTTTTATTTTAGTTATTTATTATAAATTTCTGTCAGAAACATAATTTGTTATGACTCTATTTATTTTTTTGTAAATTTCTGTCAGAAACATTTTTATGGCTCTTATTTAGATTGACATCTACATTTGTGCAAAAATATATAGGCTACTTTGCTCCTGTTTACATTTAGCAGCACTGCTGCATACACTTGACATTTGATACAGGTCTGTTTAATCTCACTTCACAATAAAGTGAGAAAAATCAAGACTTTTTTTTATATAGAATAACTGAAAATACATCACGTTATATGTTATTGTGAAATAAAATGGCCTATATTTTGATAGCAGATAATTTTTCCATTAATTTCAGCCTACCTGAGACTTGTAAATATTGAAATCCGAGAAGATTAAGCACACTTTACATTTAAAATAGCCGCATTGTAGCATTTTGTCATTCTGTATGAAATAAATCTAATAAAAGTAATTTAATCAGAACTTTGTGCTCATGACTGAATATGTGCCACTACCAACTGTTTGTGTATGAAGAGACATGAGACAGCGGTGTGCATTCAAGCGTGCCTGTATTTAGGTCTCCATGCTGGACGGCAGTCCGAAGAGGACTTCACATCAGTGTGTCACAATATGACATAGAGCCATACTATACTACAAGCTTGTGGAAGTACCTAAAATGACACCGGTCGTACTTGTAAAACATGCATCCATGTATATCCTCAAAAGCAATCAAAGTAAGTGACATCCTGAAGACAGGATGAAAGAGAGAAATAGGATTAGTTGAAAAGAAATATATGTGCAGGCCCCCATTAATTACAACAACGTAGTACATTCCGCATACTGGTGAAATACGTGTCATGCCATCATCAACACACATATCCTGTACAGGGTCACAGTTGTGGTGCTGGAGCCTAAAAACTGAATCGAAAGTCAGTCGCATGGGAGACACAGATACCGTCACTGAGTGGGAAACGATAATCCCACACTGTCCACACACAAGTCAGGCACGTGTACCACTACACCATCAATGATATGTGAAACTGGTCCATGGTCCAAAAAAGGTTGTTTGGCCTGTCACAATAATTAGTGATTACTTGACTGTTACTATTTACTATTCATCAATTTATCGTCCGATTAATAAAATGGACTATTTTTTTCTGGACTCGATAATGTGTGTTGGTTTACATTCGTCATCAAAATTCATCAGTGGCGGGTTGTGAGTTTTGCACCTGGACCCTCAGTGGGTATTTAGTGACCTAATCCACCTCTTAATACTGTAAAATAATGTACCAAAAAAAAAAAAAAAACACTATTTAACTATGGCTATATTCACACTGAAGTGCGTATTACTAAACTTTTAATAAAAACAACTGCAGATGGTTCATTAATCTGTAGAGTCTCCCAAGCGTCTGATGTGTGTGTGTGTGTGTGTATATATATTGCCCTCAAAATTTTTCGTGACTGGCTTAAGGACCACTGCTCGTCATTATTGAAATTAATTTGCTTCTCCTGTCACAAATTAATACCCTCACGGCTCACACACACACTAGATTGAATTAAACTGGTTGAGAATTTGAGAATACATTGCTATTAGTCAAAATATAGCCCAATTTGAGATGAATAACAATCCAATTTCTCAAAGGCATTTGAAAGTGGTGATTAAAATAAAGCTGGATTTCAAGGTTAAAGAGATGAAGTTGCTGGGGGTCGTGCGTCAAAATGTATCTTGCCATTTATTTGGGTCAGGGAGTAAGAAAGGCAGCCTATGTTCCTGGCATAGGCTGGTTTACGCATACAGCCACTGATCTGAGTCACACACGAGGTGGCTTAGAGTCCCCTACAAAAAAACAAAACAAAATAAACCTAAATTTCCATGTACCACAGGCACGCACAATGAATTGGAGGCGGTCCACTAGTATCCCTGCTTAATTATCTAAACTCTCTTCAGTGGGCGTGCTTGTATGCTTAGAGAGAAGTGTGAAGTAAATACAGATGATGATATGTAACTACAGTGACTATTGGTTTTCAAATATAAAACTTAAAACATAGAACATGTATACAAACCGTGATAAAAACTTGAAACAACAAACTTACTGTTTATTGGACATTTTCCATTTGGAACAGTGGCACGAGAGATACATTGTATAGCTTCTTGTAAGTCTCTGACAGGAGAATATAATTGAAATTATGTTTTGAAAAATCATCCCTCTGGCAATACCTTTTGTGTCTAATGTAATTTTAGATTATTATTCCGAAACTGGTCAAGGCATGCCAAAACTAGCCAATCAGAAACCGTCCAAAAAGAAGACGTTACTCGATAATCTGTCAATCATTTTCCACGTGCACACATGAGTCATGCAGGGTGAAGCTGCTGCACGGCTCTGACAAACTGATCGGTTAGTTGCCATGTTTCATTAACTCCTGCTGGCAAAAAAAGTTCAAACGAAGGTATTGAACAGCCAAACAAATCAAGGAAAATGTATGAAATGGCTATTGCCCCAAATACCCCAAAATCAAAGCTGAGTGAGTGTGATTGGCATATGCTTATTTTGATTTGACCTATGGGGCAGAAACCATTGTGCCCTATGACCTCTGCCTAGCCACAAGCGACTGTGCAAACCTGTGATTGAAGCTGTTTCATTGGTCTGGAAGAATTATTTTAATCGCCAGAATGTGTTTTTTTTAATAGGTATATCCACGCATTTGCCCCTCTGAATTCAATGAGCCACAGAAGTAATACTTTCTGCTTAGCCTCTTATTTCATCACGGTAATACTGTCAGAGTAGAGTCATCTGAAAGGGAACATGTATTCGTGATCAGAAGAAGAGCACCTTGAGCCTCAGCCTCAGATGCGATGAGGTTCCTTCTGCTCAATAGACTGATAGTAGTCTAGTAAATACTGAAATAGGAGACAGAGAGGGTTAGACAGAGGAAAAGGAATGCTGTTTACTCATTGCACTCATCCATAAGAGGCTTCCATCTCAACAGCCAGTCAGCCGACTGTTGAACACCACATCCAGCAAAACTCCCCTTTTCTTCTGCCCCAAACCCCCGACCCTTAACCGCCACCACTTACTAACACAAAAAGATGCGGCATGGCACTTTCCTTTTCACCCTAGCATGCAATACCCCCCACCCTCCACCCTGGCCAATGCTCACACACCCTGGCCTCCCTCCTTTTCCCACCTTTGTATCAGTAGAAAGGCATATGGTTACTGCCATCCGATTCGCCCCCAGCTGAAAGTGCCTTTCACTTTACCGCAGTTCACAAAAAGGTCAGACAACAGCAAACAGAAAATTTGTATGCCGGCCTCTTTTTTTTTTTTTATGTGTCGAAGCTAGAAGATGCGAGACACACAAGAATAGCCGCTGGAGAGAACGAGAAAAGACCTGTGATAAAAGTTTAAGCCTGTCAACAAAACACGCCTGTGTGGGCGAGCGTTGAGGGTATGTTGCATTGAATGGAGTGTCATCAAAGTTCATTGACACAAACCAAAATGATCAAGAATACGGCAATAATTCAGTTAAGGTTTCTAAATTTAGTCACAACGGTGAATGAAGCCACTGTGGTGGCAGATTCAATAACGACTAACTGCCACAATGAGAAAATCAATCAGCGTTGAGCAGGTTGAGATGTTTTGTTTAAGGTGTTGGAAGTGTCACAGTGGCCAGTTTGTGTAGCACAATACAGAGCACAAACACAAGGTCCAGCTAGTTTCTCTCCTGGTTTCTTTGTGTGACTTGGGTAAATGATTAATAACAAGTGTTCCTCAGCTTACCTTGTTTGTAAAAGACTTGTACCTGACAAATACACACAGTTCCACCGAAGAGCACCGTATTCCAGAAAAGATTCATTCATCAACTTAATTCAGTCTCTTGAAACATTGACATTTTTGTCATTATTTCAACATTTGAAATTTAACCAAGATTTGTGAAGAAATGCAGTCCTGTCAACTGGTTGACAGGACTGCATTGGGCGCAGAGCTGACAATTGTCACAGATTTTCTGTATTTTGTTTACAGAAATCAAAGAATATTATGCCTGTTATACTGATTATTCCGGATATGAAAAAGAATAAATCATAGTTCACATTGCTGGGAGAATTTTGAAAGCAAGCAAAAAAATACTAAAAAAAAACAATTGTTGATCTATGTTTCAGAATACCACACGGCATGCACTCTTCTGGCGATGGCTCCAGTGAAGTAGTGTATCGCAGCTCACTTATTGGCAGTGGAAGCTAGCAGATGAGTCCAACTTGAGGGTACTACCCTTTATAGACTCGTATCAGTAGAAAGGGAAAGGGGCAGCAACACACAGTGAAGCCTGTCACCAGATTATGTCCAATAAGATCTATATGGCGAGCGTGTAAACACAGCTAAAGTGTTTGTGTATTGTGGAATGCAGTACTCCTTGAATGGAAGACTGCCTTGTGCCATAAATCTGTCCCTCATAGGGAAGACAAAATGAAAATGGCCCCATCATAAAACATGTGGAATGGCTTCATCTGCCACCAATGTATAATGGGGCAATTACCAAGAAGGGGGTTGTGAGAGCATGAAGCCTTTACCTCATTTTGGCGCAACATTCAATGTGTTCATGCAGTTTTGTATTTTATATGCACATGTGACTGGCATACTCTCCGGTTTGTGATTTATTTCATAGAATTTTCAACTACAGCAGTTTGATTAATCAGGATTTTTAAAATGTCAACTTGGTCTGTGACTGAATGCTTTCTGGATCTTTATCACCGGTCACCGCACAGCACCAAATGAAAATGTATAAACTAAAGACGCTTTTGCCGTTTGCTACCTCCAGTGGAGTCCAAAGTCCGGCCCCTAGGTTACTTTCAGCCTGCCACCTACTTTATAGCGCCGCACAGCATGCTAAAACTACATAACCATAATCTGACATTTTACACTGTCCCCTTTAAGTTTACCTGCATTTTCCTAGAAATGTAAAGGGTGTGGTGGCATGTCACTAGTGTGACGTACATAACAATTACAAGCGAGTAACGATAATGGGTTATTTGGCAAAACGTAGTGATGTCCAGAGGCTGCATGGGTTTAATTCCCACTCAGTGACGATGTGAATTTGAATGGGAATAGTTGCCTGTTTCTAAATGTGCTGTGTGATTAACTGGCGTCCAGTCTCGCGCATAGTCTGCCTTTCACCTGATGTAAAATGTCATTGACTCCATATCACCGAAAGGGAAAGCGGTGTCGAAAATATGGAAAGTTATTGCAGTAATTATAGTAATTCTTATGTTGGAAGAATTTATAAAAACAAATATGTGAGTACATATTGCAGGACAAGCATGGGCTATACAACTCTATACAACTCTGCTCAACTACATGTGTGCTATGTTAACAAAAAAAATGCCACCCACAATGTTTCTCAAAGGAACACCTTTCTCTAAAAATAATTCAATATTACAGTGCTTCACTAAAGTCGCAGGAATGATATGCATAGAAAATCTCAACAATGTTAGTGCATCCACATAAACAAGTGAGATGACTTTTGTATTTATAAATTTTATATTGAAAAATAGTTGGCATGAACACTACATGTCATGCTTCATGAGATCATCACTGACCTTCAAGATTTAGAAACACCATGATGAATAATATTAGTGACTCGCACTGCAAATCTTTAGCATTCTAGACAAGTTGCATGATCTGAGGTGTCTAAACAACGACAACAACAAATACAATGGGTTTGTCAGTTTGAATGTCTGTGGAATTTAGTCCAAAAGCACAATATTATTTCTTTCACATTTGACTAATATTAGTATTAGAAGTAGTACTACCAGAATTAGTAGTAGTGATAGTGCTAATAGTAGTAGAAATAATATTAACAAACTGATTTTCTGGAGCCTTTTCGAGAATCTCAGACATTTCAAAAACTGATGTGAAAGAAACTGATGAAATGTGATATAATTTGTCTAATTCTAACTTTTTTTTAATAATTATTATTCTACTCGTCCTAAAAGAAGAATTTTTATGGCAGCCCCTTTCATTAACGATTTACTGTACATACGTTTACCATGGAAGCCAAATTTTTAACATTGCTTGTAATTCAATACATATGGTCGCACAATTTAAAATAGAAAATGGACTTTTTTTTCTTCCTTTCATGACTGTTTCATTACTGTCAAACAAATCATGCGTGTGAATTACTGTTGCATCATCCAATTTTATTGGGCAAACCAAATATCCTTAGAAAGTATTGCCTCGATGTCCATTTTTGAAACTGTGACTTCAACAGACTCTTTGTTTCCCATTATAAGTAATATTTATTGGGCATTGCTTAATCGTTGTTTTGTTTTTTTTTACTTTCTAGTTTAACATTTTGTGATGTTTTCAGTGGTTGAAGTGGGCCGAAGTAAAGATGTCCACATTCATTGATTTAGGGACCGGTTGGTCTTGTTATTTTGACATTATCAACGACGTATTTACAATGACTTCGAATAGACGAATTGTGATTAGTCCCTCCAGTGACTCCCACTAAGATATTGACGGAGAGGGCAGTGACTATATTCCTCATTTTTTACAGACGGTTTTAAAGTCATTACTTTTGCATGTATAAAATTGAAAATCAAACGACAATAATTTTCCTCATAAAAAATACATGAGCTTCTTGTTAAAAAACGGACAATCCCGGCTGGATGATCCCTTTTACCAAAGCAGGCACTCGAGTGCAACTCAATGCAGGCAATGCATGGTGTATTATTTGCCCCCTCTGCCTTAGCAGGATTTAAAATTAATTTCCCTTTGATTATTTATCTTGATTTCTAATTGCTGTTCTATCATTTTGACTTGAAATTAAGAATTATTAATAATTCATCCATCATTATCTAAGCCATTTATCCTCATGGGGGTGTTGGAGCCTATCCCAGCTGTCTTCAGGTAGTAGGCGGTTCCCTGAACCAGTTCCCAGCCAATCTCAGGGCCCACAAAGGCAAACAACCACAATTTGCACTGAGACACACACCTAGGGACAATTTTGAGTGACCAATCAACCTGCCATGGATGTCTTTTAGAATGTGGGAGGAAACCGGAGTACCCGGAGAAAACCCACACAGGCACGGGAAGAGCAAGCAAACTCCACACAGAAAAGCCGGACGCGCAATCGAACCCTGCACCTTTGAACTGTGAGGCCATTGTGCTAACCATTTCTCCACAGTGCCACCCAATAATAAATCATTTGAAACTTATTATATACAACTTGAATTTTCAGCCAATTGACGCCCCCTAGAGTCCACGGCGCCCTTAGCATCTGCCAGTCTCTGGCCCTGTGAGTCAGTCTCACTCGATATACTTCCATCTTCCTTTAACAATAGCAAAACTGCAACATTTTCATCAGTACAAGACATTAAAATCTTTTTTGTGTGTAAATGTGTTTTAGAGACACGGTTGAAACGAAGAGAAGACTGATCACTATATGAATTTTTTTGCTTTTATCTGTCAGCAGCTTGTGCATATTTAAGCTCATGTACACAAATATATTCAGATGCTTGGTCCTGGATATTTAACACTAAGAAAATATCCAAGTTACAAATGCTAGCCAACATTACTCTTTCAATTGTACAGAGACGCCCACATCCAATCTGAGATCGTATTATTAATGTCCAATCGTTTGCATGACACAGACTCTTTATCTTCCACACCTCCTAATCAGACATAATTAAGGTTAACTGTACACCACAGCTGAAACACTAGACAGGTAAGTCACAGCCTCTCGTGATTAATGTAGTGTGTTAGTGTTCTGGGCTCTGACCTTTTGAAATAGGCCAGGCACCATTTTTAAGTGAAAGCTCTGCCTCTGCTGAGTTGTGGAGTTGTCCATCAAGTCCTCGTGCACCCCTCCACCATCCACCTTCCACCCCACAGTCATGCTCAGATGCTTGACTTGTTGCCTCATTGCCCGTCACCTGTTTGCATGCGTGTCTGATTTTACAACAAAATAAAAAGTTATTTTACAACTACTTTTTTCTTATTCAGCCACATATTTAGATAATTAATTCAAAAGAATAGAAGAGAAACAATTGTGTTATTGAAGAGGTCTAATAAAGACATATTGTTGTATTGATTTTTGCATTTTTCACTCACATTTCAAGTTAATGTAGCACAAAGAAGGCTTTATTTGTCCTCCTACGAGTTGAGTGTCCAGACCTGAAAATACCATTGTTGGGAAATGACCCTCCCTCACTGTCCACTCAAGTTGTGGATGTGAATTGGCACTGAGGTCACGTCCTTGCCTTGCTCCCAAACATTAGTATTGTCACACTTGACAGAGTAAATTTACCTTTGGCTCAGGCTCATTCAGAACTTCACACAAGCTCACAGAGACTTGCAATAACAACAAAAAAAAAAAAGATGGACTGCAAGCTAAGCAGAGATTTGATGGAGAATCTGTAGGTGTACTTGTTAATCAGGGATGACGAGGACAGGGTCACCATCTGTAACGTAGACCAGGGGTAGTAAATTGATGAGGAGAGGTGAAAGGGCACACTCAACATTCCTTTAGAAAATAAACAGCGCAAAAAAAAAAAGCACGCTTCTCTAGACAGGTAAGCCAAGAACATCTTGCAAGCAACTTGTACTTCTGATTATAAAGCGGCGGCTTACAAACAATTAGTGTAGCTTGTAAATAAATGCTTAACTCAACATTGTTCATGTCAACATATCAAAAGCGCCATAGGTTGTGACTTTTTGTGAAATGCGCTATAGAAATAAAGTTGTATGTATCTCTGGTAAATTGGAGATGTTTGTGTGTCTTCCTGTTGCCATTTGGATTGTCAGGAGGAAGGACGTAAATCTGTATAACAGAAGAAGAAACTGGGGACATATGTTCCAGCAGGGAAAAACACACTACAGTCTTTTTCTACATTCTAGTCTTTTGTCAAGTTGCCACTGCTTATTTTACTGGCAGTCTTAACTTCACGAATGACCACCTCCCTTTTTAACATCCAGTATTATTTTGTTGTGTTCAAATGGTTTCCGAAAATGTGACTGAGTGTTAATTGAGTTCATGAGAATAAATGGAAGTTAGAGGGGTGGGAGTCGGTGGGGTGGGGAGGACAACATGACCTTTGCCATTCAGGCACAAGCAAGTGTATTTAATGTTTAGGGCCGCCCCTGCCTTTGTGTTGGAGCCAGTGGTTCAATGAAAGGCAGCAGGAGGGGTCACTTCAGGCATCTGCTGCTCTGCTGAATCCCTCGTCTGTCCATCTGCGTGCACAGCGCACCTTCTGTCCACTCATAATACCTATATCGACACAGACACACATACATACATGCATACATACATACATTCACAGTGCAGAGGTTCAGGGTTTGTATGTGGCTCAGGCCATCACGTGCACGCATGGGTTTTCTCCGGGTATTCAGGTTTCCTCCCACATTCCAAAAACATGCATGGCAGGTTGTACTCTTAATTGCCCCTTGGTGTGATTGTGAATGTGCCCTGCAATTGACTGGCAACCAGTTCAGAGTGTACCCTGCTCATCACCCAAAGTCATCTGGAAAAGGCCAAAGCAGATCGAAGTTGTAAAGCGCTATACAAGTAACAGTCCATTTACCATTTACTCTCTCTCTCTCTCTCTCTCTCTCTCTCTCTATATATATATATATATATATATATATATATATATATATATATATATATATATACATGCAGTGAGTTATGGACCTGGTTTTGGACAATGCGAGAATACTGGGTCAAATAAGACTTTGAAGGCCTTGGTGGCACACACACACGCACATACACACACACACACACATATATATATATATATATATATATTTATATATATATATATATATATATATATATATATATATATATATATATATATATATATATATACATATATATATATATATTTATATATACACACCTTTGCATTGCAGAGACCATATTCTGAACCTTGCATGGCCCTGCGTCAATGAAAAAGTGTCAATCTTTATCATAAATTGAGTCAGGGTATCAACTAACTGTAACTACAAGAAGTACAAGACACAGAAGAAGACAGAATCCCTCTGGAGCAAAGAGGCCTTCTAATGAGAAACATCATTACTGAAAATATGCTTGTGCTGGATTTTATCAATATGAAAGTCAGGCCTTGGCTAAGTGTCAGGCAGGCTCTTTTCCAGTTTTTCACTAGTAAATTCTATTTCAATGAACAAAGACCCTAACAATGGAAGTTATAATGCGGCTTATCCCAGTTAACATATTTCCACTTGCTTTACATGTCTCGTGTATCGAGGCTATCAGGAAGATGTATTGAGATGTATGAGAACATCACTGATAAAGGGGTTAAGAATGAGGAGCATTCACATTCAAAATGAGCCAAGATGATTTTTTTATATCTTGGAGAGGGTCCCGGCTTCCCACTCACACCATCACAATGCCGATCTTCATTTTTTTGGGGGGTTTGGAGCCTACCACTGCCCTAAAGAGGAGCCTTCACACACAGATGTGGGGTGTCAAGACTATTTGTGTTATACATTCTCCACATTTCTTATGAAAAGAACCCGTCTCGTTGCCAATTTTGGTTTGCTTGGACTAATACACCCAAAGCAAGTTTCAAATAAACACAACTCTCTTTCTGCTCTCTTGACTTCGGCGTGCAGCGGAGGGACAATACGGCGGTTGTCATGAAGAAGTTTTATTGGAACATTTAACTTAAGGAGAGGGGGATTGAGCGGGTAAACAAAGCATTCCTTTCCCTTTCATCACCATTTAACTGTTCCCTTCACATTTAGTCTCACCTCCCGGCCAGTGCCCACCAAACTAGAAAACTTGTCAAATAAATATAAATCAAAAGGAAAAAGCATATACAATAATTTAGCGTTCAGTCGCTTAATCTGTCTTTGTTACTTCTTCTCATTTCTAATGTTGACGGTGCCAACTATCTCCCCGAATGCTCGTAGGAGAAGATAGCAAGTCTCAAGTAGCACCATGGTTGTGGCGTTCCAGACATATAGCCTGCAGGGCCATTTGGTTATACTCAAGGGGATGGTTGTTGTGTCAGTCATTTGCCGCGCCTGCTAAAGAGTGCACTTAGCATCCTCTGTTTCCCCCTCACAAGCATGTGAGGAGTGACATGATACTGTACAAGAGTCTGGACAACATATAACATTTCAAAGCAATTTCCTAATTGGTTCCAGGCCAAGGTCGATAGCCTATATGGGAGCAATCCCTTTCTCTCCAACTTTTTCATCCACAGATTGGAAAACATTAAAGTGTTAAGTAAACTTGACCCAGGCGGGCTAATACATTGGGAAATAGCTGGGGTTTCGTACATTCAGTGCCATATCAGTGACAGTCAGGCTGTGGATTTCCCCACTTGGACGGTCACCATATGTGTATGGCGATGTTCGCAAAATGGCTTTTGTGTAAAGCCTTGTGCAGGCATTTGTGGCATTCGCTGTTTAGGAAGATAGACTGTTCTTAAATGACAAGAATAGACTGGCCCAAATACTTTGGACTACTTCTAATGGTTAATGGTCAGTCCTAAATAGAATCGAAATTTTCTCTGTTTAATTGTTAGCAAATTTGTTACATGTTTTGTTTTTTAATGACACTCAGTCTAAGGATAATAATTGTAAAAGGCAGATAAAGTAATGTATCCATTTTTTATATTTTCTTCTTAAAAACATAGACTTGATTACATCACTCACACTCAAAAATCAGATGACTTATCATCTATGCAAATCAACATTTACTTGCCACTAAATTGTAAATAATTTGAGTTTCAAACACTTTTCGAGGGACTAACACCCCCAAGTAGAAAGGGGCACTTTACACTATTTTGCCGGTCCGTCCTCCACCTGTGACCTGGGCATCCTCCCATATTGTCTCTTCGTCATTATCCCTAAAAATAATCGTCCTCTGTGCCCGTCCTTTTAAAGTGTTTCCGTCCCTGCATCAGCCGGTCAATCACCCACCCTCCATTTAAAAAAATTTAAAAAGCATCCGAGGAGAATAAAAGACTTCCACTTCTGGGTCCTAGCTTTTAGTGTACGGTGGCGGTGGTATGAGCATGAATGACGGTTTGGAGGGATTTTTACGCTCTAGTGATGTCCCAGACAAGGACATACTTGGCATACAAAGGGATAAGGTATGTATTAAATGTTAACAGTTATTTAACAAAACTAAATTAATATCCATATTTTTCCTACGCCCCATGCAGACTGAGTTATAAATGCAGTCTGAAGTAGTTTATTGACGGGTTACACACACAAGACAGTCAGGAGTCAGTGAATTGTCATCCTGTGGTGTAATCCATGGTAGTACCTGTGTTTAACCACAAGAGGGCGGACTATATCTGTGAGTACAATGTTACTGCAGGGAACGTACATGGAAAAAAAGTGAGGAAACAAAAGGCGGTTAATAAAGACAGCTCTGTCGGAACGCAGGAGAGAACAGTGGTCTTTCTTTTTAAAAGAATGCAACTCAACGCATCCGCGGGTACTTGAACCGGTTAGGAACGATTACAGGGACGGAAAACCCACTTCCGTCCTTGCTTAGTTCATCCTTTAAAAAAGTAAAACAAAACAAAACAAACAAAAAAAAAATCCTCCATACTCCGTTCCCAGAATGAGCGTCCATCCGGGACGTAGCTATTTCCTCCCTTTTGTAATCCCTCCAAGTTATCTGAGGAATTGTTTGTCACAAAACACAATAAACTACTGGCATATGGCCATTATTACATGCTTTGCATGACCTCTATAAACGATCAACTAAGACCTGCTAAGTAAATCCAACTATGCAAGTAATACTGATTTCATACTGAAGCATGTCTTAGAATGTAATGCATTTTGCAGAACATTTCGTACTGATCTACAATATCTCTTTGCCGACATTGGAAATATTGTTAAGGAAACCTAAATGTTTTCTATTTTCTAAAATGTTGTTTTTACACCCATGACTTTTATGACCTGCTTTGTGTGCACTCAAGTTTAGTCATGCATGGAACTGAAAGCAATATCATATTTTGAGCCGCACAAATTTAAAAAGATGAAATTAAATGAAAACAAGACAAACAATTGGCTTTTTCCTATGTCACTGTAGTACAGATGTCCAACATTATTTTATTGGCTTTAATACACAAAACAAAATGAGGGTGGAATTAAACAAAATACAACGCTTGTGGACTTGGTTTTGAATTTTATTTGTACAGTAATGGAGTGGAATAGTATCCATTAATATGTGAATATAGATGATCTGATATATATTGTAAAAGCGCTTTACACTCAATGCACCTCTAAACTCAGGTCCGATACGCAATGATGAGGTAGACACTTAATAATGGTATTTTCCACCCTCTGCAAAAAAAAAAGAATACACCTTAAATTACTCTTATCAATGTAAGAAATATATGATTATCATGAAACTCTGTACATCACAAATAATAAAATAATTATAGAATAGAAATTATACCGATTTGAGTGCATTTTGTACATTTACAAAGAAATGCAGTTCTCTCATTTCTTAATTCGGAGCACTTTGTAACGTTATCGACTATACAAAATATATACAGCTAAAAAATATTGAACAGCAGTGCATTCAAAGCTAATGTGCATTTAAATATCGCTTCATTTGCGAGTCTTTTGTTTTACATTTTCCTCACCAGAGCAGACAAACGTTCGAATATCTTCTTGGCGCAGTAAGCTGCGGAAGTGCATTTCATAACGATGCAGACTTTTGAGCAAAAAAAAAAAAAAAAAAAGTTCACCGTAAATGTGTGTGCTTTTCAAAGCCTCTTTCTACAAAAACACAAGGCCAACAAGTCCGTTTTTGTCCTTTGTGTCCACAAAAGCACACGATGACCCTCTCAGCGCCTCCCGACTGGTCTGCAGTCAGGCAAAAATCTCTTGAAGGCATTAACTCCTCTTCTATGACTCTGTATGTGAATGTGTGTGTGCGCGTGTGCGTGTGTGTGTGAGACATTCTCTCCCCTTTCATTTTTTTTTTTTTTTGCAAAACATGCACTTGCACGAGCCTTTAATGACTCCAGCCGGACAGAGGCAATTATGAGCTGGATGCACAGACCGAAAAGAGTCTGCCCTACAGACAAGATTGCACGACAAGAGCTTGCAAGTCCAAACGCTGACAGGCAAAAAGCCTCTGTGCTCTCAAGCCACAGCACGAACAGGTGCACACTGGCACCCGATGGGATTCCATCACACAATGGACACATCTCTGAGAAACAAGGGCCTGTTTGATGACTCGGAACTTTTGCATGGTTGGGAAATAACACTTTAAGGCAGTGAGTGTGCACTTTTGTGAGCGGTGAGTTGGAATAAATAAGCAAATATCGCATCTAGCGTCCCATGTGTCATGAGTCGATGTATCCTGGAAGGACTCTTCCACCCAACCAACCATATCATCAAGGATTTTTCTGTCTTTGAAAAAGAGTTCATCGTAAGCTGAATGGCCGCTACCTGCAGCCACACTGCTCCACCACCATGTCCTCATACTGCTTGTACACCACATTATTGCCTGAGTCTATATACAGGATGCTGATCGGGCTCAGTTTGGTGGGGACACAACAGCTGGGAGGGGTGCTGTTGGGGTCCATGGAGTTCATTAGAGTCTGAATGATAGCATGGTTGGTAGGTTCCAGGTGAGATCTGAGCGGAAAGTCACATACCCCTTCGCAGTGGTACGCCTCGTAGTCCAAGGGTGCGATGATCCAGTCGTCCCAGCCCAGCTCTTTAAAATTCACATGCAACGCCTTTTTGCTGCACCTGGATTTGGATTTCTTCCCATGTCTTTTCCCATGACGATTGCTCAGCGCTGTCCTCCTCCGCCTTCGGGGACCCTCCCCTCTGACTCCCTTGAGGGGCATCCCTTCCTCCTCCGCCTCCTCCTCCTCCACTGAAGCTCTCAGCACCTCTATCTCCTTGATAGATCGTCGCGATTTGATCTTCTCCTTCATCTCGTTGAACAAGTTCTCCCTTTTCTTGGAGCGGGTGTAGGCCACCAGAATGGCTTTCTCCTGCTGGGACCGCCCACTCCTGTCCAGACCCAGCACCCTGAGGTCCAACTCAGTGTCGGAATTACCGAGTGTGACTCTGAGCTGAAAGCAGAGCTGGTTCCCTTTATGGTCATGATGATGACGTTGTTTGTGAAATTTAAACATCTCCCACACGTCCAGAACCTCCCATCTGGACTTGGTAGAGTCCAAAGGGTCCAGCAGCCTGGAGTCCAGCAGCATATCAGAGCTGCAGGGATAAAGTTGGATATGGTAAAGGCCTGTCGTCTGCAAGTCTCCCAACGCTCTCCTAAATATCCTTAATTCCACCCCAACCAGCTCCTCTTTGTCTGAAAGGGTTGAGACATCAAACAGATACTTTTGTCTTCGCAGAGGAGGGTGCAAAAGATCGTCTGCAAGCATAAAAGAAGAAAATAATTGCAGTCAGATTCACTTAGAGTGTACAGTGTTCAGATGGGGGAGGGAGTTCTTTGCTCTCCTCGCTCTTTTTCCCCACAAATACCCACACTAAACCAACTGGGGGAAAAAAACACATATTCATAAATTTTACCCATTTTGTGCTTTTAAAAAACGTCCTCCATTTATATAATGAAACATCAACTCGAAAATATTACGCTTTATAATGTTTTTTTTTTGGTTGTTTGTTTTACAGCTCAGCAAACAAGTTTGGTTCCTCACAAAAACACAAACAGATTCATATAGATCATGTAATAACACAACTTTGAGAGGCGTGCAAATCTGTAAAATAGAGCAGAAAATACACTCATTTAGAAATTAAACGAAAACAAGTCCCTTTCAGTAAATCGCGCGTCTTTTCAATGACAAATAATATACAATTACATCTGCGTTTGGGGAATAATTTATATATTTATTTTATTATTTATTTTGCATACCTGCAAGCTCCACACGTTATCCTTCACGCCTTTTAATTTCCTTTCTGTATAACCGCATAACCAGTTACTTTCTGCACAATAAAAGCACACATCGTGCAGAAAGGTCTATTCTTCCTCGTTGGCATTTATTGCTGTAAGTCTCTAACATTATTCGATTTTATTCACGCTAAATTCCGTTTAAATATCCATCGATATCAAAGCATGTTTATTTGCAGCTTCATCGGTTCTTGTGTGACGTTCTAATAAATGCACCCTTTGCATTTATTGATTATTTGCATTTCTATTTTAGAGGCGTGTTACAGAAAATACAGTTGAGTCGAGTTAGTGCTGCGCGTTTAACGGGCCAAAGGCAACAGACAGTAAACTGAGCAATACACAATTAATATGAATTATACTCGGCAAGAGCGCAGAAGAGGGCGCAAGTATTCCAACAATGTGAAGCGATGGTAAGAAAAAAAAATGCAATCTGACATAGAATATGTAATTCGGTCAATAGTAGATTAGAACTGAGCAGACTTTCGAAAAATATGATACGATTTGAATATACGTTTAAAAGCGAAAGCAAAAGGAAAATAAAAACTGGACATAACAGCAGACAGGTGTTTTCAATGTTGAGGTGGCTGGCGAGACAATGAAGTTCTTTCTTAATACGCATTCAATCATATGTGAAATTGTATCGTTAAAAAAAAAAAAAAATAAATAAATAAAAAAAAAATATATATATATATACATATATATATATATATATGTATATATATATATATATATATATATATATATATATATATATATAAATATATATATATAAATGCATGTATATAGAAAATTGTAAAATGCGTTAGAATGAATGATTGCCTGGGGTGACCTGCTAATATCAAAATATCAAACTTCTTTGAAAAATAAAAGTGACAAGGCTGCGTGCGCACACTCGTGTGATTTGTACGAGCTATTCCAAAGAGATATTTGATTCTACTTGTCAGTTTCCCTCCGAGAATCCTGCAGAGTATAACCGTAAAAACCAGATTGAAACCTTGTGCTTGTTTCTGTGACTTTCGCGTCTGGTCTGCATTACCTTTCTTTTCTACCTTTTTTTTTTAACAAGACCTTAAACTAAATCGAATACAAGTTCACCAAATAATTAACAGCCCGAATTCCCATCATACTCATTAAAGCACTTCCCCTCTTATATTTCATCCCATCTAGCCAACGACAACATCCTCCTTAAAAATGCCTCTTGAACGGACTGGGTGCACAGCCTGTTGAAATTACTGACATATTCGTGTTGACAGACAAGAATGTACCGAGGTTTCTTAATATCGAGATTCCGTTAAATGTCTTTCGACGCAAGTTTTGTAGTGTGTCAGCAAATTCAAATTACGTTTTGCAATATTTCATTGTCAATTAAAAGACCTATCTGCATGTGTTGTAATGAGATATAATGGTATGAATATTTTTTTTTATTTAAAACGTTTGTGATCTTGAAATTACGTTCAAGAACCGCCTCTAGCAGTGCGTGTCTATTTAATTTTAAAAATGATCTAGCGTCCACTAAAAAGATTATTTTAATGTGCAAATATACTCAAAAACACGAAGAACGAGCTGGCGTGTAAATGCGCAGCGCATGCTTGTGCATAAAAGCAGGCCTCAATCGGTAATTTTGCCTTGACTTTTATTCCCAGTTGAGTTAAATGCTGCAGGTTACTTAATAAAATGCAACACTTAAGGGATTTTTGGAGGACCGTTGAAAGAAACAAAATGTGCAAGACGGGAAGAAGTATATTTTCCATAAATTGTAATTGCCCGCGGAATCATAATTTAAAAAATATATAAATCACTTCACAGCAGGGGAAGTGCTTATTATTTGTGTTGTTGTTTAGCTTCCCCATTTCCCCTTCGTCGTCGTTTATTTTGTGATGTATCGTCGTGGCCAATGGGTCATTTCAGAAGAAGACAGTGTTTGATATGTTATGACATCCACACTCAATTAGATCACTGAGTTCAAATACTCCAATCAGCCGTTCGATGCCATGCGGCTCTCAGAGGGTCCCAGCTCGGGGTCAGAGCCAGTGACACACCACATCACAATCACTGGCGGAGAGTCCGGCACCCTCCACCCCCTTTCAAATCAGTTCACACTGCAAGAAGTAGACACAAGCACCAGCTCGAAAACTCGTGTTGACTTTCTTTGGTGTCTTAACACCGAAGTTGGAATCAGTACAATTTATTTATTTATTTATTCATTTATTTATTGATTTATTTTTTCACTGCGTTTGTAACAAAACGATTTAAATATTGAAAGTGGAGCTAGCTGGAATCGGTCGCTGTGTCGTATTATATCTTGTCGTTTTATTTTGCAGTGCGTGTTTAACTAACTGTATCAAATATTGATTTTTTTCCCCCATAGGAATCCAAATGATTAATTATAATGGAAAAAGAAAGTCCACTACAAATAATCTGTTGCCAGTGTAAGGGGTAGTAATAATGTGCACTTTCCACGATGAATAAATATATGGTGTGTGAGTGTTGTTGTAGTTACAGTTAGTTGAACTCTAATTCCAATATTGATAGAGAGTTGAAATGAGAAGCATCAAACCACTTGCTTTTAAATTATTAATGGCTCAAACACCTGCTCCTCGCACCCAGCTCTCTCCACGGAGTGGCTACCTATACCAACAGTATGTGAACATTTGCAGTCAATTAATTTCCATGCCATGGGGGTGTTGTGCACGGAAACCACATGTGTTGTAGAATAGTATAACTGGGGGGAAAGTTTCCTATTCACGTGGATTTTTTTTTTACGTCTGCAGTGACATAGATTTACAACCTTCGTTTAGAGAGCGCCTCAATTAGTGTTTTATTGTCGTGTTACCCAGGGGTTAAATGTAGCACCTACAGCAAAATCATACAGAGGAGAATTCACATGTTTTGTATGTGAGAAAATTATGTATACGAAGACTGACTGATCTATCGTCTTATTTAATATCAACTTTATGAAATGTTCATTTTTATAATTTACACTTCATGACGTCTCTTCCTTCTTTACGCCAAGTAGTTCCCCCTCAAAGAAAGCTTTGCAAGATTAATGCGACTGAGTTGGCCGCGGCCCCAAACCAACCTGTTCCTCTGTCCACGAAACTTGTTATGGTGTTGGCAGATTTAGAGGAGCGGAAAAAGCTCGCGTTTAGTCCGAGTTTCTCCGCTGCAGAGTACGTCCTGTAAATGGAGAGCATGTACTCGTGCGGCACGACATCGTCCTTAAGATCTTCTTTGTGCTGGCTCATCATATGATGGGAAGAGGCGAAGATGTCTTTGAGGAGTTTGGTTGACCTTTGTCCGCCCTGATGAGGGAGCTTGGCTCCCTTGTTCCTCTTCGGGGTAGAGGGAGAGATGATAGCAGCTGACTGAAAACATGGTATATTCCAGAGGAAAACAAGGAGCAGGCCCACATAAAGCGTAACAACTCGAAATGCAAACATAGCTGGAGGGTGAGTGGGAGACGTCGAATGTCGAGTGACTCGTATGTTTCCTTCCCTTGGATGGAGGGGTCCGCCTGAGCCGGAGATGGTCTGCGCGTCAGGGTGTGAGATTGGTTTGCACCCTCGAGAAGTGCGTGTTGCGCTCTGCACTCCACACAAGAGCAGAGCCTGTTAGGCCGATTGGAACACGCCCACACGGTCACCCGGTGCTTCCCAATTTCATGACATCCATTTGCAAACACGGAGCCAAAGGCCTTACTAGCGACCCGGGAATCCATGTGGCAAAGTGTTTGTTGTGGTTTCGCAACTCATCTGTTTGTCTTCTTGATAGATCCTGAAATACATACACAAATATGCGTGGGTAAAAATACTCGAATCTCATTCAAATGAAACTACATTCATAATTAATGATTAAAGACTCATGTTGGATAAGCGTGATCTTTCAAGTTTACACAAAGTATGAGACAGTGCATATGGGTCTTTATCGTATAGTCGTTCGACTAAAAGCCTCCAAGGACACATCCGATCAGATTAGATAAGATTTTAACGTCTAGATTGTTGGAAACATACTTAGTGATCATAAAGCTATGTCAAAATAACCATTACCGATTATGCAACCGTGGCAAAATATCTTTGCAGGGACAAACATTTGATTGGTTACAGGACATCTGGATACTATGAAGCAAGATCGAGCACCCCATTAATTAGCAGAATTGAATACACAGATCCTTGCCAACCTCAAAATACTCAACGTTCTATACAGTACTTCAGTCAACGGCACAAAGACGTTTAGAATGGATTCAGCGACCTCTAGTGTCTCATTGTTCACAGTTGAATTGATCAGCAAACTTTGATCTGCAAAAGTTGGCGAAACTGGACCTGCATGTCTGAGGTTCTAGTCTTAGAAAATGAAAGCGTAGGGTTTTTTTCATGTAATATTTGCAGCAGCAGTTAAGAAAACTCTCAGATTCACCATCACAAGAAAGTACAATGTCACAAAAGGATTATTAAAAATATAAATTCGGTCAAAATTGGCTTCCTGTAATCTCTCCTGTTTAATAAATCCCTACATCTTCACTTTTTGAACCAAACTACTGAAATAAACGAACTTTTCCACAAATTATAATTTATACAAATGTACAAATGTCTATATATATATATATATATATATATATATATAGAGAGAGAGAGAGAGAGAGAGAGATTTCCTGTACATATTGTGTGTGGGGGTGTGTTTGTGCGTGCGTTTGATTGTGTGTGTGTTGTGTCCAGGTGAAAAAAAAAATGCTGTACTTCTGGTTGACACATGTCAAGGTGCTGATCGTCTTGGTCACATTACGCTAATATTAAACCCACAAGCTGGATACATTAGTAAAAGACAGATTACTTACGAAGCCCAAATTTTTATCCGCTCACGCTGAAAAGTTGGGAGCAGTTAAGAGTGTGGTCACAATGTTGAGCACTGTCCTGGATAATTCCGCTCCCATCTACTCCTGTGAATTTTTTTATCCTTTACTGTCACAGTCCCATGATTAAAATTAAAGTTCACTCCCATCACGTGGGAATCACAGGGGATTCCCACGACCTTCGGTATCCCTAAAAATGCAACCAAGATGCCCATGATCACTGGATAAACTGCTGAAATGCACACCTGAGGTGATGGAATCGGTCCACGTTTAGTCACACACTGTACAAATCTGGCCTTTATGGAGGACTGTGAAGAGGAAAGCTATTTTTCCAAGACATACATGAAAAGAAGCTGGCCATAAGCCATCTGGGAGACAAAACAAACATGTGGAAGAAGGCTTTTTCATCAGATGAGACCAAAATTGACCTTTTTGGGCTGAATACAAAACGTTATGTTTTGCGTAAAAGTAACACTGCACATCACGCTGGACATACCATCCCCACTGTCCAACATGGCAGCATCATGGTCTGGAGCTGCTTTTGGTCAACCGAGACAAGGCAGATGGATTGCTGGATGGAGCCAAATACAGGGCCATTTTGAAAGAAAACCTGATGGAGTCTGCAAAAGACATGAGACTGAAATGGAGGTTTACCTTCCAACATGACAAAGATCCTCAACAGAAAGCAAAACATACAATGGAATGGTGCAAAACTAAACAAATCAGTTCAAAATTAGAATGGTAAAGTCTAAGTCAGAGGTGTCAAAGTCATTTTTGGGAACTGGCCACATCGTGGTTCTGGTTTCCCTCAGAGGGCCGTTATGACTGCAAACTCATATAAATCACCTTACATTATCACTTACACACAACACATCGATACAAAGCTAGCTTTGAAATCAAAAGCCAGTAATAAATGGCAATATCTCATATCTCAATGTTGTTAAAAGTGAAGAAAATGTGCTAGAAGCAGCAAGTTGAAGCACATGATTTTCCCTTCGCGGGCCACATAAAATGAGGTTGCGGGCCACATCTGGCCCCCGGGCCTTGAGTTTGACAGATGTGGTCTAAGTCTAGAGCTGAATGCAAATGAGAATTTGAGGAAAGATCAGAAAACTGCTTTTCTCACACACTCTCCATTTAATCTATCTGAGCTGGAGCTGTTTCGCAAGGAAGAATGGGGAAAAAATTCAGTGCAAAACTGATAGTGACATAACCCAAAAAGCAGCTCTCATCGCAAAAGTTGTTCTACAAAATAATAACTCAGGGGGGCGCATAATTTAGCGCGCCCCCACACTCCAGACTTTTATTTCTAAAAACAGCTCAAAATATGGTATGAATTTTGTTCCACTACATGATTGTTTCTCACTTGGCGTTGATTCGTCACAAAAAAAAAATCTAATTTTATACCATTCTATGTTTGAAGCCTCATATATTCATGTATTTTGTGGTTTCCTATTGTCTGGAGAAGCCAGAAAGGCAAAATGAGGTCTTCCTCATGTACTTTTTGTTTTACTTGCCATATTTTATCTGTGAAAAAGGCAGCAAAGTCAAAGCATGACTTGTTGGAAGGTAGTTCAAAATTGACTATGCTGTAGGGTTTGTCAGACTGTCTATAACCAAAAACAATGTACGTGCATTATCACTGTTCTTACTGATAACCTCTGAGAAGAATGACTGTCTTGCATTTTTTTCAACTCATGGTTGTAGAAGTCTGTCTTTGTATAGGTATGGCATAATGTACCTAGAGTTTTGGCGCCACCTGCGCTTTGTTTATCTACCACCTCTTCTTTGAGCTTTAACCAGTGATGTATTTCTCCCTCTAACCAGCGAGGTATTTCTCCATGGTGACATTTTTCCCACTTACAAATTATTGGTCCTAATTGGCGCAATGGAATCCATTACAGCCAAAGCGTCTCATCAACAAAAGCTGAGTGCAGGCTTGATGATGATGTAAAAACCTGAGTGAGTAAATTCCATAAATATATTCTTTTCTGATGACCTCTTCTCCATCTTAGTTCAGATTCGTATGGGTTGTTATTTTAAATAAAACAGTAATGATTATATTGGGCAATAACAGTCACCACAACCTCAAAAATATGTAAATATTTGGAACTAATTATATCCGATGTGTGTCCCTTGTTATGCGTTGAATCCGTCACATATAGACCATGGCCAAAATTGCCCAAGAGAACATAATCATCTTTGTAGAAACCAATTAATTGAAAATGTTATTCATATTGTAATCTTTATTATATACAGAGTATTTAAAATCACATGGATAGAAGGCATTCTCCAAGTTTCCACTTCACTGTGCTGATCTGTGAACGCCGTGGTCAACTTCATCATTATCTGCCCGTGGTGGTCTGCTTGCAGTTCCTTTGCACTTTGCACACTTCGATCTGACTGTGCGCCTCTCACTCGCTGAACTTAAAGGGAATGAGTGGAGTCGCCTCCACTGGATACAAAGCTAGACATCTTTGTTCTCATCCACAACGGCGCAAACTGCCTGTTTCTAACTGCATACGACTGTAAAAATACCAAAAGAAAGACAACTCCACCAGTGCGCACAGTTAGACAGCATTTTTTGCCAGACTTGCACTGGGCATGAATCCCACAGGCCAAAAAGGGCTCCCAAAAAGACTCCTTCTTCCCCAGGCCTTAGTCTAATTGGGTGGTGTCTGCCCAAGTCATCTCATGTTGCTCATCTTGATGAATATGAACACTATTAGCCCCTCCTGAATGGCTGAGCTTCACACCCTGTGTTTACGGTAGAGCCTTGCATACCCTGCGGAGGAAACTCATTTATTTATTTATTTTCAAGTTGTTTTCAGTCATAACCCATAGCTTGAGACCATAGTTTAGGGTAGGAACATAAATCATTTTTTACTTTATTTCAGTGTGTGTGCGTGTGTGTGTGTGTGTGTTGGGAGGAAATTATATTAATATATATATTTATTTATTTATTTTTATAAAGTTTATTAATATCGCAGATTTAGGTTAGATTTAGAACGTCTCTGACAGCTACATTTCTGGGTTGCATTTTTTACATGTAAAAAAGAACTTCATTTCACACTACCACCACCACACAAAAATGTCACAAAAAGTTATGCACTATCATAAATTGACCTCACATTATTTTGTACCTTCTGTCATCTAGCGGAAGGGCATTTCATTGTTCGGCCCATCTTGCAGAGAGAGATACAAAAAAGATACAGTGTGTAAATAAATAATTTGTGGACCAATTAAATTAAATTCCTTTCATCACACTTGGTGATCACTCAAGGGAAACTAAATTGCCAAAGCAGTGTGGTTGGAAATCACGGATCTACTCTACAACATAACTATATGAGCAGTAAAGAATACTATGTGATTTTATTCCCCCAACGTCATGCATTGGGTCAGTTTTGAAAAGGGGTTGAGATGTAAAATCGGTCAGTGTACTGTATTATGTATAACCAGCTTTTACATTGTGAGGGTTTCAGCTGAGGAAAAAGTCGTTACACGTTTCTTCCGGCAGAGGGCATAAGTGTTGACAAAACGTTTTTTGTTTGGTCACGTGCTTCCATTTCACTCGGTTCCACACATCATCCTGACACTAGAAGTATTTTTCTTTGACTCCAGAACCTAATGGCCATCCACTTTGACTCTCTTTTAAACGATGAGCACCCACAAACGCGATATGGTAGACTGCAGATAAGAATGACAATTTTAACGCTACATTCTCGATTTAGTTATTACTTTACAGCGTAGTACTTTCCAAAATGAAACCTAACTGGCGGATTTGAATCACGGGAGTTTGTGTAAATTTCGCGATGAACAGGTGGTGAACATTTTAACAAGACACACGCACTGCCCTCAACTTCCCGTTTTTCAGTACCATGGAGAGTCAACATGATTAGCACACAAAACGTGTATGCACTTGAAACGTTTATGCCATCTTTATTTTGTTGATAATCGATGCTGATCCCATCGGATGGATTACATGTACCCGTTTCATACTGCTAATCTTCGTCCATTCGCAGTTTAGCGGGCGACTCAAGAGTTAATACGTTATGTAACACTCCGAGGATGGTCGTCATAATGTGCGCGCACTGTCAGAGGTCCAATTGTGTGTGTCCTCTCTGTGGGTCCATCTGTATTGTGGAACACAACCTGGTACCAGCAACTGGACATTTATTTGTGCTCCGCAGATTTAGCAGCAACCTTCTGAGCGGCATCACGCACTACTGAACATCAGGTGAGCCTTTAGCTGGCGACATTATATTTTTATAAAACAGAACATCGTGTGAATGTTTCTGAACAAACCAACTGCGCACATAAGAACAGGTCTGTGTGTGCGGGGGTGGGGGGTGGGGGGTTATCTATGGGAATATGTCAGGCTGTTATTTGTTATGACGACGCAAATTATATTATTATTTGGTGATCTGACCAAAATAAATCCGGGCATGGATGTGTTGTTGTTGTTGTTGTTGTTGTTGTTGTCGTTGTTGTCGTTGTTGTAGGTGGGGCACCAAGTGAAAAAAAATGAATGGTGAGTTCTGCAAGGAGACTGAAATGTGAACAAATAATTTGAAGTTCAGTTGCAGTGTTGCTTGTAATTCATTCAGAATGATGGTCAAAGGTCTAATAGCGAGATAATTCTGTTCTGACAAAAATAGATAGATGATATTTGGATGGATGTTTTTTGAGCGATGACTCAAAAGCATTACTCAGTGTGACAGCATGGTGTAATGAGTTTGAGTGTATCTCACCGTTACATGTCTGGAATAAAGGAGTGGTTTATTAATGTATTTATTTATTTGTATTGTACCATACTTGCATAGCGTGTATTGCAACCAAATTGAGCTGTATATAAATTTACACTATCGAGGAGTCAAACAGTACAATACTAGTTGAGCATCGTCTGTGATGTCAAAAAACGAGAGATGCATTGATGGAATGAAGGGGTGAATGGCTTGATTTGAATCCTTGTTTTGATCATCATTAAAAAGTAGATTAGATTAAGAGATTTTCAATCTATACTGTTCAAAACATAGAACATCTGGTTATAGAAGAAAGGATGAGAACTAGCTTTCAGACTTGGTCAGTTGTGCAACATTCTCAGTGTATTCCACTGACGTTGTGTTGCTGACATATGACACTAAGATGGTTTTGCTTGTTCAGAGTGTCCTGTTTCCTAAAGAAATGCTAATGTAGAGATGAGTTCTGAAAGAGGCTGTAGATCAAGTGGTTTGGATGGTACTTATTGCTCAAGAAAGTTGACAAGCCTGTGTTTACCGTTAAGATGTGATGCATTGCTTAACAAGCTGATGATGTATTTAGTGAACCAAGTCTTTAGCGGCTGCAATAATAACGTTAGGACAGTTGAGAATATCCCCTCAGTATTTTCTTTTCATCTAATGTGCATAGTCTGAGACGGTCATATAATTTGATGCAGTGTTCAATTTTTTATTCCACGTGTACGGCAGGGCTTCAGCGCAACATTAGTACAATACAATACAACTTTATTTACAAATCAGTTCATACACACAGAATCAAAGACATAATATTCATGCAGAATGTGAAAGCCTCCCAATTCTGTCAGTAGGTAACACCCACACATAACATTTCAAAATGGTTCATGAAGGGCAGAGTATGATGATGACGCGCAGAAGTTGACAAACTGGGCAAATGTGCACAGAATTGCTTCCTTCTTCAGCATTCTCTTTGTTGCTAAGACTGTTGCTAGGACACTAGGGTGAATGTTTTTCTCTGCTAGATGCTTAATCAGATTCTGTTGTGCCGGTCCACGAGACATCTGCTCATGAAGCATGGCACTTGGGTTTGTGAGGATATTGAATCTAAATTATACAATGGAGGCCACCTAGATCTGGGTTCAATTTTAGACTCTGACAATGAAAAATTGAGTCTTCAATCCCATGGCGCTCTGCTCTATTTTTTGCCATCCTTTGTGATTTGAAGAATGAGGATGTCATAATACAGAGGTGCACATACAAAAGAATGTGAATTACTTTACTGGTGCAGAGAAAGAATAACAAATACAGATAGAATACATCACAGATAAGAGCCAAGAAGATGCAAAATGCTTGAGGTCAATTATATAATTGAAGCGCTAAAAGAAGTACATACATCACATCTGCACTTATGCAACCGACCCATTAAGGGAAGCTACTGAGAGGCAGTGCAGCTAACAAAACAGAAGAAGTGATGAGACTACATTTTATTCAAGCATGACAAGAAATTCTGCATTATTTAACTCCAAAGCATGAATAAAAAATGTTTGTTCTTTGGTTAACTGTGCAGGGAATGAGGAGTGGGGGAAAGGTTACATAATCCATGGAGAGTTCATTTCTACTTTGGTCTTTATTTTAAATTAATGGCTAAATTCCATAAATAAAGAAAGTTAAATTCCTAAATTTCTTATAAAAATGTTCCATTTGTGATTTTGATCCCTAAATTTCATATAAAAATGTTCCATTTGTGATTTTGATCGGTGTACAGCGGCATAGTTTAAGCATAGCAATAAGTTGGCTTTACATAATACTAAAAATCTTACTAAAATAATTTGAGGAATTTGCAAGTTTACATTCCCCTAAAAACATGCATTCTAGATTAATTGAAGACTACCAACCAGTCAAGGGTATAACCCGACTCCCGCGTCAGCTGGGATAGGCTTCATAGGTTCATAATTCTGAAAAAGGAAAGTGAAAAAAAAATTCCATCCACTTATCCAGTTTACAGCAAGTTGGAAGCTATCCCACCTTTAACCGTTTAATCACTCCTCATATAGAAAAATGACCATTCACTCTCACATTCACACCGTCTGAATGGGAACTGAGCACAGACGTGTGTTATTGTGTCAGCTGTAAATCTAAATCTCAGTTTTGTTTGCTTTTTATTTCCTAGACTTTAGAATTTTTATTGAAATCCTCATCTCAACTAAATGCTGTCTTAAGAAAAGACATTTGTGATGGTTGTGAAAGGTAATTGAATAGAATTGTGTCAATACTGTTTGTTTCGTAAGGTGGTAAAATTAGAACGTGTTGGCTCTTGTACATCTTATGCCATCTGTACCAGGCTCCATGTGTGCTGTGTGTGTACTGTGTATGTTTGTGTGTATGCATGTGTGGTTTGGTGATGCAACCGAAAGAGTCTCTTTTTTCTTTGTTGACTAATTCTCACCTAATTCTTCTTTTTTACAAGCTTGATCAGTGGAAATACAATACATGAGACACAATGGGACCATTCCAAGAGTATGAGGTTAGTTATAACTAGAACATAGATTACGCCACTTGGCAACCAATGGACGTGAACCTACACATCATTCAGTTTGTTTCCACGGAACAGGAAAAGAAGTCTCCACAGAAAGGAAGCCCACGGAGTCGCATCCCACGTTTGGTCCTCCATCCCTTCCAGCCAAAGGGCAATGGGTCGCCTCTTTCTGACTCTCCTTTTTCAGAGGAGGAGGGCAAAGAGTGTGACGTCAGCTCAGATCACTCGAAGAGGACGATCAGCACCAACAGTTTTTACTCGGGTAAGAATACATACATACATACATATACATGCCCATACACACAGTGACTATGAAAATATATATATATAAATAATGAGTATATATTAAATATATAAAATTAAAAACAAATTCATAGTAACGTATAGTAGTGGTCCCCAACCTTTTGCATCATGGGCCGGTTTTTGATTGCCGCTTGCTAAAACAAAAAGCGTTAGCGCAACAAAATTAGTTCCTTACTGTCCAGCCTGCAGATCCATGTCGTGGGTGGCTATTGCCTATCAAGCAGTCGGGTACGCTCACGTCCGACACCCCTTGCAGCCACTAACTTCGCAGTGCGAATGAGTGGGCGTCGATTTCAGATAAATACCTCATCGAACCCCGAAGGGGGACTTCTTGACGGGCCCACATCGCGGAGTTTTAAAACATCCAGCATGGAAGCACACCACTGTAATGAGGATATGCAGTGCAGAGATGGATGAATAGATCGATAGACTTTGAAAAATTCAGCGCACCGAAGTTCCAGTGACGAGGACGACTTCACAGCCGAGTGTGGCCGCATTGGACACATCATTTTCAAATGAGTCGTGTACGCAGAGCTGGTGAAAAAAGTAAGTCAAGCTAACGCTTAAGACTGAAATTGTATTATAGAATAAATAAATAAATAAATAAATAAATTAGCCTTACGAAAATTCTCTTAGAAGACATTGTGTTTGCGTATCTTTTGTGTTGTCCCTCCCGTGACTCCCACCAAGACCTGGAGGGATGGAGTGTGGCGTGGCCAAAATGCTCATTACCAGGAGGTCTTTTTAAACCCTTTAATTTTGTATTGTTTTCTCGAAAACAAATTCATAAAATAGAAAATACAAACCAATATCATTTTTTTGAAAAAAAAAAAATGATACATAAATGTTATTGAAAAATTGACCATCCTTGCTGGATGATCCCTTTAATATCCTTATTTTGGCCCTCAATTGCTTCTTCACACAGTTTCTAGCCCTTCTCTTCGCTTGGAGCACGCATCCGTCCCAGAGATGAAATGCCCATCTCTGCTTATGCTGCCCTTCGTAGCACAACCGACGGGATGGGAGGTTGTGGGGCGCTTATGCTCTATCTCTGTGCGGCCCAGTAGCAAATGGGCCGCAGACCAGTGGTTGGGGACCACGGTTTGCCAGCACAAGCAGGCAATATTATGCAACGGCTCTCAGACATTTATGTATATTTTATGCACATCAAAGTGGGCCCCCCTTACTCAGTACGAATGTATTTATGCGCATGCATGCATGCTTGTGTGCACTCGAGTGCATAAGGTCGAGCTCTCGTGTGTCTGGTTTTGGTTATTACTGTCTGTGTGCCTATCTACAATATAGATGACACCGGCTGCCCCACTAGTCAGTCTGTGTCCCCCTCCAAAACTCCATCAGGCTCAGAGGAGAGTGCCCATAGCTCGCCAACACTCCCCGAGCGCAAGGCCAAAGTGAAGAAAAGGGTACGAGTTATGGCAGAGGGCAGTCTTGAACCACGGAGCGCACCGAAGCACAAGAAGGAGCTGAGGTCAGCCATGAAAGCCAGAGGTAAGGAAAAAGAATACGGAACATGGACTAACAGAGTTTAAAACTACTATTGTCAAATCTTACAAAAGAGAAATCTTTGGTACACATTACAAGTTCCCAGAGAAGACATAGTTGACATCAAGCGCCATGTTGGAGGTTGACACATTGTTTTTTTTTTCCTGTGCTCATTGAGTGTTTGATTCAAGAATCCTCCCAGTTTTACCCACCAACAGGCGGACAAACGTACTGATCACATGAGTGAAAACGATCTATAAGAAATTACAAAAGTGTCAGCAGTTTACAAAAAGTGGTTGCAAAATAAAGGAGATAATCATTACTAGACTCATTGTTTGACCTTGAGGCAGGGAATTAAAAAAATTCCTTATCCTAGAATTAAATTTCCTCCATCTTAAATCTGCAAATACCTTCAAAACTCCATGGGAGACTATGGGGGTACATTGATTGGGTGAGGGAAAAAGTTTGGAGGCTTAGACAATTAGGCTGATTAGTGGGAGGTTACTTGACTGAGTGAATGTGCACAGACTCTTTGGCAACTCGCTCAGTGGTGGAGAATGTTTTTGACCATTTAGTTTGACACAGTCATCACAGGACACACGACTATGGTTTTGTTTGATGGCAAGAATTGTCTCTCAGGTAGGGTTTAGTTTTTATATGATTTCTTCAACGGTGCTTAGATTTGTCTATTAATAATCATTTTGTGTCAGTCCTGCAACATTTTACCCATGTGAGATCAATCAGGAAACCTTGAGTGCATGTTAATTTCCTGTGAATCAGTTGTTGACTGATAGTTTTTTTTCCAAATGAAGTTTAGCTCAACCCCTGTGCTTTTTTATAGACATTCCAGGCTTTATTTGAGTTCTTTTGTGACATGGTTAACTACGTTGCAGATTTTAAGTGCAAAACTTGAAAACAACATGCAGTAAATGTGTCTGCATAGAGATGCAAGTTTTCATTGTGATCGTACAGTCATCTGGTACAACATTTGGTCTGCACAGTTGAATGTCTTCCATTTTTTTTATTACAATATTTTAAGGTCTTTTTTTAATAGCCGAGACCAACTTGACAACCAAAACAAGCATTATTTGTTTGGTCTAAAGTGAGTGTGTGGCTGTCTGTCAGCAGCCTCTCACAACATACAATTCCTCCTCATGCAGGAAGTGAGGCCGATTTTAGCTCCTCCAGTAGTACAGGGAGCCTAAAGACCAGGGGCAGCCTCACAAAATCATCTGGAAAGAAGACCTCCTCTCGCAGGTATTATCATTTTGCAGTTGCATGTTTTCAAATTGTATTTTTTACATGACAATAATTTGCTCCATTATAACAAAGTCCCATTACCTGCATCAGTTTGGTCCCAGTCTTCAAACCAGCAGGGAGCCCGTCCTCCAACCGTGATGCAGAACTATATGCTCCCTGTAGGATTCCGCCCAGAGCTGCGTCCTCAACCAATAGTAGCAGCTGTAACTCCAGCCCTACATCCAGGTAAATATTTATTTCATTACCTGTTAATTTGTATGGTAATTAGGGCATTGACTATGAAGTTAATCCCAGGCGAGCAGTGAGAATGGAAAATCAAGTACATTTATATAGAAAGCACATTATCTACACCATAAAAGGCAGCAATGATATTCACTACACTTCCAATGGCTATAAAAGAATTGTCACATTTCTCAAATGTCCGGCCAATCTTTCCACTGTGTTTTACCGCTACAGCGATAAAACGCTCTTTTTGTATGACTAGCTATTTTTGGTGAGTGAGATTGAAGCACAGGCAATGTGTAGGATGATTAGTGTGTATGTGGCTGGATTAGCCACGGTCGGTTTTCGTTTCCTCCTTTGCAGACTGCTGGGATTATTTGGCTGTGTGTGGGATTAATACAAATTCAGTCATTCAAACGTCGAGTCCAGACGATGACCCTTCTGGCTGCAGCCACACCTTGGAAAAATGCACTTTGGATTCAAGGGTGCCATGAATTCAAGAAGCTTGTCCTCAAGGAACTATCATGATCATGTTTTGTTAGTAACACAGAATAGAAGTATCTCTTTTAATATATTTGATATTGCAACATGTTGTTTAATGATGTGCCAGTGACTCTTGCCTATTTAGGATGAGTCATCTTTTGAGCACATGCGACATGTTTGTCTGTTTTACCCACCCTGTATTCTGGATGGGATGCAGAGCACTTTTATCAAAGCCTCAAGTGTTACAGGAAATTGTGTTGTTTGAATAGGGAGGCTTTGGGGCTGCATTGCATGTGGTCCAATTCTGCCCAGTCATCCTCCACAGAAAAAAAAATGCTTGTCATTGAAGAACCATGTCATGCAGCGGGCAGATGAATGTTAATACAATTAGCGTTGAGATGGATTTTACCACGGAGATTATTTTTACCCGATTATATTGATCATGTATTTAGAACACCTATTATCCTGTCTCTTGTCTGTAAGCCAGTAATCCAGCATCAGACAGTAATTTTCTGGCTTCAGCCAACATCTTTCCTCTCTCTCTCTTTCAGCTTGCCTATTATATGCAGTAATTTTAGTGTTGTATTCTAAATGTCTCGTTGGAGTGTGTTATGTTTGTTGTGGTTGTTTTGAAGGCGAAGTGAACGCCAAAAATTTCTTGACAAGAATATGTTCTACGGCCCACTAGTAGAAACAAGGCAGTCTGATTCATATTGCGTTTGCAGCATATGAATTAAAGAGTAAAATCCAACTGCTTTTCACCATCTCAGTGGGCGGCCATTTTTTCACTTTTGTCAATTGATAATGACATTGCTGACATCTTTAAAACACAGGTGAGACGTGATTAGTCATTACCTGATCCCTGAGCAACTGTGATTTTCAGTTGACAGAAGTGACAAATGGCTGTTGCTCCCTGAGATGGCTGAAATCGGGAGTTTCCTGCTCATATTCCACAGACGCAATATTAATCAAAATGCCATGTTTAGATTACTGAGGGTGCAGAGATTTTATTGCAAGGATTTTTGGGGGGTTGACTTCCCCTTTAAGGATACATATATTTCTTTGCCCAACAGGAGAGTGAACTTGAGCCGCTACCATTCATGTGGAGATAACCATGGAATCAGACCCCCCAACCCTGAACAATACCTCACCCCTCTGCAGCAGAAAGAAGTGGTCATCAGGCACCTCAAAACTAAGCTACTGGAATCTGACAACAGGGTGCATGACAGGTCAGTTAGCATCTATCTCATCTTATTTTATCTTAATTAGAAGGGGTTTTTTTTCTGTGGTTTTAAAGTGTTCATAGTGCTATTGTAGATGTGATGTAATAGCCAAAACCTGAAGCTCGGCTCAAATGACAATTTACCTGACATCTACTTCTTGGTTATATAAGACAAAAAAAAACATGAAATGACAATGCTGGAGTTCGTTCTTGCGTGAAACATTCGTCCAGATTCAGCTTTAGAATTATTAATTTATAGTGCTCATTTTGGCTAGTGTGAGATAGGCCATTACAAAAGTTTTGAAGTGGCTCCTTCAAGAACTTGAAGTAACAGTCTGTTTTCTGTTGTTTTTCAGAGAGGCAGAAATTGAGGATCTCAAGGGCCAGCTCGGCAGAATGAGAGAAGACTGGATTGAGGAGGAGTGTCACCGAGTCGAGGCACAACTGTCACTCAAAGAAGCCCGAAAGGAAATTAAACAGCTACGCCAGGTTGTGGAGACCATGAAGAGTAGCCTGATGGAAAAAGATAAGGGAATACAAAAGTACTTTATTGACATCAACATCCAAAACAGGAAACTGGAGTCCCTGTTGCAAAGCATGGAACTTGCTCAGAGCGGTGCCAGCCTTCAAGAAGAAAACACACAGGAATTCATCTTTGAGAGCCCCGAAAGAGGCGGACAGAAGAGGGTTGGCGATGAAGAGGGTGGAATGGAGCTGGGAGATCAAGGGGTTGAGGCCATGGCTGATAGTGGGCTGCTAATAAATGACGAGATGGCCAACAGAGCTGACATTTTGGAGCAGGTCTTCATGTCTACAGCGGTGGATTTTAGTCTGGACATCAACATGCCAAAGCCTGGCATCGAGTCTGGCCCTGAAATGTCCATATTATCAGAAATATCAAGTCCACCCCCACCACCTATACCTGCTACTGTCACCAGCCGTTCCCTCAAGAAGACTGAAGTTAAAGGTATCCAGACTGATATTATGCCTATGTCACAAGATCTTCAGGCTCTTCTTTACCAGCTTCTGAGACTTGAAGTGAGTCGAGGCCAGACGCTTTCCATCTCCAGCACTCTTCTTGGTCTCCCAAACCTGCCCACCTCCACTCTCACTTCGGCACATTTCCCTGACTTGATGTCTCCCTCATTCAACATGCTGACCCCTGCTCTCCTTGACAGTGCAGTCATTGCTACTGACACGAGCTTGCATGGCACAGAACTTGCAGAAAACCCGCGATTCATGGATGAGCTGGATTTTGACGTGAGCACAGAAAAACATCATCCCGCATCCGGACAGGGTGTGATCAGCAAGCAATACTGGAGCAACAGTTTCCTGGTGGATCTGGTTGCCGTCGCAGCACCTGTGCTCCCCACGGTGGCCTGGCTGTACTCGCGACATGGTGTGGATAAAAGCACTCCGGTCAACATCGCTGCTCTCATCAGGGGGTGTTGTATTATGGGATTGCGCTCTCTTCGTCACATTGCTCACAGGCCAGATGTGTAATGGCTTTCGACATGCAAGCACACGGCTCACTTTGAATGCGAAGCACTTAAGCATTTTTGAGAGTATTTTTTTTTTTTTTGCTTTTCGTGAACACCTAATCATTGCCGCTATTTGGGGTCCAAGCACTGTATATTGACTGTGAGTTGAAATTAATTTGTAATATGAAAGGGAGTATTTATTAACAGGTGTGTAATTTATTTATAGTTTCGCTATAAGATGATCGTCTGGGTAGATGGTTTTTCTCATTGCTGTTTTGTAGCTACTGTAGCTCCCAAGTTGTCAAAGCACTTGTTCAGTTGAGTTTTTGGAGAAAAAAAGATTGAATGTTGGTTTCGGTTTGACAGATCGTGAAAAGTTTTGATTGGTGTTGTTGTTGTTCAAAAAGAAACCTTGATCCTTCAGCCAAAGCTTTAATGTAAAATCACTGTTCTATTTTTTTGGTGAAGCGTGTATCTTCCCTCCAATAAGTGGCGCTTTAGTAAATTGAACCTTTTGTATTGTTAAAGTTAATGCTTCACAGCAAATGACAGTTATGTGCCTGAGCTATGTGCAATATCTGTGGTATGCATCAAATGTCCATTATATTTATTATTAAAGCATGATAATAGACTACCTGGACTCCTGACATTTTTTTAAGGGTTTGAGCTGGGGAAAATTAAAGTTGTGCCTTGAGACTCGAGTGACTCGCAAGTTTTTTTAAGCTACAAGCAGTCATTGAATTTTTTTTTCTTTTAGTTGAGGGCAACAATTTGAGACAAATGCTGTATGGTGGCACTGAACTCAACTCGCTCCACAACAAGCAGCATTTTGCCATTGTGAATATTTTGATTTAAAAGATGTTCATTGCCACTCTCAGATTAAGTTTGCGGTCAAACTAACAGAATGAATGAATTAGATGAGTATTTAAAAACTATCTTTGCTTCAGATAGCTTGTTTTGCTAACGATCAAAGCACAACAGTTATGTCACTTGGGCATGTTGCAATGTTGATCCTTAAGTAGAGAAGTTAAGAGATTTGCCAAGGCTTTGACGCCTGGCAAAACAGATTTACCAACCAGGAGAAGTGCACTGGAACGCACCATTTGGACTAGGAAATCCAAGTAGCGAAGTCTAAAAACTTAGTCGTTTTTTTAAAAAAAAAAAGCATTTGTATGAATGAGCATACTTAATAATGCTCGATGTGGCAGCAGAACTAATGTCATGCTCAACAAAGAGCATGTTAAGTCCAAATGTCACATCTTGGCAATGTGGACAATTTATGGCCAATTAATTGGTAACATTAAGGTATGAGTGGAGTGAGTTGGTCGTTATTATGAAGTCCACTTGACCGGAAGTCTGACTCGTGATCCAGCCCTAGCTTTCACATGACGTTAAGAGCATTTTGATACATTATGTGTCAGTCATTTTAGAGCGCTGAATTCATATTAAGATATTATTAGTAATGGTGCGACGATCGATTGGCTGATTTTTGCGGAAAAGTATGTGATTGGCATGTATCAATCACTATCTTTCATTGCCAATCACAAAAACTGATCACCAGCAGGTCCTGAATTGCAGCCTGCATTTGTGCATTGTCGCGTCATACATTTTTCGGTGTAAATTATTTAGTCATTCCCAAGAGCCGTAACAGCCTTGATGCCTACTTGAAAGCAACAAGCATAGAGCAAAAACGGTGGAGCAACACATTAATATAATAATTGGGCATATACATTGTGGCTAAACTTGTCGATTCTTTATGTTCTATTTATGGTGTTACTGTGTTTTTATATACATTACAATTTTATAGTCTGCTATTTTACTCATTAAAGACCACCTTACAATTATCGTGGATGGGAGGGTGCTGGAACAGATTAATGGCATCCCAATTCATTTAATTCAGGTAAGATGATTTGAGATATGAATGTTTTTGAGTCATGCGAGTGGTCATAAAACAAATGGTACATCCATCCATCCATTGTTTGAGCTGCCTCTCCTCATGAGGGTCGTCGTGGGCATGCTGGGGCCGATTGCAGCAATCTTCGGCCAGTAGGCGAGCTAGACCCTGGACGGGTTGCCAGCGCATTGGAGGGCACACAACGACGACCAACCATCCACGTCCACAAACACAATTCAATTCAGGGTATCCAATCAACCTACCATGCGTGTTTTTGGAATGTGGGAGGGAACCAAAGTAGCCGGAGGAGGCCGGGATCAAACCCTGCACCTCTGAACTGTGAGGCCATCGTGCTTACCAGTCGGTCACCGTCCTGCCCACAAATGATACAAATTATACTAACAAGTATCTCAAAGCACCACTGTAGTGTGTCACTTATGTAAGAGGCCTGTGAAAATTGGCAAAGATGGTCATTAATTTATGATGTTCACGTTAATAAATAAAGGGGAGCAAGCCAGGCTTTTCCCAAACATTTCTATGACTCATCTTGGATAAAAGCTTCCTGTCTGCATTTTTCACATCCTTTGATTGAAGAGTCAACAGGGTGAAGTGCATTAAATGCACTTAAGCGTTTATCACTGAAGCTGTAAATCTGCATACAAACTGGGTTAATGCAACTGCAGCTATCCACACTTGTTTTCACAGTCATGATGTAACGGCATTTCAAATGTACTCAAGAAAAATCTGGCAAATCAAGAGGAACTAACACTTCATTTAATCCCTATGACGACATTGCACTCTGCCATGTTCTGGTATCTCCATGTTACATAATCAAAATATCTTAGTTCAGTAAGCATCAAAAGCCTGAGTCATCAGATGCTGTAACACCCTCCGTGATAGTCTTATGTTGAGATGATGCATGGTGAAATATGACCCTGAGGGATATAGCAAATATCGTGCATAAAGTTGTCTTTCTGAGCACACTGACTGATTTTCCATTTTTGAAAATAGGTCATCTCAAAAGCGGTCTTATCCGGCAAGGCGCACTAACACAGGAGAGAGGTCGTCATTTAGGATGACAAGTTGACTTTTGAGGTCATCACAAATACAAATTTGAAGAAGGCTAATCAGAGATTTAGAGAGTTTTGATTGAGGAAGTTGAGGACTTTTCGTATTGACAGTTTGCTTATGAATATTTTCCATTTGTCCTCTGTTGAATTTCCCATTTGCAGTAATTCTTCGGCTTAGCAATCTCAGCCTACTTAATAAAAACAGACTGGGGAGTGTCGTTAAACTGTGCCAAAAGATCACTGGGGTTCATCTTAGCGATCTCAACCAGTATTCTGGTCCGCATGGAATTCATCAGACCACAAATACCAGTATATGTTGACCTTTCTGACGTTTTTATCCAAGCAGACTTATTTTATTTATTTATATCAAAGCTATTTGAACTAGAGGTTGATTGAAACAGAATTTGGGGGCCGATAAGGATACTGATATTGGGGCCTAAAATATTGGTATCCGATATATTGTCATGCAAGTATATATGCTGTACCTTACATAAACTCAAATTCTTCTTATACCCCAAAATTCAATATGATAGCTTTATTCATGTAGAGAATTTCACAACAGCTGGAGCTGTATCAAAGCACTTTCCATAATGGAGTCATATAAATTAGCAGGAAATAAGCACACAAATTAAAAGACAAACAATATATACCAGAAGAACAGCGACAGTCTCATGTTGAGTCAAAAGCTAAAGAATAAAAATGTGTCTTCAAACGAGTTTGAAAGTGGACAGAGAGGGGGGGATTGCCTAACTTTCCGTGGGAGGTCATTCTTAGGGAAGGACAGGCAACTGAAAAAGGACGATCCCCCCTGAGGCTGTGCTTAGTCCTCGGTACCTCCAGCAGCATTTGGTCCACAGACCTGAGGGGTAGGGGTGGAGGAGCTCAGAGAGGTACGCTGGGGCGAGGCCATTTAAAGCTTTGAAGACAAACAGGAGGTATCTTAAAGCGAACTCTAAAGTGCACTGGGAACCAGTGAAGAGAGGCCAAGATTGGGGTGGTGAAGGGACACTGGGAGCGAACGCCATCACTTCTGTCTTCCTTTCATTGAAATTCAAGAAATTAAGTGACATCCATTTTGATTTTGATTTCCTCTCGACAGTATAGAAGTGGTCTCAAGACTCAAATTAAAGCAGAATGGTACTTAATTAAAATTCTGAACTTTAATTAGCAACACGAAACATAAAACACAAGGAGAGGGCTTGTATGGACAGGTGTGTAAAGGCTGCATCTTGCATATTAATTGACACAAACATACTACCTGATGAGATCTATTTTGAAAGGCGCAGGCCTCAGTGCACACGGTTATTAAATCAGGTTGTTTATTTATTTGCATGTGCTTACTTGTGCTATGAGGTTTGGACAGTACCCACAACGTTTTAGTATATCTGGAGCAACCACTATCCAAATGTTCCTGGCCCAGCACCTCTGTCAAATTTTAGATCCTTTTGTGGCCCGCAATGGGCTAGAATAACCCCGTTTCACCCATAACTGAACAAATTAAAAATCATTTGAATTTGTTTCAACTGGACAAAAAAAATTATCACAAGCTGTATATTATTGATACAAAGTTGAAAATCAGACAAAAAACTCCAACATTAGGAAGTGCCAGAACATTTGCACAAACATAGCTGATTATTTAAAAAAAAAAAAAAAAAGGGATGTGTGTACAAACGGCCAGAATACAACCCAGAGGGTTAAGTGTGTTACACCAAATGCCACTTAATTTTTGGGGTGTAGTAATATCAGTACTATCTAGAGAATGGGGTTCACTGGATTCTGGTCAAATATCTTTTCCAACCCAATTCATCCATAAAGCACGTTATTCACCTGAATCAAAGAAGTTTATTCAAAAAGCTGCGAGGGCATACTTGAGCATAATGACTTCAGTGAAAGTCCGGTTTTATCTTTTTTTATGTAATCAAAACAAAACAATGCAGTGTATAACAGAAATACATAAAACATTATTCCATTTCAGAATCACACGCCAAAGTACCATGCCAACGGTTGAAACGAGGAGCTCTTATTGCTTAAGAATCTCGACCCTCAAAGGCTGCTCAATTCAATAAACACGCGCTTTCTTTGTTTAAGCCTGATGATAGTGTTATCACTAAAGCTGTACAACAATTACCGGTGTGATCCCTGTTCATTTTGCATCAATCAAAATTTCAAAACTCCAAAACACAGAAATGCACATTTCGCTTCACAAAGGCTGCCAGTGAAAATGTAATGACTAATGAGGGCTACAATAATTGATGTAGCTAGTGAAAAGGATCTACACTTCATAAATGGCACCAACATGTGTAAAACATAAATATGAACAGAATACAATGACTTGCAACTCCTTTTCAACTTATCTTCAATTGAATATACTACAAAGACAAGACATTCCATGGTCATACTGATAAACTGTTTTTAGGTAACGATTCACTCATTTTTTATTTTAGCCTGTAAGATGTTCCAAAGAAAGGGGCGTGTTTATCACCGTTACATCTTCTTGCTTTTTAACAACACAAACGTTTGTGAACTGAGAATGGATTTCTGCAGGTATTAGCAAATGTAATTTAATGCCTCTTTTAATGTAACTTTAAGCAAATTCAATGCCCACGTCCTACTGCATATAAATGCATGTGCACGCACACATACATAGGCACATGCATATATGCAGCTGTCAGTAAAATTTTTTTTACCCAATTGCATTATTTCCATGGCTCAAAATAAAATTTTCTTCTTTGCAGAGCAGTTTTGAGAATCAATTACTTTTTAACTTTGTGGAGCATTTTTTTTCAGGTTAATTCTAAGGTTCAGAAACAAGGGCCTTTCAATCAACATTATAATGAACAATTGTTTTTTTTTTTTTTAATGGAATCAACAGTTTCTATTTATTAAATTCACATTTTGTGTAGCAGTAAATTTTATTTTCTTGTCAATAAGCAAATCTAAATTGATTAAAAAAGAAGTTCTGCTGTGATGTAATTACAACATTCAGTTTGAACCAAAATATCTCATTTGTGGAGTGTAAACAATTAAATATAGGTTGAAATTGTTTTGCAAATCATTCTGTTGTGTTTTTAATATATGTTTTACACAACGTCCCAACTATATTGGAATCGGGTTTTGGATTTGCAGTTATCCAAGACCAGTTTATATTTTTTTTAAAAATGGAGCTAGTGGCTGCATATTTTTCCATTACAGTCTGAAGCTCATGTTAATAGCCATGATGTTACCATAGGAACCCACAGCTTAATACTACAGGATAGAGTATGCTATTGTCTTTAATGACTAATTTTGCAGAGGTACAGTGCAAGTAATTGCTGGGGGAAATTTTTGTTTTTCAACAATGGAACATAAATACAAAAATCATTATTAAGCAGACCAATGTCACTAGCAAACAGTGATTCTTAAAAATAATTACACCTCTTTGTCCATTGTGGTTAGAATCAAGACAAAGAAAATCAATCATTATATAAAAAGGTCATACAGTACAGATTTGAGTTTATTTACACACCTTAAATAGGACATGTGCGAACAGCACATACACCTAATATATAGGGAGCATAGAGGTTCAAATTCTTAAAGAACAAATTACTTGGAAACATGGTGGAAAACGGGGTTTGTGAGCGTACCCAAGAACGATTCACCGTTGCTGCTCAAACATGGACAGGAATGGCTGCTGGATGACGAAACGTTACTGAAAATGTAGCAGTGTAGCATGAAAACTTTGGATGGTCTGATGATTTTAAAGATAAACTCACGACAGATTCAGTGTCTTTCCCTTGAGATCCTCTGGCTCAAAACTGAGCATTAGCAAAATGTTACGAAAGCTTAACAGCCATCTTCTGCTCTTTCTTCATCATCCTCTGAGCCTCTTTCTCCATCTTCTTCTTCTGCTGCTCCATGGATCGCTTTTCTCTCTCAGCCAGTTTTTGTTGTCTGTTACGGGGATTACAGATTGCAATTTATGTCAATATAGATATTGAACTCATGGTTGTCAGGGCGAGGACAATAAACTCCATCTTTTTCCTCCTTATTGGAATACACTGTAGTGGTAAACGCTGCCATCTGCAGGTCAAAAATTGAACCTACATGCCTATCAGCTTTGTGACGGTACAGTAATAGATTTATTACCTGAGCACCTCTTCTGCTTCCCAGGTGGCGTCAGACTCATCCTCCCAGGCATTGGTGTCCCCCTGCCAGTTATCCATTTCACCAAGTTCTCCCTGCACAAAGTTATACAACGGCACCAATGAGAATTTGACTGCATGAATACAATAAATCACACTCCTGTATATGACTTGACCTGCCAAACAGCAAATCAATTGGCACAATAATGTATACAGACCACCTTGCAAAATTTCTACGCTAACACAGTAGTTTGGTCAGAAAAAAGAGGTGGAATCTTGCCACTAAGCAAATCCCAAACTTTTCATTTCATGTCTCGCATCAAACCGAGTTGTATTAAAAACAGAAAGCATGCCACAATGAGACTCCTTTTAATAATTACTACGCCTGAAAATAGTTTGTGTAATTTTTGAGTCAACGCTTGAATGGGTTGCAAATTATAACTGAATAGAAGACAGAAATGACAGAACTTTCGTTTTAAAAAGAATAGTCAGGGTATTAGGATAACAACAGTTGCCTTAAAACCATGAAATACAGAGTTAGCAGGAAATAGTATCACACACATGTTGCAGTTGCCTTCCAGTCATTTTGATTTTTCTATGTATGGGTCTCACCACTTCTGGTTTGGGGTCGTAGGGGATGCAGGAGCGTAACTATTCAAATGCTTGCCTTTAGGTTTCTGCCTGCCTTTGTTCGTCTTGACTTGCGATACCTACGGCGTATGCAAAGGAGTTACCTAGGTTTTAGCATCAAATACTGCCCAAAGATAGTTGGGATGGGCTCTAGCACACCTGTAACCCTCATGAGGAGATAAGGGATAATACAAAATAAGTGTTGTTTCACGAAAAAAATAAATTGCACTGCTTAAACTCAAGATTAGGTTAACTGCAAGACACAGTTACGTGATTCCAAATTTGCATTTTTCTATGATAAAACTATTTACAATGTCATTGTTGTACAATTTTGAAATCAGCCAGAAGAATTGGGAAAATATCTTTTGAAGTTATGGAAAACAGTGGCATTCAAATCACCATGTGCGATGTCCCATGATTCCATTATTGTTTTCTCATTTTTATTTTTTTTTAATTAACGCACTAATCACATTCTATGTGCCTAATATTTATATTAGGCTGTGCATCCCTAAAACCTATTTGTAGCAGGTGAAGACCTCACATTATTCTTTAATCTTCAGTCAAAACCACTTTTAAGTTTAAGCATTGCACTTTTCTGACTGGTCTGAAGAAATGGTACAAATCCCTCAAAGACTTCTGCCGACCAGATTTCTCTCACGATGCCTCGCAGATTGTGTTGCGGTCTTCAGCTTTTGTTTACCAAGTCTGCATCACAACATTGTTCTTGGTTGTGATGCAAACACATGATAGGGTTTCTCCATTTGTGAGACCTTAATCACGATCTGTCTTTCAGTAAACCCACATTTAATGAATAACTCTGCGATACGATGACAAGAGTGCTCCAAGTTTTGAATGTAAAGGAAATGTGTCACTTGATCACATTTTTTCCCACTGTAAGAATTGATGGGACACGAAACAACGCCTGGGATACAATATTAACGTGTATGGTCAAGCATTTACATCAGGATAAAATGAATGTCAATGTGTACTCAACAATTAAATGTCTTTCTCGGATATAAACAGAATGCATTCCCGAAACTTCAGAGATGACAAAAGATAACTCACTGAAGGTGGACAGAAGGTCAGCATATCCTGAGAGACTGCAAGTCTGCTGGAGAAACCTGATGAGCCATCAGGGACCAGGTAGTTCAATGGCTCCCTTTTCTTGAGCACAATCTACCAAGTGGAAATCAGAGACCAGTCAGACCTTAAGACAGCCATCATAAAGGATTCAAATTTCTTTTAATCGGCAACGGCGCAGTTTTGTTTACAATACATATATAACAACCTGACTACATTCCTGAAATACACCTGGAGGCTCGATATGGAAAGAATGTTCTATCATAATACAGGACATATTATATCACGAGAATGATATACCTTAATATATTTTCAGTTCTAGAATAACAGTATATAACACACTAATGATGCGAAAATGATGCTTCAAATTTGCTTCACGGACCAGTTGTATTTTTTGACTCCTCTAGATGGCACTGTTGGTTTAAATAAAGGTTTAACAAACGGCTAGTCAGTGTACTTTCACCCCAAAGTTTAACAAAGAGTGACATCTGGAGGAGGCAAAACAAATATAACTGGTTCATGAAGCAAATTTGAAGCTTCGTTTTACCATCACTACAACACACTATGAGTGTCAAATTATTTTGAAGTGACATTAAACAAACAAAATTGCATGAAATGCGAACTGCATCCAGTAATCCCACTGCAGCTATGTTGACCTAATTGTGCACTCTCTGTCAGTAATGTAAGATGACTATATATGATTCACTTCCTCATATTGATGATCAGGCAGTGTGGCAAAAGATTGTGCAGTGAAAGCAATTGTTGTCAAACCAAGCTTTGCTGACTTGTATCCAGTTCGCACGAAAGTAGAAAAAAATAACAAGATGGATTCATTTCTATCGTCGTCACGATACGTATGATAATGTCATATCACCCAGTAGTGTTTAAATAATTTTGGGTTTTGTTGTCTTCTAAAGTGTTTAAAAATGTTCAAAATTCAATTTTCAAAATCATTCAAATTAGGAACTGCTCTGTACCGGAGTAGGCAAAGGAGAAAAAAATATTTTTTTCTCCCGTGGTTTGGAGTTTATAAATGCATTCAATACACCCAAACAATTCCCAAGACAAACATTTTACTGACAACTGCTATAGCAATTTGGATCAACACAAATGTGGATTTGCAGGATATCATTCACTTATCCCGGGGATCAATACCAACTCCCTCTGGAACAGTAAATAACACTGTCCAAGTAAGTTTGTTTTCAGAGTTATTTCCTTCATTGTGTGATATATTGCGACATTGTTTCGGTCGTTAGCTTTGCAGCTAAAAGACCAGTTGATGTAACATCAATGCTAACTCAAAGCATGTGACTGAGAAATGTGTTGTGCAACTCTTTGCAGTTATAAATGGACACCATTTTTAATTTAGTGTTATCAATGTCTCTTTCCCATCCTCTAAATGATTCTTTGCAAACATATTTCCTGATCTCATGCTTCTAAGGGCATTGGTGTGTGGTCATTCAGAGCGATATTCTTTGTGTACGAGTACGGATGTGAAAGACTCAGTTTGTAAAAAAAAGCACAGGGAACATGTGATGCTAGGCCAGACCAACTCATTTTGTAAACAGATGCAGATGAAATCAGGCAAACCTTGGCCACTCCCAACCAAATCCACTTGTTTAATGCTAGGCTAACAGTTGACCAGCCAAATGGAGCATGTAATCCTACAACAAGGTGGGATTTCCCGAAAAGTGTTTGATATAGTATTTGGGCGTCCAGAGGATGGTTGTCGTCGTCGCTGCAAATCGCTCATGTGAGTGTCCCTTTCAGTTTTTGCCTTGGTATTGTTACCTTTTTTTGTCTTCTTTTAAAGTTATATACGTAAGTGACCCGTTTCACCAGTCGCTGCTTATTACAAACAAAGATCTTATTATGGTAACATATCTTTAATCTTTACATCATCCAAAACGACGGTATGGCAAATCAGATGACAATACATCAGCAAATATGGTCATATTGAACCTCCCCGAGAAAGGGTGCGAACAAATCCTGTGCGGTGCTCCCAACTGAAAAAGTTGATAGCGCCAGTGTTACCAGTGAAAAAGTTGGTGTCTAACCTCGGTTAGGAAAATTGATTTAAGATGCTTAGACAGTGACAACCTTATCTACACTGATCCACTTTTCCACAATTGGCCAGTGTTATTTGGCGTCTTGGCAATAAAGTGTAGAATGGAGAAACTCGATGGTTTATTATAAACTCGACGCGAATAAAAAAACAGGCAAATGAAGGCAGTGCTTGGAAGTCAAATGACAAAGTAAACAGTATTATTTTTCATCATCTGTTGATTTTCTTTCTGTCACAAACAAAAGCAACTGGATAATCAGCTTCAGATACGTTTCCTGAAGCTTGTCTCTCAAATTTGATGTGATACTTAATAACTACATTTAAAGATAACATTAGTGCGGCTATGATGAACAAGTACGGGATTCAAATATTTCCTAAGGCAAAATAAACTGTCTGATTAGCATATTGAATGGTTGGGTATCAATTCAGATTTCCAAAATAACTTTGATTCACAAGGGAATGATTCTATTCCATTTACGTTTGACGGAGATTTTCGATTCAGTTCAGGATTTCACGTGGTGCTAATTTTACTTTTACATGGATGGTATTCTCAGAAGAACCAATGCTACAAAAACTCGAAAGGTATTTACATTAAGAATTTAACCCAATGCAGTTACATTAATCACGTTTTATTGAACCTGACTTGATCACATCAATAAATAATTTAAATCAATTGCAACCACAATGCTAGCTGAGTAAATAAAGTAGCAAAACACACTGCTAACTCATGACTTTTGATTAATGACATTCACACTCCTGACTGCCTCACAAAGTTTTGGTTCATGTCTTTGTGTTTTTTTAACCAAAACTTCCAGACATCTGCCTTCAAGCTTGTTGGCGCTGATTTCAGTGCTTCCACCTTGTTGTTTTGATAAGCTATTCTCGGATAGTGATGGGATCTCACTTGACACGACAAGTCACATGAACTCATGGGGAAAGGACGCATCAAAAAGATCCATTTATGTCTTTATGAATCGATATCGGGTTATGAAAAGGAAAAGTGGTGGCCTGGCACAAATGTGGGAAACACTGCAGCTGCAATGTCTTTATTTGCATGTCATTGATTGGATCGGTGAGAAGACATTACAGATAATCACAAAACTAAATAAAAATAAAATGCATGTACCCTGAGACTTGCCAGGGTGGTTAGATTTTTCATTGCTGATTGAATATGGAAGAAAGATGCAGATTTCTTTGTGACATAAGTATTTTAAAAGATATACCTTCTGAGTTTTCCTGATGGTTGGCGCCATGTCCTTGAAGTAGTCGGGCTCCTCAAGCTCAGGGGGTTGAGGGGGAACGTTTCCATTACCACCTTCGATCTTAATACTTGTTGGAGCGTCTTCATCCCATGAACTCCAGTCTTCAACATCTGTCTGTGCAGACTTAAAAGTGCAGAGAGGGAAATCATGAGCTAAAATTGATCTCTGCACTGGACATTTTTTCCAAATGCGCTTATTTGATCATTTTGGCCGAGAAAGACCTTCCATGCTGACTGCCACAGAGTTAAGCATTAAATGTCCAAATCATTAGGAATCTTCCAATACAAATTGACAACACATTCTTATCAGGCGAGAGTAGTTAGTGGGTTAATTTTACAGAGTTCACTACTAACCTGTTTAGGTATGGATGATGAGAAATCCACTGTGGTCGGGAGAGTTATTTGATCCCCACTGAGCTTTCGGCCCCTTCCGCTTCTAGTTTAGTGCCAAACAATAATAAGAACAATAAAACAGGTAAGTAATGTCACACTGGAATTTTTAACTGCAACTTTTTTAATTTATATAAAAAAAGAAACTAAATATTCAACAGTAGAACAGGGACAGGCAACTAGGTGGCCCAATTGATTAATCAGGAAACAAAATTATGGGAAAATGTTTGTTTTAACAAGGACAAAAGTATTAAAATATTAAATACTCAATTTCCCCTAAAAGAGGGGAGCGGCAAATCCCATTTTTTTTGGTTGAAGCAGCGTATATGCAAACCCACTAGTTTCCATCTGGGAATAATACAGGGGTCGACTGTAGTATGAAGTTGTTATATCACCAATCACCATGTGTCTCATTTGTGTTTACACTGGGTCACATTCCTGCAATATAATGAACATTTGGAATGAGTTGATTTTCGTGACAAAAAAAAATGTTTTTGCACTTAATAACAGTTTCTTCATCAGTGTTGTACCTTCCTTGAAAATATTTTTTGCGGCAGAAAAGCCCTTTTCCCCAGGAAAAAATATATTTGAGTCATGGTTATTATTTTGGTGGCTTCAAATCCGTGTTGTGGCTCTTTTCTCCATGCATTGAACAATATCTGATCAAAGCTAAATTCATTAAGAGCACTTGTCTTGTCCATATTTGAAATTGCATTTTTGTTACACATTTGGTTAGTAAGTGTGTCGTCCTATGTATGTACACCCCCAGAGGAACTGATGAAAAATTGTGCATTTAAATTGACCATTCCTTCGGTAGAAAATGGATGGAGGAATGGATAAATTAAGGGCAGATCTATTCAATGTGATGTCCACCATCTACAGCTATCAGATTGTTTTAATGTTTTCCATCACTTACCTGCATATCAATCTCTTCAAGAAAGAGAGCAAACTGGCCAGACATGTGCAGATCTTGAACAGACGAAATTGAGTGACGGCCATGACGAGAATGATCTGGTGAAACAAAATAATCACTATTACAATACAGGTTGTTTTGCTATCCAATATATCTTTTTTTGTAGTTTAAAACAATGTGAATAGCGAAGCACCGAATGTAGCAAAGCTAATATCAAGTAACCTTTCGTAAAATGTAGCATTTGTGGATTTCAAGGCTATTCAGCAAGCCTTCTTTTTATGCTAGATCTTTCAATGAAACAGCCACAAGAGGAAATTACCGTTTGCAAAGCTGATGTTTCCTCTTGTGTTGCTGACGAGACAAGTTCATTTATTTGCCGACTGCTGCTTGTTAGCTTAGCCCAGAGAAAAGCATGTTGTTTCAAAATCCTTCAACAGTCTTGTTGAGTGTGACGAATATTGTTAGGTATTAAATGAAGGTCATGTCCCAACAAAGACTGAAAAATCTACATACTCCAATGCTGTTTCATGACACAACTCTAAAGTGTCGTTGCTCATCTCCCTTGCGCAGCTGCCATCTTGGAGCTCAGCTGGGAGGAGCAGGAACAAGGAAATAACACTGCATGCGCGCCGCCTTCAGCCACTCCAAAAGTGTCAGATCCATGCAGTAAAGATGCTATTATTTTGAGACAGGATTTATAATTGTACTTACTATTTGCTTATTTAACTGACATGTTGTGGTGTCGATTACTTATTACAGCATGGTTTGATCCATTAAATATATCACAATCTGTGCCACCTATGTTCTTCTTCTTATTATTATTATTATTATTATCATTATTATTATTATTATTAAAAATATAAAAAAATATTAGTAGTAGTAATAATAATACTAGTAGTCGTCCTCGCCTATATAGCGTCACCTCAAAACTAACCAATCAACACGCGATTTAAACGGAAGTGCAATATTTGAAAAGTCGGTTGATGAAGGGCGAACTTGTCGCTCGACTTGAGTAAAAGGGCAGGATTAACGTTACTGGGATATGCACGGTGAGGGCTGAACTATTATATTGAAAGGTAAAAAAGAAAAGAACAACTCACGTGATGTGTCGATAGAAGCCAAATAGAGTTATTTCTCGCGGAATTAAATCAGAAAGTTATAAGGCGGTGGAACGTGCTAATCAACGTTAGCTTCTGTCAAACGGAAAACATCAACTTGGAAATAGCGTTTTGGCTGTCGGCTATCACCTTTTGTGGTTGTGGACAAAACTGCCTGGCAATTTAACGATTTTGCATTCGTAGGAGAAAGTGAACGCCATACGGAGTTTGACCACATAATGTTTTTTTGTGCGTGCAAGCATGTTGCGATCTTAAGTATACCCAGCGAAAACAAATTATATTTAAACTATATTCCAACCATTGAAAACAGATTATCATTTTCAATACCAACCTGACTGCGGACGACAGAGTAAAACAGCAAAAACGTAAACAAAACTGCATATGCCATAAACGATGCAACATTATATGAAAATACAAATCTGAACAGAAATGTCTTTATCTGTCATTTTAGATGGAAGGAGAAGAGCATACGGACAGAATGCAGAGACTTGCCATGGTTTGTCAAAAGCTCAACAAGATTAGAAAACATCTAAATGAAGGTATTTAGAGGCCTTGTTGTCACATCACTTCCCGTACACAGACTTAATCAGCTCTGTTGATTTTCTTTTCTTTCAGATGACACTGATAATATTAACCAGATCATCACCTTAAAATCGCCTGAAGCTTGTCTGTCATACATGATAAACATGGAGAAGAAAGTGGACCCACACTCGGATCCGAACCATCTGACTCGACTCATCAGTTTTTATACCAAAGTGTTCTCAAATATGCCACTTGGACTACACTGTCAAAATGAGAGCTACGCCCGGATGTTGGTCAGATTTGCAGAGTTAAAAGCGTGAGTGACCTCATGTGCAAGTGCTTTTCCCTCTTTTCAGTGCTATTACTACGATTCTGTATTAATAAACTATAAGGTATGATTGACCCATTATGATCCTTTTGTTTCTGTATGCATTTGGGATGATTTAATGGCTATTTTCAGCCAACGGTAATGTGTTTCATTTAACAGAATTCAGGATGTTAATGAGGCTGAGGCCAACTTCAGCGTGGCAAGATCTCATAGCCAGAACTTTGCATTTGCCCACATCGCACATGCGGAGTTTGCTCATTCTCAAGGTACAAATATTTTTATGTCAATATCAATTAACCCATGGTAACTGCCATATTTATATTGTTTTTTTTTTCTTTTCATTATCAGGCAACAAAAAGAGATGTATGTACATACTGCATAATGCAATAGAACTGGGTGCCGAGCCAAAGGAACTGCTCGAGGCTGCCTTGCAAAGGTTGCAAGGAGAGAAAAAACTAATTTTTTCTGAAAATGACCCACGTGAGAATCTTTCCTTTCGTGTCAACAATGACTTCACTGAGCTACCCAATCAAATTAATTTTGTATGTTTTTAAACAAACAAGTTGTGCATAGTTGACACTGATGGTTGGACTGTCACTCAGTGATCTAACACTATTGAAAACCTTTCAAATTTATATTATATCTGATTCTATGTTTTTTATTGTCATTGTTTTTTTGACAGCGGTTTTAAACACTACAACTCATGATAATGTCAAAAAAGGCTTAGCGTTCCAGAAAGTAAGCAGGATATCAGATGGGACGGGTGAATTGCATCTGTCAAGTATTTTCAACTTGGGGTAAGGCGAACGATTCCTTCTGCCTCTTTTAATTTAGGAAAAAAAATCATTTTTCCCCCCTCTTCTATTGCACACAGAAGTGAAATTCCCAATGTTTCGTCAGACCAACTGCTGCACCGGAGAGTTCCAACTCAATGCAAGAGTTTGGTGAGAATTGAATTTCTCAGTGTTGGTCTCAATTTTATTATTATTTATCTGTTGGTGTTGTAATTTGTGACTATTATTTTTATTATTATTTTTTGCACATTCCAGCCAGGCAGAGTTCCCAATGTTCCTTCCGCCATCCCAGAAAAGGATGTTGATGGTGATGACATCAATGAGAGCCCATCAAGCAGCAGTGACACATCAGACATAAACAATATGTCCAGGTAATTTTTCCATAAGAATATTTGTTTTAATACAACATTAAATACACATTTGTAGACCAGAGTTCTTGCGTCCTATGAAAGGCTCGTTCAACGGTCTTTATTTTATTTTTATTTAAATCACACTTTCTCAAAAAAATGAAAAAACTACATAGATCTGGGTAATTTATAGGAAAAAAATAATCACAATTTTGTTTATTGATATTGCAATCATGATGAATAAAATTGATTATTCATTGGTTGCAAAACTCTAAAAAATGTATTCACTTTATTCTTGAACACAATTCTTTTTATCAAGTACACAGTGACTTTGTGAAAGTTGAGTCATTTTTTTTTTCCATTCTGCTGAATTGCATCTTTTGGCGTGTGAATATTAATTATTTGAAGGAATATCACTCCTGAAGTCGCTTGTAAATTTCTCTTCGAATGGGCACCTTCATTGACTTAAGCATTAGCGCTCACATTTTCTTTTTATTAAACAAAACATGTTGTGTATTTAAATATACATGTGTGTTTAGTTTACAGTAACCTTCAACTGGGGTGTCATTAAACCGCTCAAAGCCCTGCATACGCTCATCTTGAATCACACAATGTCACGCTTGCTGCACAAGCAACATGGTATTTTTACGTCATGAACTTGCATACACACAGCGCCGTTCGGTACATTAGTTGTTTTTCTTTGATTATGTTTTTAAGATTGTGAGAAGCCAAAATCAAAATCACATTCAATTTTGATGAATTGCCCAGCCCTAACCTGATTGACACAAATCTTAATCTATGAATTAATTAGTTCGGGCCCATACTTTTTTCCTAAAATTTCAATGCAAATTAAATTTTCAACTGCAAATATTATTTCATGTATTCCCTAAACTATTTAATGACCACCGAATAATTTATTTATGTTCATAGATTGCAATTGCTTTGAGATAATTATGAGTTCCGTATTTGTGCATGTGAAGAACATGTTATGACTGATATATGTGCCGTCGAGCGACGAGCACTTTTCAACAGATTTTTATTGATGAAAAAAAGCGTGAAACAGGGAAAGTGCATGTGCGCCTGCTCAGCAGTTTTAACGTTGCTCATCTTATGGCATGCTTATGTCATTCAGCCCTTATACGTTTCATTCAGCCTTTGATTTCCCGACATGCGTCTGTTCTATAATGAATTACAGTAATTGTTCAATTACAAAATGTGTTATTTGCGACGACAAATGTGAGGTGTGTAAAATGGCGTCCTTGTACTGCAGGCAAATGTCTGGTTCAAATGCGAGCACGAAGCCTGGGCTATTCTCGTCAAAGACAGCTGCTGTTGATGACTACGTGGCCAGCATTCCGGTTCGCATTTTGTATTCTTGTTTTAGTTTTCTTAAAGGCATTTTTTTTTTTTTTTTTGCGATTAGTTCAGAAGTAATCTTGTAGCCCCGGCTGAAGAACAATAAACATGTTGTCCATTGTTGCAGATGCCATCTGTCACTCCAGAAAGGGAGGACCAGGACTCCGTGGAGTCCACGATGACTCGTCTTTATGCACATGACACAAAAAATGACCTGAAATTGGACGGTAATAATACAAAATTTTATTACATTCTTGCAGACTAGTTTACTGACCAAGATCAAACATTTGTGAGTATTTTGTTAAGATGTTTGCGTGTCATGATTTGAGCTTTTTTTTTTTCTTTGCAGATGTAACTTACAATTTTGAACAAGTCCTTATTTCAAATTCCCCGGAGTCATGTTGGACTTACCTGAATAACCTTGAAAAAAGAGGCAACCCACACACAGACATCAACCTCCTTAATAAACTCAAGGATTGCTATTCAAAAATATTCTCACGTCTGTCGATAAGACAGTACAGCAAGAACTCCGACTATGCAAGATTACTGATCAAATATGCAGAACTCAAGGGGTAAGTGTGAAATAACTACAGTTTTACTGTATTACACCCCAAAAGTGTTTCCCAACCTTCTGTGAGTCATTGCGCCACCAAAGAAATGTTTTACTCACGCTTTGACTTACTCATGACTTACACACATGTGAAATCTGGGCCTGCTTAATTGGCTGGACAGGGTTATTGTCAGGTGTTTATATACAAGTTTTGGCGTGATTGTCAAATGAGCACCAGAGGTTGTTATTAGATGACAGAGAGAAATGCCTGGCTGACGACCCTCGTGCAACGTGTTCATCTCATGACGTTCGCCGTTGCGTTTGGGGGTACCCAACCTAGTCAAGCCAAATGCCACACCTGTTGTTCAATGCAACGTGCCACGAGGGTCAACTTCAAAATAAAAGTAAAATAATTTATACTGTACATGGATATCAATGCCTTACTTGGCTTTTATTCTGAATTTGGCCCCCCAGCAAATGGTAACCTTGGTCATTATCTTTAAGAGTGTGAAAACCAAAACAGGTTCACAACTATCGAAATGAGTTTTGCATCAGTGATAGACAGATTATCGGCCGAGCCGATTATCGCAGCCGATATTTGGCATTCTGACGATTATCACAAAGGCCTTTTTTTTTTCAACTTTGAAGGCAGATAAATTCAAATCTAATTTATTTTGGTTCGCAACAACACACTTCTTTCTTTGCTGTGAGGGTGGCCCTGCCTGCAGAAGCAGATTGGCCCGCCCACAGCGGCATCTAATTGGTTCCTTATGCAGTGGGTAGCAGCCAAGCAGTTTGCTTTTTAACCTCGAGTTCCATGCACTAAGGGAGGCAACAGACTTTGCCGAAAGTTTAATTAATGTCAGTCTACTGCAACTCAAATAGATAACTATTTGCTGGAGCAAACTTTAAAGAGACGTTTGTTTTCATTGAAACATAAGACATGCAGCTGAGCTTTGGTGCTCCGTGCACTTTTTTTTTTCTTTTATGATGATGATTTTTGTATTGAATTTTCTGTTTTTCCCTTGAAAGCATTGATAACCCTGATGAAGCTGAAGACCACTTCATTGTTGCAAAATCCCACTGCAAAGCCTTTGCATTCGTCCATGTAGCGCATGCTCAGTTTGTGGTTTCTCAAGGTAAAGTAACGCAATCTCTTGACAGTTTTTTCCTGATATTTATTATAGGCTGCTGGAGTCTAATGTGGAGGGTAGAAGACATTTCTTATATATTGATACTTACGTGATGAAAGATGAAGTGTGTCGTGTTGATGCCGATAGCAAGATCACTTACCCCAACCCTGAGCACCCATCTTCTAAAAATCACCACCACAGGCTCACAGCAGCCGTCTGCATCAAAACACTGGCAGTATCGCTTTACATGAAGTTAGATGAAGATTTCTGTTGCTAGTCGTAGTTAAATAATCAGCAAAGAAACTCTTAATACAGTTGCCCGCATACCTGCAGCTTGGCACCCGCAGATTCACCTGGCGATTAAAAATAAATAGATAACTAATATTTTTTTCAATATATTATAATTGTTTAAAAACAGATTTTGCATTTTGTGGATGAAGGGTGTGGTGAGCCGACCCCCAATTTTTGTTGAAAATGCATAGTGGAGGTTCATCAGTATTTTTAAAAATCATTTGTATATTGTATCACTTTTTCTTTTGCGGTGCATTTTTGCTAATTAGTGACTTAATTTGAGGAGTTTTCGTAATTTTGAAGCACGATTTTATTTTGCAGGTTAGTCTCGGGAACTGAAGCAAGGGTTTATTAAATAAAGATATGACAACTGTAAATGGGGACTTGTAGGGCTGCAGCTACTAAATATTTGAGTATTCGAGTATCATACAGAAAATTCTATCAAATCGTAACATATGCCTTCAGTCTCTCCTGTGTCTGATTGGCTAGTTTTAGGTAGAGTATGCCATGGCAAATTAAATAATAAGCATTGAATTTGAGGTAGAAGATGGAGCCTGATTGGGATGACTTTCCCGAAAAAAAACATTTTAATAATTAGCAGACAGTTATAACATGACAAAAGGTGTTTTCTTTTTTTTAAATTTATTTTTGATAACTGCCTATTACAGTTATAAAAGCTTGACTGTAAATCTAATTTAGATTGCTATTTTGTCTTTTTATTTTTTTTTTCAAGGAAACGTGAACAAGGCAACTTTAATACTGCTCAAAGCCCAATCAGTAAGTGCCCAGCCAGCCGAGCTTTTAGAGGTGGCCCTGCGGAACCTGAAAGCTGGAGAGAAACAACTTATTTCCACCAAGAAGGAGCAGCTCTCTATAGGTATTCTTAAAGCCAAATATAGGAAAGTCTGGACAGCACTGATATAAGCAGGGCCGCGGGCGCCATCTTGTTACCTACATCTTATTGAGCACCTCACTGTGATGTCATTTTCAGATGACAGAAAGTGATCAGAGGGCTAAAAAGGGGAGGATTGTGCTGCTCATATTCCACACACTCCACATTAATGCCATGTTTAGACTCGTGTAGACACAGAACGTATTATTGCAAAGACTTTTTGTGCGTTGACTTCCCCTTTAATCATTAAATTTAGCAATCTAATGTGTTTCTTGGTCGAATTATGTTGACGTGAGTGCTATAGCAATTTAAGGTATAATACAATTTGAATGAAGCGGTGCTTCGGTACTCAAATTAGCTGGCGTTTTTTTTTTTTTAACCTGTAACGTTACGCCCGAGAGCTACTCCCTCTCCATTTACATAAATACCTACACGATAAGAACTACCGTTATATATATTTACTATCATATATGTTCATAAATGTATATATTGTCTACATAAACTGTACATATGTGAATATAGTGTTGTCTATGTTCACCTTTACCAACTTTATACACAATGTATAGATTTTCCATTGACCTGATCCGCTATATCTATATCGAATCAAGCAATCTGGATATTTTTGTAATTTGGTAATCAGCCGCAATTTTGTAAATCATCGATGATTGAAGTCGCAAATTAAGACATCATCGCTGCAGTGTTTCCCACGTATATGTTTATCTATGGCGGGATGCCACAAATGAATTTTGGCCTCCACTAATAGATTTTGACACTAATTGCTAACTGTTGTTATTGTTTGGATTGCATGTATTGAAACCAGCTACATTATTATTAAAATGAAGTTCTGCTCTTTTATCGATTAAATGTTTTATATTAAAATTTCACTATAGGGCTGTGCAGTTAATCGTCATTCAATTAAAAAATATTACCAAGTCCATCAGGAGGCCTTTACAGTTTGAACATGGGGAAAATGGAGACGCTGGTACACATGGGCTCCATGATTCATGTGACTAGGATTTAACCAATGACAGTGCCATACATTCACATCAGTGTGTCCACACTTGCCTTTTTTTACGGCCTTGGTTATTCTCCTCGCATCGTTGTAGAGTACCACGCCCTAAATTATTTATTCTTTTACTATTTGCAATTAACATGTCACCATGTGGGGTAAATCAAAGAACCCCAGGTCCCTGACAGGGTTGAGGTCAACCAAACGGTGGAACATCCCAAACCTGCCAGCAAGAAGAATGTAGCAGTTGGAGAGTGGAAGATCACAACTCAGAAGGATATTTCTTCAGAGGTTTGACATTGATATACTTTTTGCAGAATGCTTTATTTTAATTTTTTGCAATTTTACAACAGTACCACACCACCGTGTCTGCCAATACGGTGTCTTATCTGAATTCTCAGTGGTTTGTTCATGTTATTTCAAAGCAGTCACTTATAGGGTTTTTCCTGACTTAATTTGAAGCACGGGTTGTACCATTGGAATCATTCACACACACCCAACTGCCTCAAACAAAACACATTTCACTTTTCAGTGAAGTATTTCTTTGTACGTTAATGTTTTGGTTTTCTTAAAATACACTATTTTTGATATGATGTAAACATGTCCAACCAACAATAATTTAAATATATTTTGTAACCATCAAAATAAGCCCAGCGCAATCACTTCAATCAGCAAATTAGGCTTCATAGCTTATGGCGTGGCCACTATTGCTTGAGACATTTTTATAGAATTATATTTTGGATATCTATTTAGGGCGAAATTAATACATTTGACTTGACTTGACCGTCCATCGCTCTCTGGTCCATATCCACATTTGAAGCTAGATGGCACGCTGCGGTGTTCTCGAGCATTTTTTTTCCCACCGCCATTATTTTTTCCCCCTGAAATTATTAATGTTGATTTTACTTTATGAATTCTATTTTTTTTACATAAGTGCTGCAAATTGATTGATGGCTAACTGTTTTTTTTTGTTTTTTATTTTGACGGTGACAAATGTCTATTGTATCCTTTTCTATTCAACATTACTCTTTCTTAAGTAAAAACACTTGCTTCTCCATGTCCTGTCTGAACTCTTGGCTTCCCTGGTCCACACAATTTCACAAGGCTTATTTATTGCTTTCAGACCTGACAAATGACTGCATCTCATCAATAAGATGAATTCCAACTTTTTGACTGCCTGGAATCATCAGTGCTGTTTCATCTGCACTCACACCTCATCTTTATCTTACCTTGCTTTGAATACTTGCTAATTTTATGAGCACACTCTGGAAAGTAATAAACGTAGCATACCCGTTAAAGATGTTCTCTGAGTAGTGAGACATCCTTGGTTCCAAAAGAAACATGCAATCGCCTGACACGTTTGGCGTAATGCGGCATTGCAGTCGGTCGTTGATCAGTTAAAAAAAAAAAAAAAAAAAAAAAAAACATTTTCATGATGGGAGATGTTTTAAAGCCAAAGGCACCCACTCCAAAATGTAATATTTTGGGGGAAAACCCCGTTCACACTGATTCAACTTCTTAAATTCCAAATGCAACCTCTTTTTACATGCGCTCATCTTCATTTCAGGTGAAACGTGTAACGCCACCTGATTCCAAACCGGTTCCCATTGTGGTAAAATCCATCCCGACTCCATCTCTCCCTCCTCCGTCGAAATTAGACCCACAGACTCCAAATAACTACAGAAATGCATCTGCGAATAGGTAATATCTCTGAAGGCCAGTTTGTGAAGTCTTTTTGTATGATTTGAGCTCTCATTTTTTATAATAGTTTATTTTACAGCTGCGTAGACAAACTTGTATCCTTTCTCCCCTTCAGCTTTATTACTCCTATTGTGAAGCGAGACCCTCCAGTATTGTATTCAACCAGAAAAGCTCAACACAGAGGTGAACCTGTTCAACAGCCATGCACACCTCTGAGTCAATCAGCTGGATTTAATGTTCCACAGGTACAATTCCTTAATTTGTGCATATACTGTACAGTATAATTCCATTTCCAGTTTGTATCACATGGATAAGAAAGTGTCTGTATTTTGATAACATTATGTCTGGGTATGCATACCGTGTCATTAAATAACATAATTCTAAACTAATCAAAAATTGTGCAACTGTATTTACGACCATTTGGAACTGTAATATTTACTTTTTTCTTTTCTCTGTTTACACTCTCTAATACCAGCAGGATTCTTTCACCTCACTGTCAAATGAATCCATTACTATTAAAGGCAAGCAGTTCTTCATTCTTAAATTGATTGGACGTGGTGGATCCAGCAAGGTAATTCATGACATAAAGGAATGATAATATTTAGTATTGTTACTCATTGTCGTAGTTCTTGACTTGATTCCTTTTATTTTATTTTATTTTTTGTCCTGTTAGGTGTACCAGGTCCTCAATCAGAAAAAACAGTTGTTTGCAGTGAAATACGTAAACCTTGAGGAAGCAGATGCTCAGACGGTGGAAAGTTACAAAAATGAGATTGACCATCTGAACCTCTTGCAGCAATACAGCGATCACATTATAAAGCTCTATGATTAGTCAGTATTAGAATTACAATGTACCCTGTCTATTATTATTCTGTTCATTACGTTGTAAGACTACATTTGGTTTGACGTGTATGCCCGCGGAATACAACCATTACTTATTTGTGGTCATGTTTTTGCAGTGAAATAACAAACGACTACATTTATATGTTGATGGAGTGTGGCAACTTGGATCTAAACACTTGGTTGCGGAACAGAACAACTGTCAATCCACTTGAGAGAAAGTTCTACTGGAAGAACATGCTCGAAGCTGTTCACACTATCCACGAACATGGTACTTTTTTCTCTCAATGCCCCTAATTAGTGTTACTACCTTGTATTCATTTCAAACTAGTCTTATACATACTTTGTCTCTTGTATGCATGCATGCAGGCATCGTCCACAGTGACTTGAAGCCAGCAAATTTTGTCATTGTCAATGCATCACTGAAGCTAATTGACTTTGGCATTTCAAACCATATCCAACCTGATGTAACAAGCATTATGAAGGAATCACAAGTAAGAGCTATACATTTAGAGTTGTTAAACGCCAATGAATGTTGGACATGCAGGTGAAGAGGGGGAAAAACATGGTCAGAGTAAGTGTAGTTATGTCATTGTTGTTTCTCAATCATAGGCTGGAACCCTCAACTATATGCCCCCTGAGGCAATTAAAGACACTTCATCCCAGCATGGAAAAAAACACTCAAAAGTACTCTTCCTGTTGTTTATTCAACAATTTATTAAATACCGTACTGATTGCAGAAGAATGTTTGCTAATTTTCCTTTTGTTTTGTCTCTAAGATTAGTCCAAAAGGTGATGTGTGGTCCCTTGGATGTATCCTGTACTGTATGACATACAGAAAGACTCCATTCCAAAGCATCACCAATCAATTCACCAAGCTGCATGCCATCATCAATCCCAGCCATACAATTGATTTTCCTGACATCTCAGAGAAGGATTTGCTGGATGTGTTGAAGGTAACAGGCCCAAAACTACAAACTCTTGTATTTCTAATCTGTCATCTCTACAGCATTTGTTTGTGTTTTGTGTTCATTTTGTCAATGATGATAGGCACACTACATTGTATTATTTTAAAACATATACAACATAAAAAATGAGAAGCTTCCCAAGTTGCATGCATCATCAGAATCAGAAATCCCTTTATTGTCTTTGTACTCAAGTGTGCAACGAGATTAGAGAGCTCCCCTCTCCAGTGCAATACAACAATAATTCAGATAAATATATAAATTAGATAAATAAGAGAATAGTTAGTGCAATGGAAAATAATACTGAATAGGATATATAAAAACACATCACGTTGCTGTTCTGCAAGGTAAAGGTGGTCGTGTGTGTGTGTGTGTAAGTTTCGAATGGAGATGGCTCTTGGAAAGAAACTGTTTCTCAGTCTGTTGGTCCTTGATTTGATGCACCTGTAGCGCCTGCCAGAGGGCATCAGGTCGAACAGGTGTGAGTTTGGGTGGGTATTGTCTTTGACGATGTTGAGAGCCCTTCTGAGGCACCGGGTGGTGTAGATGTCCGACAATGAGGGGAGAGGGCAGCCAATAATCCTTTGCGCTGTTTTGACTGTCCTCTGGAGCCTCACTCTGTCCGCCTCAGTGCAGCCGCTGTACCAGGTGGAGACACAGTATGTCAGCAGGCTCAGTCCAAATGTTCCTCAGATGTACTACATTTGACATGTCATATGTGGCTATTATATACATGAACTGTGTCCAAGTTAATTTAATGAATGTGACTCCTGAAAACTGATACATGTCCTCTCAAGAAAGCTTTCCTTCTTTGATCAGTTGAGAATCATTCAGATCATGAATTACTCGACATTGATGTTACAAAAAAGTGGAGTCGTCTTCACAAAAGACACTGACAGAGGAGGATTTGTTGAGATGTGTGTCACTAAGTATGTCAATTTATAACCGCTAATATGGCCTCTTGTTGGACAGAGATGCTTGGTCCGAAATCCCAAGGAGCGAATTTCCATAGTAGAACTGCTGGAGCATCCATACCTGCAACTTAATCCACAAGGAGCTCCGGAACCAGGTACACTTAACACTCAAATGCGAACAATGTGCTCCGCATGATTAAGCATGTTGGATTTACCGTAATTTCCGGAGTACAAAGCGCACCTCATTTAAAGCCGCAGAAGCTAAACTTAGCCATAGAAAATATGTACATATAATGGCCACTTCACCTGCAGGTCTCAATGTTATAAACGGGCTATTTGCAATAAAAGCTGTCACACAGATGGGTTTTTATTTAATGTTTTTATACTTCTAATTTACTTAATCACCGGTAAACGATTTCATATTCATATGAATGAGGCAATTCTTATGATAACATAAGCCAAATATTGCAAGTATCATTCTAATATTTTCAGACTATTATTAGGATACCCATATCCATGTGCACATACGTTTTGGTCACATTTGTCGTACATTACGTAGTAATAATGGAATAATTTCACAGCTTTACACATGTGTTGGCTGTGTTTGCCAGTCACTCAGCAATAAATTACTTTTTTTTTTTCTTCTTTCTCGAAATATGAAACCTGGCATGGCTTGGAGTGCCATTCAACATTTTACAGAACAAAAGACCAGGAAACAAGTTCAATGTGAGCGCTAGCATGTTGCAGCATGCGTGACATCACAGTGCTTACGTGAACTGGTAAAAAATGTCCACTGTGTATGCGTACAGGGGATGTCATTATTTTGATACCGAATCGGCTACAACCTTTTTTCAGGAAATCAGATGCCATTGATATTTGCAGTTTTAATATTTATACACAATGCCAAATAGATAAACATTTTAATTTTGAGTGGCGTGTTGCTTACGCTTGACATGCAAAAAAAAGAAATGTGCGCAGCGCAGAGAAACAACCATCCGGACTCATAATCATACCTAGAAACAATTTTAGAGTCTTCAATCAGAAAACAATCATGTGACGCATTTTTAACCGTTTCAGAACGTCCATGCAACAGTGATCTAAAAAAAATACTGACAGACCTCGCAGCCCTGCAGTCTCCCAACAGCATCATCCGAGCTGCTAATGTAAGCATACCTTGATAAATTGATTGCTTATTTTCTCCAGCCGTTTCATCATCTAATATTATTTCTCTCAACAGAATCTGGCCAAAATGTGCAACAGTGGCAGGAAGCTGGATGTGGCAGAGTGTGCAAAGTCAACTTAAGCAATGTATAAAAAGAAATGTAAATAGGTTTGCTTTTTTTGTTTTTATACCTTGATACAGTGAAAATGTAAATTCTGCAAGATATTGAACATAACTGCAGTGTACTTTTTTTTCTTGTAGAAAAATCATCCTATTCTCTTAATGTTTGCCAAGTCCTTAAATAAACTTACTGTATCTTGAGGTGTTTGCCTTATCATCATGTGTTGCTTTCATTTCTAACAGTGCACTGCCAAACCACAGAAAGGTCCCCCATTACACAAAAGACGTTTGCAGGTAATTGCAGTTTGCTGATTTTTTGATTAGACAAGGAAACGGCATGACTATGAAGCACCCTCATTTTGACATAATTCCTTAGCCACAAGATGGCAACAAAGCATTTTTTACATTAGACATGGCTTTGGCCTGCGCACAACAACGGCAAATAGATGGGCTTTTCTGAACAACGAGATAGGTTCCCCCCCACCCCCGAAGAAAAATCTGCAAATGCTTAATCGCAAAAATGTGGTGGTTCACTGTATTAACCAATGGGTCTGCAGCTCTTCCATGTCTTTTCTAGATTATTTCAATCTGGTTTTACATTTTCCCAAAACTCTTGCCACTAATGGTAGCAGTAAGTGTTCCAAAGCGGTTGCTTTGGTGGTACAGCGACTACAGATGCACGCTTCCAATTACGTCTCTCATAGCCTGTTTGCCAGTCAGTCACGGGGTACTGTACACAAAATGGTGAATGCGCAGTGAGGTTCAAGGCTGCAAACAGAATGGCGTCATTGAATTAGCAGTAATGTGTTTAGGTAGTGTGTAGAAGGATAAAAATAGAAAAACATTCAGCATCTCGATTGATCATTTGCCTAACGCAATGCAATACATCTTGGCAAAGATTTGATCAGGTTGTAGACTGGCCAGTGGAATGTTGTTCCTCTTCTCTTCAATGGCTGTGTGAAGTTGCTGGTTATTGACAGGAACTGGAACCCGCTGTATATATGCCGAACATGCTCAATGGGAGACTTATCTATGAGTATGCTGGACCATCAACCCTGAGCGGCTTCAATGTGACGTCACTCGACCCCCGTGGTGACAGACCGTGAATGACAAAATATTGATTTTAATCATATTAATCGCACGTTATCTTTACATTGATTGATTTGTTCTAAAAAAACTTTACATAACACGGCGTCATTTGTACTGAGTGCATGAAAATATGCCGTCATTTCCCTGCCTGAAGTTATTTGTTGAAATGTATAAAATGCTTTGAAGATAAAACGTTTGCTGGAGGTCAAAATGTGTTGTGACGAACCAGATCAACAAACTTTAAAATTTATATCAGTCACCCGTTGTTTACATTCACCTCGTACGATTTGCGGTTGAAACAATATGTGAGGAATTATTCCTATGTTCCAGTTACATTTTCTTCGAACGCAGCATCTTCTGTGGTACATAGGGAACACGCCGTTAAGAGTGTTTTTGCTGCTCTGTGTACACACCCCTCTCATAACCAATCACATCATTGCATGGGCGCGTTCGGAAATAATTTCTGAGCGAGCACTGATTCACTCATACCGTTCGGAAACTCAGGGGGTTGCTCAAATTTACCGTTCGATTCTTCAGAGTGAATCAAAAACGGAGCGTCAGTTCGCGCACTGGACGTTCAGACAGGGGACTCGGTGCGCCAATGCTGGCTGCGTTCGGAAATAAATGGGAGCGTAGTGCTATCTTCCTCTTCGAACACACCCGTTCTCCGAGTAGTGTACGACAGTCAGTATGTATCTGAGATGCTCGCTGAGAAGCCAAGAGGGTTCACTCTGTGTGGTTTCAAGACGCTGGCATAAATGCATGAACATTCATATTTGTCGAAAGATAAAAATCCGTACAACAAAACAAAATATTAGGTATGCCATGCATTAGCTAAGATATAAAGCAGGCTCTTTTTTTATAGATCGGTTGTTTTAATAGACGATCTTGGTAGTTTGGTTCCGCTTGTCCCGTCACAACAGTCATGGCGGCTGCAGCACGGCTTCTCCTTCGAGGCGTACACTCGAAACTTTCTATCTCCGGTGTATCGAGCGTACCGCAGAGTCCCTTTGGACCCGCGTTGCTGAAACTGACGCCGAGCTGCGACCCTCATACGAAAACACAGCGGAGGCATGCAGCGCACTTTACCTTTCAGCCCGACCTCGTCCCGACACAGTATGGTAGGTTACTAGCTTAGCTATTCGGCTAGCTTTTTCCTGTCGCGCTCGTAGCAAGAAACTTCAATAAAGTGATCGACATAAGCCGTATTAGTTTACTTGACAGTGTGATCAGAAAGAAAACCCTCACCAAACGTTATCTTAATGTTCGATTAAACTGTAGTGCTTTATTTAATTAAATCTATGTTATTCAGTATGTAATATCGGCCCTTTGATTCATCGATTGCTTGATTAATTGATTTGCGGATGTCATGTGAAAGTTGACATTTGATGATATGGATGTTTACATCCTTTAGTTGGCGTCTGTTAATAAATAACCAGCAAAAGAAATTAGAGGGAGAATGTAGATTATAGTCTTTCCAAGTTATTATTTTTTTACATTCACTGAAATATGACACGACTGCCACACCTGTATGTAATCTTGTAAAAAAAGTGTCTATGCATGTCAAAAGTTTTCTTAATTCATATATATATTTTTAAAGCTCATTAGTTGGCTAATTTCCCATTGACATTCCGTGATTCAACTAATGTGAAGTTCTAGTCACTGCAGCTTAATTTCCAGCTAATTTATATGACATCATATGGAAAGCGCTTTGTTACAGCTCCAGCTGTTGTGAAATGCGCTATATAAATAAAGTAGTATTGTATTGTGTTTACCGTAATTGCCGGACAACCAAACACACTTGATGAAAAGCCACAATAGCTAAATTTTCCCATCAAACTGACTTGTACATACATTAACCGCTTCAGATGACTAGCCATGTGCCTCCACGTTATTAAATGGGGTATTATCTATATTGTGGGGCTCACAAGGAAGTAAGGGACAATTTCACTTCATTTATTGTAAATAGAAGAACAAGTTTACTGTCACTGACTTTCACACAATGAAAGTGTTGGCAAGTCATTGGTCAACATGTCATGCGCGATCATGGTTTCATATCAAAACTAAAATTATTACATACAGCAAACTGACTCTCATACTACCAAATACTGAAGCAACTAAAACAAGGACTGATGAAATATAACTGACACAAAACATGCATTTTAAATGCGAATTACATCCATAGTGCTGCAAAGCATACTGGGAGTGCATCAGCCTCCCAGAGACGCTACAATATTATAAACACTGGAAAACGCATTTTAATCCCCAAACAAGCCAAACTCAGCTTTAGTTACAGAGTGTACTGGGACCTTTCTCAGTCTCTTGTCACGCGAGGCAAATTCACAGATGAGCTTGGACTGGAGTTGCTCTGTTGATATGGCTGTATTTATGGCAATTAATCCTTTGCTCAAACCTAACGCAATTGCATCTACACACAGCTGCGTGTGTCGCTTCCTTGTTTTTGCCCACTGAGTCTTTGCTCTCTCTCACCTGCTCTCAATTGAACTCTCAGTTGAACAGTTGAAGGGCCAGAACACACATCATCATTACAATTTCTTTCTGCTAGCTCGCGGTCTCGCTCATGGACTGACGGTGGGCTCATCTAAAGCACCTCGACAGCAACTGCATGTGTAAATGATTCGGAATAGATTCATAAACGTTAACAGTGACATTACATTTGAATGCAGTCAGAACACAAACATTTGGAACCCAGAAGTGACCGTGCATGTTGGGCAGTCCCTGGAATCTTTCAACCGCAATATTTAATTTATTAAGATCTTGCATGTATATTTTAAGTGTTCCCAATTTTAATCATGCTTGAAATAATTAGGACATGAGAAAATTGCTTTTGCAAGTACTGTCTTACTATTAATTAAATGTTGTTTTGTTTGTATTTCTACCTCATTGTAGGGCCAACCCAGAAGATGAATTTGTTCCAGTCAATTACAAGTGCCTTGGACAACACTCTTTCCAATGACCCCACCGCAGGTATTTTATTAAAATATGATGTTTTATTCATTAGTTTTCATGCATAGTATTATATTAGCGTATGGTAATTTTTGTGTATAACAAGAAGTCAACCAAATGCTTCTGTTTACTTCATAAACATTTAGACAAACCAATATTACTTATTCTACTGTTACATTCAGAAAGCTGTCAATTTAACGTTTTATATCCACAGCAACAGCATGTTTTGTTGTCCTGAAATTCCAAATAATAGTTCAGCTTGTCGGATATGATGTAAATATGAAAATATGTACTTTATTAACATTCTGTCTGATAACAGTGAAAATGACTAATGTAGAAGGTGTATAAATTATATATATATATATATATATATATATATATATATATATATATAAATGCATATATATATATATATATATATATATAAATATAAATATAAATATATATATAAATATATATATATAAATATAAATATAAATGCATTTATATATATATATATAGAAATGCATTTATATATATATACACATATATATATATATAGAAAGAAAGAAGAAATAGAAATCCCTTTATTGTCATTGTACTCAAGTGTGCAATGAGATTAGAGGGCTCCCCTCTCCAGTGCAATACAACAATAATACAGACAAATATATAAATTAGATAAATAAATAAGACAGTGCAATGGAATTCAGTACTGAATAGGGCATATAGAAACACATCACAATGCTGTTTTGCAAGGTTGGTGTGGTCTCGTGTGTGTGTGAGAGTTCAGTATATATATATGCATATATGTATATATATGCATATATATATAAATGCATATATGCATGTATAAAAACTTGCCATCTCAAAACTTTGTGCTTAGAATCATCAAATCATCAAATGTTTGAGTCAGTCTCAAAATTGATTGGAAACTACTTGCTTAAAAATGTACAATGTACAAATACGGTGGAACTAAAGTTGAATCGCTTGTTTTATTTTTTTCGTGTGCTTTTTTGTGACACCTATTCCAAAAGCAACACATTATATGCCTTCTTCATGAAAGTTTAGGGTTTCTTAACTACAAATGTTCGTTAAATGTGGGCCCATTTCTCTTTGTCAATGTAATTAGACCCCGGTCTGTTTTGATATTTATAAGACTCTTATGTTTGTGTTTTGTTTTTTGCACACCTGTGCGCAGGAAAATGTAACTGTGCTGTTTATTTGCAGTCATATTCGGGGAAGATGTGGCCTTTGGTGGAGTGTTTCGATGCACAGTGGGTCTGAGAGACAAATACGGTAAGTTTAAACTTGCTCATTTCTTCACCATTTAAAGGCAAGCTCCCCTTGTCGTCAGCTGCTGTTGCTCTGCCTTGTATTACCACAAGGTGGCAGCAGAGTATTTAATACCCCCAACAACCTCACTTGGTACTGCAACAGTAAGAGTTCACTGTTCACCTAGAGGACCAAAAGGACCCTTTTGCAAATATTTCTTCATTGTAGCCCAAGAAAGCTGATATGTAATAATTCTTCATAAACAATACAAATGTTATCGGCATAGGTAAAGCCAATGTAGTTACCTGATAGGTTTTTCTATGTGGTATTAAAATTACTATTTGTATTCATTACATTATCACTGCCTACACTTCTTGGGGATGCTTAGATACATTATGACTACTGTACTGTAGGTATGATCACTCTTAGAAATGACAGAAACACAAAGTTAAACCACATTAATTGTCGTAGCGTCATCATTTCTATTACATCTTCAAAAATAGAATGAGAGCAAGTTATCGTGACTTGCGCGGTGCGCATATGTGTGTCCTTACTTCTGTCAGTTACATGTCATCTGTGAAAAAAAGTCTGTTGTACTTTTGCAAGCGATTAAGGCGCGGAACGACTAAAATTATTTCTTTTTGCATTCTGACTCTTGGTATCTTTGGGATTAGGAGCTGTAAAATAATGATAATAAGGCAAAGGATGCAAATATTGCCTGGAACCAAAACTGTATACCAGTGTGATACCCATACCAGTTATCCATTTCTGATATATAGTATTTGTCTACATGCGTGTATTTAAAGGTGTTTAAGGACAGTACAGAAGAGCGGAGCAGCAATTGCTAAGCCTGTGACCGGAGTTGTCACCAAACTGTTGCATCGCACGTTTCTACAGCAACTGTTGAAACAAGCTTGAGGCCTGTCAATCAACAGTTAGTACAGTACCAGTAGATGTGACACGAAGGACTGAGCTCAGTGCAAATGTCCAGTGGCTTGCACCTTCTAAATTCTGTCTGCATCAATAAACAGGTGCTTTTGGTATTCGTGTATTTGTGTTTGTTGTATATGGTACAAACACTTTCAAAGACTGTATTAGGCACAAACAAGTTTAAAATTGCAGTTTAGTATGTTTTTTATTTATTATTATTATTATTATTGTTATTATTATTATTATGAGAAACATGAAAGTAGTGTGGTGGATCCCTTTCAGCTCTGACTTGTTGAGCTGACCGAACTAACGCTATGACATTGCAATAATGTCATAAAGGGTCACATGCACAACAGTGGACCTCAAGGGTGTTTCTTTTCTTTTCCATTTTTAGCATATTTTTTTCTTGCTATTGTATAAAACCAAACCCCCAATTTCTTCCCCAAACAGCAACACTTCTGCTGACTTACACTATTGTCTGATGACGTGCATAGAAGAATAGTCTAAAATCTTACTCTATCGTCTTCCACGCATTATCTGTTGATTTTATTGCGTTTGCCTTGGTTTTGTTTTTTGAAAATGTGGAGTCTCAAATGAATCGCACAGTAGCTGGCTTTGCCTTTGTTTTCATTGACGTCAGAAATGTTGACCTTTTGGAGAGGGATCATTATTTTCCATCTCATCCTTGTGTACAGTGACGAGCACAAAGCTGTTTTTATCCCTCTCACGACTGAAAGGGAAGGAGCACACCTCTACCACCTGCAGCAAGTATACAGAAAAGAGGTTAATGCAGGGCGAGCACTATATGAATGGCTTTTATGACGTTTTCATCTCGGCTCTCCACCACTGCCTTTTTGGATCATTTCCCCCCAACGAAAAATATACATTTACTCTAAATATACAGTTTCTACTGCTTACTTCATGTTGTCTCTGTTTCATAGCAAGCAGTGTTGGTATCTGGCTGATGTGACCAAACGTTGAATTAGAATTCCTGATTTCTCTGACAGACTTTTGGTATGAAAGTATGCAAATCAAATATCTACCTACTTCTTGATTTTAAACAGTCCTATTACAGAGTGCCTTGAGATACAAGTGACCTGAATTTTTAATTTTTCGAGATACTAGCTGCCAAGTTGCTTTGCTTTGACTTGTGCAAATTTGCAATACTGGTACTGTATGGTGGCAAATGATTTAACTCATTTCTAAGTAAGACCGGGTTTGGTGGATACACTTAGTAAATTTTCTTCAAAAAAGAGACTTGAAGCTATTCATTGTCACTCTCATCCGAATATTACAGTCTGACTAAACATAAGAAAGCGATTTACATCTTTATTTGAAATAACCACATAGCCCCCACCAGTATACAAGGGCAATCAGCATCGGCACACTGGCTAACAATTAGCATCTACGTGGCGATGTTGTTACCCTTCAAGCAAAGAATGTCTGAACATAAACCGTGGAGCAGGTTACATATGCAGACGGGATAAAATATTCACAGGTATAACCTGTGTCCTTTGCAAAGAATGATTATTACCGCTTTACTGAGAAGCCAAGAGAGGAGCTGAATCTGTAGTACAATATATGTGTGTGCCTGTCTTCTACTTCCCCACGTTGCTAAGACGTGCACACCAGATTGAGCAGCACAATGTGCGCTGCAGGAGAAAGTGTGACAAAAATTGTTGATTTCGGTTTAGTTCTATGTAATATTGGCATAACTTATAAAGTACTGACCCTTGCGTGGAAATGCGGCTCAGATAATTGATGGATTATATTAGTGATGTTTTTATTAGAGGGGAAGTCAACTCAAAGATTTACTTTTCAGTATCATGATCTATGTAGCCCCACTAGTTTAAACAGTATTGCGTTTGTGGAATATGCGTCAAAATTAAAAAAATTGTCCATCTCAGGGTGCGGCCATTTTGCCATTTTCTGTCAACAGAAAAAGGCATCGCAGTTACTCAGGGCTCAGGTAACGACCAATCATGGCTCAGCTTTAGAAAACAGGTGAGCTATGATTGATCATTACCTGAGCCCTGGGCAACTGTGATGACATTTTCAACAGAAAGAGACAAAATGGTGGCTAAAATAAAATGGTGGATTTTGCTGCTCAACTCATATTCCACAAATATAATATTAATCATAATGCCGTGTTCTGACTAGTGGAGGCAAATAGAACACATTTAGTGTCAAGAAAGATTTTGAATTCCGTGTAAAAACATTCAATTTTTTCGGGGGTCCTTGGAACTCATTAATGACATTTCTATGAATTTCAGTGGGGAAAAAATCATTTGAATGTTCTGAATTACGAGTGCTGTCAAGGAACAAATTAAACTCATATCTCAAGGCACCACTGTACATTTGTTTGAAACATGGCGCATCACGATTACCTACATGCATGACAGAGACATACTGAATCAACTATGCACTTTTCTACTTACTTGCAAACCCCAGTCAGAAAAAAGTAAACTGTTATGAGTTGCGGAAAGGATAATGAATGTATCCTTTTATTATGCGTGGCTTAATTAATAAAGCTGTTTTGATATTTTCCTTTGCAAGAAAAGGCTCGCAACCAAAAAATTACATTCTCCCTGAAGCAGAGGCTTCAGTCAAGCTGATGCGACATATGAACAGTTCCAAGTATGAGTCAATTTTGGCCCAAATCCTTTAGATGTCTGCTGGAAAACTGAAACCAGAGAGGAATTTCACCTTTCAGCATGACAATGACCCCGAGTATACAGGTACATCCAAATCAACAGATTGCTTAACCAGAAGAGTATTACACGTTGGCCAAAAGCAGCAAACGTAGGAGTTGAAGCGGGGATACATTGCGAATCACCACTGATCACTGTCTTTCACATGGCTTACACACATTCGCCCATAAAGAGCATTCTATTAACCAAAAATATTGTTTTGGACTGTCGGACGAAGCCAGATCACCTGGAGAGAAATTGGCTGCACACGAGGAGAGAATGTTTTTTCTCCACACTATGCCTTGAACACGGAGTCTTCTTGCTGCCTGGCAGCCGGGCTAACCATGCATGCATTCACAATGCTCGCTTTCTGCATTTGGAAACACATGTTGTTATCATCAAGATTAAAACTGTCATCATCAATCAATTACCGTCACCCACAGCAAATTTTAATGTGTCCCAAAACTTCTTTGTGTTTTACATAACAAATTAGGTAGTTGGGATATTTTGGGGGTTTTTAAGTTTGACTTGTGAAAGCCTCCACAATGCTGATTTGACAATGCATTATAATTTATAACTATGACGTTTAAAAAAAAATCCTGTTGCTGATCCTAACCTAAATTTATTAATACATTACATATGTTGTTATAAAAAACACAATGTTCTAGAAAAAATATCAAAAAGTGCAAAATGTTAACCAATAACACTTGACATGCATCTCTGATTGATAAATTTAGTACAAAATGTGTTTTAGTACAAACGTGACAAAGTTGTAGAGTGGCTGTGTCAATGTTTTAATAAATTTTAAAATGACATATTTAAGTTACTGTTGAAAATTGGGATTTAACAATCTGCCATTGTAAATATATATATTTTTTAATGACGATTTTCTTTGTGTGGCCACAATGTTTCTACTTTGGGGCAGTAGCAGACTGATTTCAATACCTTGACGACACACATGCGTTAGTGACCTTCATATAAGGTTGAGTCGTACTTTGACCAGTGAGCTCACTTTGCTCATTGAATTTTTCATTCGGATTTGTGATGCTGTCCTACCTAATTGAATTTCATGAGTAATACTGGCGAGAAGGACATCTGAAGCCATCACACACAAAGAAAGGAAAGACTAAGCAAAATAACATTCTTAATCCAAATTTAGAGTACCTTACATATTCTTCTGGCTCCATTTTAGATTACAGCGTGGGCAAAGGGAAAATGGAATCGCTGGCAAAAATAGGATGTTTTTTTTTTCATTATATTTATTTATCAATTTTTTTTTATTCTGGATCCCTGAATAGGTTTGCTACATCAAAAGGGTGGCATTGCATTTTGGAGGTGTATTGCTGTTATCAAAACATGTACTGTATTGATGCATTTTGCCATTATATGCAATTTAGTCGTAGGAAATATAATCCGATGATTAAATTTATAGTTACATCTATTTATAGTATAAAAAGAAACATCATATTTGTAACATACCGTACATGGTACTTGTTTTTACAATACATCTATATAATCATTTATAGTGTTATATATGCAGTAATTGCCTTCAACCATTCATGTAATTGTTTAGAATGGTATACAGTATGTGATTATAGTTATTATTCATATCAGTATACAGTATGTTTAAAGTATTGTATAGCTGTTTGTTATAGAATTTTACTATACAGTATTTATTTATTTGCAAAAAAAAAGCATCCCAAAACAATGGTGGGTATTATACAGGGGGCTTAAAACATTTTTCACATTGTTTAGATCTTCATCTATAATTAGGCTATGTTATATAAATAAATAATTATATGAATAAAAATAGAATCACCAATTTATAAAGCACATTTCATCCACAACGTAACTCAATTTGCTTCTCATACTGTAATTGAAAGTACATTTAAAAGCAGATCATGACTAGAGTTAGTGATTTAATAGCAAAGTAAAGCAATGAAAAATATCTTACAATGAAATTACTAAAAGTGTGTACATTGCTAGAAGTTTTTCGAAAACATGATTTTAGAAATACTTTGAAAGACCATAATCACATATAATAAACTTTTACTGCAGGGACTTTGGATTTAACGGACAGAAAATAGTGCCGAGTCCACTCAAAATGCATGTGCATGCATGTATGTATGAGTAGCTGTCAGCCTGTTAGTTTCAGAATTGGCCGCAGTGCCAGTAAACTGCAATGTGGCGTAATCAACAGAAAGAGACTGGTACACATATTTCCTGGTCTGTTGTCACAGAGAAATAGTAGACAAGTGAAACTGCTATATAAAGAATTATGTATTGTATTGTATATTATATATATATATAAGCCACAGGCGACTTCCCCATCAATATTAGCATGGACCATTGTCCTATCAAAGATAATGGAAAGCATGGACATTAGCATAGCACCAGTATAGGCATGCCGCTCAAAAATGTGCATTGTATCTACCTATTCATATGTGTGTGTTGTTTGAGGAAGCGGGCTCCTGTACATGTGTTTCGAACATTGGTCCAGTATATGCTATACTGCAGTAATTCTTTTGACTAGCCCTATACGGAATCCAATCGTAAAGCTGAAAAAAGTGAGCTCTCTAACATCGCAACTTGAGCAACCAAGTGCCGCGCTTCATCCAAAATTCAGCTTGAATGGGCTTTACTTATCCATGATCCGAATTCGGATAAATGGCAGAATAATTGTTTGATTGGTGGATTCTTAAATATTTTACATTACTTGCTCAGTACTCAACTAAACAAAGGTTAGTAGGTGAGAATTGAGGATTGGAAAACCTCACTCAAGTCTGGCATATGTAGTATTGAACACAGTTTTACAATCTCCTTGTATGATGCTGTATCAATAGATCTGCATGTTTTTCTCTTACTGTCACCCCAGGTAAGGATCGAGTCTTCAATACTCCACTTTGTGAGCAAGGAATTGTAGGATTTGGTATCGGTGTAGCTGTCGCAGGAGCCACAGCTATTGCTGAGATCCAGTTTGCAGACTACATCTTTCCTGCATTTGACCAGGTAATAATAATGAATGATGAGGTATACATTCTGAGGATAACTCAATAATAGCCTCCCATTCCATTTAAATAACCTGTAGAGTGAATGCAGAGATCCTGTATGAACACGTTTTACATGTTTGAAGATGTATGCTGAAATTGTGTGCAAAGATGGAGAACTGTAGTATTCAGTCATTTGTAGATATACTGTATAAGGCCATATTTACGTTCTCAGCAATCTAGCGCAAAGCACAGTTTAGCTGTCCGCATGGGTGGGATTTTCCTTCTTTTGGTATTTCGCTATTTTAGGCATAACGTTGCGTTTGCGCCGTTGTGCTATGGAACGAGCCTTTCCTTGGCGGCAGAGCTGTTTGCATTTAAATCAGGGCTGACATTCGGAAACTAATAGACTAATTGGATGGGGGATTTTGTAGTCGGCCGTGCAAGTGACGTGGCCAGTTGGAGATCGACTTGCACTTGCACCAAAATAGGCCCATTGTGTGATACTATTTTTCATCAATTCAGTTTTCCTGATTTGTTTTAGGTGTGGTGCCATGCGACACACTTTGAAATCCAAACATGAGCATCATTTTTTTTTTTTGTATCAGTGGTTATCCGGCACAATTGAAACATGCAGTTAGCTTGCCTATATCCCAAAATACATCTTCCCTTCAGATAGAGTGCCTCATTGTCAGTTGTGCGTGCATGTATGTCATGCAGTGAATGAAAAGCGAGGATAGGGGATTTATTTATTTACTTTAAGTCCAACTTTACCGCCAGCGTGTGGACTGAGGCTTCAGGTTGGTGTTGCTGCTTTGGCGCACCTTGCTATGGCCTTGAGTGTGCGCATGTCATGCAGAGAAAGATGGAAGAATGTGGAGGAGGGGGACATTTAAAAAAAAAAAAAAGGGTGACTTGACGGCCGGCCAATGGACAAGGCTTTGCGCAGGCGTGGCTGCTTTACAACACATCGTCGGCCGTGAGTGCACAGTCTCGAAGAGGAGTAAACGAGGGAAAGAAAATGGTCTGAAATGACAGCCGGCTTGTGAACAGGAGAGTCAGGCTGGCATGGCCAAATACCACTCGACGACCCTTTTGGATGTATTTCAGTCACCTGAGGTTTTAAGCAGATATATTTTCGAGTATCAAACATGTACTTATGTTAGGCATACGACAGATTCTCGACTCTGTAGCATCCAGTTTTCCATGACCCAGTTGCAGTATTTCATTGCCAGTTGACAGATGAGCCTGGCGAGATTTCATTGCATTCAGAGAAAAGCCCCACAGTTTCTGATAATGGAGGGATTGATTTTTCATGAGCTTGGAGACTCATTTTAGCGAATGCAATTTTTAAGGTCAGGCTGTGTTATTAACAACACTCTTTAATTTGTAAAAATAATAATTATAATCTTAGGTAACTATAATAGTTCATTTGTAATGCCTCATCCCACCTAATGTGTACCAGCATTCATTTTTATTGAGTTTTACATTAATAAAATATGTTAATGGATAATTACCGGCTCTGCAAATAAAATGTGCAATTTTTGCTCGGCTCTTACGTGGTCTTTTTAAGTATGTTGAGCATAATGTGGGTGTTTTATAAAAAATACCCCAAACGTCCGTTATTTTTATAATCTTACAACACATGTTTTCTTAGGGAGCTGAATTGGCGTTGGCATATTATTTAACCTTTCTATCTTATGTTCCTCTGTGTCCTCCAGAAGATAAATGTGTGTCCCTGTGCAGTCAAAGCGGCGTACAACAAAATATGTATCCATGATTTTTTTAGGCCAATGTTGAAATAGAATGTATGTCCCAATCGAATAATTAATCATTCAGAAAATAGTTCACATTGACCATTACCTGTCCCTCCCCAATAATCACATTGCCAAATCTTTTGTCAAGCCAATTATGTATGCATGTACAGTTGAAAGAGAAAGTATTTGAAACCTTTGTCATTTTTGGTGGAACTAACATATCAGTGTCTTTGTAGATTGTCAATGAAGCTGCCAAGTACCGCTACCGCTCTGGCAACTTGTTTGATTGCGGCAACCTCACCATTCGGGCTCCCTGGGGATGTGTTGGCCATGGATCCCTCTACCATTCCCAAAGCCCGGAGGCCTTCTTTGCCCACTGTCCTGGCATTAAGGTTAGCTGTACAGCACCCTACAGTTTCCTCATATGCATATATAAAATAGTTCGCTTCTCTGCACAATGTGAAGTTGAGAAAAAAATCTTGATCTGATCTGACAGAAAACCAATTAGTCATTATTAAGTGAAATGTATTATTTTCTGTTGTGCATTCATAATTATTTTAACAAAGCAAAATACCTCTTATCCAAATACTTGTTTATTCAATAGAATTTTCCAACAGATTCTCAAGTTTCTAAAATATTCAATAGGCGAAGCCCTACTGAGAAGTCTGCTGAGTTTAAAACTATTACAGTATTAAATACTATGTGCAAAACCAAATATATTTAAAAGGTTTTGGACAGTATTAATTTGAATTTAATGACCTACTGCCCAAAGACAGCTGGGATTGGCTCCAGCACCGCGACCCTTGTGAGGAGAAGCGGGATGGATGATGTGCAATATTAGAAATTCACAGAAGCTAACCCTCAGAATTTCACTTGGAGGCTCATGGAAAATGATAATCTATATTGCAGGCTTGTTAATAGAGTTTCCCAATTACTGATAATATTATGCAAGCACAAAATGCCTCTCTGTGCAACTAAATTAGAGAAAGTGAAGTGCTTACTTAATACAGTACATCATGCAGTGCTCATAGTGTGCTGCAGCGTTCCTATTAGCCATTACATATGTTATGGAAGTATCTGTTTTATATAAGCCTTTGCAAGACACTAATGATGGAAACCTCAGCAGAGGTTTGAAAAAAAAAAAAAAAGCCACTTGGCAGTCTGTCATTATAGGCCTTACATAAATAACCCAGGGAAGTGATTCTTTCCTGCATTTTCCTTCCACTTCATTCTGTGTAGATACCAGCGTGTAGCACTGTCGAGGGTGATGATGACATGTCAGCATGAGTTTGTTGCCAGTTGCAAAGGCCTGCCACATGAGTTTGTCCTCAAATGTTTAGCTATATATATATATATATATATATATATATATATATATATATTTAGATGCTTCGAGGGCGGATTATATAAAATAAACATAAATCTTAAAAGAATATTTAGAAAGACAATAAAATGAGTGGTAGACCAAAAACAATTACAATTGTAAGTTGTCAAATTAAACTTTGTCTTTAAAGATATTTAGGGGTAGAATAGTACTTGCAACTGCCATCAGAATTCTTAACCTTCTGTGTTGTAAAATATTTTTTGTCACATGATCATAGACACCACATCCAGCCTTTCTTTGTATCACTTATCCTCGCTAGGGGGTGCGTTGGAAGCCTATCCCAGCTGACTTAGGGCGACACAATGGGGTACACCCTGAACTGGTTGCTTGCCAATTGGAGAGCACATATTAGATACGATTGTAATAATGTGTTAATATACTGCATCACACTATTACTAGTGTTGGGCAATGTGCTTGGAAAATTCAGTTGGCCAAGCCTTCAGTTATTCTATATTAAATGAGGCTTCTCTAAAGTTAAGCTATCCAACAGAGAAATGTAGCAAATTAAGCGCCAATATAAATGACAGAAGTAACTACATGCAAGCAACTTGAATTTATTAGTAATTTTAAATTTATTGTAATACTGGCTTAGAAATGAACATTTTATGAGCATTTTATAAAATAAATAAAAAATCGTTGGATAGTCAGTCATGCTTCTTACTTCCACTGAATATCAATATATTGGCCACTGTGTTTAACATTGACATAATTGAACAGTTCTGAACAAATATAGTAGAGTTGCAGATGAGGTCATCATTTTCTTCTATTCAGTTTATTTTGGTTTTTTTAAGCTATCCAATATCCAATTATTTAAACATACTGCAGCAATTTGTTTCTAAAGAGAAAATAACCTGCACAAGTAATATTTCTGAGTATAATAACTAGTTATGTTTTGAGCTGCATCTGTCTTTTAATTATTTTTTTCCATTTCATCATCTCTAAAAATTCTCTCTGCACTCACACACAGATTTCTACAATTGCTCCCAGAAAAAGGATATGTAGCTAGCTGGTCCTGTTATTGCTCTTTTTGTCCACTGTCGCAGACTTTAGGAAGTCAAAATAAAAAGTGCTGTATGTGTGGGTTTTATTTTGATACGCATGTGTGTCGGCAGTGCAAGCGAAAAGGAACGACGACTTGTCTTAAGTGTTGCCAACTTAATTCACTTTTCCATTTTACCTGTTCTACCCCAAAACAGTCTGTGTGGTCGCTTTTCCATGACACCTTTTTAAGGCTATTCGGTTACAATGGATCTAAACTTCAGAACCTTTTCCAAACTGGTTCTCGAGTTCAGGCTGAGGAGGGCCTTTCCTGGTTTTGAACGAGCTCGCCAACCAGCCTCCACCTAGTAATATAAATACAGCATTTACATACATGATACGTGTTCTTATTTCCCGAATGCACTATATAAATAAACTTGTATTGCTTTGTATTGTAAATTGTCTTTTACAACAGTAATTAACCATATTGACGATTTCATATTTCCCAAATTGTAATCACCAGGTCCATTCAAGTGAATGAGATTTAGCTGGCTTTAAATTTATTATAGCCACACTTTCCTCTTAATTCTCTTTCCTCACATTGCACAATGTCAATCAAGGAACACACAGGTTGCTACAGAAAAAGGATGTGGCCTACAATAAATACAAAATTGTCCTTGTATTGAAAGATGGGATTTGCGCAGTATATTGCACATTTCAAACGCAAGACAGCAGAATGTGCTTCACACTAGCAAAGACACAGCAGCTAATAACATTTAAGATGCAAAGCGGCGAAAGCAACGTAGCTGACCAAAAACCTTTAAAATGGTTTAAAACATTCAAATGTGAAGTAAAGAAATAAAAGCAGCTTTCGAAAAATACTGTAAGAAAAAAATGATTTAAACATTTTTAGAAGACATTTATCAAAGTTGTGGGGGTAAAAGATTTAAAAGCGTTAACACTCTGGGTTGATTTCATTTCTGTTGGCCGCTCATGCCATTTGTGTGCAGCATACCCGCTTCACCATGATTACTTTACTACTCGAGTAAATTGACTTGGCGTCGTGAGGACCGCTCACGATAATCTTGAGCACAAGCTTCAGGATTTCATCCACAGTTACATAGAAAATTGTATTGTTGTAAAATACAATGTGTGTGTATTGTATATGCAAGTGTCTCAAACCTGTAGCCCATGGGTATTTGCGAACTGCAGTATCATAATTATGGTCCCCCAATTGACATTAAAGTTTAATGTTCATGTGTTCGTACGGCCAAGCACCTCTTTTGCCGTGTCGTTGTGCTGAGTGCTTTTTTTTTTTTTTTTTTTTCAAAAATCACTTAAGGGTTATCATTGCTCCATCTAATTACAGTGTTCAGTCTAAACTAATATGTAAATCGAGATAATTTTTCTTCACAATTTATGTGCGTATTGCGAACTGAACATAAAAAGGGGCGTTCGAACTAAAGGTTCCACTGTATTTATTTGGTTTGATGGCAATCGGTTGTGTCTCGCTGGCTTATGCCCCGGAAATGGATTTCTCATGTGTGTGCTAGCATCTGCGTTTTTTGTTTGCGTCTCTCTCGCTCTCTTTCTCTCTCTCTTTCTCTCTCTCTCTCGCTCTCTCGCTCTGTGTCTCTCTGTCTCTCTCACAGTCTGTGTGTTTGTGTCTCTCTGTGAGAAGATTGACATTGGCTGGCTTTAACTGTTGCTCAACAGCAAACTATAGTGGTTGGTTTGGTCTGAGTTGTACATGCAGCATGAACTACAGAATGTCGTGACTGATATGACTTTTATCATCTTACTTTTCCATAGTAATATCTTGAATGTTCATATAAAGATATCACCCTGCCCTACCTGTCACTTAATCCCAGTCATGTCTTTTTCAAAACCTGTCATGAAGAGAAAGGTCAGCAGTGACAACCACCATTGTCACGAAAAATGGGAGACCGATTTTTTTGTTGTTGAGCACAGATGCACCCGGACATCTAATGAATGTACAGAGAAAGTAGACGTGCTGAGGAGTATACAAAGTCAGGTCACCAATCTTTTTCACCTTCTGAAGAATCAATGTTCTGAACTGTTTAATAAAGACGCGGAGATTCTACGAAAATACGTGGACGTCTTTTTTGTGGAATACCTTGTGCGGCCCAGACACACTCAGACTCTATCTTCAGTTGAGATCAATGGTATATGTTGTATTTTTATGCCTTGTCAGCAGCCGTTGGGCAACTGTCTGGCTTTCTTGCGATAATTCATTTTACATCTGCGTAAGCTTCTGTGCATTTGATGAGTTATAATTTCCGATATTGCCACATCATACAACTACGGTTCATATTTTGAGTGGATGCAAAACCAGTGGCCGAGACTTGGCTACTCGTAAAATCTTGTGGCAAAACCCCGCACGCTGTTGTTGAGTGTGCAGTGGAGGCTTGCACAGTTTTGTTGATCACGCCCCATTTTGTTGGCACGTGTTGAAAGGGAGAAGCAATGGAGGCCAGGCCATGCCACATTTAACTTTGGGATCATTTGTTCGATGTTGTTGTGTTTTTTGTTTGCAAATCATAATAATAATAATGCTTATTTTCCCACAAATCTATGCTATTTATCAGTCCCTACATGTATCTGTTATTTTTTTTAGAAATCAATCATTGACGAATCAAAAGCATTTAAAACCGCTTGTTGTCTGATAATGCAGTAACAAAAATGAGAGTTTTGGAGGTGTGAGCATTCTGTCCGATGCCAACAATATTTAAGCCTCTGACTAAAACTGTACCCTGCCAAAGGTTGTTAACCCAGACTTCATTGGACCCTAATCAATGATGTTGCGGACAGCCTGTGTCGTATGGAAACAAAAAATGTCACAATTACTGTAACATGTTTCATTGTCTGTCATCGTCTTAACATTCATGCGGTCAACACCAAGGTGTCTTATTTCACCACAGCTGGATAGATGATACGGCTTACAGCTTGAACTACTCTGAGTAACTATCCCTGAAAGCAGTAAACATATCTCTCAACAAAGGTCAGGCTGATAAATGTTAATCTTTGTGCATACAATCAGCCCAGCCAGCTTCATCTGAGGGTTAGCAACACCCTAAATTGGCTTCATTGGCTTTAGTCATTGTTGTTTTGCTTTAGTCATTGTTGTTTTGCTGTTGCTTTGACTTGAATAGAGCTACAGAGAGGGTAGAATTTATCACATTTTTGGGAATATACGTTGAGAAATTTGAAACTTTAGGAAACACATTGATGCACTATCAAAGAAATTATCGAAAGATGTTGGTTAATTCTATAAGGTGAGACATTTTCTTCCTCTTGAAGCTCTCCTGACTTTGTACTGGTTTCATTTAAATTATTGTAATGTTGTGAGGTGTAATACATATTCTGTCTGTCAAGAAAATACAGATTTTCTTTTAAAGAAAGTGATCCAAGTTATATCATATAGCAAATTTAATGCTCCATCTGATCCTATTTTTATGGGTATAAACTTTTGAAACTTACTGAACTTGCAACATTTTTCACAATGCCTGTGTAATGTCAAATGTAGTGTTTGGACTCAATGACAGACTCTGTCATTTCATCGTAATTCATGTCCATCGCTGTCTACTATATGTATGTAAGAGCAAAATGTGCATATAATCACAGGATAACAGATGCAGAATCACTTTTATCCATATTGTTTGACGAACTATCATTATTATTATGTGTACAGGTTGTCGTACCTCGTAGCCCAGTGCAGGCCAAAGGACTGCTTCTCTCCTGCATCGCTGATAAGAATCCCTGCATTTTCTTTGAACCCAAGATACTTTACAGGGCAGCAGGTAAGTTGGATTATTTCTAATGTAAATTCCGTGGCTTGTTTTTTTTTTTTTTTTTTTTTACTGTAGCTCATTTTGAAAACAGCACTCATTCATGCTTGAAAACTAGTCAGTTATTTAAATATGCTTGAGCATACAGCTTTAAATCCATGCATCCGTGTTCTACATTGTTTATTCTTATCACGTTCACAAAAAGGTTGCAACTCATCACAAATAATTTAGAGTATGAGGCAGGTTATACCTACACTAGGTCATGAGTTAGTCACAAGTTTGACTCACTCTACAAGCAGTCATATTTGGGTATCATGGGATTGAAACAGCTTGTAACGCTGGACAACACTGCTTGGTGGTTCTTGTTCTCTTTCCACCGTTATGCTTTGAGAAAAAAAATATTGTAAATTAGAGAGAAAGCAAAAAGTCCATTGTGTTAATCCTTTGGTGTACAATATCTAGTCAGGCGTATGACTGCTCACATGAGAAGCTGCAGTTCTATTTGATGGCAGTTTGGAATTTGGGGCATATTTATCTCGGATGTTTTAGACTAAATAACACCGCAAAAAACAAACTTTATAAATTCTAAGTTTGAAAAAGCTATCTGTCAAAATGAGTTAAACATTGCAGGAGCTGTAGTTGTGATTGAGGTATTCAAAATTCAAATATATTAATCTGGAAGGTGTCACAGATCTCATAATGTTATTTGTGAGAGTAGCACTGTAATAAATTGAAATTTTTGGGAAAAGAAAACAAAAACAACCCAGCTAGACGATAAGCATGATACATTTTCCTGACTAATCTTTCACCATTCTCTCTTTGGCTATGTTTTTGTTTTTAAAACCAACCTGGGTCTTACGCTTAGAAAATAGTTAAGTCGTTTTGCTGCAGTAATCACTGTCATTGAGGGAAATTTGCCGAAAGTACAAATTTAAAGCACTGAAAGAAACCTCTGTAAGCATCTTGGCTCTGTACAGTGTAATGATCCTCTTCACAAATGACTTACCCATGTAGATCATACTCTTTACTTATCATAATCTATTTTGATTTAATGGTAGAAATTATTTTAACTCCATAATCACATTGACCTAGATTAGTTTAGTCCAGATGTGAAGAACAGCTCTGCTGCAGTTTGATTAGATGAGGATGATTAAAGCAATTTGTTCAAATGTGGGATTTTTGCTTCAAACTATTGTGCAAGAACACAAATATATTTCCATCCATCCATTATCTGTACCGCTTCTCCTCACGAGAGTCGCGGGGGGTGCTGGAGCCTATCTGAGCTATCTTCGGGCAGTAGGCGGTGTACACCCTGAACTGGTTGCCAGCCAATTGCAGGGCACACAGAGACGAAAAACCATCCGCGCTCACACTCATACCTAGGGGAAATTTGAGAGTGTCCTATCAACCTGCCATGCATGTTTTTGGAATATGGGAGGAAACCGCAGTACCCGGAGGAAACCCACGCAGGCACAGGTAGAACATGCAAACTCCACACAGGAAGGCCGGAGCCGGAATCGAACCCACGACCTCTGCACTGTGAAGCCATCGTGCTAACTGGTTTGATTAACAAAGGCCGATTTTAGGTTGATTTTAGAATCAACCCTCGTGCATGTGATGAGCCTACTCACGAAAATGCCAACGACAAAAATTGCCTCCGAACCCGTCGAAAGCACCTCTACCAACTGTTTGTGTATGGAGAGACGTCAGAAAGCAGTGTGCGCTCAAGTGTGCCTTTATTTCCTTATTCTGACATCACGTAACCTGCTCCTCCCGCCTGCTACTGGGTTATACCATTACAACGGGGGCAATACCTTAATCCCAGTGCATACTTACTTGTACTGGGCATGTTCATGGGAAAGAAGAAGATTGATAAGATGGAGACAAGACCATAATAAGGTTAGCGGATTTGAATAGTAAATTAGTCAGTTAATGATGTTTTAATAAACCGCTAGCATCTGTCCCACGGCACTGTCATATGCACGTACGCTATTTTTTATTGGGGAGAACGGGGTGGTGGACTGTCGTTTTATATGGATAAGGCTGGAGGGTCAGCCGAGGCCAGAACGGTACAGAGATCGTGGGGAGAGGGCAGGGGACTGACCGGCAAAAAAGAGTCAAGTGCTCAAATGTATGTACTGTAGTGTAAAGGCACATACTCAATTGCAGGTTACAAAAATAAAAAAATAAAAAATCAGTACCTTTGCTACTTCCTTTCTTTTGTTCCATGAAACATGATACAGAATATAAACGTAGCCAAAAACATCACAAAATACACAATATTACTTTTCCCCACGTAGGAAGTTTTAACCATGCAAGGTGAAAAGGATCAGGCTTTTAAGAAAGCTGCAAACTAATGCTGCTGAAAGCCTAGCATTCTGTGAATCCCCTTCTATCCTGCGTTGTCAATCAAGTAATGAAACTGCCGCCTCTGTAAATACTAAATTACACTTTCTCAAATTGCGATTATATTCAAATACAATCAATCGTTCAGCCGCACTTGCGAGTAATGCGAGCCACTATTTGGCTGAATTTTTGTCCGTTTGTTGTTTGTATTGTGTTGCAAGCAAAAGTCTGAGTTGACAACAAGCGGTAAACTGGCAGAATAATGTACAATTCTTTAAAAAAGTGTTCAAGTGCTTGTTTCAAGCTCTTTATTGCCATTCCCAGTTGAATTGAAGATACCTCGGGCAAGACCCCAAAACCTGATTTGCTGCCAGGGGGCCTGGCATCAATTTGCATGGCAGCAGCCACTCATTGGTGTATAACTGTGTGCGTTGATGGGTGAATGTGTACTTCTGTAATGCACTGTGGTGTAGATAAAGCGCTATATAACTCCATTTACCATTTTCCCCAGACTCATTGGAAAATATTGGTCAATGGGGCTTGCATTCCATTCAATTACGCGATATTTAAATGGGCATTTAATAGGATAAATTATTCTAAAAGGATTGAAAAGCGACAGCCCTATTCTCAAGATCATCTCTTCACATTTGTTCAGTGACAAACTTTGATAGTGAAGAAGTGCTGGAAACACTTGCTGGGTAAATATTTTTAATCATCTGTCCAAATTTCTGTTGCGTGAGAGTGCTTTTTTTGTTTACAGTACTGTGAGTCACTCTCTAGGGCCACATCAATATGAGTCCTCGCCTTGTTATACAAACCTTGTTTTTTTGCAACATTAATCAATGTGGAGTTGGAAAATATTACTCAAACATGTGCTGATAAAAGTACATTTAGTCTCTTAGGAGCAATGAAGTCCTGGAAAAACATGGTAGCCTTTGAAATCGGCCAGACAAAATGTACCGCTAGAGGAATATGTGTGTTTAGTTGTGCCATTCCAGTTAGTCGCTCTATTCATCGAATAAAGTTAGTAGTTTTGAATTTTTTGTATTTTGGCTTGGCACGCTGATAGAGTGGTAAGTACGTTGGCCTCACAGTGCAGAGGTCATGGGTTCAATTCTGGCTCCGGCCTTCCTGTGTGGAGTTTGCATGTTCTCCCCGTGGGTGGGTTTTCACCGGGAACTCCGGTTTCATGCATCGTAGGTTCATTTGACATGCTGAATTGCCCCTAGGTCTGAGTGTGAGCACGGATGGTTGTTTGTCTGTGTGTGCCCCGCAATTGACTGGCATCCAGTTCACGGTGTCCCCCGCCTACTGCCTGAAAATAGCTGTGATAGGCGGGTTGTGGCTTCTGTCACCATGCAACTTTCTATTCAAAAATCAGGGGTTTGCAGTCGGGTGTGGCCTACAAGTCAACTCCTCTTGTGTGGTGTGACAAGCTCCTTTGACAGCTCTTTGAGGAAGTGACATCATTTATTGGTGATGCCGCTGAACCATAAAAATCGTGTAGGCATTCGGGTGGCGATGTCGATTATGTTGTACCACAGCACTATGCACAGCACCTCTGTGTTTGGCGCTCAGTGTTGGGTCTTTATGTTATTGATTTCATTGACAGCTAAAAAAAAAAGCGATATGTAATTTTAATAAAGAGCCCCATAGCAGAATGAAATCTTGGCTCACTGCAGGAAGGTAAATACCAATATTGTAAATATAGTAAATACCGGTCACAAGAACTAATTCTGGATCTAGGACTTGGGCCTTTCTTTGTTCAATTTGAACTTTCACCCTATGCTTGTATTTCTCTTTTGAGTACTATGGCTTCACCAAAAAAAGCAAGTATATTAGAAGAAATGCCCATAGGTTTACAGTAGGGCTGGGGGAAAAAAAAGTCTCAAAACTGCTTTTAATATATTTATAACCATATTTGCGGTTCCCGGAACCAATTTTGCAGCTGGAGACACACTCTTCCAGCAACATATGATCATGAAGATGCAAATGACACATTAGGCTGAAAAGGGGCGAAAATATGCATTACTGCTTTCAGTGCAATGTCTATGTCCAAAAAAAGACCCATCAACTCAGTACAACTCTTCTGAAAAGATTATATTGCGCATTCTAAGTTGGTTAAACATCTCTGGTTTGATACATGGTGTAGTACTCAAGTCACAATCAGCCAAGTAAAACATGAATGGACTGTCACGACTGGCAATAATGTGCCCGCACGGTTGGGTGAATGAATGGTAATGCTAGAACTGCAAGAGAGCGCATTAGTTCACATTAGTTTAAAATGTATGAACAGTGAATGACGGTTTAACCGCTGGAGGAACAACTTTGCACATTACGCTAGATTACAATGCACACAAAAACAGTGTACACGTGTTGAAAATTGGTTTTACTACCAGATATTTTGAATAGTATTTTTCCTTGTCGTTGTGTTATTTAATTTTATCTTTAATCAATTGAATTGATTTTGATTTGTCTTTAATAAATTACTTTTTCTTATTTTAAATAGGTTAAATAGTATCAATTCTGACAGAGTGATAAGAAATGGATTGTGAAACATTTTTCATCCATAAAAGGAATTTATTTTGTCCATATATTGACGTGTTTATTTGACTTTTTCGTAGTTGTGTTGGCCCCTTATTAAAGTTTAGATATTACATGTTAAAATAAAATTACCTAAATTTCCTATTTGATCATCCTGGTCCCTAGTTTGAATAGTTAAAAAATAAATAAAATAAAATTCAATAATTATTGATATGGACCAATATTAAATACTTATATCATGATGTACTTTTTAGCGATATGACCGGGCTTATTTTAGCATAATTATTCGGTTCCATATTCTATTGCCTAACATCGAGGTGACAATTGTCCGTCGACCCAATATTGGACAGCAGTGTGTTTAATGTCATCATACTCTGCTCATTAAGAGAGGTGAAAAGTGTGACAATAAAGGTTTGATTGTTTGCTACCCTGTCAAAAACAAACATTTCTGACACCGCACTGTTGGGCAAAATAGCATTGATGAAACACTTAATAAAGATTAAACTCGTGCCAGTCATCAAAAATAGATCCCTTTTGTCGATGCCCCAATACAGGGTGGTAACATTGCGGATGTTCTACTTGCTGGATATCTTTGCAGGTGAGGAATGCTCTAATCTGTTTTTTTTTTGTGTGTGTTTGCAGTGGAACAGGTTCCCACAGAAGCCTACACGATTCCACTCTCACAGGCTGAGATTGTGGAGGAGGGAAGTGATGTCACATTGATTGCCTGGGGTACACAGGTAGATGATCCTGCACATCATTGACAACATCTCTGCGGGTGTGCTGAATAGTTTAGTTTCCGTCTATCTTTGGAAAACCTAGGCTCAGGCAATAGGGAGTCGCATCAACAATATGTGAGTTTCAAAGCCAGTGGATTAATTTGAAGCCCATTACTAGCCTCCTGTGTCACTGCAGGGTCTCTCAGCTGGTATGCTTAGACAACATCTGTGCAGACATCTCAGAACCAAGGCTGCGCTTTGCTCTCCGCCTATTAACGGCACATGTCTGCAGTACACTTTCCATTGTTGCTCTTTTCATCAGTGAGCTTTGATTTCTACGGCTTGGTATCACAGAGCCTGTAACTCACCAGGAGTCAGATTCAGTTTGATTGTTCCCAGCCACTTTATCTGGCTTATCCGGCCCCAATGTAGCTCCGGCCTGAGAATGGGTTCAAGGGACACTGAGAGAAAGCGTCTCTATCATAGCCAGTAATATTCTTAAAGGATGACTTGGCGAGAGAGATGATCCAGTAAAGTAGTGGAAACAGTGGCAATGCATTTCTTTGTTTCCTATCTCACCACTCCTCATCTGCCTGGCCGTCTATGATAAGTGAGAAAGAAAACTACATCAGTGGAATTTGAGCTCTAGAAGAACAAAGTATTTGCTTATGCTCTGTCTTTATCACAGACAATGATATCAAATCAAATTGAAGTGATTTTTACTTGCAAGGCATCTGTAATCTGTTGATACAATCACAGAAAGTCATGGCTGAAAGACCGAAAAATAATAATCATCATGATCATGTGGGCTATTTTTTTCTTTCCTTTTCATTAGGTACATGTGATGAAGGAAGTGGCCCAAATGGCCCAGGAAAAACTGGGTGTGTCCTGTGAGGTTATTGACCTTCGCACTATCTTGCCATGGGATGTTGAAACTGTTTGCAAGGTAACATTCAATCTAGTGCTGGAAAATATGAAACTAAAATGCACCTCAAAGATAAAAAATGCATTTATTACACTGAGCTAATTATGTATTTGGACAGTGCCATAAATTTATATAAATTTGCCTTTCTGAGACTAAAGCTGGAGAATACAATTTAAGACAGCATATGCTCCTTAGCAATTATAGTGGCTACAATTTTTCAATTGAACAATTATCTACCTAAATAATAGGTAATACCTTTCATTTATCAATATTCCTGAATGTTTTACAATTACACAGTGATAACATTTTTTTTTTGCAATATAGTCGAGCAGTCAAAAGAATGAACATTTTAGAAGTAAATTGAAGCGTCTCATAAAGTAGATCAGGGATGGCCACAGAAAATTGTGTCAGCAACTCCCTCCTTATTGTAAGAAGTGATGTGACCTAAATCTTTCTGAGGAAAAAAACTATCTTTTGAAGTAAAATATCTTCGTATTTTCACCTAATTCCATCCGATTAGCTGTGGCTGTTACACTGTGGCGTCAATTTTTCCTGGGATATCATGTTTTAGTTCATTGTTTATTTAAGTGCCATGTGTTTCCTGTGGACACAACTGAGATGCAACATGAAATTTTGTTTTCGCACATTTACTGTCAAATTCCCATGGTCCACAACTACATACTATAAAGCTACTGTTGTTAATGCCAGCACAGAAGACCAGGAATAGAATTTCGTTACTAGGGGAGTAATTTAAGAAGGTGTGAGTTGGAAGTGAAGGCACAGGCAGTTGTGGTCGTGACTTTGAGAGTGTTTATAAGTAGGGTTTCTCAAATAACCGCAGTATTTTAAAACTACTGCCTTGTTAAAATGTCATGAAACGGAGTGGTGGGTTTATGTTCCTGATGCATAGATACACACGCTCGCACACACACACCCCGTCGGGCTTTAATCAAGCTATTATCTCATCAAAGGCTCAACATTAGGCATGAAAATCACAGTTCAGCGAAATTTGCTCTTTTGAAGACAAGATAACAGATGGGAAAATAAATGAGGAAAGGGGGAGGAATTCAATAAAATCATAGACCTGAGCAAAACAAGTGGATAAATTGTCATATTGTCGTGTAGCTCAACTGCCTGACACCATTCCCACAGTGGTTTTGAGCAAACGGGTATATTGATTGGTACCATCAAGGACAAATTTATCGTAAATAACATTTACAAAGCTGGATTATTGGTTCGTACATCCGCCTCACAGTTCTCAGGTTGTGGGTGTGAAAATGGAATGGATGGATGGAACATTTACTAAGTAAAGTCTGAGCTTTCCTGCAATGTTCTGCTTCGGCGATGTTAGCTGCCAGTCCACTACAATGCTAATGTGCGTTCCACTTTTCGGACAAATCACCCACGGATTCACTAAATAATAAATATTTAAAAAGCTAAATTTCTGACTGATATCAGTGTATTTTCACTTTTCACGTCACATTCCTCATCATCAGCGTGGTATCGTAATTACGGTGTGCGTGTGTGTAGCAGGGCATGTATGGATGTGTCGTGAGATGGAGGCGTGATGACTGAGGTGTGAAGCTGCTACTGCAAGTGTTGCTTTCATAATCTTAATTTGTCCCTTTATATCCCATTTAAGACTTTGCACAACTTCGGTATGGAGCTCACATATCAATTAGTTTTCTATAATTCGTTTAACTTACTGTGTCCATGGATTAATGACCCTTTACCCATCCTTTTAATCCTTAGTAAAGACAACAAATGCATCATATGTCAAACATCCAAATTAACACAGCACTCAAAAACAAATGGCAACATTTAATAGACTTAAATGACTCTGGACACTTTGATACTGTCCGCCTGACACAGTCGCCGTAACTACTGCTGATTTTTTTTTTTTTTTTGACCAGGCTTACTCATGTCTGTTGTTTTCCAAATTGCTACTGGAATTGTGACTTCACTTCATCTTATAGACTTAATATAAGGGGAGAGATTTGTGTAGAAGCTCACTAATGTTTCTGGAGAGGAACATAGTGTGCTGCTATATGCAAATTAAATGTAAGTAATGTAAATGTAAATGTTGATTATCTCAAAATTAAAACCTGTTGGTCCTTCATTATAAAGTGGAAATTATTTTTTTTTCTTCTTCTGTATTTCTTTTTTAATTTTTGGCTGTTGTATAAATATCACCCAAAAATATACCCAATTACTCTGTAGAATTTCCAGTAGGATACCTAAATACCAATATATTGAAGAGCTGCTGTATCTGTCCAAATGTTGTCAACTTCAATTGCTCAATTGATCATCAAGAACACAAAAATAAGGTGGATATAGGGAACATACTTTATTTCACTGAGGTCTTTTTCCACTTTCTCTCTGGGTTGGCCATACATTTTTGGCATCTCTATTACACTGCGCAGTTAGCACGAAGAGCGATCCAAACACGTAATGAACATTCATTACCGTGATTGGCCAGTAGGATCCAAACTGCTATCTTCGGGCAAATGCATACCTTCTATTGAATGTACCATTTATACCGCACACCGAGTCGAACGGCTTACCTCATGCAACTAAGCAGTTGTTTCACATTGTCAATCAAAATCAATCTGTGCCCATCCTTCCATCCAGCTCTGTCCGTCAGTCTGTCTATAAATAAATATACACAATTTAAATATATGCATTTCAATGGTTGTCACTTTTGCACGGATTTTCACTATTTGCAAACCAGCTCAGTCTCGATCATAGGGGTACTCTGTATGTAAATATATAAAGGGTTCCCACGGATCCTGGAAAACCTAGAAAATGATTCAGAACAAATTTTCCCATCATGGAAAACACATGGAAAATGAGAAAAAAAAAGTACAATGTCCTGAAAAAGATTGAATTGAGTTTTCCTGGAAAATTGATTTTTCTCCAACTGCTTCTCTCTGCCTTGTGGGTGATTGCAAACTGGTTAACCAGACTGTATGTCTGTTTTCAGCTGCATCAAATGGGCAACATCGAGCATGTTAGTGTTTTTCCTACTTCATCTCTGCTTCTCGCCGTCACAGTGCCCCACATGACGCTACCAACCAATCATATTGCATATTTCCTTCGAACACTTTTGCTGCCCAGTGGTTCCATATGAAGCCGTTGCTTAGATTTACAGACTTTTCAGACCCAAGTAAGGATTTATTTTCCCCAGCAGCAGCCAAACTGTCCACTTTCAGATCAAGAGTGTTGTTGTAGCGCTGTATATCAAGTGTGAGTTTTTTCTCAGTCTCCTCTGTTGAGTGACAGAGAGATGAAATACATCTCTGGTTTCACTGGAGCCACAGAAACTATGGCGATGACTTAGAGATAGCCACGGGTAACACTAGTCTTACTGGGCCACGTTTCACTCAGTATTTCATACTTGCTCCTTTGTTTGACAGGAGAATAAGACAATATGTGATGAGACAACTGTATTTGGCATCCAGCTCGATTAAAATACTGTTTGTGCACAGAGAGCAGAGATCAAACGTTTAATGGAGTTTTTACCTAGTTAAAAAGGCTGTGTCATTGTCAAGGGTGCGAGCAACATCCAAGTATGCTCTTATTAGGGCTGCCAAGCGTCGACTAATCACAGCGACTATCATAATCGTTAACAATTTATTTAGCTGTTTATTGATATACTGTGTTTATTTATTTGCCGCTTTTTTTTACTCACAAAACTACCTCGTCTCCTGCTTCTCCCACTGGCTGTATAGCTGTCTGCAACGCACGTGCAGTTGTTGTAATCTGGGTTATCTGTCAGATCTAAACATCGCATTGTGAGAAATGTAATGTCATGGCTAACTGGTGTTAGCAACATCGTCCAAAGGTCACCGCTCATTTCACCCAAAAATAATTAATGCAATTCATGGCAGCATGACGGGTATGGTCGATCATCTAAAAGGGAAGCATGTTGTGGCTGATGCCTGAACTAATTTCTGTCACAGGGACAGTCGTGTCTGGAAGCAAGATGGAGTTAGCACACACAGATTACAGTGTGTGTTTGATGTAGCATTGTAACACGATACTACGCTAACATATTGTAGCATTTACTATGGATTAAGAGGCGCGAGTCAGTGAGCTCATGTTTGTTAACAAACAAAACAGTGTGCATTTGTCCGTGGTTTACGTTAAAGCAGGAAGAGCCTCACTCGCTCTCTCTCTCACAAATGGAGAGATGCGTTCATGAACTTGGAAGTACCACTACTATTTAGATATTAGTGCTGTCAAGCGATTAAAATATTTAATCATGATTAGTCGCATTTTTTTCATAGTTAACTCATAGTTAATCGCACATTTTATTCATTGTAAAAAAAATCCCTCCCATTTTTTTAGATTAATTATATAATTCTATATTTTATTGAATTGTAATACCTTTAATATATGAGAATTGATTTTTTTTTTGTTTTTATGAAAATACTTTTTTTCTAATTGAAAAAAATAAAGCATTGGATTTGAATCACACAAAGTCACACAAAACAACATCTCAACAGCCTTTCAAAGGGATCAAATTGGAGTAATATAAGAATTATAAAATGCCAACAAAGTGCAAATGAAATGGGTCAAAATAATGGGCTATCACACCGAGGTCGTTGTGGTTACTGAGAGAAGTCCAGTAATCACCGGTGAGCGTGACTGCTTCCACCTTCTCCGCTTCCTGCAAGTCGTGAATGAGGGTTGCAATGGTGCTTTTGGAGGACAATTCATAAGTGCAGTCGTTGGACGCAATGCAAATTTCATCCAGACCTTCGTCCTCCACAATGCTAATGTGCAGTGGCCACCCACTTAGCTATGGCTTCAGGCGAGTCTCTTTTTATTTGATCCGTCCATCGGTTTCTGTCGCAAATTATCCATGGATGCCTGGGTTTGACAAGGGGCTGGAGAATTGGCATCAGCTGTGTGCTTGGCCATCAAATGGTATTTCAAACTGGACGCGCTACGATGGGAGTTCAGTTCACAATGGCAATGCTCACAAATGACTTTGCTCTTATCAATTTCACAATTAGGTAACTTTTTTAAAAAAAAATTACTTGCCGTTCAGAATTTAATTTGCGTCATTTTTACCACTCCCATGATGCTTTTAGTTCTATAAAGTAGTGAAAACTCCATACAGCAAGCCCAATGCAGGCATGTCCTAAATTTTTTTCCGGTCTCGCAAGCATCAGCGCTACGTCATAGGACTACATTGTTTATTAGGCCAAGATGAGTCTGAATGCTGGTTGGATTAATCACATTAATAATACGTTTTTCTGACACATCTTTTCTTTTGATTGATTGAATGATTCAACATATAAGCACATTACAAGATAAAAACGAAAATTGAAAGAAAGAAAGATACAAAGTCATCAGTAGATGTCATAGTTCAACTCGGTTTACATGTTCACAGGGAGTAGAAAGATGTACAACACTTATCTCGTCCCCCTTAGCCTTGGTGCACAACAAGAGTAAAAGATGTTTTCAAGTGATTGTTAGTCTTATTATTAGTATCAGTAAGTTTCGAACCCTTGGCATCTTTGTCAAATGAGGCTTTTCCTCAGGTTAACATTTTGATAAATCCTCCCATCGATTCAACCATGCAGAAGTAGTCGTGTCAAATATGTTTTATGTCACCAAAGGACTTCAAGACAGAACTGTGGAAAATTCCAACTGCCATTATTATATGGGGTGAATCGTCATATAAGACAGAGTTCAATCAGTCTGGAAAAAGTGAGAAGTTGACATTACAGGGATCATGTGTATTTTTTTTTAATCAGGAAAATTATATGAGTTTGCTTTTTCAATGTTATGAATTTGTCTTGGATAAATCAAGACAAAATTAAGGAATCTGCCTCCTCGCTGGGGCTTATGTGATCAGAATTTTTCAAATGTTGTCCTTTCAACTATTTTCTACACTGCATATCCTCACTAGTGTTGTGCATTGGCATGCTGGACTTTTCAACTTTTTAAATTTCGGCAAGATACGACACCCAGGTTTATTATGAAGCTCGCTGTCCGACATTGACTCTCCCAAAGGCGGACCCTAAAAGCAGCGCTATCCCATGTTGCGGAACGTTTAAAAAAAATTAAAAAAAACACCTCAAGGGCTTGTTGAAGAAGTGTTCATTCAAAATTTGATGCCCGCTTGCACTGTGATCATCAACGGATACAAGCGGTGGCAAATGTGAACATACTCGACGGCACAGAACCGCATGTCTAGACAGTAAAACTTAAGAAGCTGTTCCGCTAACCTCATCTGTTTAGCAGCCAAAAGCTAATTGTTGCCTTGAGCAAAGCTGTTACTTTTAACATCACCACAGTGGCTACTGTTAGCCGTGAGGGGGGGGGGGGCATCCATGACTGGCTGCTGGCCGCGCCAGCTGCCCTGTGAGAAAACTTTAGCGGAGAAAAATGTCTGAAAACTACAGCCAGTTACCACTGTGGGGGTCATGTCCGCATTCATGCACTCATCCGCTTCAGCCTGTGGAAGTGAAGATGCGACTGCCGCTGTGTTTTTGAGTTTGTGGCGCTGATCATGGTTTTTGCTCATGTGAGCTCATGTTTGATTCAAAATATTGTGCAGAATCTTATCACAAAAAGCCCTTAAATCACTACAAAGTCTTTTAAGGAGGTGCGTTTTAGTACAGACGTAATTATTACATGCATACCAATTACATAAGTGCCAATGTTCAGCCGGATCAAGTGTCCCTTTAAGGCCTGTTCACACTGCACTTGGTTTACTTGGTGTTCACTGTGGTGCAGCATGCAAGGACAACTGTGCCCCCATTGCAAGCTTGCCCATATTTGGAATTTCTTAGCGGCCTTCCATGAAGTAGTGATGGGAAAATGAAGCTTCAGATTTGTTTCATAAATCAGTTTTTTTTTTTACTCCGCTACATGGCACTCTCTGTTCACTATTGGGTTGAAAGTACACGCACTTGCTATTTCTTAAACCCCTTTATTTAAGACAACAGTGCCATCTTGAGGAGTCGAACAATACAGCAAGTGGTTCATGAAGCAAATTTGAAGCTTCATTTTCCATCACTAGTAGCATGGGTGTTTTTTCCTGCCAGTTGGTCTATTTCTTTTTTTTTTTCTTTTTTTTTTTGGGTCTATTTCTGTTAGCAATTTGAAATCACTCCACTCTCTAGCCAGGGATCGGAGCGCCAAGGTCACTGCCTGTCACAGGGCACCCAACCCCTTTGTCCCCTCCCACAAGTAGCGAGTCCATTGTAAGGACCCAGTTTGCCTTTTCAGGCTGAGACCGGCCGGGCCCCATGGGTGCTAGCCTGGCCACCAGTCGGTCGCCAACAAGCCCCACCTCCAAGACTGGTTGCTGAGAGGGACCCCAGTGACCCCAAGCAAGGGAAAACTGTATCTATTTTTATTACTTATCATTGGGGTCTTTGAGCCATGCTTGGTCTGGACCCTCACCTAGGACCTGTTTGCCTTGGGGGATCCTGCCTGGGGCATAAAACCCCGAACAATTTAGTTCCTTGGATCATTAGGACATGCAAACCCCTCCACCACAGTAAGGTTTACGGCTCATGAGGGGCTGCTGCTAATTAATATATTTTGTTCATTTCAACAAATTCACAAATCATTGTCTTCTCCCAAAACATTCAAAGTGCTTGACACATTCAACATGAAGCATTATTAGCAGGTATGCCATGGTGGGAGTTGAAACGAAACATGTGGCTTAGTTTTAGAAGTGTTGTAGGTGAGAAGTGTCAAATGTCGGGTAGTAGTTGTGTTTTCTGTTACACTGTGGTCCGCTTCAAAGTTGTTTGAAAGATCCTAGCAGGTTTTAGATGCGTGCCTTCCATTTTACTACAGCCGACTAAGATGGATCTCTGGCGTCCATGGAAATCACCTGTCAAATTTGCTCATTCCATCTCTCGCACATTGTCTGACAACCATCCCATTTTGTCCACAGTGGCCTGAAACTGAGCATGCCTGGCCACCGGGATTGAAGAAAAAATGATTAGAAACAGTTGTGTAATTCAACACGAAATGGTTTATGGTCTCTTTTTTTTCCAAGGAATATATACAAGACTATGGGGATACAGTGGATATATTAAGTTGGAATTTTACGGGCAGCACTAAATGAAAGTTTTTTTTGATAACATTAAATAAAGCTCAAATATACGTAGTTTTCACTACGAGATGCAATGGCCAGATCTGTCACCCAGCATAGCAGTGAATTGGCTGTGCTTTAATTTGGAGTTGAATCAAGGATAGTTTAGGCAGCCTGTTAACAATTAGCACCAGATCTCAGCTAGTATTCCTGCTTTTCCATTTCAATGGAGGGGTGTCAGCCAGCATGTGCTTGGTGGCATACCACAACAATTGTTATATGTTTGGCCTGCTATTCCTCACACTGGAAAGAAAGTAAAAAAAAAAAATTAAAAAAAAGAGAGAGAGAATAGCGCTGGAAGAAAGTGATCAAAGGTTTGGGCCCCACACCCTGGGTTCATATTGTTTTCTGTCTGTAATTATAGCGATGAGCACTTGGGAGTACTCTGTGGAGTGAAAGTACACAAACATATGCGGCAAGACAAAAATGGATAATGTAAATGGTGTAAATATCACAACATTGGAATAAACAGGGCTTCACCTTTCACCAGATTTTTTGTAAGGGTTAATAAATACGTATTGGATTGTAATGTATTTGCATGCTCTTTTTCTTTTTTTTTATGTGGTAGTTATTTAATATTTCAGATTTTTTTTCCTGGTATAAAACACCACCCCACCCCATTCACCACTTGCTCATCATTGAAGACAAATGTTTATCGGCGTTTTTTTTTTTTTTTTTTTTTTAATTTGGGGGGTTTGTAAAAACACGGCTGTGGTTGAGGAATAATCAAGGTGCCACTCACCGTGTCGGCGGCCGGCAGTTGTACATCCCTGACCTCGACAGTACAATTACACTCATCCTATGCCATAGAGATGCCATACAGAGGTTGAATAACCCTGGAATTAAAAATAGCACAAAATATAAAAATGAGCTTTAACGATTTTATCACTAACCCTCATTTACTTCCTGAGTATATTAATTTGATGAACATTCCATAATTCTGCTGAAAATGAACCCCCCTATTTACAAGTAGAAAAGGGCTGCTGCCTCTCTGGACCAGGTTTTAATTATTTTCCACTGAAAAACACACAATCATGGCTTGAATTGTGGGCTGGTTGAGTTCATCGGGGTCCGTTTGTTTGTCCAAAAGCTGGACTGGTTGAAAAGGCAAGGTCAGAAATCACAAGCACAGCATCCAACGCAGATACGACCAGATGTTCAGTTGCCAAAGGATCCTCCGGATCTTCTTTAAGTTCAACATTTTTAAGTCAGTTTCATAACCTGGAAAAAACAGTGCTCACATGATAATGAGCAAAACAGCACATTTATAGATGAATGAATTCTTACATTATTGTTTCCTATCAATCAATCAAATTTTATTTATAGAGCACTTTTCATCCATAAAATGCAGCTCAAAGTGCTGTACAATAAAAACATCCAAAATACAACAAAAAACTAAAACCCATTCCACCCACTCAACATAAACACAAGACACATCCACATACACGCCTGAACTCGCATACACACAGAACACTCTCATTCACACAACTTAATAAACCATCTTAGTAGAAAGACAGAAAGACATGGCAAGGCACAGAGAAACCATATGAGAAAATGTACCCAGGGTAGCTCATCCGCGCTGAGAGGGATGACGGCCCACGGCCACAGGGAGCTCCGCCAACACACAGACCCCTGGCCCAGACTGACCGGGGTAGACCCTACACTTAGTGAAGAGGGCCCCGGTCCGCCGGGCCTAAGGAGCCTCCGGGATGAAGCCCCCTGTGAGAAGGCCAGCCACACCTCCCAGCGCGGAGGCCCCCCTTGAGGTAACACTGGAGCTAAAACATATAAAAGAAAATGATAATGCTAAAAGAAAAAGAAGCTAAAAATTAAAAGACAATAATATAAAAAGACAAAGCTAAAATATATAAGAAAAATTATAATGCTAAAAGACATAGAAGAAGCTAAAAATTAAAAGACAATAATATAAAACGACGGAGCTAAAATATATAAGAAAAATGATGATACTAAAAGATAAAGAAGCTAAAAAAATTAAAGACAATGATAATAGATAAAATGACAGTCCTGAATTAAAAGACTAAGATAAATTATTTAAAAGCCAAACTAAAAAGGTGAGTCTTGAGCCTCCTTTTAAAAATATCAACAGTCTCTGCGGACCTGATGTCACTTTTGTCCCGCTGTTTTAAACTGCCAAAGCCATGAGTGAGAAATGTTCCCAAATTAATTCCATTCTGTTGAAGCAAGGAACTGATTTATTGACTATTGTTGGGGATTGTTCCCACCCTCACAGGATCTCCCATTATTCCTGGTGTCCTTCTCCTTTATAAGTCAATTTAATGGCCACTCCGGACTGAGAAAGTCCTTTTCATACTGACTCACTTTGTGCGTATATCATAGTTTCTGTCCGCCCTCAAGAATTACAGTCTGTTTTCCAAAAGCTTTTTCTAATTTCATTATATACGTAACCTACTGAGGAGAGGTCCTCCTTACTTGACACATTATAACCCACGCAAGAAGCGCTTCGATTTACAACCTTGGGCCCTCCATCTGCTCATACCTTCTTGAGACTGTGAGATACTTTTCATTGAAGGATGGTTCAATGTACAGTAGTAAGTTATGTTTGGATGTACACGCCAATGCAGGGGCGGGGTACAGTCGCGGTATAGGACAGGCAAATAGTATGGAAGTGTGTGTCAGGGTGTAATTGGCTTAAATTAGTTTTAATGTGTTTTCATGGGATGTTAGCAGTTATTTCAGTCGGAGGTCTCCTGGCATTCTACTCCTCCAGAGGCTGGCTTGGCCCTCTGCCCAGTCTTGAAGCTGTTCCTCACTTTTTTCCCCCTCACACTTGTTTTTCTTGTGCTTTCCCCCTTCTCCTTCATTGTAGTTCTCATCTTCCCTCACTGTCTGGCATGAGTGAGTGAGTGGATCAACGAGGTAAGCACATATAGCAAGTGAATTTGTTTCCTCCCACCATCATTTGTTCTTTGCCAAGTTAAAAGGCAAAGCAAGAACCACCGCGCACACACCACACAAACACACATTTTATGTTAATCACTGAGCACCAATTCAAAAAAAATCTTAAACATCAGGCTACCACTCGAGTTTGGACCCTGAGATGGTCAGTCAATTATAGGGTCAGCAGACAGGAGCAAAGCCAGCGGACATGAGACTGCTTCTCTATGGCGACACTGAGCTAAATTTTCGTTTCCTGTCACATACCATCTGTCAATGTTTGTGTGTGCGCACTGTGCGTCCATGTGCGTGTGCATCATTCCAGTTAGTGTACAGTCAGTTTACAGTTTTTCAGTCATTGCGGTTTGCAGCTTCATATGGAACGTGTGCATTTGAAAACTAGTTTTATATGCCATTGAGGGATTGTGAAAAATAGTAGCAATCTATGAATACCTCAGGACTGTTTTTTAACTTGTATACGTACTCCTGCTTGATTTTAGATTACACATAAACGTATACGCTGAAAAAAAGAGTATTGGATTTATTTGAAAAACTAATATGGATATTGGTTGCACGCATTAAAATCAAGTGTCACCAACATGAGTGGTGCAGATAATAAAATCTGATTAATTTATGATTTTAATGCGTGCGACCAGTTAGATTCCTTTTTTTTTCTGTAAACCCAACCGACAGTTTTTGTCAGTGTACCAAACTAATGTCGCGTTACAAAGTTCATTCATGTTGTTTTAAATGCGGTCTGCTTTTAGGACGACACCAACGATGACACCTAGATAAACAAGCATGATGGCAGTCGAAGGCGCTTCAGTAACTCAAAATGAGCAGCTCTTGAAAAGCCATTTGTGTCTGTACTTCACATAATGTATGAGTGTGTGTTTGGTTGCATGCTGCAGTCGGTTGTGGGAGGCGCTCATCTGCCCATGTGTGTGATTTGATATGTATTCCATGGGAAAGTGACAGTTGTGACCTTAGCCTTTTAGTGCGTGCCAGGTCGTTGACTGCCAACCTTGGTGAGGCCGCATTGCGGGGAGTGCTTGAACTGACGACATGAACTTCATGAAAGCAAGCTAAATGGATGGTTTGAAGAATCGATATGGGAGGAGCCAAGAAAAAACATGAGGATGAGACAAACCGCATCATTGAGGAACGACTAGGTTGGGAAAGCAGAAGCTGGAAGCATACTAATGTCGAAAGAGGCTGATCATAGAGGTAGTGTGGACGGGGCGGCTGTGGCAGGATGAAACTCCATGCTGCTCATTACTTTGGGCGTGTATGGGAATGGCAGTAAACATGACATTTCGCTTGCAGCCTTTGGAACAACTCTGGTATCGAATGACATCCCTATAGCACAATGAGTAGTAATGTGGAAGCCACCAAGCTGCTGCCCTGCCCAACAATCAGGAGCCGTCTGTCAGTGCCGAGGCTGAAGGAAAATTCATTAGTATGCCTTAAGGGAACGCTCACTCACCACAGTACAAAAGAAAACAAAAAAAAAAACATGTTACACTCTCATGTAACAAAAGCAACAGATAGAAGCAGACATAATCATTGCAACCCCCAAGAGGGAATCCTTTTGGAAATGGCAGCCCTTGAGACCAATTCCTTATCTTTCCCGAATGACTGTCAGGTTCTCCAGTGCAGCGACTTACATAATGGCTCTTTTCCATTGTACTGGTTCTACCCCGAAACAGCCTGGCTCTTCCCTGTGTGCTTTGTGTGTCGCTTTTGTTCCAATTAAGTGAACGAGAGCAACCCCCATCTTTCCATACAGTACATCCACTTTCGTCCTTAAGGCTGCCGCACACTACACAATCACTTTTCTACTAATGGAACAGCTCCTACATTCGGTCATGAGCACAGTACTCTGTTTAAAATAATTTGGTTGTATTTTTTAGATCAAGAATGCAAATAAAAATGCTGCTTCAAAAGCAGCCTGCCTGATGCACGGCTGACACGTCACGGGTGATGACCAGGATGATTGTAGGGTCTACTACGGAAGAAAATTTCTCATTTAAAGTGTGAAATATTTTCTAAATTGATCTGTATGGAATTCATATTTCTCAGGAAAACTCCACAATTTGGGATTTGCAGGAATTCTCAAAATTCAATTGGTCACACTTCATCATTGGCTGCGCACGGATTCCCAATTATGCTTGATGGGTGTATTTCAAGCCTAGATGGGAGAATCGCTGCACCTTGAAAGTGCGCAGGAAAGGCGCTTAAGAAATTAACTTAAGCGCAAATGGCAGAATACACCCCTAAATGCATTATCATTGTCTCCCGAGCAAATCGGTCTGTGAATGTTGCAGTCAACATTGGGCTGCCCTTTATGGCACAGGGACCTATGCGAGGATCACGTTTGTGGACTTCAGCTCTGCTTTTGACGCTATTATTCCTGAATTCCTCTCCTCTATGCCCCTCCACCTCAGCATCTCTGTCAGTGAATTTACAGCTTCCTGACGGACATAACACAGCAGGTGAGGCAGGGGGAAAACAACTTTTCCACACACATCATCAGCACCGGGGCCCCTCAAGGATGTCCTTTCTCTAGTTTCTTCTATCTACATGAATAACAATATCACACTGCACACAGTTATCATACTCCTGTAGTTTGCAAATGATACCACAGTCACAGGACTGGCTGGTGCTTTAGTGCAGCACAGACTCGCCAATCGTCAAGAGGCTTGAGACTTTCAAGTTCCTGTGAATTGCAGTCTATCAGGACCCTATGATGGTAGGCCAACATCAACTCCATCCTCAAAAGGCCCAGCAGAAAATATTGTTCCTGTGGCTGCTGAGGAAGCACGGCCTGCCATAGGGACTGTTGAGGGGGTTCTATTCAATACACTTGCCATTTGATAAGAACTATATTAATCAATCACAGTCTGGTGTGGTGTTGCTACAATGGAGATTGAAATCTGACTGCAATGAGTAATAGGGTAGTTTTTTTTTTGTTTTTGTTTTTTTGCAACAAATGAATATTGGCTTCAAATATCGGTCATCGGCCTCCATGACCACTAATAATCGGTATTTGTATCGGCCCTGAAAAAAGCATATCGGTCTAGCACTATTACGAAGTCAGTGATCATATATCATTTGTATTATTTCATTCCCTCACTCAATGAGAAACTTGACTGGGGAAATGGGGCGATATGCAGTATTGATATGGAAGTGTAACAACTAAATTCTTTTTAAATGCCATCCATGAATCCCATCATTTGTTTAAATATCATTATCACTGCATTGCTAGACATGTTACATTGTTTTATGACTCTGTACTTTTTTGTTTTGTCTGAATGTGTATTTTGTTAGAGGCTTATTTTCTGTAGAAGAAAAACTCCAACTGCTGGAGACAAATTCTTTGTGCTTCAACATACTTGGCCAAGAATGTGTTTGTGATTATGATATGTGACTTCGAAACCCTTTATTTAAAAAAGAAAAAACATGTGGATGTTATAAACCTGTGGAGGGAAAATAAACCTTGCCAGCATGGGGTCTCAAGTTTTTATATTCGTGTATTCGTGGTCCTTTCCTTAGTCTAAACGCAGAATTTTCCCTATTTAAAGCCATCAAACTGGTCAACTTGTGTCCAGATATTTTCCGATGGCTTCATCTCCCTCTAAAATGTTTTTGTAATTCCCTAATGACAAGTAAGAGGACAGGCTGAATTTTGTGAAATGTGAAACCACAGTACTCTATGCACCGATAGATGATTCTCTCTCTCTGAACACATGCACCCACCTATTGGGTTTAAGACAGTCGCATTGTTGGCATTGTAGTCTTTAGGCTGACATTCTGCTCGATGTAAAATTAATGGTTTCTGCTGTTTTCATCATCTAGCTTTTTACACTATGAAAGTGTGGCAACGTATATGCAATACAATACAATTCCATTTTATTTATATAGCGCATTTCACAACAGCTGGAGCTGTAACAAAGCGCTTTCCATCTGGTGTAATATAAATTAGCAGGTAATAAGAACACAAATTAAAACACAACCGCATTTACAATAGATACCAAAATCAACATGCAGCAACTCCAAACCCGACCCCCCCCCCAATCTGAGCAGCCCGCTGCGGATTGATTCCAACAAATTGGAAAATATGGTCAGAAAAGTGGCATTTTGCTTTTGAAAAAAAAAAAAAAAGAACATCAGCTTAGAGGTGGAGGTCTGCGTTCCACTGGCTGCTATTCCAGTTCAAACTTGTCATAAAAGCAATTTTAAATGGAACCATTTGAAAGAGAGCACGGTGTTTTCCTAAGTTGCAAGGAACAGACATAGCATTGGTCTGGATCGGTGGCAAGTGGATGAGATTATAGTATAGTTTGGTTCTATTCTGTGACAGATAACTGGTGGAGCAGAGGCATCCTCATGGGATAATGGCAGGTTAGAGAAAACCCAAATGCCTGTGCTTGGAAGGCTGAGACCTCTAATGTCCATCGTTGTCCTTTTAACCCTATGCACAAGCCTAAATAACTCCTTAAGTTCATACAGTTCCATCATATGCACTTGAAGCACATACAGTTATTCAGACACACACATGCACGGACAGCGCAAGTGAACCAAGCTGCTGGAGCATGTTGAAGTTTGCTGTATATCATCCACCCTTACTTGGCGACATCAGTTTATGGCGTTAATCGCACATCCCCATTTGCACCAACACATCCATCATTCAAACTCGTACACCCCACACAAAACAGGGACGGATTTCTTTATTTCTTTATTGTGGAATGCAGATACAATTGTTTGCGTTTCGACAAAAACACTCCGGGCCCTGTCCAGCCTCCTCACAATTGTTACACTGTATGGTTGCGTCTGTTTGCAGAACACTTTCTATGAGTTTTACTTGCTGAGTACCTTAATTAATAGTTGTCTTCATGTAAACATATTCGTGTGAATTGGTTTGAGATATTTTGCACTCATTAGTGCAAAAGACTGTTCTGTGATTTGCCAATGCTAATAATATTGGCACGCTTAAGTGTTATATTGTGTTTATTATAAACAATCTATGAATGTTAAAAATGGTTCAACAAACTCATTTTTGAAAATAAATATGCTTTAAGTGTATAAATATCTCTTTCTCCTGTCCAAATATTTACTACAGCTGCATGTTAAGGGTCAAAATTCCATTTTCAAATTGTTTTGTAACTGCATTTGTTCTGACTACTTCAACAATTCAACATATGTTGTATTGATAACATAAGCATTACGTTATTGCGCAATACCTTTTATCACGTTGTTCTTTAAATACTGTTTCTGAAGAAGTTCTGTGTACATTTGAGTTTTTAAAAATGTTCAATGATCCTTATTTGAATGTTTTTATTTGCAATGTGTCTTTTAAGACTCTCTCTGTGTAGAGAATCTGCAGTAATTTTTTTTTTTGTCCGAATTGCAGTCGGTGGTGAAAACTGGACGTTTGCTCATTAGTCATGAGGCCCCAATAACTGGAGGGTTCGCTGCTGAAATCAGCTCTACTGTACAAGTGAGTGTTTATTTGCTTTGAAAGAATAATGTATTATGTGATATTGATATTGCAATATTTTGCAGACTGTAAGTTGCATTTTTGTCATAGTTTGCATGGTTGTGCAAGCTTATACTCAGATGCAACAATGTATTAAAATTGCAAATCATTGTGCCATCCAAATTCCATGTTCCCTAATCGTGTTGATGGCAGCGAACGAGTTCCGGTTGAATTTAGAACATCCGCTTCTAACTGCATAAATATTTTTCTATTTCGTTGAAAATGATTCACAATAATTTGAATTCCGCTTCGCATTATGGCCAACAGTGGAATCCTGGTCTGCTATTGCACCTTTTGGTGTTGTGAATGTTGCGGATGCCGCATGCTAAACTATCATGTTAGCTCAGGAGACAATCCTTCCGTTTGTTTCCCTAATAGGTGGTTGCAAGCTAATGACGTACGTCTCACGTTTGTTGCCACTCCTATTTATTCTTCTTTTTTTTCTTCCATTTCTTCAACTTTCTTTTGGAACATCTCCGGACAGAATGAGGTTGTGTTTGCTGTAATTTCTTATTTCGCGTAAGCAATCAATGAGTCATTGATAGATTGCGCAAATGACATTACAGTTGAACACCAATTTTGCATAAAATCCTCAATATCGACCAATTTCGATCGAGGTGGCCATTTCGTCGATAACTGACGGCAGTTCAATCAATCGTCACTGACGGACCCGTTTCCTGACTCTGCCACCGCATACAAAGGCAGGAGCGTGTCTCATGATGCAGGTCAGGTTACATCCTTTCCATTAAATGACTTCAATAAATATCCGAGTGTGGATGCCACCTTCATGGAAAGAAAAAAATAAGAAACAGATTTACATCCAGAAGTAAACGACCTGGCGCATCACTTAAAAGCAACTGGTGGGTGCAAGGGACAGCCCGGTCAACACCTTGATGTCACATCCGTTTCCAACATTGCATTTAAATTAACCAGGAGGTATTGTTTTGGAAAATACAAGATTAGACAAAAAATGGGAACGCCACATATGTGTCAAACTTTTCAATCGTGCTCCGTATCCCCATCAATAGCTCAAAATGGCCCGCCAAAGGTACTTTATAAAATGTGTATGTGTGTGTGTCCAAAGTGCATTGTTGAAATGTCACTGCTGAGTAAATAATTCTGTGAGTGATTTATTCCTCATAAGAAATATCTACGAAACACTGGTGGGGGTGATAAAACACGACCATTAGGTACAAATATGCAACAGGGCTTTTGAAATTTCTCATTGCCACACTGTCTCAATTCACAAGAGTTCAGATATATTTGCTGTGTACAAAGAAAAAAGTGATCGCTATTGATTTGGAGAAGCACCAAGTTATACTGTGGAAACAATATGGTGCATCCCTGTAGTTGTTATCTTATATTATTTTTTAACAATCTATCTTTCTAATGGATATCTATCTATCTAATGTACCACATAACTACCCTATTCAGACATGATTAGTTTATGAAATTATTATTGCATTAAAAATATTTTTTTACCCTTAATTCTATATCTTGATATTCCGTTACCTTGAAGGGGTGCAATTTAAACTGTGTTGTGAAGTTTGGGCCATATCACCCAGCCCTTAATAATCTACCACAGCACACTGGTTAGATCTGTGCGTTTGACACCATTATCAGAATTATGACCCAAATGGTGTTAACCAAGGATGAGGACTTTTTCTCATGTCTGCCATGAATGCATTTTGAATCGGAACCAGACTTCATTGTTAAATTGTCGTCCTAATGCTTCAGGCATGGTGTCCCATCGTAAAAGTCGTTGCCCTACAAGCTTTGTTGATCACTTGAACCACTAAACATTCTTCAAAGGGCAGTGTTTATACAAGAACGTGAACATTTTACAGACTCAGAAATCGCACTTCTAATTTGGGTGGTTATGTAATCATTCCGCTCAGATGTTAAGGACAAATGATTTTCTGCTCAGGATATTCGCTTCTGTTAAAGTGTATTTTGAAATTTGTGTTGTTTCTCTGAAAGTTGCAATCAAAATAAAAAAAAAAAAAATAAGTAAAAGTCACCAAAAAATGCAAACCAAAAGAAATTTGGAGTTTCGTAGGAAATTTGTATTTTGTTGTTTGAATGTTTTGTTTGTCCAAACACCAAATATTTGCTTTAAAAGACCTTGTATGATGTAAACATAGCCAACCATCTTTTGAGTAATAGTAACAGCTAAAACTATTTTAAGCATACTTTCGTCAGACATCAAAAATACATTAGTTCGGCAATCGCCAGTGAGTGACGTTATTAGTTGTCAAGAAAGCCGAGTTGCCAGTCAGCCATTGTACTGCATTGTTGATTGTCTCGTTAACTGCTCTTTGCATGCCTTGGCGCTGTGTGGCGATGCATTATTCACATTCAGGCCAAAAGATAAGAATAGGGCACCTAAATGTTGTCATCAAACCGGGATAATAATAATATCAATATGCATCGCTGTCGTTACATGGTCGATAGATAGATAAATAAAAAATGAATATGATAACATTTTCGATAAGACAAATCTGAAAGTATACCCTGACTGCAGCATTGTGTGGGTTTGGGCTGAAGAAGCCGCTAAACCAACCGTGCTAGCGCGCATCATACATGAAACAAGAGAGTGGTGTAACTTTGTTCAAATAAATGACTAGCGCAACTCAGGATAATGAGATATTATGCATATTAAACCGATTTAACCACCTCCAGATGGACACGTGATGTACAAGAAAGGTGTTCCCTTTGCCTGCCGTGCTAGTGTTAGTGTTGACATAGCAGTCAAGTCAAAATCTGGCAAGTAAAATATAAACAGACTATGGCAACAACGAGTCCATTAAAAACTTGATAAAGTAGTCCAAAGATGATTGGTCAACATTAATTAATGCACTGCAAGTGACGATTAGTTCACTCCACTCACATAGTTTGAACATTAAATTCAAGCTGATGTCAGTGTATCAACAATATTGCTCTGGGGAAGCATTCGTCCCTTACTGAATTGTGCCGTTCATGGATACACGCATTTGCAACGGCCTTATTAAAATGTGCGCAGTTTTCTTGTGTTTAGTTATACTGCATATAATGATGCACTTCTCAAAATGTAAATACTGATTTTAATGTAATTTGAGCTGAGTGACTTTCTCCTGTCCGGTTGTGGTGGTGGGCTCTCAGACTGCAGTACTTTCCGCTTACATGCAGTGAATATTTTTATTTATTTTTTTTTTTTTTAAGAAGAGATTTTATACAGACAGAGAAAACTCCATGTTACTGTCTGGCTGCTTGCATGTTGTCAGAAAACATTTTGAGTCCACCAGGCCAAAGGGATTTTTCATTTCTTATTAAGATTGATGTCACTTTCCAACAGTATGACATCAATTTCATTTGCTTCAGGCTTAGTTTATCCGTGTACACTACGGCTCACTTTCCATTAATCGAAATGGCCAAAAACAATCTTCTGGTACGATACTTAAAAATTACTGTTGTAAAATATAAGGTGACATGTACATTGACTGAGTGAGATTAGTATGTTAAAATAAGATGTTGGATAAAAGGGCGGACAACCAATGTAAGCATTTATTTGCACATTATCCAAATCTTTCAGTGTAGCTGTGTGTAAATGGCAGTCAGTTTTATTGAATGTTGCCACCTGTACTCCTGCAAGAGTTGGTCTTGGGATAGTTCCTAACCGTGCATGTGCGCCTTAACACAGCAACATTCGTGGTAGTAATAGCAACTAACAGGGCGAAGCAAAGTCTTCTCCAAAATCATGGTAGTAATGTAACTACACGTGGCATGTAAACACATTAGACTTATGAATTAAGGGAGATGTGTATTTCTATCTGCCACACTGTCTAGATAAATATCAGTTATCAATCAACAGTTTTGCTCCAATGTGTATCCCGCATTGTATCATTGCAACACATTTTGGTATGCTCAGAATATCTGTTGTGTGAACGAATCGAACCAAAGTGGGACTGGACGTTGTTTCCAAACTTAACAACAGAAAGCAAACAGATTGCACTTCTTTCACTATCCCTTATTGTCTTAAACATATTCAGCACCAAATACAACATTCTCAAGCAAAGTGAAAAAACTTGGAAAATAGATTTCCAGTTTTACTCGTATATTTTGGTTACTGTCTGGATCTACCACAGTCTGTTGGAAAGAATCTGTCAAGTTGTATTCCAGTCAAAGGCTGAGGGCAAAGAAAGTGATGAATAGGAGGTTGTGTTCAACCCATTATCCTGATACATTAATTAAACCTAATTTAAGATGCAACACGTGGCAAGTATTTAGCTTTGGCTATATTCAGACAGAAAAAGAATTATAACAGCGATGAGACAGCATCTAAAAAAATTCCAAAATGTGAGAACAGAACTGTGAAGTTGACATGCTCAAATATTAAATCAAAATACAGTATCTCTTTATGACACACAGTGCTTAACATATTCATTGACAAATACCAAACTACAAGATCTTATATATATATATATATATATATATTTTTTTTTTTTTTTTTTTTTTGATAATCCAATACATAAGAATACATATAACATGAGGAAAAAAAAAAGAAATCGGGTCGGGGCAAACACTTTTTCACAGCATTACATATATATTATCATGTCAATTTGTGTATTTGCATGCAGAATTGTATACATCATTTTTAACCAGTATTTTTATTGATCTGTTTCTTTTCAATTTTTAGGAGGAGTGCTTCCTTAATTTGGAGGCTCCCATTAGTAGAGTGTGTGGTTATGACACTCCCTTCCCTCATATTTTTGAACCATTCTACATCCCAGATAAGTGGAAGTGCTTTGAGGGAATCAAGAAGATGATCAACTACTAAACTGGAATCTGGTAAGGAAGTCGTCTTGAATTTCTTCGAACATTGTTTATGCAGCAGAAGAATCCGATTTTCCTGCATTTACTCTACATTAAGGTCAGTCAGTGCGCAGTTTGTAATTTGTGTCATTATTGTGAGGTGAAAAGGAAGTTTAAATATCATCTGCCGTATCAATAAAAGTATCTCATTAGCTGTGTAATTATTTATACATGTACTGTATTTTCCACCACTCTTTATTGTTTATAGCATCACTCTTGGCCCTTAGCAATCTGTGAAATTTGAATTTGAGTTTTCATAAACCCGTCTGAGAACTTCAAAGCCATACGATTGCTATTGTGTTTTTCAAGGAAATTTGAGCTAACTTGCATGTTGTGAGCACCCTAAACAGTATGCATCGTCATTGGAATAATTACACCAAATCACTTGAATTTAGTTTGACATGTTTAAAAAAATAAATAACTAAATACAAATGCAAGTAAAATTGGAGGTTTTGGTGATATGTGTGAGGCATGCATAATTTCATATTACCCCCCCATACAAATTATAGGAATTAAAATCTGTACAATACAACTCAAAAATAATCTTGACTCTTAATGGGTGAAAGTAACCATAATAAAACTTAACAACGGAACATACGGCTATTTAGGGAGCGAACCATTTATTAATATTACCTTTAATTCACACATTCAATGTTGCATCGTAAGTTGGCTGGAACGGGGGAAAACAAGGAATCGGATAAGCTCAGATCACAATCAGGCCAATTCTAAATGTGGATGGATACAAATCTCATACTTATCACAGCCAAGGTCAACCAAACCGAAATATTTAATATATATTTGTTTTGTCAATGCCCATTGTTGATGCTTGTAGAATTATTAACATGGAATTTAAGCATCTGCGTTTGCTAGTTGTTTAACGTGTTTACTGGATATGTGTCCGTTGAAATGTATATGGAAATAGGCAGTCAAATAAATCGGAAAACATTTGATTGTAATTGGCCACTTTGACCTGCCGTGTACATACAGGCATACTCCTGACTAAAAAAACTTCTGTAATAAAATCAACTGAGGCATCATGAACCCTTTAATAGTGTCAATATGTATTATGAAATGTTAACCTATATTATTTCCTCTCTATGTAGTTTCCCGTTGAATTGCACATAATTCAACCCAATGCCTCATTTTCTTGTTTGTTTGTATTTTTTTTTATTTATTTAAATTTTCTTACCTAATTTATTTTAATAATGAAAGAATACTAAACAGCGGTGTATGGGACTTTTTATGTTCACACTACACTTGGATCCTTCCCTAAATTTAGAAAATTCTTGCTTGCCACATATGCCACTGCACCACAATTTGTCATAAACATTGGTTGCGCATGTTTTGCATGAAGCACTTCCCTTTTTAATGATTGTTGACATCTGTTAACGACCCCAAAGCATCTCTTTTTAGCGTATTGGCATCTGTATTTATTACAACTGACTTTGAATGGCACATTTATAAAAAAAAACCTAAACATGCATTTCCATTTGACTGTGTTTCCACCGTTAAATAAAGGCATTCATGGGTTGCATACCTTTGAATAAAGTGAATTTCAGTATTATGGAACTTGATCTTTACTGTTCTTGTATTCACATTTGCAGCTTTTAACTTCACCTAAGTGTTTATGGAGACTCTTATGTTTGTTGGCTGAACTTGAATGCACGTGGCGGTACTTTGACCATGTGTTTAAAATATGTTCCTGTCAGCAGAGAGCAGACCGCTAGTTCTGTCAGAAATCTGTGCGCAGGTTCAAAGCATGGACATCTCTCACTTAGTGCATGTCCGTGTGATTTTGACGTGTGTGGCGTGTCCATTGTAGCTCTGTTAACGTAAAAACAGATTTGCTAGTCCTCTCAGGCATAACGCCAGCAACATCACTGATCCAGATTATTATTGCCATATAGTTTTTTCCCCAATTCATCATCATTCAAGTCCACAAGCTAATACTCAGCAGACCTAGGTGACTCCAGAGGCTACACTATTGCCTGATTGCTTCCAGGAGGGCTTAATAATCCTGTGAACTGCAGTGCATTGAATCAGCCACACTTTGGTTATCCCCTTTTACTTTTCATTTTGAGTTATAGTTACTGAAGAGTTGGCCTGAGGGCCACGGAGCCATTAATAACATTCTCAATCAATTCCAACAGACGTCAGCGCTCATCCTCGTTGTTCGTCGTCTCTCTCCAGCACGTCTTTTCCGCCTCACCCCCGTGATCATTGCCAAGTGATTCACTTTAACTTTCTCTACCTCTCTCGTTCCAGAGCCATCTCCTGTAAGCTCTATAACGGCGTGTTCCCCTTTTTCCTCATCATGTATCCGACCAGCGCAGAGCGGCCAGGAAAAGACACTTTAATGACCATCCAGTAGGGAAGCCGTGTCCAGATGACTCCGTGTCCCTGTGTACCCTCACATCTTATACTTTTACATTACTTGTGGATTCGGCACCCTTCATTCTATGATGTCCATGATGGCAACTATGAGGACGACGTGATCTACAGTCCATTACCTATTTAATTGCATTTGAGTTTGTCTTCGGCAATAAAATGTCATTCTATCATTTAATTACCTCTTGTCACTGCTTACAACCCCCCCCTGTCCCTTTTACACACATTTGTCTTTTCAGTGAAATAGAACAAAATATAAATTGGTGCAAACATTTGAGTGGTATGATTGCCTTTTTATTTGCTGTGTGCACACTTTTGCGCTGGCAGACTTTGTAGTGACAGAGTTCACCACAATGTCAGGAAAATTTAGAACACTATTTTACCACATCCTCATGATGGGGATAATTACAGAATATCCACAATGTGTTGTAACAACAAGAGGAGATTATTTATTGCTTTGCAGTGTTTTTTTTTTCTTTAGTCAATCTCATCCAAAATAAAACTCTGGTTGTTGAAATGTTTTTTTAAAGTGCATAATTTCATACGTCATAGACATTTACATATCCGCTGCTTTATATCTGCCATTTAATGCTTCCATGAGCCAAACATCCTGTGAGTAATTTGCCAGTTTCACCGTCCTTAATTGTGAGTCATGTATAATGTGGGAACCTTGTGAGGTATCTTGAATCGTTCATAAATACCTGTAATTCCCTATCCTGACAGTCATTCTGTCTTGAAGCAAAACGTAAATAAGTAAATCCTGGTGTATCTATCTGCAAAACAATGTTTGACCCATAATGGTGTCATAACGAACAACAAACAAAACCAGGAACATGGAACCACATCTTTTAACACAAAGCAACCATTTTTAATTGTGACTTAATTTCCCCTCCTCAGAAACAATAACTGTGCCATGCGTCACAAAGGTGTTAACATAATCACATAATCAGACTGTATCTTAGAGAACCAACCCTTAAATGTTTCTATATATATTCCATTGCATTTTGTAAATCTTCCTTTAAAGGGGAAGTTAAATCCAAAATGTTCTTTTAAATATGTTCTATGCGCTCCCTCTGAACACAGCATTCTGATTAATATTGCATTTGCAGAATATGAATTAAGCAATACAATCCACCTGTTTTTAGCTATCTCAGGGGGCGGTCACTTTGTCAACTGAAAATGACATCATAGTGCCTAAACGCACAGTTAACATCAACACTTGTTTCCTGGGTTTGGTCATGAGGTTTGCAAGCTGAGCCCTTAAACCACAGACTTGTATGTGAATGGACTAATAATGTTGCGTACTCACTATAGCAAGAAGTGAAGCCACCAGCTTCAATCTTATGTTGCCACTCGCTAAGCGCTCCATAAGTGAATACATTAATTTCTGTCTATATTGCAAAAATATCACAATGTGTAGCGTACGGTTGTTCCAAGTCTGAAAAAAGCGCCACATGCACATTTTAGCGGTAAGATCACAATTACAAATTTTGTTACAAGGTATATCTATTAGTGCTATCAAAGATTTGTTTGCATCATGTCGTCAGAACCATCAACGATGAAATTTAAATGAAGCCCGTCATGAAAAAGACTGCGTACTGACGTGAAGTGGACCAGCTGGCGCACTCGTGCAGCCAACACAACCTGGAGCTGAACACGCTCAAGTCTGTAGAGATGATCGTGGACTTCAGGAAACATCCTTCGCCACAGCTGACCCTCTCATTCGCCGACTGCCCCGTGTCAACTGTCGAGACCTTCAGATCCCTGGGAATCACAGTCAAACAGGATATGAAGTTGGAGGCCAACATCAACTCCATCCTGAAAAAGGCCCAGCAGAGGATGACCTTGAGTCTGCTGTGTAAGCATGGCCTGCCACTGGAGCTGTTGAGACAGTTCTGCAGAGCAGTCATCGAATCAGTCCTGTGTTCCTTTAATAAACGACCAAATCCATCTGCAACAGACAATAATAGTCATCAGTCCCCCATTTGCACACTTCAAGAACTTAGACAAGGGCACCCAAAATGTTCCTGGACCCCCCACACAGTGGCCACCACCTCTTCTAGCTCCTCCCCTTTTTAAATTTTTGTAATTATTTATTTATTTTGCAATAGTTGTCATGGGATGAAGAAATAGTTAATTTTAAACATTTTTGGATAAGCCTGGAACAAATGAGGAAAAGGCGAAGTGCTTTCTCGATGCACTGCAGGCGACTGCATTTTGTCAAGTGCAGTCTGACTACATAAAAAAAGAAAGAAAAGTAACAATTTATGTTTAGTACTCATACTATATTCTTAATCTGCCCAGTTATTGTTTCAGATTTTCCATATGTTGCTTTTATATGGCTGCCTGTGTTGCTTCGTAACTGTGTTGCCCCACTGGGTTTACGGTATTGCGTCTTTATGGTTATATTTATGCAGTCTGTGGGAGGGAATAAGCAGCTTCCTAATGAACCGTTTCCCGTGATAAGCGGGGGGCCAAGGAGAGGATGGCCCTGGTCCCTTGAAGTTGAAACTTTTTATTTGTGCCTGAAGTGGTGAACTTGACGTATCTGTGAAGTTTAGGAGAAAGGTGAGAGTGACTTCAAAGAGGGACAAATAAATTAAAAAGTGATGTACCCCGCCTACTGCCGAAGACGGCTGGGATAGGCTCCAGCACGCCCGCGACCCTCGTGGGGATAGGCAGATCGCATAATGGATGGAGGAATGGATGTTTTCCTCCTTGCATTGTGTAGTGAGTGGGACTAGAACATCTCCAAAGGATGGTGTGACATTTTAACGGAACACAGAAATTTGATAAAAATCAAATGACCTTTTTGCACAATTCAGTGAGTTTAGTGAGTGTTGTTAGAAAATGATTTGTGTGGTTGCTTGACTTAAAGTTTTGCAGTAAATTATTCCATCATGGCGGCACGGTGGCCCGACTAGTTAGTACGATGGCTTCACAGTGAGAAACAGAACAATCCCTCCATTCTGTGTGGAGTTTGCATGTTCTCCCCGTGCCTGCGTGGGTTTCCTCCGGGTACTCCGGTTTCCTCCCACATTCCAAAAGACATGCATTGCAGGCTGATTGGACACTCTAAATTGCCCCTTGGTATGAGTGTGAGCGCGGATGGTTGTTCGTCTATGTGTGCCCTGCGATTGGCTGGCAACCAGTTCAGGGTGTCCCCCGCCTACTGCCCAAAGATAGCTGGGATAGGCTCCAGCACCCCCGCGGCCCTAGTGAGGAGAAGCGGTACAGATGATGGATAGATGGATGGATTCCATCATGTCCCTGGGTACACAATATCCAAAAGTGGTTAGTAATGTGCAAATAAACAACTGCAATGTGCTTTCCCCAGAGTAATATGCTTTGCTGCAAATCAAGCTAAAACTATTCACAGGAGCTGAAGCGATTGCTTCTGTCTTGAAGTGACTGTGTCAGTCGTTGGAATCTTGCCGTTGTGGGAATCATGCTTCAAGTCATCGGTAGAATGTGGGCAATCGTCAAGTGTAAAAAGAGCTGTAGAGGCTTGTGGAACATCTCGTCTCTGACCCATGGCAGTGCCGTCCATGTGCAAGACACAGAATGAGTCCCTTGCTCCATGCCGTGTGTGCTGCAACCATTCAGTGTTGGATGCTGTCATGGGTTAAATGGCAAAGGACACATGTCATGAATGTGTTCATGACAGTTATGATGATGCTTCTTATGCCTCACACGCCTCTAAAAATTGACAAACTGTTGCACCGAACAAAAAAATGACATCTCATTTGAAATTACGAGAGGCAAAAAGTACTATAATTCCATGGCGCTTTATTCCTAATTTTTCAATAACATGAAATGCAAAATCAAATACTATATAGTGCTGTATAGTGTGTGATGGTGTGAAATCTACCATTGATGAGGTAATAGTGTGAAGTGATTTGAGTACCCAAAGTAGAAGTGCTCCGCAAGTACTAGTTTTTATGAATAAATTGGGGCTTGTTTTTGTTACATTAAGTGTCAAATTCATATTTTGGTGATAAGCAATGAACTATTGGGTCTCGAAGCTACACTGACCAGGCCTTTTATGCCATTCATAAAAACCTCAAATCAGTGAATTGAACATAATGATGTCATTTTCTAAATAAGATACACGTTTTACTGTAATGTCTTTTGAATAATTCAGAACTAACAGTTCAACTTTGACAACGGACCACTTTTGCTAAGCCCTTTTATTAACCTGATTGGCGGCAATAACGCCAGATTGAGACACAAAAGCAAAAATAAAAATAAATTCCAGAGAATTTCTAAAACACGTCTCTTGTATCCATTTCAGCGTTTCCATTCCGTCTGTCTTAAAATGATCACGTGAACGCCGCAGATGGGTGTACTCTCAACAGAGGACTCAACATTAACAATTTGTTTCAATTCCTATGCTTTTCAGATAACATTCTCAGGGAGCTCACACAATAAAATCAGGTGGGTATTAGAGATAGAAACTCATCTGTCATTTTGGTCGGAGTGAAAGCGGGTCCTTTCACCACAGTGGTGATTCGGCCCCTCCTTTTGGGCGGGGTGGTAAAGATGACCTCTTCCAGGAAGGAAGGCCATAATACCATCTGTGCTCTGACAGTGTGTCATTAGACACTATATTTACATAAAACACACAAACCAGGGGTGGTATATCCCACCATGAAGCTCCTGGCGGTGAAGATGCTGTGGTCCATAATGTCGAAGCAGAGATTACCAGAGATTACCGAACCTCTTTGCCTGTCACGTGGCCTCTTCTGCACTTTAATGGTTAACTGGGTCATGTTTTATAGCATCATTGGAAATACATGGCATTTCTAAGCTTGTGTTTTTCAACATGATAGCTCTTCAGTTTGTCCTGTGGTTAACGTTAAATATATGACAAGGAACTAAAGGTAATTTCAAAAAGAAAATCCAAGATGGATGTCATCTCCATGTATTTCACGTCAAGATCACGGAGAGTTGATTGTTCCCTACCCCTGCTTTTGTTTTCATAATGAAATTAGGACCTCTTTCTCTGGAAACATTCAAGTATTCCTGATGAGAAAACCAGTTGAAATGAGCAGAGCAGATCATTCCCACATCTTTTGACAGCTCAGATTGATGGGGAGCTGCACCAATTACTGCTGGTGCTTGAACTGTCCATCATTTCTCTTCAGCATGCAATTTGACTTTGGCGGCACCAGATGAAGCGGGTTTGTGCCCTCCCCCAGACCTTTTGACTCAGGGGCCCGGGTAGTTCCTTGGCTTCTGTGTTCTCGTAGCTTCCCCAGATTGGGGACTGGTTGACCGCATAATTTAGCCCAATACATCAGCAACCACTCAGACCTATCTTCAATGCTGCTATACTCAGTATTGACGCTGATCACAGGACTCCCGGGCAGCCGGGAATGCATATTACAAATAAGTCGACTGTGCAAATGCTTGCTTTCATGTTCCTGCCCGTCTCTAGCTTAGAGTGCTTCACATATGATGTATCGCACCCTTTCGTGATGTCCTTATAGCAAATAATTATATTCAAATAATGGAGAAAAAAAACATTCAAATGGACTGTTTTGTTGTTGCTTTTTTAGGTTCAGAGAGTGCATGGATAGGTCACCACACTCAGATGGAAATCATCTGCCGCAAGTCAAAATTTAGGTTGCAGTTCTGTTTTGTATGTATCTTCTTTTACCAGTCTCGGCATAAACCATAAATAAAAGTTTGCAACAAAATAAGAGTCCACAAGTTTTATTGATTCACAGTCAGAGGCAATTATGTAATGTGTCTTGTTCTGTATGAAGCCTTCCAAAGTGGTGAGTAAAGCACATGCGCGCACACGCACACACGTTTTTTGTACAGTAGATATGCTTCACAATGACATGCATACTTGTGGGATTCAGGGAGTACATGTGACACACACATGCAGGCCTAATGAAATGCACGTTTATTTTTGACTCCGATCAAAAGGCATCTGACTTGATGAAACATCCCCATTCTGTGAATTGGTGATTTATTAAAACTGTTAACAGAAATACTGTGTTGGGAAACTGACAAGCGCCGCACTCTGTCCTCCCTGAGACGTGTTTCCACTGCATCTGTGTTCCCAGCACTCCGGTTCCAGCTCAGACTTGGATTGGATCACTGAATTACAAGAAAGTATTAATGCTGAACTGGATCTTTATTATCTTCCCATTTTGATTGTGAGATTTGATGCTTTTGTTGGACGTCTATAAAAGGCATCGAGTTCAGCACCTTAGACCGTGGCTGACAAAATTATGATGTGTTACGCATACAAATCTTACCTCAGTGACAGGACAAACCTTTCCAAACCACAAAATCTGTATCACGTTTGCAATTAAACGGTGAGTTCAATTCCCTATCTGTAACTTTTTGCTCTTCCAGTAAATGCTGAGCGTATGATAATTCGCGAGAGACTGATGAGGAATCTGCATGTCTCTGTTGCATTTATCCTCATCTTTATTATCCCATTCAACCCTGAACTGCACATTCCCACACACAAATACGCAGTACTTACTGTACATGGCATGTGGCGTAATCCACCGTCTCTTTCATTTAAAAGAGTATTCACAACAGCACAAAAGCTTTTAAAATATGTCGATCCAAATCAGTGGTTATACTTCTACGATAAACTTGTACACTTTATTCTCCGTGGTCAATGATGCGTAAAAGAAGCAGAAAAAAAGAGGGCGTTTAAAATCAAGCAATTCTGCAAATGGTTGCTATGGGTATGATATGCATGGGTCATGAAAACACTGGGTCAGTGGGGGTAATTTGGCATATTTGCGTGTTTAGGCATCACACATCATCAGTTCCATCTCAACCGATCGGTACAACACAAATTCGGTGGCAAAGAAACGATTCTCCGACCCAAACGAAGGATCATCACATACCACGCTCACATGTGTGCAGCCTTCACATCAAACAAGGGGGTTGCTCGTGGAGTAAGGGTGATGACTTCTTTATCGGAGCAACTGGAGCTCATTGGAAGGAACATGTGATTGGATGTGATAGTTGAAGCAACGTAAATGAAATGCCGAACATCTGGCCAAGTCGGACATGAAGAGCAACAGGATGTTTCATAAGGGGTTTCCACTTTCAAATGCTATTGTTGGTTAAATAAAATGTTGTGAAAACAGAACATTTAAAACACAGAGGGAAAAGCCAAAAATGTATCAAAGCCTAGACTTTTGCTTTGGCAAAATTTCAACCAAAGTCCACTTTTGAGACTTTTCAGATCAATCTGGAATGCGTTTCTACAAAAAAATACGTGAAGGATCCTATTTTTAGGACATACAGTTCAAATTTAGTATGAAGGAATTATCCAAGTACTATAACCATCTTAACCAAATGCAGCTGTGCATATTTCTGTGGATTACATAATGATCACGTTTGTTGCACGTCTGTTCATAAATGCATACTGTACACATGAAATGAAAAAAACAATTTCAGTCTTACTGCAAGCACTTAATGTATTAATCTGTCAGTCCATTCACTATCAAACATATGTATAAACATCTTGACCTCAAGCCTCTCTCTATAGGTACTTACGTAGATACAGTTTGTGAGAGGTGTCAGAAAAGATACAGTGTTTTCCCCCGTCAGTGTGGGCAAGAGGGTCTACCAGCAGATCTGCAAAGACATCCTGTGGTGTTTCCCTCCATTGAAAATAGGCGAGAGTTGTGGCAGGGCAATTCGTAGCTACTTGACCTTGACAACACGCCGGCTCACAATGCCATGAGCATCTGACAGTTCCTGGTTGCGAAGGACATCACCGTCTTGGAGTGATCTTCCGACACATCTGATCTGATCCTGTGTGATTTTTTTCCCCTCTTTTTGCCAAGGCCAATGAGGGTTGCCAAGGGATCCTGTTTCGGAGACATCAAGATGGCCATGATGACAAAGCTGCGGAGGATCCCGGAAGAATCATTCCAGAAGTGCAGATGTGGGAAAGTGTGTTACACTCCAGTGGCGGTAAAAATGGGGAAAACTTGTCATTCAAATTTGAAACCGAGAAAGAAAAATTCTAGAATGATACCAAAAAGATCGACTACATGGCCATGAAGAATGCGGAAGAAAGTCTAACCTGTCCAAAAATGATTACCTGTTTATGCTCTTCCTGGTTCAACAGCTTAAGTGACAGCTAAAACAAACATCTGCATGCGTAGCCAACTAAGTGTGCAACGGGTGCAAAAGAGAGGACTCGCATTCTGCAAAATTTTAGGTGACAGCAATAAACAAATCCCACTAATTGCCGTGCGTTCCAAATAAACCCAATCTAACAACATTCTGCTCAAATGTTCCACTCAGTTAAAAAAGTTGATACGATTTAGAGCTCCTGGAATGATTGTAGATGCTTGACAATATTTGTCTTTATTTTTCTCACAGTATTAGAAGTATTGTGGCATGTTTATTTAGCTGATGTTTACCAGATGTGCAATGAAAAGTCAACCGATGTTCAAGCGGGATTGATCTTCATCCAACTGTTGTCCATGTGGTAATGCTCACATTCAAAGCACAATGTGAGCGATTGAATGTAAACCACTTGGAGCTTTTATCACAAAGGCTTTTCATTTTTCAGATGCATAGTCCAAGATATAGATGTGCACATGTCTGAGGTCTGATGAACTGTATACTGGATAGTTTAGATGAAATAGATTTTTTTAAAATTTATTTTATTTATTTTTTGTCCGGGTAATAAAACATCTCGGACATGTTGTATTCATACAAAAGAATGAAGATGCTGAGAAGAATTATATCTCACATTGTTTTTAGACATTGCAAAATATGTTCTGCATGCATTTTAACAGCATGCAAAAATTGATAGAAATCATCTGATTCAAAGGTCAGATAAGTTCGTTTGTGATACTGTAGTGCTATGCCATGCAAACTTCCAACACATTTTTGTTGAGCTGTGTATCAGTGGTGGTTGTCAGTGTATTGGCCGTGCAACCTTTTGAGCCATGAATCAGTAGCGTACCTCGGCCCACCTGTCAAGTTTTGAACTCTTTTTTTTTTTCTTTTGGACGATGGTATTTCTTTTTAACACGCCACATTGCGTATGTTTGTGGCTTTCACACAATGTACTGTATTAATGTGAGATGGAAACATCTATTAAAAAAAGAGACTACTGTATACTATGCAGGTCTCCTGTCCAATATTTTTTTTACTGGAAACGTAGTAGCCCCAAACTTAAAATTTTAGGCGCACTGTAACAACATTTATAAGCGCACATGGTAAAGTGACTTGCAAAGTAAATATTCACATTCCGCTCCATTTTCACTGTACAGTGTCACTGATAAATACTTGCAGAAACTACAATGTTTTCAATTCACGCCACATAAACGCGAAGTAGAAGTTTTTTCAAATACTAAAACTGTAAAGTTAATGTATGGACCGGCGGAGCAAGTGTGCCATATTCCAAGTGAAGTGTTTATGAAGAATGGCACAGTTCCGTAAAGTGCCTTGATGTTGGTGGCGCTGACCTAAAACAGCTGCGATGAATAAAGTAATCTTTAGCACGCAGTGTTGTCGGTGTATTATTGGACATAAGAATCTGGTGACAAAGCATCACTTTTCATTGCTGCCCTTGATGTTCCATTCCATGGTACTGCTGCGGCTGGTTTGAATCTCGCAGCGGTTGGGCTAGCCAAAGCTTGCGACAAGAGGCGAACCCTTACTCTTTTTTTTTTTTTTTTTTCAAATGCAAACTGCAGATTGTAGAAATCAGTGCAAATACAATACCGCCAAAATAGCACAATCAATCAAGATAACAATAAAAAATACAGAAAAAATACAACTAAAATAAGAAAAAATACTGATAGAAAAGGGTTTTAGAGTTTCCAATCACCCTGCCATGGCCGGAGCCGGAATCAAACCCATGACCTCTGCACTGTGAGGCCATCGTGCTTACCAGTCGGCTACTGTGCCACCATTTAATCAAATATTTATTGTAATTCTGACTTTACTGTATTGATTTTTACAACAAGAGTATTGCGTCTTAGGTACAAATTTAGCTTTCGTTGCAGGTGTAGAAGAAGTTCTCCATTGAAAACCGAGGACTCCAAATTGCCAAATAGTGAGCCACAATATTAAATGGCTGTTGTAACTCAATTGATACTGGATTTGTAAACCTCTTAAAAGATTTTATTAAGGATACCCAAAAAATCCTCAACACAATGTTATGGGTTAAACGCTGTTATTATATCACTAGTCTGTAAGTTCCTTTGCCGTTTTTGCAAATCATGATATCAACATACTGTGCTGGGGTTCCCTTTGAGTCATGCTCATAATCACACTTTGATGCCTGAGCATTTTTGCTGCTCGCATATTTCCACTCTTTGACCATGCTGCTTGAGGCTTGCGTCATGGCTTCCATCCTGCAACCCTTGACGCGTTCTCATTTTTCAAAAACACATTTAGACGCAGAGCACTTAATCCTCTCTTGGTTCCCAGATGTGTCAGATGTGCTGCTGAGTGGCGGTGCACAAGGATCTCAAGGAGCGCTATTTTGCAGGGAGGGAAGAGAGGACTCTTTTTGAGGTTAGCAAGAGGGGAATGTGTGAACAGTAAAACATTTCACCTTCCTCCTGGCTGACTCAGGAAGAGAGGCAGGAGGGAGGCCAATCGACTGACCCGTGACACTCCCTAAATCACGCTCAAGTTATGCAGACTGAAATAGAGAAGAGCACTCAACAGAGCTATATTTTATCTCTGATTAGTACCTCTCTTTGAAAATGTGCACGTTTTTACGTTTCTGTCTTTAAATTACTTATTAGTTAAATGTTTCACAATAGGATGTGATCTTACGTGGTGCAGCACGGACTCATTTATGTAGTTTTCATGCATTAGTAGTTTATAACATACACAGTTTCCATCACCACCAAAAAAACTAAATAATCACAGACGTAAGCAGAACATAGTCGCTGATTGTGTCGTCCTACACTCTCTTGACTTGTGTGCGGGCTCGGTTCCGGCTCAGTGATGTCTGTGTGCGCCCTGTCTCTGGCTGGCGACCAGTTCAGGGTGTAGTCGGTCTCTCGCCCAAAATCTGCTAGGATGGGCTCCAGCGCTCTCCCGCGACTCCGTGCAGGATAAGCGGTATTGAAGATAACGCATAAGCATAAATGTCAGAGGGTTGAGGAGTCAAACAGAATAGTGGGAAAAAGAATGGAGCGCCTGTAAAGAGCAACATGAAGCAACATTTAATTGCAAAGCCACTGAATTACACGAGTCAATTAGTCTAGTGGATCCTCACCCAAAAAACTGAAAATTGACTTGATAGTGTAATTGGGAATTCCTACGATGTAGCGAAGGTTGCAACGTAGCATCTAAAGAAGCAGAACTGTTTTGAATGATAGAACAGTAGGATGAACAGATGTCTGGAAATCGGTATGCTGCTAAGCAATGTTTGGCTGTGAAATGAGTAATTAAGCACTGTTAAAAATGTTTGCGATTGGCTGGTAACCAGTACTGTCCGATGATAGCTGGGATAGGCTTCAGCACCCCCCGTGACCCTCGTGAGGAGAAGCGGTACAGATGATGGGTGGATGGATAAAAATGTATTAAAATAGCAACTTTCAAGCTCACAATCTACACCTAATACACTCCGGGGCCAAAAATGTTTTGGAGAGTCGTCACAGTTTAACAACAAGCAGAAATCATATGAACTGCATGTTTCATACGATGCGTTATACATTTTTGAACACATTGTTGCAGAAAGGATATAATTGGAGACCTGCCATTTACATTGACGTTAGCCGATATAAAACAACAGAAATGATTGTTGCGCCTAAGTCTTGATGTCAGCTTATTTTGTTTTACAGTCACATGAGCTCCTCCGTCACGTTCTTAAAGCATGTGACCAAGCTCATGTTGCTGAAGTGCTCCTTCTCCGATAAACGAAACTTGCAAAAAAAGTCACCTTTCCACTAAAATTAGTTATTATGTCTATGACTTAATGTCCAATTGTTTGTCATTTTCCGTTTGGGAGCTTTGTTTTTGTTTTGGTATATTTAGCCAACCCTCGTTCTGGGCTCAGTGCCCGCTTAACAGGCAGTCTCTAATTAGCTGTGCAGAAATACATATTTAGAGCAGTGTGGCTTTTGAGACCTGCTGTATTTAAGTCACCAGGGAGAACAATGAAGAAAACAACGGTGGGTCCTAACATCACTGCTTTCAACGTGATGGTCCTGCTCAAAAAAGTCCATTTTCAACAAACTCCACAACGTAAATGATTAAAACAGCATTTTTCTCAGAAATTAGAGCTTTGCTTGTCTCATTCATGTTTTTTTGTGTTAGCACGATTTCCTCACAGTGAGAGACTACAGCGGTTGTGCCGAATGGTTGTTCGTCTCTGTGTGCCCTGCAATTGGTTGGCAACCAGTTCAGGGTGTTCCCCGCCTACTGCCCGAAGACAGCTGGGATAGGCTCCAGCAACCCCCGCGACCCTAGTGAGGAGAAGCGGCACAGATAATGGATGGATGGATGATATGGGAAGAAAAGATACTCAGTTTCATGTTACAATAATGTGTTGAAATTATGTCAAATAAATCTGGAGACCTCCTGTAGCCAATCTGTGATCATAAAAAGCATAAAAATGGCATGATGCACAAAGTGGATAAAAAAATTTGGGGTAACGCCTACAAGCTAAGTAAGGCATTGACGATTCCTCGTCGGTGCTAAGAAAGAAAAAAAAAAAATCTGAGTCAATTGTTGATCTCAGATTTTCTCAGTGTTTACCATTTGTCGGATTATTTGTGTCCATGAATCCCTAAAAAGAATTGTGAGGTCAAGGACAAAGATGATTTATATTTGGACACAGTCATGCTACCGCGAACACATTGAATGATCTTGCTCAATGCCCAATTTATGAAATGTCTAATTGAACAGGTGTGCTCAGGAGTAGAGACTCACGACTGTGACTGTTACTATTTGAATCCTGCAAAACTGACCCAAATAGTGACCAACTTCCTCATGTCTTGAAACCACTTCATCAAAAAAAAGAAATTGAGGATGTATTGTTATTTGTAAAACAAGAAAATGATGCGAGTGTATTTTGGAAATTCCCCAAAGAGTGGCTTTGCTCTTAATCTGCCTTGGCTAAATAAATTGCCCATGTTGACAAACGATTTGTCTGCGGTGACTACTCTTATGACATCCTTCCATATTAGGCATTTCTCAGCAGAAGGCAGTCAGCCCAGATGTCTTGAGGCAAACATCTGGTAATTAGGCCAGAACTTTCTCTGATCTCCTTTCAAAGACAGCTACTTGGTGCAGACACGCCCTCTTCACGGGCCCGGCCACTGACCAGCCAAACACCCAAGGAAAATATTTAGGAAAATAGCAATGAACCGTGTATTCTAAACACAAATACACGCTTGCGTTTGGCTTTCTGCGCTTGTGAGAACATTCCATTAGTCAGTTCCAAATCACATACGTATTGTGCTGAACTATGAATTTGCAGAAAATCACTACTTTGCAAAATCTTTCGGATTTTTTCATACATTCATCTTTTCTCTCTCGGTTACCCAACATTGGGTCGGGGGGCAGCTGCATGGAGAATCAGACTTTGCTCATTTTGAACGCTTGTTTCCGCAATCTTGTTCGTTTGGTTATAACCCCAGGGACCAAAGTTAAGGGTGGGAAAGTACAATAACTGGGAAATTGAAAGTTTCACAATTCGGCTCAGCTCCTTCCGCTCCTGTAGACTCTACACCGATCCTTATATTGGTTTCCTGCTCCATTCTTCCCTCACTTGAATGAATACATGAATTTGTGTTGACTCTGTCATCATACAGAACATTCAATAATATACATATTAAAAACAATCCACATACAAATGTTAGTGACATAATGACACAGGCAGAAGCTAAACTTTATTTAAGCCTGGCCTATTTTTTTATTTATTTTTCTTATCTTACAAGGGTAATATATTTGCTCAAGCGACAAAATTGCTTTGTAATCAAATACAAATAACAAATAATAATAACAGAAGACATTTCATTGTCATTCAAATCATTCATTACAACCATCAAAAATGGCTTTGTTTTTTAAAAAAAAATAATAGTTATTCACAAATTTTCTTAGTATTATATATCAAGTCTTATTAATAATATGTATTGCTCTCGTTTGCAAAACCACTCTTGCATTTATCGTAATTTGAAAGGTTGATCACCAAAACGCGACACATTCAGACGAATGGGGAAAAAATCAAGGAATAATAAATTGCATGAAAGGCTGTGTGATTTAAAAGATGTCTGGACTTATATAATATTGCCATTATAGTAGAAATATGACATTTTATGTAGTTGATATGTTCTTTCCATAATTCATTATCTATCATTACGCAAAGGAATTTTGTTTCAAACACTCTTTCAATATTGACATCAGACCTATTTGATGTCATATTTTTTTTTTTTTATTTCCAAAAACCATACGTTTCGTTTTCAGTAAGAGACTATTCGTTTACATCAAACCTTAAGATTTCTGAGCTCTCTTTCAAGTTTATACAAAATCAAAAATCCTTAAAATAATAATTGCAAATGTCATTTATGTAATATAAACAGTTTGGGACCAATAACGGACCCTTGTGGTACTCCATGGGTAAACCTTCGAAACCCTGAGATAATTTTGCTAACTTTTACACATTGTTGTCCATTTTCCAAATAGCTTTCTGGCCATGAATAGGCAACATGCCTTCTCTCATACTTCGCCAATTTCACAAGAGGTTTTTCTATGATCTATTGGAGCCCTCTGTTTTTCAGCACGCAAACTCCATATAAAATAACCAAGTCCAAGTGATTTACCTACTTTATTTAGATATTTATATGAGAATAAGATTAGAAAACTTTTTAGGCACAGGATATATCGATGTACCTGGCATAACGGCATGAAACTATATTTCACAATGCAATTAGTGCACATTTTCTGTTCTTATTTTACTGATGACTTGCGCTACATGAAATGAGTCAAGGATACAGTGCGGACAGGAGCTGCTGATAACGAGCCTTGCACACACTTCCCAATGAACATTAGGCACGTTGGACCGGTACTTGGACTTGCCGGTTGTGGTGGTGAGCGCCTCCTCCGTCCCGCGAGTCTTTTTCAGGCACATAAATCAGCCTGAAATACCGATGGAAACAGTGACGGACTGAGGGACCTTGTGTCAGTCTGCCAAAATGCCCGACTCTGTATATTACTTTTGGTAAAATGGTGATCTAATTTCTCATGAAATATGAGTATTTCTGGTGGGTATATTTCTAACCCAGATCTAAGACGCCAAGTTCACTAAAACCTTGCCTCCCCCCATGTGATTGGGATCACAAGAAAGACTAGCGCTTTTCCATTAGTCCTCAACAGCCTCACACCATTCCGCTTGACCTTGCACCACATCACATGGCCTCCGTTGCTTTTACGAGATGGGAGCGTGCCTCAACATGGGAGGTTTTGTCGTAACATTTCACACAAAATATTAATTGCCTTCGCACGATATAACCACGTCTCAAAGTACAGCCCATCAAATGAACAGAAGGAGAAGCTTTCAAATGTAGAGGAAAACCCGATTTCCAGGTTTACACCAACCAGACGCAGCTGCAAGCCGGCAAGACATAAATACGCTGTATACAGTGTGCATATTTTGGATTTGATAGGACATAAACATTGAAGGGAGGGAACCATATTTACAATTTCATATCTACCAGGGATGAAGTAGTGTGCTAGTGATTTTGCAAGAGCGCTCACTGTCATTCATTTGCCCGCCCATTCGAATCAACGGCTCGTCATCTTCACTCTGCGGCATCTGAAGCCAGTCGGCGGCTGCCCATAGCCGTCACCCCCAAGGTGGGAGCCACAACCATTGGGCCGGGAAAGCACCAATGCTCCGTTCTGGTGGCTGGAGACATCTTGTTCAAGTGAATGGGACCCAGTGTGTGAAAGGAGCCACTTCTCACCAAGTCTGGTGCAAGAATGAAAGTTTTTAACTAGTGGCTGTTTCTGAGAGAGGACGAATGAGGAGGAAAGGAGAAAAAAAATAGCATTATACAGAGACTCGTGCGCTTCAGAGGTCACGTGATTGAAAGCTCTTTTTTGCTGTTAAATAGGATGGTGTTTCATTATTTCTTAATGGACAATGTTAAGACCAAGTTCATGTAATTTTATAGTGAGAACAAAATATAATTAAAATGCCCAATGTGCAAAGATAAATGTCTAATTGTACCATGTGTTGTGCGAGGAGAGCAGCTAAACATTTCTAAGAAGCCCTGTGAAAGCTTCAGGGTCATCTGTCAAGTGTGCTTAGTTGAAGCGTACGAGCAGTAATGTGCAGAAAAAGTTTGCGCATTTACAGTTATATGAACATTCATGTTTTCTAGTTTCTGAACTTCATTCTATTATTATTATTTTTTTTTTAATGAAACAGTATTCACTGTGTTTCACTTTGGGAGGTTTGCACAGTAAATTACACTCATGCACATTTTTTGATTACGTCAATCATTTGTGAGGACATCAAAGACAACCCCGCAACAGATATAAATAAACTGGATTTGACACTCTATGTTTAGATTCAACCACCCCGATACCGCCAACAAGGGGCCCAATCACTCGTATCTAATATTTGATGACTCCTCACAGATGTTTCCAATAGCATAGACACAGCACAGGATCTGGTTGGAGTTTAGTTTGGAAGCCCGCTTTCCCGTTGGACTGATTGGTATTGTTCCACTTGAACGAGTGAATGAGTGTGCAAAACACAGACTGGCTTAACCAAGTTGAGCTGGGTTCAAAGTGTTGAAAGGATGTGAAGAAGAACCAGATGGAGATATGTTATTTGGAATTTAACATTAGTCACAGCTCCTCGTCAAATGGTAATGAAAATTAATTAGAATATATACATATATATATATATATAATTATAAGTTTAAATTTTTATTCCAATGCGGATGCTGTGGAGCCAAACCAAGCCACCCTTATTACATCAATAACAAATCAGCAAGACATCACATATTTGGTCTTTGGTTTTGAGGATTTGGCCGATGACAACCATGTTGACTAATGCTGAGCATACAGAATGAGATCATAAGTGTTTCATGATTATTATTCCATGTTTTTGGAGAAACATAATTATTTTTCTTTAGATAATGTCTGTAACCTGCCATTTCAGATGGTGCTGTTGAATGGTAATGAATTTATGAGTGCTAAATGTTGATGTTTATATTTAATGGACACAGGAGAAGTGGGGAATTTGATTGTTACAGCAGCAATATTCACAATTACACAAATAACTAAATACATAAATAAAATGATGAAATTGGGGAAACCATCAATTAAAAATAAAAGTCAAATCCAAAAGCAGCATTTGAGGGGTTCAAAGAAAAAACTTACTAAATCTGAGCAACCATTAAATTAGTCTTTAGATAGATTTAATGTGTTATCTGTTGGCCAGTAATAAATAATTAAGGTACAAATGCAGTCCAATTGCGAGCTCAATGGCCGAACGTCTCGTGCAAGTATTGGAATAAGAGTCAGTGAATATGTAATGGCATGTTGATGACTTAAATACGCTAGTACAGGGGTCTTCAATCCTGTTCCTTGAGGGGCGGTGTCCTAGTGATTTCCATCTCTCCCTGCTGCAACAGACATGATTCAAATGTTCAGGATCAGTATCCGGCTTCTGCAGACCTTGGTGATTATCTGATCATTTGAATCAGGTGCGTTGCAGAAGGATTGAGGAGCCCTGCACTAGTGTGTAGTTAACATGCAGATAATACAGTATGTGCACAAATATTGCACATCGAATAATATTGATAGCACTTATGAAAAAGTGAAAAAGAGTAAAACCTCCTTTGCTGCTGCAGCATGTCATTGCGATAATGTGGATGTTTGCCCAAAATGGAGAGTTTGCTCAGTGATCTCTGAGTCGACCCTCACCATTCTTCTTGGTAAGTTTATTGATCCTTTTTTCTGATGTTGGTCTCCCAAAAAACACAGAAAAATAAATGTCATGGCATGGATTGCAGGAGGTCCAGAGCTGAATCTACTAAAATAGCAGTGCAACTGATGAGCACTCTCCAGGATGCTCCCAGATTTTCCAGTGAGAGGAAACGGCCATGGAATCCTAAATATTGGGGCGATGGTTGTAATATTTTCAGAGTTTGAAGCGGACATGTGTAGAAAAATCTACACATGAATTTTGGTTTTCTGTCGTTAAACACTGTTAAGCTTTTTTACATTCAGTGTTTCCGACTTCCTTTATGTTGGTTTCTGCATATGTGGTAATATTCTTCTGCAGAGGCCTGCCTTTCATCTTGACACATTGTTAAATATGGCTGAGCACATCTGTGGTTTGTTTATTTGCGCTCCGCTCAATCTTTTTCTCACCCTAACACATTCTCATTCAACCGTGACTGTCATGAACGGTGATCAAAAGAAAGCACAAGGAGCAAGACCGGAAGACAAAATGGTGTTGCTCTGCAGGGTTCTTTAAATTAAAACATTTGCTTAAAAAACAGTTGTTCTTTTAAGTTTGATCATGTTTTACCGACGTTTTACATTCAATTACTTTTCTCAAATAGGGACCCCACGTGCACTTTTTCTAATTAAATGGGACTCCTCTGGGCCAACTGGTAGATTTTGTGGTGACAGCATCACTTTGCCAGCACTCATCTCGCTCCTCATCACACAACCTGCTATCCTAAAATAAGTTATTCATTATAGCTGGGAAGGAAAAATACATATTTCCAAAGCTTTTGGAACTGGGACATCTAAACACTGACAGAGAAAATCTTTTCACATGTGATTTAGTTGAAAAGTTTTTTCCTCTTTGGTTTTGTACACGTCTCCTCTGTCACTGCTTGAACGACAGAACACTTCCAGAAACTATAATTCGTTCTCACTACATACCAGCAAATGTGCCAACAAGCATATCTGAGCATGGGTGGGATCCAATCAAAAGAAGCAATGCTGTGCAGTAGTATGTGAGGGCAATGTGCTCTATCATATCAACTCACCGCAAAGTACATCTAATGACTAAAAACTGCATTTGATACTGTGCAACAAAAAAATAAAGAGACGGGAAATATATATAAAAATGGGTTTTTGACAGTTCTAATGATGGCCTAAGACTTTTTTTCTGTTGGTCTCTCACTCGCTAAATTTCTTCAAACTACTATTTTAGACTAACAGTCTTCCATATAGTTTCAAACGAGCTTGTATGTGCATATTTTATCTTTGAAAGAACAATTTTCCATTCTTACACCCACCAAAACAATATCTGATAAAATATCAACTGTTATACTTTATGGTTTTATCCAACTAGATCATACATCATGGCCATATAAAGTCTCACTCTAAGAAGTTTATGGTCATGTGCACGGCAGCAAAAACTTTTTCTTCACACGGCTCAGAATAACAATTTGGAAAAAAATAGAGCCAGTTTACCCTGCTTCTCACTCAATGTCATCTTCATTTGATGCACAGTAGTTCATGCCACAAAATAGTTGCAGAAGATGTAGATTCATGGAAATTCAAATGTGTTTCTCAAATTCCTTCACCTCAGTGAAAAAAAATACAGCAACTGGTTGTTGGTCTTTGCCTGCACTCCGATTGATTGACAACCAATTCAGGCTGTACCAAGCCGATGGTCCGGAGGCAGCTTGGATTGGTTCCAGCATGCCGACAACCCTTGTGAGAAGCGGCTTGAACAATGGATGGATGAAAAAACAGAAAAAAAGCAAAAATACTTGAGTCGGGTGTTTTAAACAGGTGTGTTTTGAGTTGTCGTATGTGAAAGACTCTCTTCCAAAGTACTTCTTCTGTGTTCTTGGAGAACAGAAGCAATTTACGCTTTGCTGTGTGTGCAATCAGGGGGAAAACAGGTGCGATCTGCACTCAGCTTTCAAACTTTATTGGCGTGTTTGAGCTGGAGAACAAAGCAAATGCAATTAAAGGTGCGATCAGCGGCCGCAGTTCATTCTTTGTCAATTTGGCCCTCAATGTGTATTAATGAGGCTCAGAAAAATAGTTATTTCAAGCTTTGCATACGGATGTCTGCTTAAAAGGATTGCTAAAAATATTATCCAGGCTCAACCCTGGAGCAGATGTAAAGGGTACAAGTGCACTGCTTTGGTCTGTGGACTATGTATTGGCCTGCCACACACCAAATTATTGTGTTGTTCCCGTTAGGCCATGAATAACCTCATGCCGTGCTACTACTTGTACAGTATGATCTTAGCTGTACATGCCAGGAAGGCTTCAAAGGGGAAGGCACTGATATAATTACACAACGGTTAGATTTCGGTCTTCTTGTACATCCCTCATTTGCTTTTGCCATTTAAAATATTTATTTGGGACAGTCATAATCACAGTGTTTTTGCTGCTCCTGTTGCACCAGTCCACAAAGCCGAGCCGACCCCCAAGGAGTCAGGACACAGTAATGCTTTGCTTTTTGGATTTTAATGATGGCTGAGCGTGTGGAAAACCTCTGTGGATATCATGAGAAGTTTCAGTCCATTGTACTTTTTAAGTGAAGTACCATTTAAAACCTGCACTTTTTACAGTGTGCTGTTTTATATAAACCAACTTTTTAGTTTCGCAATGGCCCATATAGGAAAGCATATAATGCACTATATCCTCTGTATATTATCACGTGTCAGGGCATGCAGGTTCAAAAAGTAGAAAGCCCTCATTTTCTTAAAAACCTCCCCAGCATGAACCCGAGCAGAACCTACAGTAGCTTTTCCCACACACGTAGTTGGAAACGGACCTTGAACTGCTTGACCCTTTTAGTAGTAGTCAGTATGTAGGCAGCGGTCCAAGATAACAGCAAAACCTCAAGTAGCGTATACCACTGCCTCGCATGCTCAATGTCCCCTCGATGTCTTCCTGTCTGAACGAGAGTGACAGCTTCCCCTTCCCTATGATTTCCACCTCACGATCATAAGTTTGGTTCCCATGTGAAGAAAAACAACAACTATGTAGTTCTGATCTAACCTCTAATTACAATTGATGTTTTTCCATGGAGTCAGACCAGATTGCTGCAGAGCAGTCTGTACATATAGACAGTAGGCGGAAACCAGTAGCAATTTTTGTCCCCACTTTCAATGGGATTTTCAGTTTAATCGGGGTCACATGATATGATTTCAACAGCCTACAATTGTTTTCTATTGTCTTGGAAACTTACATTTACTCTAACTTCAATACTCTATTAATCCGAACCTGAGCGCTGAATTGACTTCCTGTGAACTTGAAAACTATCATCAATCAGATCCAAGAGTTGATCTGAATGACTTCAGTCTAGTCTGAGTACAGTCACATTAAGTTTAGCGTGTACACGGCCACAACAATGAGACATCATGAATGGAGCCCTGAAAATATGAATCACCATGAAAACTAAAACAAACGTGTATCCCTTGGAATTGGAGGCGCTCATGTTGTCTTATAGTGAATATGAAAATATCCATCCATCCATTATTTGAACCGTTTCTCCTCGCGAGGGCCGCGGGCGTGCTGGAGCCCATGTCAGTTTTGTTTGAGCTGTAGGCGGGGTACACCCTGAACTGGTTGCCAGCCTATCACAGGGCACACAAATACAAATAACCGTCCGTGCTCATATTCATACCTAGTGACAATTTACAAGTGTTCAATCTACTCATCATGCATATTTTTGGAATGTGGGAGGAAACTGGAGGCATGCAGGCACGGGCAGAACATGCAAACTCCACACAGGAAGGCCGGAACCTCTGCACTGTGAGGACATCGTGCTAACCAGTCGGCCACCAAATATGAAAATATATCAGGTAAAAAAAAAAAAATAAAATTAAAAAAAATAAAATACAGCAATTTTGCTGTTCGGAAAGAGAAATAAGCATTTACGTTAGGTTTATATCGCTAGTGTCTGGCGGAATACTCATGCCTCCAAATTCATCACTTTTCAGGAGGGTCTCCTGAAAACCAGCATTAACATACATTGCATCGTTAAAGAGAGCAAGTCACTTTCAACACTAGATTGGTCAACAATTTGCAAGAATTACACCCACGTGTGGACTGACAACTAGTATATGTGTATAGAATAATGTGAAATTTATCTGAATGGGGCATAGGATTCTCTGGCCCAACGCCAGTGGTGTAACATGTGATTTTTATTTTGGTGAGGGCTGGTGTTGGCGAAACGTGGTTGGAAGCAGTTTAACATGAAAATGATTGGATGTCACTTAGATTTTGTTCATACCGATTCAGTAAATGTTCATTCCCTATATAACACATATGTGTTTAACAGCATTTTTTAAAATGTTTATAATATAATATACAATAATATTTTCCTCTTGGAAGGGGACACCATACAGAGAGGTCTGAACATTTCGGACCGCAGTGTACCCTCCTAGAGGAAAATATTACATTTTAACAATTACCATAAAAGAATCCAGGTGGACGTTTTCCTCGAAAAATACAACAACAACAAAAAAAAAGATGATTGACATTTGACTTCTACCCAACAGAAAGACATTTTATGCAAGTGCAGCGATGATATAAAACTGAAAAGAAAAATGGAATCACCAGAATTGGAGAATCTTCATTCCTTATTTAATTTTGCAAAGAATAAGTCGATCACAAACATGACACAAAATTAAAGTCATTTCAAATGACAACATCCTGGCTTTAAGAAACACTAAAGAAAATGATGGGAAACAATGTGGTAGTCAGTAACTGTTACTTGTTTAGACCGCAGAGAGGGGAAAAAGTATGGAATTACTCAATTCTGAAGAAAAAAATTGTGAAAAAAACAACAACAAAACACGAGTACTTTGTTACAGCATCTCTGGCTTTTATAAGAGCTCGCAATTTCAGAGGCATGAACAATGTGATAAACAGTAGGCTTCCTCATGGACCATTTTTCTCAGCTTCGACCAAAGACTTTCAGTTGGATTCGGATCCAAGGCCATGACACTGACTTTCTGGGCCCTATTTTTTTGCAGAGTAATGTAAATCGAATGCAAAGTTCAGTCTAACTGCGCATGGGTGGAGTTTTTGTCCTTTAGGTAGTTTGCCAGACTTTGCACAGGTAGAATTGGACGCCTTTTCCGCCTTTGTGAACCATTGTCAAAGGAAAGTGGTCTTTTGCCAGATAATCCTAATCCATCATCTGCATCAAAATCAAGGCGTTCCGAACGCAGTATGCCCGAGTACGCCATGCGGAGGGTCCCTGCATGACATTCGCAGGTAAACCGCAAGCTCTCCTTTTGCATATGATGTCATCAGCCGTGCATGTAACAAGGGCAATTAAAGACCACCTTCCACTCCGTGTTTGAAGTCTTCCTTGTTTTAGCAGTTTTATGATTGCCTTTAACAACCTTCACATGTTATTTGTACTTGGTCCAGATTTAGTCACAGCCGACTGTGAACAACCAACATCTTTTGTAAGTGCTGTGACTCCCAACTCGGGTGCCGTGAGAGAGCATGACGGATGTGGTCGGCAATTATCCAATTTCATTTAATTTGTCTGATAGTTATTATTCATTAGTTACAAATGTGTCTGTTCATTTATCTATCCCAGCAGTGTTTAGTGACACGTGGCAAGCAGAACAATAAAGTCCTCTTCCATCAGATGGCAGAAGGTAGGCCTTTAATAAACCTGTGGCTCCACCTGTTGACATTCATATGACAGATTATAAATCAGAAAGTCAAGCCGTAAATTATGGTTTGGCTTCCTGCATGTATATCAGCTTTGTGTTCAATCGAACAGAGTCCCAATCTACATGAGTGAGTGTGCTGTGAGACTTTTTGTTTCTAAAATGAGTGCTTTGTCTTAAATAAAGTTAGGGCAAATCTGGATGAGGGTGTGGTCATTTTTTTTGTACTCAAGGGGCACATTATATATTTAAATGGACAGATGTAACAGGCCATTTGATCCATCTATCCATCTGTTTTCTTTTGATTATCTTGAGGTTGTGTTGCTAGGGCAGCAACCAAACAGAGAAGCCCAGACTTCCCATTCCCAAGCCTTTTCGTCCAAATCGTTTGGTGGGACCCTAAGATGTTCCAAGGCCGGCAGCGAGACACAATTTCTCCGGCATGTCCTGGGTCATCCCCGGCGCCTCCTCAAGCTGGGAAACGCCCAAAACATCTCACCGAGGAGGTTTCCAAGAGGCATACTAAACAGAAGCCCGAACCGCCTCATCTGGCTCCTCTTGAGGCACAGGAGCAGCAATTCAACTATGAGTCCTGCCTGAAACGACAGCGCATTTCGCCTGGACTGTGTGGTCTTTCAGTCATGACACAAAGCAAGCGACTGGCTTAATGTTCCCCGCCACCCCAGGGAAGCGGTTGAAGTTCAGCTACACAGAGTTGAAACTCCATCCAACAGTGATTCTGCCAAACATTTCCAGCAAGAACCTCACAATACGTTTGGGACTTCCATGTCAGGATGGCATCTTCCCACACACCAACAGGGAGTGATCAATTAACAGCTGCGCCCATCTCTGTCTTCACCCGAACAATCAAGACATGCGGCCAGAAGTCCAATTACATGACCACAAAATCGATCATAGAACAGCCTGCCTTTTGATTTGTTGAGCATAGTGTTCATTGGGGACAATTCATATCAAGCCCAAAAGTCCAGAAACAGAACGCTGCTATAGTTCTTGTCAATGACTGAGCGGGGAGGATTCCCGGGGGGGGCTTTGGATGTGAAGGAAGGAGGCAGCTACCCTCTCATCAGGTCATTTGTAGATGAGTTTAAGTACAATTTCAAAATTGTATTATTTGTAATTCAATCAGACATTTATCGAACGACATATATTAGAGGACTCTTGACTGTGTGAATGCTCAGCAAGCCGCATTTCAGGAGCGGCCCGTAAATGAATGTCCCACTCGTGAATAAGAATGATCCCAGTCTGAGCATGAGAATGCCAATCGTATTCTAGAGTACACATCAGTGAGGAAGAGGAAATAGTAAGGAAGTGGTCCCCACCCTTTTTTCCGTGTTCGGTTCATGGTCCTACTAATATTTCACGGACCGACAAACATCAGTTACATTCCTTCCTTGGTGATAACGAGCAAATATTCTCTGCTTCAGAATTTTTATTATTGTTTTAAGAAATATGTCTATACGGCGCAGTGGCGAATGGCCCGTAGACCGGTACTGGGCCGCGGACCGGTACTTGGGGACCACTGTAGTCAGTATAAATTTATGCCTTGCAATGTCCCTGCTTAACTTTTCTCTGAGTTTTTTCATGAGGAAGAATGAAAGTGACATTTTGTCTAATTCTGTATTTCCCAACATTTTTTGAGACAAATCATGTCACCTCAACAAACAAAAATGTTACAAAAAGTACATAATGATCGGTCTTATTTCAGTTTACTGAGCTCACAAATGTACTGTTTGGGAAATCCGGGTGTGTTTAATTGAACATGATAAACTATTTTTATGTCGTATGAAGAGCAGCATATACGCAAGGTAATTAATTACACCACGTATTTTTTTCCCCAGTCACTATACATCACAGGCATAGATGGATAATAAAAAATCAATTATTGCCAGTCCAATCAAGTTAAATTGTATTTCCTGTGGCACACTTTATTTTGTGTGGTTGGAAATCGCTCATGTCGAATTTAACTGAAAGTGTGTCTACTAAGATGATCATCTGTGATGCTGACTTGTTGCAGGCCTTCAATCTAGTACCATGAAATGCAAACACACACTTTAGCGCAGCCCTGCTTCCCCTTACCTGAAAAAAAGTCTGTCACATAAGCTCGGAGAACTGAAGTAGATTTTGAGGATGTACAAACTGACACGAAACAATTCCGAAACATTAGAGCCGCAGCTGGCTGTGATTCATGGCTGTGCAAAGACGTCATCCAGCATGATCTTTGCTTGCATATCTGACACAAACCAGTATCTATTAAATCATCTCCCTTGACCTTTGACTCTAAGTGAGGTCTGAGATCACCAGCTGCTCTCGAGTGTTGACTAATGTCATCGACGTCATGAATTTGTAACAGCATGGGGGGAAGTGAGTCACTGCACCAAGGGCATTTGTTACATGAAGCATCATTTTGGATTTGAATAATCAGATGCTGTCGTGCCAAGGACGTTAGAAGGCTGAAATTATTTTCAGTAAGTAGTACAATTGACCCCACAACCTTGCACTTGTTCCTCACTTTCAATTTCATGCTGATTAGGAGAAATAAACTCATTGTACTTCTAGTCATGCCTGCATTTGCTTTTCATCTCTCTTCCCTGTGATGTAGTGTGGGCATGTGTGCTGTTTTCATTGCTAACCACATCTAAAAATGTGATGTTCTCTGATTAAATCATAATACACGCAAACCTAACATTTTCCATTTCGAATAAAAATGCCTCACGATACATATAATTTTTCACGATGTCGGTTTTGACCACATGGAGCTAATACTGCAGTCATCCAACCCTAAAGCCTCGGTGTTGTTTTAACCACTTCACCCTGTTCCAGTGATAAAAATGTTCCTCTGTCTTGAACCAATGTGCTGTCCTCATGTCATTCAGATAAATCCATGTTTTCTTAGTCCTTCCCTTTTTCTCATGTTTGCTGTTTTTGATGTTAGTACTGTAGTGACCCTCCCATGGAGTCATGTTGTTGTATATTGTTCATCCACTTTACCTTAATACTACTGATCTACGGCAGTAAGGCGCTTAACGTATTGGGCAGATAAGCCTCACATCAGACACTGCCAACATTAATTTAAAACATACAGAATTGACAGGAATGGAATTTGGAAAGGAATCTGTCTCTGCAGTGAAAGAAAGACCACCAGCTTCAGTGAATTAGACATTCAGAGTGTCACACACATGTGACAGAGCCAGCATACAAACAAAATAATAATGGCTTGGCCTGGTCATAGCCGATGGAAAACAGCTTGTTCTGGTTAGATGTTCTCAGTGTGGGTCTCCCAATGAAGCCAGATCAGTAAAGAGTTGCTCATGATGTGCATTCAAATTATTATTTTTGAGTTTCCAATCTCAAAAGCGCCAAAGTAGCAATCAGGGCAAGAAACGAAATAAATCAAGAGTAAATACTATACAGCATGGCCAGAATTGGAATAATAATATGGGACAACGTCAGTAATAATGAGAAGTTTGTGACTTGGAGACACGCGTTTGCCCCAAATATCCGACCGCACATCAGAGACAGCAGTCGTGACAGATAAGGCAGTATGAAACTTTGTGGATCTTGACCCTTCCACACACATGATTTCAGAAAAGTGAAACCAGACAGGCACCATATGGATCCTGCAGTCTGACTCAGGACTTTCAACCGCAGTCAAATCTGATCGGATCATGGTTTCTGAATGGGAAATAAAGCCATGAGTGAAAGGGGAAAGATTCCAATCACACATTTACTTCCTGTCAGTTGAAGTCAAATAAAATAATAGCTTGGTCCAATAATCCAGATAAAGTGCATTGAAAACTAGAATTGGAGAAAAGAATGGAAAGAAGAATAACGTCAGCAAAAAAAAAAAGATTGATTATGATTCAGGTGGTCTACAGTGCATGCTACAAACAGCACATAAATGTGAACAACACAGGTGTTTGAATACCTGACTATTAAGTAGGAAGAAGGGACAAAAGCAACAGTCAACCCCGCTCGAGATTCGCGACCAAGACCCAAATAGCAAAGATTGGCAAATGTTTCAGTCGAAAATGTTTCTAATTGCCTATATTGACTCTTAAGTACATCCCAATCAATGATCCCAAAAAAAATATGTATTTTTAAAAAGGCTACAGCTAAGCACAAACAATACAGTATAACCCACTCCATTTACCATTTACCAAACGTACTAATAGTGACAAATTAATTACGCATACTGCACTTATATAGCAACTTTAAAAAGGAGGAGACTCTCAAAATGATAAACTGTTAATCATATTAGTATTCTAATGTGTCCATCCAAAGAGATGTTATTTTTCTTGTGATCTATGTTGCCAAGACAGACTTTCACTATGTCATACAATCATAACTGTTTTAACAGTGACAAAGCCATTTTCAGTTCAATTTTCATTTTGCTTGTTCCTCATTTGAGCATTCTCGAGATGTTTACCTTTTCCTAGAGCAACATGCATTTGGGTGACATCTTCGGATATTACAAGAAAGAGCACAAAAATGGACGATTGGAAGTGCATTTCGACTGGGTTTTGTTATGATCTCTGAAAAAGAAATCGCCTGCTTGCAAATTGGCACAAGTTCAAGAATACAGGACTAAAATAAGGAGAGCACATTTATTATTCATTTGTTCAAAGTAACGATTTGTTTTGGGGAACAACGCATTCCGCTCTCGTGTCGGGATGAGTTGAACAGCCTAAATCCACACAACTCAATATATTGCAAAAGATCCACTCAAAAACTGATGAAGGCAAATTGAAAGCAACGGCAATAGAGATTGTGATTGATAACGCGGCACCCATAAACCATTTGATGTGCATTTAACCAATGACAGAGCAGTACAATGAATTCAAAAATTGGAGTGTCCAGACCATTTCCTGTAGTTTTGACCCAAGGAGCAATTCATGTACATGTCGGTTGGAAAGGAAGAGTTGAGCAGCTCAATGGTACCACATTTCTGCAGGTTGCAGATTGTCATCTTTCCATTTTCACCAATCAAGAGAAGTTAGAAGTGAGTTAATGCTATCGCTCTAGAGCAAAAGAATGTCACAACAGAGAGGCTAGACAGTGGCTGATTCCGAGTTGCTTTGCTGTATCACGATTCCCATATTAGCCTGTTTGGGGTTATTTTTGTTCTACTTTTCAATCCTTTCATTTAAAATGTTAAGATGACAGATCACAAAACCATTTTGTACAATGTACAGAAGGGTCTAGCAGAGTTTATGTCAATTTCCATTACAAAAGCCAGAATAACATTAAAGGCTTTTCCCTTGACAAAAAATATAAAAACCTGACATGTGGTCCTCAGGGTCTACAAAAGCCAAATTGGAGCCAGAAAACTTTTAGTTACGAGGCTCCTCTCCAGTGGAACCATCTTCTGCATTTAGTCAGTGAGTCATAATAATGACGTAATGTGGCAAATATTGTCTGCTCTATCTGCTTGTTAGCCATACAGAAAGTGGAGCTCAGACAATATGCTTAGTGTAGCACATCATCAAGTTATTGTCTGACTCAATTCAAGTGAAACCAACTGTGGAGGCAGCATGTCTGAGAAGCTAGATCAGAGAGTAGCGACAATAGGAAGGCCATCTCAAAGTGGGATGCTTAAGCCCCAACAAATCTCCCAAATGAAGGAGGCACCGTCTTATCTCTTGACTGATTTGTCAGAACCATCTACTAGTCAGTGGACTGCGCTGCTTGGGTCAGAACCAGGCCTGGTCTGAGCCGTCTGAACTTTCTGTTCAATTCCCGGTGGGCTGCTTGGGAGGCACTATTTAGGCCCGCAGGTTCAACAAGTAATGTGTTTTAGGTGGACTCAGCCACGCCCAGAGTGACTAACCTGGAGCAGCATGAATTTTCCCGCTTGGTCGGCGTGCTTTATGGACTGCTCGGATCCCTCTTTCGTACGTCTGACCAATCTCTGGCTTGCTGGCCGACAGCCAATCGGTAGTCTGGGTTAGCCTAGCGAGACACAGTCAGAGGAGAGGCAGTCAAAAATAAAGAATGGCAAAAGGAATAAAGCGTGGTGCACAAAAAGACGTGGCCTAATCGGCCTTATGCAAATATTTCTTTAATTCATCACAGATCCTTGAAGCGCATGTACCTGATGGAGATGACACAAGTAGGCTACATCAAGGCACAGAGAAGTGATACACAAAGCTAAGAATATAATTTCAAACAATGGTTCAATATCATGTTTGGCTGATGTGTTTTATTATTTTTAATTTATTTGTTTTTTATGGGGACTAAAATGGATAGTAATTAATTGACACTTTGAAAAATAAATAGCATGTGTTCAGTTTTGTAAACGCTGCCCTTGTTAGTCATTAAAACACGCTTTCATTGTAAAATCTTAAAAATAAGTAAAATTGTGATTGCAGGTAATTATTATAAGCTTGTAAAAAAAAAAAAAGGAAATTTCCCTTGTATCTTGTGTTACTATCGCTTCCGTTCGGCTTTATATTTTGTATCTATGGCATTTTGTAAAAAAATAAAGCGTCAGTGGTTGAATGTTAAGCTTGTTTAATTTTTTCATATGAAAGGTGGTCATAAAAATTTGTTTAGCAATGTTCCCTTTATTTACTATCTTTTTATAATTGTTCATATAAACACTGACTGTGATCTTGCAAGGGATTTAGTTATGATTGAAATTTTTGATCCAACACAACAGAAATATTGATTATGAGTAGAATGGGAAGCAATTTTAAAGTGATACACTCATAAGCATAAAATTATATCTTCATTAAAATTCTGGTCTGAGCCATGAAACATCAGAGCTAAAAAGGAGTCCCACTCCCACGCTGTTCGAAACCAATGCATTCCTAATGTGATAATTTTGTGTTAAACTGTCTTTATCTCTGGAATTGCAGTTGTATAATTGACATACTCAGGTTTGACAAATTTAGTGGAAGTGAAGGCTAAACAGCATGTGGAAACAAGAGCCCTCAGGAGCTGCGGCAGTGAAGGCTATAATTCATGTCAGTTGACAGGGCCTCTACGGGGAGAAGTTGAGGATGTAAATGGTGATGTGCTTCTTTTTTGCAGATCAGCTGTTCAACGATGCTCTTATTTGAATGGATTTGGAGAAGTATATCTCATGTGATTTGCCCGATGTTCCATTGGAAAAGATGCTAATTAAATCATTCTGTTTAGACCTTGAAGTAGAAGACAAGAGTTGAACGCTGAAGATGAAAATTACCAATCAAAATGTTCAACTGAAAGTACGGGCAAACCTCCAAACCGCACAAAAGAGTACCACTGACGGCAAAGCGGAAGAGTGATGAGAACTATACTGTCGTCATGGAAATGGAATGTTCATCTTGCAGATCAAATACATTAGAACCAGCAGACGCTAATGTATATAGTGCAAGTCGAAAAGTGTAATGCCTGATGTCGAGCATGACAAGGACCAGAGAAGCCTCCTAGCAAAAAGTATCTATTTTTTTTACTGTGCTGTTAAAAGTGGGGACGCATTCTACAAAGTACTTCCCAAACAATGTTTGAGTATTGGTTTGTTCAACATGCATACTAGTACATACCATCAAAAGCACCCAGCTCAAGATGTGTTCTTTGGCTGAATGCCAAAATTCAATACTTATACTGTATGATAGCCATTGTTTTGTTTTTTTCTTTCTTTTTTTCGTAACTGACTGTACACAACAGAAAGGCCTGTTTAAAACTATGCTTAAAACTGTGCTTTCTTAGTTATTGGGAGCAATGCGCATTTATCCATAGATCCATAATCCAAGTTACATATCCTCTCAAGGGTCGCAGGCGTGCTCGAGCCTATCGCAGCTTGCTTTGGGCAGAAGTCGGGGTACGCCCTGAACTGGTCGGCAGCCAATTGCAGGGAACACAGAAACAAATGACCATCCGCGCTCACAATCACACAAAGGGGCAATTTGTAATGTTCAATTAACCTTCCATTAATGTTTTTGGAATGCGGGAGGAAACTGAAGTAGCAATGTGAATGGTTCCAAGTACAAAAAAAAAAATAAAAATCAAATACAAAACACCCTCAAACATCCCTTCTGTTGATTGATGGGATGGATCTATACGAGAAACAACTTGTTAAATGTAATGTTACAATTTCACCTATGCAATACTAACTGCACAAGAGACCTGTTAATCATGACGATATCATCTTTACTGTTGAACAGCATACTGTACAACACCAATTCATTAAATATTGCCTGAAGATAAAAACAAATGGACGGTGGCCAAGGCTCACAGAGTAGCATGATCTACTGATGTGACACAACCCGACATATAGTCATAAGGCTGGTGCGAACTGAATCTCTCATGCCAAACACAATCCATTAGAGAATGCTGCTTAACAATGTGTTCCTAATTTTGAAAAAAAAAGTTTCCCACAAGGAAATAAATCAAGTAGTAATGATCTGTTCCAGAGTCAAACTGACACCGTCATGAAATCCTTATAATTGTACAGGGAAGGTATGGATTTGAATATTAACATGTTTAACCATTAAATACGTGGGAAAGTAAGTTAACCCACTGAAATCCACTGGTGTGTTGAATTTGCTGAATTTGATTTTGTCAAGTGGCTGCGCACAATCGAATCATCTGGATGTTTTAGTTGATGTATAGCCTATTTAAAAAAATTAACTGTATCCAGATGATTTAATTCTGTGCAACCACTTCACAAAATAACATTTATTAAATTCAACACCATTTTTTTCAATGCATGGTGACTAACAAGACAAAAAAAAATACTTCTAAATTTTTTTTGATGAGCTTTGAGAAATGCATCGATGAACGTGGAGTGAGCGTGAGGATGAAAGACATTTCCCATTAAGACTGAATAGAATAGTCTTTGTAGTGTAAATTTCTCTCAACTGGCTGGAAAACAGAGTCACAATCTCATCCCAGAACAAAAATGTGAAAAAGTCAAGGGAAAACACAATTGTGTAGTTGATGTTTTGCTTTCAGTCGATGGCCTTTCTGGATGCTTGCTGTCACCGAGCCAAATTCTTCAGAATAAATACCAAGCCCCTGGTGCTCCCACGTGTTAATGCTTTAAACAATGTAAATGTCTGATATCAAAATGGTTATTTCCAATTCAAGTTTTCCAGAGCCCATCCATCCATCCATCCTCTTCAGCACATGCACTCGTGATGAAGGTCGTGGCTGAGTTGAAATCTGTTTCATCTGACTTCAGAGGAGAAGCGGGAGACACATTGGAATAATCGCGAGTCAATCCCATAACAATAATCGAATTCCACCTCATTATCTGAGGAATTAAATTGGACTGAGCTTGACTCAAAGTCTTACCATCATGTTTTGTAACTCTTAGTACTTGAAAGAAAATTACAATGTCCCACAAGGATATCATCAATAAAGCATCTGGGTTGCGACACATGGAATGCCTTCACTCATGTCATGACTTGGGAATGATTTTATGTTCAAGCATATGTTTGTTTCTGAAGTTTTCCCTTCATCCTGTTTCTACAGTAATAGAGGACGACAATACAAAAGGGGGGTGTCAAATTCATAGTACAAATGTTCCTCAGAATCAAAGTGAATATTACATTTTAGTGCAGCATATGTCAAGCACACAGCCAGCAGAGTGATTCCAACTCGACATTATGTAGCCAACAAGCGCAAGTAACATGTAGCCAGCAAAGCAGTTCGAGTCGATTGGTATACATTCTATGCTGATCCCCCCCCCCCCCTCTCCAAAAAAAAAACATTTTTCTATACCAGGGGTGGGCAAACCTTTTAATTGGTGGGCCACAATGGGTTCTAAAATTTGACAGAGGGGCCGGACCAGGAGCAGATGGATGGCGTGTTATGGTAACCTCACCTCAGCTGAAAAAAAGAAAATTAAAGAAAATGAACAAAAGCATTACAACAAAATATCTCTGTTTGACACACCTGAGGATTTAGAAAATAAAACAGTAAGAAGGTCTATTAATTTAATTTTTTTCAAATTTGGCGGGCCGGATTAAAGGGCCGCATGTGGCCCCCGGGCCGTAGTTTGCCCACACCTGTTCTATACGATCAGTTTCCATGGTAATGTATAGTAGAACCATCAAGGTCAAACTCAGTCCATTCTGGGTCAACCTCCAGTTTATTCATATTTCAACCTGCAAGTTAGCATGTCTGCCACAATATTTTCTTCTGCATCATTTTCCCCCTCACATGCAAGGTGGAATCAAACTTCCCTAATTTAGGCAAAACATTATCATGATCATTTTTGATGAGTTTCAAACATTTTGGCCAATATTTTCCCGTGATGTCATTTGGCCACATGGGCTATACGGCCAATGGGTTCATAATGCTGGTACAGGAAGTCCTAAGGTTACAACGTACTCGACCTGCAAAGCTTTTACGATGGCTGTGCCTAATCCAACATTTTAGTTTCACACTGTAGGAAAATGCAACCCACATCAGATTTTTATTTGTATTATTTATTTTTTTATGACAGTCTGAACTGCTCAATTAACTTTTTTTCAAATCCGACTTGGGTCACTTTCATGTGTGGTCCTAGATTGGATCCGTATGGAATTTTTTGGGAATGTTACCACAGCCTGAACGGCTCGGTAGCATGTATCCCTCATTGATGTCAACCGGAGCCCAAAATATGGTAATTAAGCCGCTATTTTTTTATGCACCACATTGATATGGAATCGGTAAGCTGCACGTGACTTTTTCATGTGACTGCTGAGTAGTGAAGCTGACTCCATTCACTCTAAGCATTTTTTTTGTCACTTGCTTGACAAACAATATGCTCATGCTACAAAATTTAATATGTAAATAAGATTACATAAAAAGCCCAGTGTACTTGAAAGAATTTAATCACATTGATGTGATTGTGTGAAAAGTTTATGTTTGCATCATCCATGTCCGTGCAGTTGTGACACTCTTTTCCATTCTGGAAGATCAGTCCTCATCCATAAATGTGAGTATGGAGTTGCACAAACATCTGTAGGGCTTTCTCATTAGGCCATGTAGGCCTTCAGGAAATGGACTTGAGGATGTAATGTTAATTGTTTTATACCCGTAATGCTTTTGTTTTGCTGCCACATAATTTTGAAGGTGGCCCAAAGACTCTGAAAGATCACTCCACATCTGAACAGCCATCAGATGATGAATGCTTGTCATGTTTGACAACCAGCTAGTTGTCAAAGTGTCAAAATGAAGGCAACGTTCATGCACAGCAAGATGCTACACTATGCAGACTAGGTGATGTCTAGTTGCTACTACCTTGTGGGTGCAAAACTATGGAACTAAATGCCACAATGTAATGTTTGTGAGAGTAGGTACTGAAAATAAAATCCTTATGTTCAGGAAAAAATGTCTTCATTACAAGGCATTTATTTTGACCTGGCCACATATGTTATTACTATTGGTTTTGATGATTACCTGTATGAATTTAGAATTGATTTAAGATTTGTTTACTGTTACTGGTGTGCCGGACCTGATTTTATTATTGGCATGATGGGCAGCATAAACATGAAAACAATGAAAAAACGTATCTTGTTCCCTACTTCTGTTTTGTGTGAGCTGTCTGAAAGGGGTTTAATAAAAGAGTGTTTTGAATTGGAATGTAATTTGTTTTACTTGAAGTAGTGAGGCATGGGGTATTTTTCCCCCCCACACTATATAGTGTTGGCATGATCACTCATTACTGCAAATCCTAACACTCAATTGTGTCATTATTAATGCTCTCTCAACACTTCATTTTGTTGCTATAACGCACACTTCAGCAAATATTACTTTAAAACGGGACTGTGTGGATGTAGACACTTTGTTAACATTAACACCCTGTGGTGTTGAATTAACACCAGCAGATTTACAGTTCAGTTTGTCCAAAGTGGCCAGTATAAAACTTCACTTTTAGACACACACAAATGTATCAGCGTAAAATCTGACTCACGTGCACACAAACACACACACACGCACGCACGCACATGCACACATAGTCACTCGCTCACACAGATGTTTAGTCAACAACTTCCCATTTTTTGACAGTCCAGTTTCCACTCTTCACACTGACCTGCCAATCCTCATCTCATAGGAAACTTCTTCTTAAGCCTTGACAGACTGTGTAATTATGTCAAAGATGCTTTCAGCTTTCAGCATTTACACTCAGCAAAGGTACGCATTAGTGTCCAACACCTTGCGTTCACACCCACACTCACATAAAGTTTACAGTGAACCTTTGCCTCGAGCCAGGCCCGCTAAGCCTGCATCCTGTCATCCTCTCCCCACCGCAGGCAAGCTCACTTGGACACACTTGGAAACGTGCTGTCTATGTTCCATGGAGCATTCCCCAGATTCTGTCTTGATGAGAATGTTTGATGTCGACGTCCACAAGGAGCAATCTGTTACCCCCTCATCTGGATACAGCAAGCCAACTGTTTCCCATTTAAAATGTGTTTGTGTGTGCATTTGTTCATGAATTGACATACACCTGCTCCCCTGCACGTGCGCACGCATTGTTAAAGGAATTTTCCACATTTGTGAACTAGTATATGATATTCTTGACACATTTTTGCAGCCATTATGGTACACACTGGAGGTTGACATTTCATGTATGTTGAATATGAAACCACAAGACAAACTCCACAGCTGAGGGTGAACGTGTCTCTAATGGCTTTCTAAAGTTTGGCCAACAGCTGCGCTTCAAAGGATGACATGTTTTGCTGATCTGAACTAAAGCTGAATGTACTTTCAGGTTGTTGGTCTTTTTTTAATCTGCCGTGTTTATAGATTGAAAACTAAAACCAAACATTTCCTCATAATTGAACTAAGACTGAACAGAGTCAAATGGGTTCAACTTCACCAATATGACAAGACTTTGGTTTAACAGATGCGGCACATGACGCTGTGAAAGCCATTAACATCCTTACTTAACGTAAGTAGAACTGGTCAACGGATTGATCCAATAATTGATAGTATAGATACCAAGTCAGTATCAAAATTGGATCGATACTTGTGTGATGAAATCAGTAGAGTAGTTTCAGTTTTGCTCCTGTTAAAGCTGCTGCAATTTCATCAAAAGGGCAACAACTATGTTGCCATACTTGCCGCTAAAGTCTGAGCTGCAAGCTGGCACAATTTGCTACAAATACCCCCCTCACTCTTGTGTTGTGCCATAGGCCATGTGATTTAGCAGCGCAAACAAGCAAGTCACTGGTTCCACTGGTTCTGTGCCAGCCCACCAGGTATCAGCACAAACACACACACACACACACCTACAAAATAACATATATGCATACACACGCACGCACACACAAGCGCACGTTCGTACAGAGCAGCGCTCAGAAAAATGTTCGACCAAAACATTTGTTCTGCACAGGCTTTGTTTTAAACTAAAGGCTGTGGGGATTGTTTTTTTTGTTTGTTTGTTTGTTTTTTAACACTTAATTTGATAGCTTTTAATGTATTTTTTGTAAGGCTGTCAAAATTAGATAAATCTTTTTAAAAATCCGCGCGATTAAATATTTTAACTCAGTTAACTGAGCTTTATTAACTTCAAGAATAATTTGCATCATCATCATCTCAGAACAAAGCACCGTGCTCAAGTTACCACTGGGCCTTGCAAACCAACACTGCTGGAGTGTGGTACTTGTCGGGAGAACTAAATGTACTGTGGAAGTTTGGCGAATTGCTTCGAAGAAAAATGCCTGACTCTGTTTAGATCATATCCATGGATCAAAAAAAGCTATTAGAACTGACTCTTTGATTTCAAATACACTTGACATATTCTGTGACTTTACATTAATTCCAATGTATTATTCAAGTAAATACCTATTACAAGCTTCACAAAAAATAGTAGTTAAAAATTTGATTAATCACATTTAATCACCCAATTTGTTGCAATTAGTCCAAATAAATGAATCGCTTCACATCACAAATTTTTAGACATCCATTTTCCAATAAACTTCGTCCTAATTACGTCCTGTCTTTTGACGACTTAGAAGTCATGCAAATGAATTGCAAATTGGCAATTTCATGCTGGATCTAGTACATCTGTATTTGGTATCGTATCCATTTCTTTAAGTGTGCCGCTATGCACCAAAGGGGAGTATCAGCACGTCTGAATTTTAGCCTCTAGCCTCGGGCTTTTCCGGGGTACCAGAACTTGACATGAGGTCACAGTGTCCTCTCTTGTTCTATTTCTCTCTTGCACTTTGTAATACACAGCTGACCCTCGCGAGACAGTCTCGCGAATCGAGTGTGTAGCAGTAAAAGGACATGAAGTAGAATGAAGAATGTAAACATATTAGAGTGAAACGAGTTATTTATACAATCAGTGGGTGAAAACAGTTGAACCCATAAATGTTAAAGTGGCTCCAAAAGGGCCAAAAGAGTACAAGTGAGGAGCAGCTCCTGATTCACTCTTTAAGTACAACTTGCATAGAATTCAAATATTTGCACTCGGAGGAGAATGAAATCTTCTAATGATCTCTCTCTCTTTCTCTTTTGATCTAATCAAGTTAGCTTTACTTCTAGACAAAAGCTGTAAAAACATACTAATTTACTAGTGCTTTTACTCTTTTAAATGTGAAAAAAATGGATATAATATACAAAAAAAATAGTCCACTGTACAACTGTGTTTAATATTGATGTTAGTTGTGATGTGACACCATGATTGTAAATAATACTATGACTAATGAAATGTGTCCTGTCATTGCGCGAGTGTAAGTGTGATTTTCTGTTTGAAAAAAATGTAAGTCCGATAGTCCCTTGACTGACTCGTGAACATCACGGTGATGAAAAGTGTGTTTTGAGAAATGGCATCACGGTCACGCACCAAGTCGTTCGTGAACGTGAAATGACATCACGTTCACTCACCGAATCGTTCGTCAACAGTAAATGGCACCATGGGAAACTACATCTCTGATTCCGTGAATGCCAATTGCGCAGCAGTATATTCAGTAAAATCCCTCGTCGATCTGACGCGGGCTGCTTATTGTTGGCTAATCGTGATGGTTGACAAAATGCTCGTTCCTGAGCTCAAATGAACTGAGAAAAGAACAAATTAATTACATTGTACTTTTCTCCAACAGCAACGGCAATGGCGTCTTCTTGAATTGGATAGAGAAAATTAAAAGTCCAGCCTCAAGACGCAGAAGAACAAAACAAAGGTCATGTTCAATCGATTTATCACTAAATAAACAATGAAAATAGGAGACAATGGGTTGGTGGCTGTTCATAGTGACATATACCTTGGGCAGAAGCTCATCATGGATGATGGCAGTCAACAGAACAAACTTGCTTGGCGTGTTTTTGTCTTAACATGACGTTCAGAATCAGCCTCCCAATATGCCTCAAGAAGAAAATATATGACAGATGTGTCCTTCCTGCACTTACGTTTGGCAGTGAAACTTGGAGGGAGGAAAAATGCTAAAATATTGTGTGTCACTCAAAAAAGCATGGAGCATGAAATGCTCGGAATCTCCATAAAAGACAAGAAGAGATGCAGCTGGATCAGACAACGAGTAAGTGTTCCCGACGTTATCCAAAAAATGTAAAGACTCAAATGGGAGTGGGCCGGTAGAAATGACGGCAGATAGACTACTGAAGTACTTAACAAGAGAACACTCGACAAAAACCGACCCCGACAAAGACCTAGCGCAAGTTGGAACAATGAGATCGTCAGATTTTCTGGCGTAAACTGTCAGCAGAAAGCCAAAGATCATAATGTATATATTTTCCACTTTAAATCATTTCACATCTACAATCTTATTCCCAGCACTATTTTACTGCTACTTTAGAGTTGTACTTTTGCAAAAGATTTTTAAGTTCAGGGAATTGAGTGGGAACAAATCCCAGGTTTGTTGTTGAGCTTTCTCTCAAACCCGGGCTTGGACATTCTTTTCAGGGTAAACTCTGACAGTCAGTGGGTTTGTAGTCCTTTGCTGCACTATCAGTGACTTCAGAGGCCACTGAGAGTAATGGGTCCTCATACTTACCATCCACACAAGGCTGGTTCTGGGAAACGATGGTTTGAATATACAGAAGTAAGCAAGTTTTTGTGAAGATTTGCAAACTTTTACAAGAAAGGGGAAAAACGACCCAGAAAAAAAGGAAGTGTACGCATAGATTTAAAAAAATATATATTTTCAGTAAAGCTTAAGGTCATACTATTCCGTTTATAAATAATGCCCAATTATTTTATGTTTAACAACTCAGTCATTTCAAGTTTGTTTGTTTAGAAAAGTTTTATAAAGACACCACATGCAACACATAAACGCATTCTGTTCATTTTAACTCATTCACTGCCATTGACGGATAAAGACGTAAAAAATCTTTTTTTTTTTTCCGACTGGAAGTGAATGAGTTAATGTGACAATTGGGACCTCACAGCCATGAACAGGTAGGAGCAGACGTTATGTATATATTATACCCCATTAAAGTCGAAAGCTTTTCTCAAAGCATCAGTAATATGATATTTTTTTTTTCAGTAAGGAAAGAATGACCATGTTTTCATGATCACAATGTACGGGATGCATTGTTGCTCTAAATTATAGCCATCGTTTCCCCATCATTATCATCTATTACTACAAAATGAATATGCTTTCATATATGTAGCTTAAAACCCAATAAGCTTCCAAGAATTCTCTTTAAGATTGAAATCATGTGTGCCTCATTGTGATGCATCATTTTCCTGTCCGGTGTTCCTTGAACATCTTTGTTGTTGTACTACATTGTGAGCTAGCACAAAGATGGGTGGAACACTGCCCATTAAATTGTTCTAGGACAGCTGCATGCGCCTCCATTTTTGCAGTGGCTCTGCTTTCTCTCTCAAGGCTGTGTGCCAGCAATGTGTTTGATGGCAAATCATTTCTGTTTTTGTCAAAGTCTTTGATATTGTCATCATTTTCGCCTTTTTAGAAAGGGCAACATTTGTGTTGTTGTACAAGATGAAGTCTGACCTTTTGGAGGAAGGGGAGACTTTTTTGTCCAAGTGTCCTTAATACAGAAGAAGACTCGCACTGCTATACAAAATTAAAATGATGGCGGTCTGGGCTGATTTTTAATGCTCTATGACAGCAAATATATCCTTTCTTGATATCAAAGTAAATGACAAAGGAACACACGTACAGTAATTAAGTCCAGTAGAATGAGGTTTCAGGCAACTGGAGAACAGAATGCACTCTTTATGAAGTCAGAAAACAGATGAAACGCTTTGAGAAATAGTATGTCCTTACCACTCGAAAAGAAATGTTTAGCACTGGTAAGGGCTTAATCTATGGAATGGGCTGGATCGGGATATTTCAAACGTCTTTATAGCAGTTCAAATGAGGGCTCAAGTATAACGTAGTGCTTAAATATACTTAAAATGATTTTTGCCAATAGTCTAACTTGGGCAAGTAGTAAAATGTATTGCTAAATGTAACATGATTTTTTTTAGACTGTTTGTAATCACTCGTAACTAAAATATAAACTTGGGCACTTGTTCTGTTTGGTGGGCCAGGTACATAATTATATACATTCAAAGTCTTCCACATGCATAATGTGTATGGATGCTGGTATGGGTGACACATGCATAACTGTTGCCCTCTGCCAGGCGCTACGGGTGCATCAAAACAAAGACTAACAGACTGAAAAACAGTTTCTTACTGAGAGCCATCTGCATGCTGAACACTCGCACACAACTACCTTTGTCTTGTAGAACTGTAAAATAATGTGTTTTATTGTTTTTCTAATTTAATTTTGTATTTATTTATTATTTAATTATTTAATATTTAATTATTTTAATTGATGTATTTAATTAAATTATTTATCATATTGGCACTGGACATGAGGAGCTCTCCAATCTTGTTGTACACTGAGTACAATGACAATAAAGGTCATTCTTATTGTGATATACATTGGCGCTAACATTTATTCATACATGTGCAAATGCACACTGTGTATGGGTGTGGTTACAATCTCATTGCCGGTATATTATTTTGCTTGATATAAAGGTATTTTCTTTTTTCTATTATTATTATTATTATTATTATTTGGGGCTTCTGAATGTTATCATAGAAAGATTTGCGAAACAACCCTTTTGTTCATGTTTTACTGGAAAGGGGGCGGGCGTTTAGAATCTTCACGCTTCAGCTTACTCCCTTTGAGCATTATTACTATTATGCTAGATTTCAATTGTATATCTTGACTATTGTGAAACATATTTCCTTAATAAAGACGTTGAGGATGATGATGATCAGAATGGAAATTTTTGTGCCGACAAAATGACCTGAGCCTATTGAGCTGCCTATTGAAATTCAGAATCAGAATCAGAATCCGAAATCCCTTTATTGTCATTGTACTCAAGTGTGCAACGAGATTAGAGAGCTCCCCTCTCCAGTGCAATATAACAATAATTCAGATAAATATATAAATTAGATAAATAAGAGAATAGTTAGTGCAATGGAAAATAATACTGAATAGGATATATAAAAACACATCACGTTGCTGTTCTGCAAGGTAAAGGTGGTCGTGTGTGTGTGTGTATAAGTTTCGAATGGAGATGGCTCTTGGAAAGAAACTGTTTCTCAGTCTATTTGTCCTTGATTTGATGCACCTGTAGCGCCTGCCAGAGGGCATCAGGTCGAACAGGTGTGAGTTTGGGTGGGTATTGTCTTTGACGATATTGAGAGCCCTTCTGAGGCACCGGGCGGTGTAGATGTCCGACAGTGAGGGGAGAGAGCAGCCAATAATCCTTTGCGCTGTTTTGACCGTCCTCTGGAGCCTCACTCTGTCCGCCTCAGTGCAGCCGCTGTACCAGGTGGAGACACAGTACATCAGCAGGCTCTCGATGGACGAGTGGTAGAAGGCCAGCAGCAGCTTCCTGTCCAGGTTGAATTTCCTGAGGACTCTCAGGAAGTGCAGACGCTGGTGGACCTTCTTTACCACTGCTGTGGTGTTGTGTGTCCAAGAAAGGTCATCGGAGATCTGTACTCCCAGGAACTTGAACGTGTGGACCCTCTCCACACACACGCCTTCGATGCAGAGGGGGGGCGGCACCGTCTTGTTCCTCCTGAAGTTGATGACGATCTCCTTTGTTTTTGCAATGTTGAGTTGCAGTCTGTTGTCCTTGCACCAAGCCGTCAGTCTCTCGTCACCTTCCGAGATCAGACCGACCACTGTCGTGTCGTCAGCAAACTTGACGATGGTGTTGTTACCGTGGGCCGGGCTGCAGTCGTAGGTGTAGAGGGCGTATAGGAGAGGGCTCAGCACGCATCCTTGATGGGAACCGGTGCTCAGCGTACGGGTGGAGGACGTGTAGGGGCCGAGCAACACAGTCTGGGGTCTGTTGGTCAGAAAGTCCTTAATCCAGATGCGAGTGAGGGCAGGGAGGCCGAGAATGTCCAGTTTGGCGACGAGGATGTCCGGGATGATTGTGTTGAATGCCGAGCTGTAGTCCACAAAGAGCATCCTTGCATAGCTCTGCTGTTGTTCCAGGTGGCCCAGCACAACATGCAGAGCAGTGTCGATGGCGTCCTCAGTGGATCTGTTAGCCCGGTATGCAAAATGGTAGGGGTCCAGAGTGGGAGGAAGGCAGTCCCTGATGTGCTGGAGAACCAGCCTCTCGAAGCACTTCATGATAACTGGCGTGAGAGCAACAGGATGGTAGTCATTCAGGAGGACTGTGGGTGACTTTTTGGGGACAGGAATAATGGTGGAGGTTTTCAAGCAGGAGGGGATGACTGCTTGAGCCAGGGAGCGGTTGAAGACCCGGCAGAAAACATGTGACAGTTGGTGGGCACATGCTCTGAGGACCTTGCCTGGTATTCCGTTGGGTCCAGTAGCTTTCCAGGGGTTAATAGCCAGGAGCGCGCGCCTCACATCGTGTTCCTCTACGGTGAGTGGGGGGGAGTTGAGGCATGAAGTGCGGGGGTGTGACGGTTGGGGCGAGTCAAAGCGAGCGAAGAAGCAGTTAAGCTCCTCTGCCAGCGATGCACTCGGGTCTACAGAGGTCGTGCTGCTGCCTCAGAAGTTGGTGACGCTCCGTAGACCCTGCCACACCTCCCGTGGTCTGTTGCTGGCAAGGTGGGCCTCCAGCCTCCTCTTGTAGTTTGCTTTGGCTAGCTTGATGCCTTTGCTCAGGTCAGCACGAGCCACCCTGTACTGGGCTTTGTCGCCTGACCTGAAGGCAGCGTCACGGGCCTTGAGAAGAGAGCGGACCTGGCTGGACATCCAGGGCTTCGCATTTGGGAAGGTCCGTATGGTCCTGCTTAGGGACACAGTTTCCATGCAGAACTTGATGTAGCCCAGTACACAATGCGTGTAAACATCAAGGTCCTGATGATCAAAGAGGTCCCAGTTGGTGCCTTGAAAGCAGTCTTGTAATTCACTCATGGCGTCATCACGCCAGGTTTTCACAGTCTTTGTGGTGGGCCTGAATCTGCGCCTGAGAGGGGTGTACGCAGGTGCGAGCTGCAAGGACAGGTGGTCTGACTGGCCGAGGGGTGCGAGTGGGAGGGCCCTGTATGCGTGCTTGATGTTCGAGTACACATGGTCGAGAGTGTTGTCTCCCCTCGTTGGGCACTTGACATGCTGGTGAAACTCTGGGAGTACAGTCTTTAAATTGGCCTTATTAAAGTCCCCCGCTACTATGTGAACGCCATCAGGGTGGGCCCGCTGATGTTCATTGATGACGCACGCGAGTAGCGAGAGCGCCGTGCTAGTGTTAGCGTCGGGAGGGATGTAAACAGCTGTGACGATCACTACCGTTAACTCCCTCGGTTGCGGTTTAACTTGATTTAGCTCTGAGTCTCAACCAGGAATGAACTTCGAGTCATGGAAAAGTGGAGCAGTTTACGAATGAAAGGTGGGTCAAGTCAAATTTAAAACACCAGTTAAAACTATTGTATATATATTAGTGTTTTTTTTTATACTATCCCGCCTGCTGCAATAGACACAAATATGGTAATTTAAAATTTGTTTATTTCTTTTTTGGCGTTCATACTATACCTGCTACTAATCTGGAATTCTTTACCAAATTGTTCTGTTGTCTTTATCGGTAGAATACAGCACATTAGATTAGCCCATCAGTGGGAGCAACTAAGTTGTCAACACTCATTTACATAATTTGTTAATTTATTTATTTATTTATTCTTAAATAAAGCTCTGTAGTGAAAGTGAATAACATAAATCTAAGTTTGTATGTTGGATATGAATGTCGGTTAAAAATGATCATGTGAGAAATTCATAGTAAAGTTTATAAAAATGTTTAAAGTTTATTGAATTAGAATCTGAGGTTATGTCTCTTTTATCTCACCCAAAATTAAATGGTTATAATTTTACTGAAACCAGAGGTGTCCATACTTTTTCTTCTAAGGGTCATTTGGCTTTTTTTATTTTTTTTTGTAACACCAATCCATCAGTGTAGGTAAAGATATGCAAAGCTGTAGTTTATCTTGGTAAATACACTGTTTATATAAAAGTAATTAAAAAAGAGAAGCAAGGTCAATGATTTTTCTGGATTTTGGGATGACCAGTGTGTGTGTTTGGTTGAAACTAAGTGATAAACTTATTTTCTCCAGCATTGCCTTTAAACACAAACGACATATAATTATCATAACTCTATGCCACGCGCCTCTAAAAATGGCTGCAGTTTAGACAACACTAATTTAAACCATGCAAAATTTTTGGACCCTGAATCAGAATTGAGAATAGTTTGAAACCAGAATCAAAATGAGATCGCGGAATTTTTCAAATCCAAACGATGCCCAACACTAACTGTGCATAATCAATGTTGCAGTCCAGCACATGGATTCATGTTTTTCCCTCACATGCTCTGACTCTCTTCCTTGTCTCTACATGCCACATAGCTTGACTTGCATATTTACTGTGGAAAGTCATTTCATTTTTGCTGCACAATTTCCTCCGAACATGCAGACAGCTGCACTTCAGCACCTCGGGGTTTGAGTTCAAGTCTAAGTGGACTGCAAACAATTGACACCACATCCTTATCTCTTTATCAAGACAGGCACAGCCTATGGCATACATAACACAAACGGTTGAGAGTTCAGGTATCGCTGAGGGACTTCAGGAGGTCTTACGAGCAGGTTGAGGCAAGCGGCAGATGAAAATGGCAACCAACGTCTTAATCTCTTCTTGTATAAAGATTTATTCTCACAGACCTGAATAACAAACAAGTCTTATGTATTATCTGATGGCTAAATTAGAATAAATGTAATCTGGATTAACACTTTGTCCCTCAATCATGCGAGTCAAATAACTTTGGCCCTTAACCTACCAACCATCAATTTTGTATTCTGGCTGCAGCCACTTGGACATCTGCATTATGTCGGCCCCAGTAGTGCCTGATGGGGATCAGTAGTCGTTTATCCTTCACGCCGTAGCTTCTCCTGGTGTGCACAGACAGCTGTCATGCATGTTTATGGATTCCTTCCCTCACTCTTTCATCCCAGCAGAGTTGAACCGCAATAAAAGTATGGCGAACAGGAGAAGTCTTCTATTGCATTATTGCTTTTTCAAATGGTTAATTTTAAGATACTGAGATGTTGCACATTTTCTCCGTACAGGAGATCTTTGGGGATTGAATTTTCAAAACATTGTTGTCAGGGCCCTTTCTTGCCAGCTGATGTTCAGAATGTGCCGGAAGCAACACGTGTGAAAAGCACTGAGCTTTAGCTCTTGTGGAGCATGCAGTCAAAGACTCTCTGCCATACAGAGTGGGTCCTCAGTCATCTTGCTGTTGTCCCATGCTCTCTTTGTCAGTATGGTCGTGGACATAGCTGCCTTGCCAATTTGCTTTTTGAGCTCTGTAAAGTGAGAGGACGTCCGAGATAGTTGAGCCCAGATATACAAAGTCATGTACGAAATGCAGTGTCGACATCCGGTCCCATAACCTTTTTTTTTCCAAGATAATGGTAAGCCCAAAATCTTGGCAAGCCTCGCTGAAAAGAGTCATGAGCTCCTCCTCAGCTGAGTGAGCGGTGACCACTGTGTCATCAGCAGAGAGGAAATCACGTACGCACCTCAGTAGGACTTTAGTCCTTTGTCTTAATCTGGACAGCTTGTCGAGCTTTCTGTTTGATCTGTAGGTAGATACCTTTGCCGACTAAACAAAACCATGTTTCAGCCTCACGGCAAAGAAGATTCCAATCAGGGTGGGAGCCAGTGCACAACCCTGTGTCACTCCACTCCATAAATTGAGTGGTGTCCTAGCCCCACACATTACTGTGGTTGGGTTTTTAAACTTAATGTTGTGAGTGATGGCATCGACTATAAGTAATGTGCGGGAGCTAATGCGTCTTCACAGGCTCACCACAATTAGCAAGCTCCTTAAGCCTTAAGGCTAATGCTAATCAGGCTAGTGGGTCGGCTTCTACCCACACTGTCTGTTGTGTCCTCCTTGTCTACGATTACCACATTATTCTGCTCTTGCTGACAGACAAGTCTCTCTAGCAGGGAAAACCTCTCGATGAGAAGGATGCAGTTGGTGCAAGTGGCACACGAAGCCATACATACGTTTAACCGCCCGGTGAACGAAGGCAGTTCAAGCAGCCAAAGCATTCACATTGTGCACATCATTTGGCCCAAGCTTTCTAAAATAGAAACTTTATATTACCGTTTTGACTCAGGTTAATTTCATTATGCGATTAAGAGTCGACCCAAGTAGTGGATGGGTCCATTTTTGACCCAAAGTGGTGTCATTTTTAATCCAAGTGTTTTTAGAGTGTATCCCAGCTGACCTGTGGTGTAAAGCGGACTACACCCTGAACTGTTCTCTAGTCAGTTTTAGGGCAAATGTAAGAGACGAACAAACATTTACACCCCCATCCACACTGTCACTGAGTGGAAGCTGGACCCACAATGGCTGCGCACAAGTCAGGCCAGTGTACTGCTACACCATCACCAACCTTGGAAAGGGACCAGTTCAATAAATACAATGAAGGCAACTCTGTTTCAAGAGCTTTGTAAATTGAGGATATCTAAACACTGTAGATCTGTAGTAGCTTCCAAAAATGCATTTCAGTGATACAATTTGCATAAAAACAGACATGTTAATTTGCTCTCCAATAATCCACGTTGTGTGTACCCTTGAAGGCATTGCTTACATTACATAATCATAGCATCATGGTATCTAGGACGCCGTAGTTGACTATGTCATAAATCCAAAACTCCCTGCAGTGCTGGAACAGCCAAACTTTAGGTTGCCTCACAAAGCTTCTGTTTTGGTTCCACGAGTTTCATTACAAATACTTTTAGTTTTACTTGTCAGAGAACCAAGAAGCTGGCCTGATTGTGAACAAAAAGTGTCCTTGTCTTGCTGTAAAGGCATCTGGCTGGTGGGTTGCCGTGATACGACCTGCAAACTGAGATATTTCCCATATTATGTGTGTTGTCTCTATAAGCCAAGTCCATGTTGAATGCAATTTAATCTGCAACACTGAATGTTGGCAGTAAGTTCCAAAGGTTTTGTATTGGTTGGCTAATTGTAGGTGATGGTGTTTCCTGTTATAGGAAGGGACATTCTGGCAAGATCACAACTCATGGTCAGTGCGATTACAACTAATGAGAAGCAGAATAAAATTCCTCACGCCTGGAAGCCAAACACACAGGGAAGTCCGACAACAAAGCGGCTGGGGAGGAGGAAGGGATGGGTAAAATGAAACAGATTAGTGCAAATATTGGCATAAAGTTTGTTTCTTCAGGTGAGAAGCGACTGCAGCCACAATGACTGAAGCTCTGTGGAGGGCTAAGTGTCAGTTACTGTGTTATTATGTCATAAAACAGTGAACGACTTAATGTCCAACTCGGCATGTCAAGAAAGACGAATACAGTGTTGCATCTCTGCTGTCAGATTTATGCCTGTGCAGTTATGGCCGGTCGCTCGGAGGCCTTCTCTCACTCCAAAAAGCTTCAACCCGATGAATTGGTGTCTAGCAAACGCATTAATAAATACACAAGGAGAGTTGTTGAAATTTGCATACAGTGTTTTGTAGCCAAAATGAAGAAATCCCAGTCCAAGGAATTTGATATATGGTATTAGGTCACCGCTTGACAAAAGGTGGAAGTTGACTCACTCAATAGCCAGCCAGATGGTTTGCTTCCCAAATCTGAGACATTGCTGATATCGAGTGCTTGGAAAAGGGCAAGTTCCAGTGCTCCATGGTAATTCTCGCAAAGTTTGCCGGTGCTTTCCGTATTCGTGCCATTTAAATCACATAATTTTCTGCCACCTTCATTTCATTTGGGGACACTTATACGTCGAGTCTGTATTTGACCAGAAAGAAATATACTTGTGTGAAGCTAGACAAGATAGTTTTGGTCAATTGGTTATTATTTCTTTTCCAGGCAACCATAATTGGACAAAAACGAAATAGTTACAAATCATTACTTGTTACTTTTGTCTCTCCTTATTTACATCTAGCGTCACCCAGTGTAATCTCTGTCCCCGTCTGCCTCACAACTCTCAATGTTTTTGTTGCACAGATTTCTCTCGAGTTGTTTAAAATTTGTGCAGCCAAAGACTGGCACTGCTGGAGCCCTGAACAAAAGCAACAGTCATATCAGGTCCTCAGCATGAACTGGTTCGGCCCCCTGACCCAGAGTGGGACTGTAAATCAAATACAATGACCTCATAAAGCACAGACAAGAAGGCCTGTCCTCAAGAAAAACACATTGCATAAGTGGAAACATTTCAAATGGAAGCGCTGCTGGAATGATACCGGTACCCGAGTCTGTCACTTTTTGCGGTGAACCACCCAACAGGGGTGCACCAATTCAAAATCCGCAGCACATAATCTCATTTCACATGTACCTTGAATGAAATACACCAAATAACCTCACAACTAATAACAATCACAATTTTACATTCTTTCTACATTACACAAATCACATGCAGAAATTTCATATCATGTCATAGGTGCTCTTATAGTAATAAGGTCAAAGCCAGCAGATCAATTGAGGTAGAGCACACTTTGGTGTATCATTTTCAAAATTAAAAAACAAATTGTTTTAGAATTGAAATTGAATGAGTCAATTTAATAGTGCTGAATGGCGAGTAAAAAACCTGATTATTGAGTTCTTTCTAATATAATCATCTAATATCTATAATACCATATACTAATTTGTGATATAACTAAAGTATTGCGGAAAAAAAACCAAATGCTGCACACGTCAGTGGTCTCCCATCATGCATGACATCGCCAGTAAAATCAACATCATAAGACTTCAATTTAAATAAAGTAAATGATTGCGTTATTTTACGGACTACAAGACGCAACTGATTAAAAGCTGCAACAGCAAAATTTAAATCAAGATCAATTTTGTATATACGAACTTGAAAAAAATAAATGAATAAACCTTGTTACTGTTTTATTTTCTAAATACTGAGGTTTGTCAAAGACATATATATTGTTGAAATGCTTTTGTTCACTTACGTTTAAAATTAAATGTTTTTATTTTCTCCGATGAGGTGAGGTTACCAAAACACTCCATCCATCTTCTACTGGTCCGGCCCCTCTGTCAAATTTTAGAACCCATTGTGGCCCGCGAATAAAAAGGTTTGCCCACCCCTGGTCTAGATAATATGGTTAAAATACTTTTTCCACACATGTGGTACACACACGCACACGCACATGCACACGCACACACACACACACACACGCAAACAAAGTATGATAATATAGTAGAAATGAACAGAATCTGAATCAGTAATGCAGACGTCACCACCATATTTGAAATGGAGAGCGACTTCTTGAGTAATGAGAAAGGATACCAGTTTTATGAAATTAAGTAGCACACTTGCTCAAATTGCTTTCAATTTTATGATTAATAATGGATATGTATGAGAAGACAATGATCATTTCTTGAAAAAAAATCATCAGCAATGATTTAACAAGGGAAGTGCTCTAGACACACGACACTTTATTTCTATAAATATCTCTACCGTGGTTATATCTTCAAATGATCCTTTTATAGCATTCCTAGGAAATCACAATGTCCTATTTGTGGTGAGGCAATTTTAGAACAGGCCCACGAGCAGCTCATGTGATCTTTGGGGGCACGATGTGGGGCTCTGTATTCCTATTTATGCGGAAAATGTACTGTGATGAATATTCATTAATAAGTTACCCAGAAAAAGGTTTGAAAGCAGACAGACAGACAAGTGCAGGAGAACTTTTGCAGGAGAACAATTAACCTCCACTACCTCGACCAGCACCCTCAAGATGTACTCAGAACAATATTCAATACAAAATTGTTTTGTTTTATGCACCTGCTGCACTTAAACATGTAATAAACGTACCAATCGCATCAATGTCGAATTCTGTTGCTTTAATTTTCTGCCAAGATCTTAAATAATAATAATAATAATATTTCCCTTTATTAGTCCCACAATGGGGAAATTCGAGATTCGAACCCAGGCCTCCTGCGGAGACTGGGTCCTGAACGCGGCGCCTTAGACCACTCGGCCATCCTGGCAGCCAAAATTCGAGATTCGAACCCAGGCCTCCTGGGGAGACTGGGTCCTGAACGCGGCGCCTTAGACCACTCGTGAATACTTGTCTCTGCAAAAAGGTGATTTTACGGTAAAGAAGAATCCATCATTAGAGGTGAGAACGTGTGCACAGTCAGAGTGTTATGTTTACCTGGGCTGGAGCAGGTCTGTAAAGTGTGGTCGGGATTCCGCTAGTGTAGGTATGACAATGGAAAACCTGATAATTACAGTTATGACCACCCCAACTAAGTATTGCGCTGTGGTTTGCCTCTTAGAGGTTCTGGATTACAGAGTCACGCCATTACTTGCACACAGCAGCTTGTCCGGGGAAGCGGGAATGACTTTTGTGGTACAGTGGTTTTCAAGGCTTTAACTGTAATTTGAATGAACAAAGCTCCCGGCAAACCTTATTTTACACAGCCTCCACATTTATAGGCTGTTAATATGCTGGCCTGGGAACGCCTTGGGATCCCTCCTGAAGAGTTGGAAGATGCGCGGCCAGGGAGAGGTAAATAAGTTTGGGCTTCCCTGTTTATCTGGACAAACGGTAAATAATGGATGGCCATTTATATATATATATATATATATATATATATATATATATATATATATACACACACATATATATATATATTCGCACAAAGGCTTTCCGAACTATTTTCACTCCTTGATGTAGTGGGTCCCTCTTCTGACTTTTTGCAGGCAGCCTTGCTTCAGTTCCCACTAAGTGATGTTGTGTGCGTGAATGGTTGTCCATCTTTTCATGAATACGCTGACTGACTTCCAACCAGTCCAGGATGTAGTCTTTTACCCAAACTCAGCGGGGATCAGTTACAGCTCCCTGTGACCCTGAACAGGTTCCAGTAAGTGTTAAAATGGAGGGAAGTACTTTTTTTTCACCATTTCGGTTCATTTCTATTGTAAACTAATGCCCCCCTGTTCATGACATTGTTCAGTCAAGAACCTCCATAGATGCCAAATTGCTCTAAAATTTAATGAGGAAGTGTCAAATTTTAAGTGTGAGTTGTCCCCTCGGGGAAATAAACTGCAAAATCAGACAAAAACAGTGTCAAGCGGTTTACTCCGTTTTGTTTGGAATTCTAACCACCCAAAAAGGAAATTTGGTATTACGAAGAAAGGAAAGGGCTTATGTTGATTGATTAAATTGTAAAAGTCAATATTCCACAGAAAAAGCCTTTCCAGGTTAGATGCTCTGTATCACCATCAGATGACAATTTATTGTACTGTAAATTATTGCCAAAATGCTAACTTGTCAAAAAAAAAAGCATTTTTAATGTTTTTAATCTGTACAGATATGACAATAAGAATGATGCTGGCAAAGAACAATGTCTAGGTTTACTCACTGTCAGTGCTGCGCCAAACGTGCTTTAATAACACCATCTGGACCAAATCTCTCAGTGATCCCCCCGCTGACCTGTCCAAACAATTTGGTTAAACATCCTGTCTACAAATGAAGGACAGAGATGGTGTCCAAACCTTGCTTGGGCAATGTTACAAGCCACCCTGCAGAGTGTTTTGGGTCATCCAGACAGGAAATGAAAGGAAAACTGGGGCAAAAGAGATGCTGTGCATGACTCACCAAGAGTCCTGCTGCTCCAAAGCTACTTTTACACAATGTCAATGCCCCATTTGCCCAGAACCAAGTCGGCCATTTTTTTTCTTCATATTTAAGTCTTGTTCTCACGTTTTAGTGAAATCCCTAACGTTTGATGCATACTGATCCAGGCCTGCCATGCTTTTTACATTGGGTCCAGTTTTTCTGCGGATATCTAGTACACATATGGACTCCGGGAAGCTTTGGAGCATGATGGGGGTCACGGTTGACTGGTTTACGTGCCACATTGTACTTTGCACATACACCATCACAGGCAGGGTCGCTCCATTATTAGCGTGACTAAACTGTAACCATGCACTTTATCTTGCTGTGAAAACTGAAACAAAATGTGACAAATCACAGACCAAACATAGCAGATAATGACAAAACGTACTTTTTTTTTTTTTTTGCAATTACATTACCTCATTTTACCACCACTGACTATGTTTCTCATGCGCACCATGATACTCGGGGCATTTTTTGATCGTTTAAATTATGTCCCCTATCCTTGTCTAACATCCAACCTATTTTGTCCTCATATGCCTGAAACCGGAGTGAAAATGTACAAATCACCATTGACCCTTACAGTGTGACGCCGGATGTCACATTTGTGCGCCTGTGCAAATGCTTCCATGCCTGAGAGCAGGCGGTCGAGTGAGATCGAGGTTGAGAGGTAAAATAGTCACTAAGTTCGTTATGTGTTCACAACAATGAACACCTGTGCTTATTACGGTTGCTCTCGAGATAGCACATGGTAAGGCAGTTTAATTTATATAGCACATTTCATACACAAGACACAAAACAAAAGACACATCTACAAGCATTTACAATCACCACCGTTAACAAAATTGAAAAGCAAATCAGAGAAAACAAAAGCACTTGGAAAAATTCCTAAAACAAGATTTAAACATATTAACAGGAAACTTGTAAAAAACAAATTAAAAGTAAAGTGAAGAAATAAAAGTGGGTTTCCAAAACATCTAAAAGAAAAAATATTTACAATTGTTTTGAGTACCTTTAAAGCAAAGTTTTTAACCTGGATATAAAAGAATTTAAACTTGGAGCTGACTTCATTTCTGTTGGCAACTTATTCCATTTGTGCGCAGAACAACGACCAAGGGCAGCTTCACCATGTTCATTTTAAGCTCTGAGCTGCACATTGCTGATTTTCTGGCTGTGGAGTGTGCTCATCGTGGTTTTAGTTTTTATTCATTTAATTTCTCTTTTGATTAAGCAATAAATACAGAGCGACCATTACTTACCGACTGCTTGTCATCGCCATCTTCAGACTCTGAAGATGACCCCGTTGGACCAATGACAGTTTTGAGGGCTTCTCATTTTGTTTTTACCAAATTAATTATTGTATTCCTTTTGTGAGCATATACTATCTCAAAATTACATAATGCTAATTTTGTGATGGCAATGATTCAGAAAGTACAAACACCAAGTCGGCGGCTTCAAAGTCGGTGACCATGTGAAGCGCCCACTGTGCAAAAAGCCTTTGAAAATGTAAAAAAAACCCTCTGCCGTACATTTTCACAAATGCCTTCTTAACGGTCGTAAGCCATGAATAAGGCAATAAATAAAACAATGATCCAACTCCTTCTATTAAGTGGGTATTACTTCCCAAAGTCAGTCGGGATAGGCTCCAGCCCGCCTGCGACCCTTGTGAGGATAGAGCAGCTCAAATAATGAATGGATAATATGAACCGTAGCCTTAATTACATCTGTAAGACACGATCGAGGGTCCTTCTGCAACGAAGCATTGGGGATTGATTTTAAAGAAACGAGCCACCTTAAATCAGCGAGACTTACTATTTTTACTTTATTGTCTAAAAAACAAAATACAAAAACACCCAGTGGGCGGCACGGTGGCCGACTGGTTACCACGATGGCCTCACAGTGAGAGACAGCATCGGGCGTGGGTTCGATCCCGGCTACGGCCATCCTGTGTGGAGTTTGCATGTTCTCCCCGTGCTTGTGTGGGTTTCCTCTGGGTACTCCGGTTCCCTCCCACTTTCCAAAAACATGAATGGCAGGTTGATTGGACACTTTAAATTGCCCCTAGGTATGAGTGTGAGCGTGGATGGTTGTTCGTCTCTGTGTGCCCTGCAATTGTCTGGCAGCCAGTTAAGGGTGTCCCCCGCCTACTGCCCGATGACAGCTGGGATAGGCTCCAGCACCCCCGCGACCCTAGTGAGCAGAAGCGGTACAGATAATGGATGGATGGATGGAAAAAAACCCAGACCTTAAATAGAGGCAACAATTACGCCACACAGCTTCCGAAGAACGAGGAAACTAACGTAGTTTTGTCACACTTTTCAAGCTTTTTTCACCATTATAAATTGGCTAAAATTGCGTAAAAATTACAAGCGAAACAACCGATTTGTGGAAAAAGGTTTCCACTGGACAGCGATGATACTTATATCATATCATAGATGCATACACATTATTATTATTATTATACTTTTGCATGTCATTGCAATATGCATGTTGCATGAGCCAATATTGCGATATCAATGTATGTGTGTGTATATATATATATATATATATTATGTTTATATATATATATATATATATATATATATATATATATATATATAGAGAGAGAGAGAGAGAGAGAGAGAGATTAATATATATTTGTGTGCAGTCAGTGTATTTGCAAAAAGCAATTTCATGTCTACAGTAGGCTTATGTCTATATTAGTAGTTTCTCTGACAGGCAGTAGCATGAAGCTGATGTTTGTAGAAAAAAAACTATAAAAAATTAACAAATGCCATTGACCCATAATTGAATATAATTGAATTAAAAGACAAATTAAATTACTCAATTAGTCCACTGGAGTTTGTTTTATGTTGCTATTTTCTAACAGCTCTGGCTTCATGGTCTTTTTTTCCATTTCGGAAACGCTCCAACTGGCTGTGTGTGTGGAATTACACCCCGAGATCCAAGCAGGGCAGGCGCACAGAAAAGAAAACAGCTGTCAGACAATGAATTACTGTTCTGTGACCAGACAAGTGCTTCTCTGAGGATTGGATGAGGAAGCTGAAAGTGTGTAAAGAATCACACACACACTATATCACGTGCACATACATACACGTTTTGTACGGTCTCCTACACACCTGATAAAAGTGCGTTAAAAGCTAAGCCACTTTTCTTATCTTATCTTCCTGACCTATTGTGAAATCTCTATAAATGACATTGTTGAGCAGGGCAATCCAAACTTAGCTTTGCTGACTTCCCACAATATATAAACATTATAACGATTTTCCAAAAATCCTTTTCTTTTTCTAGCGAGGGCTCGAGAAGGCCTGCACATGCAGCTCACTTTGGCAGAAGCGTGGCTTTGCAATACAAACAGTGCACATCCTCAGACTGACCCCTGTGAACCGAGCCGGCGGCTCCACACACTGATCTCAGAGCCTGGAGATCTCAATGCAGCCTCTCACACACAACTGTGAGCGACTGAAGCTCAGTGGCCTGTCAGCATAGAAAAGGCTCTTTCAGGAACCCGCACCGGAGGCCTCTATATATCGAAAATATTTGTCTAATATGAGCATTTATATCAAGCACATTTGGATACTTTACAGTAGTACTGTCAAGCAAGAACAATTACAACGGGATTATAATTTTCAATGTAATTTTTGGGCTGGTTTTTGTTAGCAGGCTCACTTAAACCAATTTACATAAAATTTTGTGGAAATGTAAAATGTACTCCATCAAATATAGGCCCCCTCCCACTACCCTGGCAAAGATAGCTGTTCGACTCATTTTTCAACAACAACTTATTTTTGACAAACAGATCAGTACACATTTTTATGCTTTTCATCAATTTTAACATATAAAATATTTTTTTTTTCAATCAGTTCAATGAATTAAAAAAATATGTTTTAAGAGTATTGCGCTGACATACAACCAAGGTTATTTTAGTAAACAAAAACAAAATACTTAAAATGGAAATTGGGAAAACATTTTCGTTAATGAAATCGAATAAAAACTAAAATAGTTTTGAAAAACGAAAACTAACTGAATATACATTTTACGTTTACAAAACTAAAACTAGAGAAAAAGTGTTTTGTTTTCATCTTTGGCAATTAATGTAATACACGTTTAATTGTATAAGATATTTTTAGATATTAGACCCCTTTGGTGTTGATTTTAAAAGCATTTATTTCGATATTAACGGCACAGCCGTTTCCCGGAAGAAGAGCGGGCAACGCTCGGTAAAAGGTGCGTTTATTTTTTGACTTAATAAAAATAGATACAGCATAGAAAAGAAATACTACATTGTACACTTAGGTTTAATACTCCTCAACAGGAATTCAACCCACAAATCAAGTTTAGAAGTTGGCAACTTGGCAAACAAGGCATCTTAGCTTTATTATAATTAGGGTGCATGCATGCATTCATGCCTGCATCTAACTTTAGAAGTTGTATGCACGGCACTTATTGTAATTCGAAGTCTGTGGACTGTTAAAACCAAAAACTGTGCCCTTTATTGTCAAAATGCTTTGAAATTATATTTTTGTTGAATTTAACTGCACAATACTTACCATGGTCTTTTTTTTTTTAGTCTTGAACATGTATAAAACACTTTTTAAAAAAAAAAAAGAAAACTAATCCTAAATATAACTAAAACTAAACTAAAACTAATAAAACTTTAACTAATAAAAACTAGCTAACACGCCCTGAAAACTAATTAAAACCCAACTGCATTTAAAAAAAACAAACTCAGAACGAAATAAAAACTAACTATAATTAAAATTCCCCAACTCTAATAAAAGTGCAAACAACTACACGTCACCAAGTTAGTGCACTCGTGCACTTACAATACGTGCTCAAGTAAAAATAAAAAAGTACAAAAACGTACAAAACACAATCAAGCTCATTGACGTTGACGACACATCGCACAATGCACTCCGCCATATGTAAACAATGTCAAGGGTAGAAAACTTGTCGCTAATTTGCGTAACTGCTACACTTTGACATTAGTTGACCGCTGTTGTGGACCAGGGCGTCACAACAACAGAAAGAAGGGCTGAAAAATCTACAGACTTTCAAAAGAAGAACCAAGTCATAGTGCCGACGGTCACTGGTCGTTCTCCAGTGCCAGGAGGTCTGCGAGCGCATTTGCCCGCTTCTCGAGCCGGTGCGCCCATTTACAGTGAGAGGAATTGTAATTCTCCCCATTTCCCAAAAGCACTCCAGAAGCTTGATTACGGAGCTGTACTATCCGACCTGTCCAGCTTGCACATGTATCTAATTATGTCCTGTTCAACCAAGTGAGAGGGGAATTCCCTTGGAGGGAATGTTGACGGATGAACCCTAATTTTATAGTAAATCATTCGCTTGCCACGGCTTATACCTTGCCAGCATGACTTAGTAAAGAAACGCACGTGGGGATCAGTCATGTGACGTCAGGAGCTCTTTCTCTACATCGGGACAAGCTGAAAATGTGTCTATTGAATGGGTGTGCGATTTGCCACAATGATCCGATTGACCGATAATGTCTTCCGATAAGCTCTTTGGCACCTTCGAGCGGGTTTCTTGGTGAACTGGTGCATGCTTTCTTCCACTTCCGTCCACCACAAAGTTTCAAGCTTTCTGTCTGACATCATCCTTGAAAAACAAGAAAGTAGCTAACTTGCTAACAAACTGATCAACAAACAATTGTTTTATTATGTTTTGTTTTTTTTTGCTACACGAGGCAATCAGGTCCAGCTGAATACTGTATATTGAGAAATTGTTGTGCTGCTTTTCACCATTTTCTTTTCGTTTTATGAACAAGCCGAAAAAGACACCTGGTCTTTTACCCCCACATGAATAATAAAATGTTTCGAGCGGAGACCCGAGTAGTGTCTTCCTCCACTGCAGTGTCGGTCTGTGCGTGAGCTCATCACCAAATAATGCTGGATGGAGGGTGTACACTCCATAAACAGATTTGAGATGAGTTAAAAGTTTTCCACCCTTCAGATAAACACAAGATAGTCACGGGACTCACTGGTGTTATTGGGTGCATGGAATATGTCAAAATAAATAACAGTCGCAGACGTTAACTACAATTCTTGTCATGTATTCGCATTTTTAAAGCAGACATGCAGGGTTCGAGATGAACCTTTTTGGAAAACCAGCCAATGCGGCAGGTGTCTCTCGCAGCCAATATTGTTCATATTGAACATCATTACATAGCGTTACGGCATGGTATTTATTGGAAATGCATTGACAGAACGATGAATGACTCATAACAAAATAGCGTAGGTCTGAGCATTGTCTCCAGTCAAATGATTCAGATTCTAAACCATTCTCGATTTTGATTCTTTTGGGGCGTGTCCAAACTACGGTCATTCATTTTTAGTAACTACAGTAAAATGCTTACCTTCTCGTTCTCATTTTCAACCTGTTAGTGATTCGATAGGGCCACCAGCCCAGCCACGGCAAAATCTTGAAAAATCATCGATTTGCTTTTATAACTCCATGTGTGTTCCTACACGTTTGGCAAATAAATACAAATGCTGATATTCTGTTTGGATTTTTTTAGGCTGACATGCTACTAATGGAAAGTTTCAGCCTTGGCAGGTTGGTACTGTTCAACTGCATAATTTGTTTGACTGAAACATGTCCATATGTTATTTTTATATGAACAAGTTTCACATTTATTTGACATAATTTAATGTCTCATTTCAGCTGTGCAGTACAGATTCCACACAGACTGAGTCGGCACAAGATTTGAGGTTGGCCACCGCCTCAGAGGTGCTGCTATGGAGATTTCCTCAGTGAGCAACCAGGCCATATTCTGAGGACGACTTACTTCTCCGAAGGTGTCTTCCCGCAGCGCTTCATCCTTTTAAATGGATTTTCACACAATTCCAGTTTGCATTGTACAGAACTGCATTATGTGTTAGTTGTCGTCACTCTGCATCCATTGCAGCCTGGTCATCCCGGAAGGGGGATACCCCCACACACATCTCGACCACATTTTCCCCTGATGGGGTTGTTTTATTGAGTTTTTCCTTGCCTTTCTGGGGGTTAAGATGCATTTGTAAAACCCTTTGAGAGTCTTCTATTATTAAAGAAATTTGACTTGACTTGTCTAAACTTTTTGAATGTGACAGCTGGGATAGGCTCCAGCACGCCGCGAACCTCGCGAGGATAAGCAGCTTGGATCATGGATGGATGGATGTTTTTGAATAGTCAGTAGTACACAGAGTTGAGTACAAACACAGAATGCAGTTTTTGCAATGATTAAGCATGGCGAATGATAGACTTACAAAGTAAATATCACAAACAACAACAGACGGTGCAACATGCATCTTGCAGATGGTTGATTAAAACTTTACAATTGGATATGCATTTTTTTTAAATTTTATGTAGCAGCTATTATAGTCAAAAGTAGCCAAATTAGCCAAGTTATAAAATTATGGTTCTGACAATAAGTAACTTGAAGTAGTATCAAGTATATCAGAGAAAAATAACTTAAAAAAGGTCGTGCTCGTACTGATCACAGGAGCGGTTGCACATCAGTCTGCCAATAGTAAGCGCCGTTTATAAAGATAAAGATAAAGATGTCCTTTATTAGTCCCACAATATAGATCACACAGAGTCGGCGGCGTAATGTAGCCGTTAATGTATAACATTAGCAGCAGACATTCATAATAAGCATGCAAATATACACAGTATAAACGTATCTAAGTGTAAGGAAACACTCCTAATGCCTGTCCATTATACAGAGGGGGAAACACTGTAATGATAAAAACTACTGAATGATTGAAAATACTGCAATGATAAAGATATTACACTGATAAAAGTACTGTAATGGTGAGAGTACTGAAATGACAGGAAAGTACTGCAATGATAGAAAATACTGCAATGATAAAAGTACTGTAATGGTAAAAGTACTGCAATGATAAAATATACTGCAATGATAAAAGTACTATAATGGTAGAAGTACTGCAACGATGGAAAAATACTGCAATGATGAAGTATTGTAATAGTAAAAGTACCGCAATGATAGGAAATACCGTAATTATAAAAGTACTGCAATGATAAAAGTACTGTAATAGTGAACATCCTGCAGTGGTAGAAATACTACAGTGATAGAAGTATTGTAATAAGAATACTGTAATGTAAACAAAATACATCATTGGTCAATATTTAAGTACACCATTGGCTGAAAGTACAGTAGTAGTGTATATTGCATCCTAGGACAGCACAATTGCACTAATGCCCTCCCGTTTGTAGGCCTGACCCAATGTTCTTGTTAAAAAGTCTGACAGCAGTCGGCAGGAAGGAGCGGCGAAATCTCTCTTTGGTACAGCGAGGGTGTAAAAGTCTGTCACTGAAGGAGCTGTAAAGTGTTCTCAGAGTGTCATTGAATGGGTGGGCTGGTTTGTCCAGCATTGATGACAGTTTTGCTGTCATCCTTCTGCCCCCCACTGAGTCCACAGAGTCCAGGGAGCAGCCCAGGACAGAGCTTATTGAGCTTATGCTCAATTTACTAGTTGATCTGAAAATGTATTTGTTTTTATTTTCACGCCATAACCACCATCACTTCTTGTCCTCCGGACGGATCCCCTTGCTGAGCTCCCACTGATGGGCTAACCTGCTGCGTACACAAAAGCAGAGCAATTTGGTAACCCAGTTCGGTTTAGAAGCAGATACAGTGTGTGTTTATAAAGTGCCTGTTGTGGACGCACAGGCTCACTTGGTATAGAGAAATACTTTAGATGTGCTAATATTAGCTGGTTATTTGCATTTGAGTTGACCCACTGTTTGACTGTTAGATGAATCAATGTAGGCATTTTATTGTTTCACTCACCCGATTATGACACTGAGGTTCAGTTCAGCGTACTGCAGCCTGAGGCTTGGATGGGATCAGGAGCACCTAGCACGTCAGAAGCGGCACTCCGTTAACTCATTTAGTGTAGCGAAGTTAAGACACACTTGTTGGTTTCTTCTTCTTTAGTTTAGAGAAGACGCACTGTAAAGGGAAGTGCTATTGTAAAATCCAAACAATTCTGTGACAAATGGAATGTTAGACCCGGTTTTAATCGATTGTTGTTGCCAAAATATAAGTGACACCTGCCTCCTGCATCACTGTCCAAACTGGCTAGATAGTTTTTATCAACATCCGCCATCATGAATTTTAACTCACATTCGGCGCGTTCGTAGGTGTTAATTTACAACTCTGACAAGCACACACACTGGAGCAGGTACGCTGGCAGAACCCGAGAGCAGGTTTTGTGTTTTGGCGGCTCTCCACAAAACACCACAGCCGAGGGTGTGAACCGAGATCCTCACAGAGGCATTCTCATAACTTCCATGTCTGCCTCCAAAAAACAATTACCGGGATCCTGAAAACAACATAATGACTATCCATTGTCTCAATAAACGGTTTCCAGGCTGAGCACGATTTGAATGGAATGTCGCTAATTTGAAATTGTAATATCTGATGGCACATTAAAAACCCATGAAGTAAACACTATAATTCTCCACATGCTGTTAACGGGCTGCAATGAGCATCTCATGTAGAGTGGCCCAAAACACTATATTTACTGAATAGCTGAGCATTAACAACACATCATATAAACCAAAAGGCTTATTTCGGACCTTTTGTGGGCATTTCTGTGCATGCAATATTGTCAACGCTTTTTTTTATACTGTAATGTTTTGCTGGCTTTTTAGGTCTGCCAGTCACAGATATTTTATTTAAAGTAAATCTGTACTAGACGTTGGCACAGGTGGTGAATTTTCACTCCCGTCCGCTCCCACTCCCACAGAAAAAATGCATTACAGTCCCATCCCAGAACATAGTAAAAAAAATAAATAAATAAATGTTGCACCGCTCTTCCTCATGCTTTCCCATATGCTTTAGTGGACTTTTAGTTCTTTGATTAATTTTTGAAAAAAATAAAAACATTTCTACAAACCCCCAAAATTCTTAAAAGAAATGTTGATAAAAACATTCATTATATGTTCCCCATGGAAAACGGGTGGAAATGTGGTAAAAACATGCCTATCCCCTTTGTATATTGAAGTCCTGCCCAGCGGGAATTTGCAAGAAGGACCAGATTACCGAATCCGGGCCTGTCTGTAAAATGCCCTACTTGTATAGTAGTACAAGTTGTACGATTTACATAAAATTAAGCCTCTAAACTCATTGACCCTAATCTCTGAGATAAGATCACCTTCCATCCTCACCCTTCCCGCGCCTTCTCCACACTCCCACCTCTGGTGTGTATGCACCTTCTCGTCTGTATACCGCTGTCACCTTTCACCTCATCCTGCCCCCACGAATCGTTCGGCTCTTTAAAGCACCTTATTTTTTTATCGCAAATGATAAAATCAGAGATGTTGAGTTATATGCTCTCATTCTATTCTTTATTTTAAGGAGTGATATATTTAATAATGTGCCAAAATGTCAATATGTCTTTATGTGTATTTTGTTGAATGTCATGTCATATTTATTGCAATGTTAATTATATTTTGTAACTGTCGTAAATCTCTCATGTTTTACGTGCGGACACTTTACGTTAGGTGTAATGCCCTTTTATGGAAGTTGGCTGTGAGAAGGCTTGTTGTGTCGTGTGACAAAGAAATAAACGTTGAGATGAAAACATCCTGAAACTATCGAAGTGTTATGTCGGTGCGGTGAGCAAAGAAAGAAATATGGATTACGAAGTTGCCAACGCAACAAGAGAGGATGTTCTTTTCTGGACTCCATAAATCATGAGACAAGGGTAAGAAAGACCTGACCTCATCCTCTGTTGCCGCACTGACACCTGCTGTCAGCCCTCTTGGATTTTTGTTCATGTACAGGTCAACCTTTGGGTCAACTCTACCCTAAACAAGCCCACATCTTTCCCAGTTTAGCTAATAATTGTATTGCCACAAAACTTGGTATGTTTGGAATTGCTTGTCTTAATCTAAGAAATTATTTCAGTATTTCAGTAGGAATGATTGTAGTAACTATTACAGACTACCTGTTAAATGATAAATCCCACTGAATTCTGAATTTGAGACCAGATCCACACAAACTTGGTTTTGATACGAGTGGCTTTCTTCTGAGATGGCAATCCAGGTGTTTCTCGGGTTACGAACGAGTTCCATTCCTACAGTGGCGATGTTGCCCAAATAACCGTGTAAATCTGAATCATTATTGATACTCCAAATGTCTCTCCAAAGTGACCCACAAGGGCAGGTAAAGAGACGACATCACTCGCAATGTAGTTGTTTACGAATGTAAATATAGTCATGTGGGTCATGGACGTATCTTTTTATTATCTCATATCTAGAAAGGAGCGATATGGGAGGAGGTAGAAATACCGTATATGGGGAAAAAAATGAGGCACGGTTTTTCCATCGCATTTCATGAGGACGTCGCTAAAGATGACAACACGTCATGGCTATGACTATCACCAAATGTCCACTTCATGCTTCATGATTAAAGTGAGATTAAATTAAAGTTGAATATAAATCCAATAGTGTTGTTCAAAAAAACTTTCTAGATTCACAGATAATCAAACAGTCAATAGTTTGTATTCCCGTCTGCGTGAAGTGCATGATGACGCCTCAGTCGGAGAGATGCATCCTGGCCGTCCAGATTACAGTGGCATTGCAAAAAATCCAACTTGTATCCGATCTAGGGCCACATCTGAAAGCGACCCTGTTCGATTTCCAAAAATCTGAATTTAAAGGTTCAGACGGTCACCCAAAAAAAAAAAAAATAAAAATGATGCAGTTTGCATACGTGCAAAATCCTCCGATCTGGGTCGCATTTGTCTGCAGTGTGAACCTAAATAGCGAGACACGGGTGACGTGACGTCGAAACAGAGTAGGTTGAGTACCGGGTAACCCGAGGAGTGCATGTATATGGTTAGTTTAAACATTCTTCCTTGGCGGGTCGTATCAATGACACAATGTTTGCTTCTAACAGTTCTCGTGAGCTGACAAATACCTATCAGATTCCCACGTTATTAACCTACCGCCGCATTTATAGCCACTTGAAGGACAGTACGAAATGCTAGCAATGCTGTCTTTTCTCTCAAGCCCTTTTTAAAAGGAAAAAAAATCTTAGCCTTTATTCCCTATGTGCTCTTGATCCAAATAATGAGACTAGTGTGAACCTGTTGGTCAGGTGTGCTAATGTGAGTTTTTTTTTATTTCTGTGGGTCTGATGGTCTGTGACCTGTCACTGACATTCATTTTATCTTAATATCTCTATCGTAGCTCTTAGTAGATTGTAAGAGTCATGCCATTGGAATGTGTTTATATGTTTGGTATCATACTATCTGCGCTTTCTTATCACTCTCCCTCAGCAAGAAACAAAAAGTAGGAAAGCATAAAAAAAAAAAAAGTAATCCCAATTACTGAGACTAGACATCATATTTAAAAATCCCCACCAGCGGGTGGAACTTTGCCGGTCCAAACTTAGCCGTCAGTAGGGTAAAGCCACCCTCCAAATTCTAGCGTCTCCATAAAAACTTTGATCTGGAAAATATTTTTCACTCCAGTTGGGAGGAAAAATGATGAGAAATCCCAAGAAGAAGGTCACTCTCCAACCCCTGCAAGTGGAAAAGACATCAGAGAATAGCCCAGCTTTCAGACAATCAGGAAGGACAAACTGGAGGATAAATGAAAAGTATCTAAGCTATGCAGCAATCCTGTTTACTCAAAGGTAAAAGAGATAATTATGCAGGGATTCAGTCTGTGGTCTGTTTTACCTCTCACCCTCTCCTGCAAGCTCTTAGATGCACGTCAGTGTGGTCTTTCACAACTCAGACAACTGGAAAGTTAAAATCACAGCTCCCTCAAATTAAAAACGATTTATTGTTTGATGCTCCATCTCAAATTAAGGAGTTTGGATCAAGCCCTTTGGTGCTGCCGTTCTTACATAAAGCCGACTTTAGAATTAACCTCAATTGTGAAGGGCTCCTAATGTAAGAATATAGTAAGTTTTGTTGCGCTTCAAAGCATAATTGGAAGACAAAAATCTTAGGTGCAAATAAAAACTGCTCCTTAATCATCTGTAGTGAAATTCTAATGTACTGCTTAAAATGACATACTTTTCTAAATACAGTTACAGTCCATTTAAGATTGCAAGGGAAATCCCCATTTTGGCTTTCATAGCCGTCACCCATCATAGATAAGTAGGTACGTGTACTGTATATCATATATTCAAGGAAAGAGCGAAACCCTTTTCAAAATGTGAGCGCTATTGTATGGTGCACAGTGTGACACAGGATGCTTTTTCTCAGATAATTCTATATCGAATACATAATCCCATGCATTTAAAGGCTGTTAGAGAGCCAGGCCTTTAGCAAGCAAAACCAAAATAAGTGATAAGGTGGCCTTATCTTTGGAGTTTGAAAGTTGCATTTCTCCTATACTGGAAAGCGATTATAATAATGTACCTTATATGAGCCAGTACAATGCGGCCTCAAAATTCCTATGCCCCTGCGAGAGCTCTGAACAGTTGCTATCAAGATAAAATGTTGGCATGTGTAGTATTTTTGTTTTTCTTAGTTTTTTTTTTTTTTTTTTTGCTTTTTGCAACACGAAAGGACAAGCTAAGATTCAAACATCAACACATACGTTTCCCGAACGGCCAGTTGAACACCGCACCCCTTCAGACCCCCACCGATTCGCCCCGTCTAGTAATTTTCCAGGCCGAATTTTGGTATCAGTACATCAATGACTGGACAATTAATAATGCCAGAATGTAGTGTCGGGGGTGGGAAAGCACATTTGGCAACTATATACAATTCATGTACGTTACGGCTCTGGGAAAAAAAATAATGCGCTTAAGTGACAATGACAATGTCATATCTGCAATGTGAAACATTGTTATACATTGAATCTGGCACACTCGCTGAAGTTTATTCTACACATCCCCCTTCATATAGGATAAATTGTCACATGACATGTGTGACTGTCAGATCTGCTGTAAAGCGTTTATTTCAATCTGACTATTAGACAGATGGACTCTGGTCTCTATAGACCGAAGACTTGATCTTTAATGCGCTGCTGTTGGTCTATGCTATTAAAAGAAGGAATTTGATGAGTCGGCAGAGATAGTCATTGTAAAAGAGCATAAAAGTCTTTTTTCTGTAGATTCAAATCCACTCACATTCAGCTTCAGATCAGTCTGGCAGTAGACAGCAACTTCTGGATGAGATTCTGCTTGGGCCTGCTAGGCCCAACAGGCTCTCGCAACAGGGAACCAAAAAGCTGCTGAATGGCGAGTCAGTGAAAAGAGACACTCTTACGCCTTGTTTTTGGTGAACAAAGTTTGGATGCATTTAGAGTTGGTTTCTTCCTGAATTCCAAGCACACCGCAGCTATCTTTCAGCCGTATAAAAACATAAATATATTTTTGGCTCCTCTGGCGAGTGGCCTATCTCTCCCCTCATATGCGAAATAAAAACCTTTCAAAGGTCAGTAAAAGGATTGATTCTGCAAGTACAGTTTTATTGTAGTGAAACAAGTAAATACATCATTATGGTCTTATAAAAATGTTTTAGTTTTAAAACATCTCCCCACAAATTTTATTCATTTTATATTGGCCCACCCTAAAGCAACTCAATTTTCCAAATAAGAGAGAAGCGAGCTCGCAGAGACACAAAGCTTGAACCTCTGCCTGTGTCAGATCATTTTGAATAGAAAGTGCGTAGTTGTTTTTTTTTTTTATGTGCATGTTCATTTAAAGGTTTTAGGGAAACACGTGTCAAACTTTCAGATTTACCTGAAGTGTATTTTAATTTCCACTTCCATAAAATACCATTAACCAGCCGATGGTAAAGTAGCAACTGCTTATCATTTTGCCTTAGGGTGACTTAGTGCGAGAACGGGAGTCCATCCTGGATTAATCATTGGTCAGTCGTAGGGTTGACAAATAGATGAACACTCACAGTCAGGTACATCCGACAATTTAGTCTTCATTCAACCTAATATACCGAGCATGTTTTTGGGTCATTGGAAGTAAGCCTGGTGTGACCACACTCAAACACAGAGTGAAATACTTAAAAAAAATTGTTAATACAATCTTTAGCACCTTTATTCCTTTCCTTCGGGGGGAGGGGTTTATTAACGATATTTTAATGTAATCATATTAAATGAGTAAGTAATAGATTGATAGAATTTGTGAATTTATTTTAAGGTGTTGGTTGACTATCACGTATGAAATAAATAAGAATCAAGATTTCATTACAGATTCAAACCTCTCGTAAATGTAAAGTGAATATTTGCGGCAGCACTATTAAAAGAAAATTTAATTATTTCTTCTTTTGTTTTCTAAAAGGATCAATGGCTCTTATTTTATCAGACACATTTCTGAGTAAAGGAGCCTATAGGCTACAGGAGTGAAATTTTCTTGACAAATCCTAGTAAAGTTTTTTCACATTTACCAAGTTCATTCGATTTAAAAAGTCAGTCCAAGGTTGAACCCACTTTATGTTTTTGTACAATTTCATACACAACGGAGCTCAATGCGAAAGAGGATCCAACCAATTACCGCAAGGTTGGTAGACAGCCACTCGGCACCTGAGCAATTCCACTGCTACGGTCGCTCAGTAAATTATTGGAATCAGGCGCAAACCTCAGAATCCTACATCCAAAGTGACATACCATTTTTGGAGATACCAGCAATGTACTCACCCCAAGTTGCAGAGCCACATCTCAGGTGTAGAGCAGCCGTCTCCAAACCTGCAGGTTGTCAGTTCAATCAGATTGAGTAAACTCGTGTATGAAATGAGCTATGTGAAGAAGTAAAAGCGAGCTACCATAGAGTGGATTTTCATTCATTCAATGAACTAGTGAAATTTCCTCAAAAAATCTTCTTTTTAAATTTACTTTCAATGTCTGAGTGAAATAACTTTACTATATTTTTTCAAGTAAATATCACACCCCATTTTTACAGTGTAACTAAATCGGCTATACATTTAGAGCATTGTCTTGAAGAACATATTGCAAATGCACTTTAACTCAAAATTGTGGCTTTTTTATGTTTATTTATCTTTTTAATTTTTCTTCTGTATTCTGTTTTTGTGTGATGTTATTTTCCACCCTAAACCAAATACAAATGGAAAATAAATAGAAATGTAAAAAAGCCATTTGTACAATTTCTTGAGTATTGTGACATTTTGATTCAATATTAAATAAAAATGTGCAATCTGACAGTGGAAACATATAATGACAGGAATAAAAACATTTCTGAAATTATACAAATAATTGTCAGATATTTCTGATCCATCTGCATTACTGTATAAATGTACATGGACTCTAATGGAAGAAGAATAGTGCCTCTATTGTACAGGGCTTTCCAGCTCTTTAAGATTGATGGTACAATACGCCATAGATTTGTTTGGTAAATTCCTAAAGAAATTCCACATCTATGCAATAGGGTCAGCCAGTGAGTGCTGTAGCACAAGATGGATTGTGGTGGCTCCTACAGGGATACTTTTAGGACACTTGAGAAAAAAGAAAAACATTTAATCTCTATAAGGACTTGTTTTTAACAGCATCTAAATGCAATTGTAGTTTTCTAACTGCGACTCTGGTTCACAAGATCAATTACAAGCAATCTTCATCTTAATGTTATTATGGAAATTGAGGCTGATGCATTTGACTTTGTTCAGTGAAAGCAATAAGAGGCAAAGTCTGGACATGACGCATCTGTCTGATTTTCATATATTTTATTGATGAAAACATTGTTGAATTTGGACCCATTGGACAAACAACAAAACATAGCAAAAAGCTATTGAGACCATATATCCGTATAGGTCCAATCACAGATTTAAAAGCGGCGCAACATACGCACTCAACAAGATATATACATATATATATATATACATATATATATATATATATATATATATATATATGTAAAACAATCATAAAAAATGCACATACAAGACAAGGATCTTTAGCTTCGTTTTCCACGAGTGTTCTGTAAAAGACTGCATCATGATGAACATGTGTGAGCCAACGCTTACAGGACACTGCAGTAATCCACAATCTCTAACTCATAGGCACAATCACTACGAGACAGGCAAACTGAAGCTAGCAAGCTCGTCAGCTGGCAACACATCACTGAGTACAAAAGGCAATACAATGCCTGAAACAATCCAAAGTTTTACCATCAAATACAATCACTGGCAAGAAGAAAGAAATGCAAGAGTTGCGTTAGACAGGATGACAAATGCCTTGATTCGTGGCAGTTTGGCTTGACTCTGCTATTCAAAAGTCATGATTCACTTTTTATACATAACAGCGGGAAAGGCTGCAGCATAAGTGAATTGGCAATGCTGGAGTATGTATTCATGTATGTACAAAGTTGTTTTATAAAGCAGCACAATGAAGCATTCACAAAATTAAATAAGCAGCTACACTATAACTGTAACACTTTTCAGCTCACTGTTAAATCTGTTGTAATTCCAGCCGTCTCTGTGTTGTTGCTGTTTTTTTCCCCAAAAACAAAAAAAAACTGAAGCTAAAAGCAGCACAATGCTTTTTGGTCTCCCAAATAAAAATAAAAAAATTAAAAAAAGGAAGAAGCAACACTGTCATTAAATTGTGAGCCAGTTCGCACAGTGAAGCATGTTAGCCCTAGAGATAAACCCCATCACCAGCTGCACCCATCTCTCCAGACTGATTCACTCTTGCTACATTTCCTTCTCCAAGTTTTCTGTCTGTCTTTTTGCTGCCATCTAAAACAAGACCCACTCTATTGCTACGCATCCATTTTCTAGACCTAAACCAATGGCTTTAATCAACGTACATGCTACCACAGTGATCACCAAAGTATATAGCCGCACATTTCTTTTAGGGAGACCTCAAGAGAGCATCTGTAGCGGCAGACCGAGCTGGAGTGCTTGAACAGCAGCTGAGGAATTCCCTGTTAAGGTGCTACAGCAAATAGTGTCTCATCATCTGAGGTGTCACGGCAAATATTCTTCAAGCAGTTGCTCTGTCTGGCTCTCTGAAGGCCGCCTTTGCTCTCTTTCCGTTGCTTTGTAGCACCGCCAAGGATTCTGTTGTCATTGCTGCTGGTTTATTTTAGCTGAAAGACGACACAAAACGCTACCAACGCTATGACAGACAGAACGTATTCCGTGATACATATAGATGAGGGATGCTTGTCCACTTTCTATTGATTACAACAATAATGTTCTATAGGGATTGAATTAGTGCACACCCTGAACATATGGGATGGCTTATGTGACAGCATATGCTATCAAAGTGGCTTTTGACCTCTGACCTGTGTGAACTCTGACTGCACGTGTAGTTTTTCCCCAGGTAATAAAAAAAATCTTCCCTTTTCCTACAAAACATACAAATAACCTTTAGTTTAAGAGGTTTTCTGAGGATAATACTTTGTAGTACTCTCAAGTGCTCTCATTAGTGACAATACCAGCATTCAAGTAGGATGCATGATAAATGACAATGTGGTTGAAGAATACAGTTAATTCTAATACTGTAAATATAATCTATGCGCAACATGTTGCTGCTACTTCCACGCAAAACACCAGTAATGATCTTTCCTTGCAATCACCAGCCCATACACAATTTGTCTCATTTCGCAAGCCTTCCTGACACTGTAGCTGTAGTGTGCTGTACTAAAAAAAGTCAATTCAGACAAATGAACATTTTTCTGCCCACTGAAAGGCGATAGGCACTTAAACACACATGTTCACATATGTAAATTGACAGAGCTTTTATTTAATTCCCCATTAAAAAAAAATGGGTTTTAATGTAAGAAACAATCAAAAATCTTTGGTCTGTAACAACCGTATCTATATACCCAAATGAAAACAAGATGCTGGTTGAATAACCAAAGTCATTCAAATAGCAGCTTCCTCATTGCAGCTGACATAGAGCACAATATAGTGTGCTCTTTTAGCGTGCCCTGGAGATTATTTTTTTTAATTTTTTCCCCCTTTGAGAACAGGGGTGGGATGGCAGGGGAGGAGGGTACTCACCCCTATGAGCTGGGCAAGAGTTGCTATCAACGTAATGGGCACTGATGCAAATCATGCTGATCACTTCTGGACTGAGTGACAGGTCTGCCGATTACATTTGCAGAAGTCCCACTTTTAATATATTATAAAGATTGTTTTTTTTTTGATTGAAAGATTGGATTGAAGAAAGGTTGGTATATCAAGAAACGTGAGATATTCACATTAGCTGAAATTGAACTGTTTTTGTTATCTGTCATTCATACTCAATGTATGAACAAAACACAAGCTTTGATGCAAAACATTAAAAAAAAAAATGACCCTTTGCTGTGGTGACAACTGTGCTCCTGTTCAAACAAAGCAACCTCCGCCTCCTCCTCCTTCTGCACTCTGGGCTGACTCAGTTACAGGGCAACCAGGTGGAGTAGGCAGCCTGCTGGCAGGCAAACACCGGCTGTACCTGTGCTATGTAGTAGTTACTAAAGTTACCGTCTGCCACATAAGGAGCAGGCTGGTAGTAACAGGTGACGTTGGCCACGTTGGGAATGACATTCTGCTCGGCCAGCACGCGCACTGCCAGCATAGCTATGAGCCCTAAGGTTTGTCGCCTCTCATGTCCCATGAGGCACACTGTGCTCTCGTTCACCACGCCGTGGAGCGTCATCAGGTAGTCGTACTTGCGGTCCTCCAGGCCCACAAAGTGGTTTTGAAGGTAGGACTCCAGCTTGCGCCGCTGCTCGCTGATGTCAGGGAAGTCAATGAAGAAGCGGGAGCACATGTAACGCTGCAGGGACTTCATCTCAGACTCGGATGCGGCCTGGAAGCCCCTCACCAGCAGGTGACAGTACTTCAGCAGGCCGCCGCCTCGGATTTCCTCCGGGTTGCGGGTGCAGATGATCTTGTGACGCAGGTGATCCAGGGCCTCGCCGAAGTCACCGTACACACTCTCGCCCATAATGGTAGGGTGGAAAGTCGCGGTCATAGCGTTCTTGGAGCACTCATAGAAGAGCAGCAGGGAGTCTAGTTTGATCTGGAAAGAGTCCACGCTGAACTCAAACTGCCGCCGAAGAGAGTCCACGAACTTCAGCTCCACATTCTTGCCCCGATTGTTGGAAAGGGAGATGAGGCTCCAGCGGTCCGAGTCATTACACACCTTCACCATCTTCTGCACGTAGGCTTCCTGCAAGAGGGAAAACATTGCAAAGATATGATAACTGGAATATTGTAATAATCAGTTTTCCAACGTTTCAAAGATACGCTAGTTTCGGCTGTGCAGAAAGCTTGTCATTAAAGCTCCTTTTTCTGTACCTGATAATTACTACCAAAGATTGTGCTGGGATATGAGATCTACTGTAGCTGGCTGAGCTCAAGTTACCTTCCAAATTGGTTTAACTCAATCCTCTTGGGCATCCTTTACTATTGCCAAGCTAATCTAATTGCACATTAAGTGTGAGAGCAATGACCGTTAACCCAAATTGACGCAAATGCAATTAAATGTCGCCTATCTAACTAAACAAATGTACTGTAATTACAAAGGGATTGTTTGTGTCGGCTTACCTTTAACGTTAAAGGGGTAATCCTCTCTTTATTCACACAGTCGGGTAAAAAGTCCAGGAGACAGTCCAGAACAATGTCCTTCACTATCTGGAAGTCCCTTTCTCCTTTCATATCTGCGCAAAATATGAGATCGAGGTCCTTGAAACCCAGTCCGCTGTCTTCGTGCAGTATGTGGCTGGCTGCAGAGCCGTTTAACCGAACGTCCCGGACGTGGATTTGTTTCTCCTCCATCCTGCTGCGTACCACTTTGACTATATGTCGGGGCTGCATCTCCAGCGTGGGGAAGTTGCCCCGTCCGTGGATCGGGATGGTCTCCGTCAGTATGGCATCCAGACGCTGCACTTGCTCCCAACTCAGCACACTGACGCTGCCGCCTTCCGTTTCAGAAAGACGGCTGCCGGTAGAGCTGCTGTCGGTCTCTGACATGCTGGTGCCGGAAAAGTCCCGAGTTATTTAATTGAAAAATAAGAGTCAAAATTCGAACGAATGCGTATTTACGCACGGATTCAGCTTCGTGGAGTAACTTCAACGTCATGTAAATCAAATCTCAGCATGTCAAAAATAATAATAATAACAATAAAATGAGTTAAACCTGATGGAAAGACAAAAAAAGAAAAGAAAAAAGCAGATAATTGCGATTTAACGCAACAAGTGATCGAAATCCCAAAGGCACAACTGCAGACTTGATGGTCGTACTGAGAAAGTGCAGCCAGTCAAGAAGACAAACGCGTGGAAAGTGAAGCCTAGAACTTTGTGCTTCACAAACGTTCACTCCAGTGCTGCTGCGAATGTGTCCGAGACGTGCACATCACAGTCTTTGAAGGTGCTGCATGATCCAGGAGGTGGCTGCTTTTCCGGCACGCCTATGATTTGATGAATTTGCATGAAGAAGCTGCTCCTCGATTCGGCACAGTCTTCCCTCTGACAATCAACCCCTCGAAAGAAGCCTTTGGGCGTCTTTACACATTTTTAATTTCTCCTCCCGCTTCCAAGAAATATTCCGCTTTAAAATCAACACGTGCGCGCACGAAGTCCAACTTGCTTTCCTCCCGTGTATTTAATGCCATATATTATCCCACTGGTGGGGGAGTTAACTGTTACCTGCCCCCTTCACGTGCTGGATCCCTTTGGAAGAGCCAGGATCCCCCCCCCCCCTCACACACACACACACACACAGCAAGTGTGCACCGTGCTCGTCAATTGCCCTCTTGAAAATCCTAATTCAAATCTAACAATACACGACTTTCTGTTCAAAATGATCACTTTACCCCACTGAGATCACTTTGGAGTTGCCGCAAAATGTGTGAAAATATATGGTTGGGGGAAAATGAACTTGAAATACATAATAATAGCTGCATCTCTCGTGGGGTTGAACGAAACACTAAACCCACAAATGTTGAAATATCGCCGCCTATAGGTTGTGTTGTGTATTAACACAAAAATGTAGTATATGAATACAGTACCAAAATGTGACTGTGAAACAACCGAATACAGACAGACAGACAGACAGATAGCTAGCTAGATAGATAGATAGATAGAGCCTGTGTCAGCGTAAGGGTTATGAACCAGCTCGGTCAGGGTTGGGCAGCTCTATTTGGCAGCATAAAGCTCTGCGTCACTAACAGCCACTCAGATCTCTAAAGCATGATTATCCCATTAACTTAACTTGGGTGCCATACAGAAGCTGCAGTGTTACTCTCCCTGCTCGGATAACATTCACATCATCCTGCTATGTTCTTTGCCAATACTGAAATAAGGTATCAGGTTCAATCCTAGGTCGGAACCGTTTCATATGGAATAGGATTAATTAAAGACATAAAATTAATTAGTTGGCTTTCTCTATACATCAAGCCTATGACGCATTGCAGTGCTAACCACTACCAACTATAGACCATTATTGCGACATCACATGTGCTTCAGAGTGGAAAAAGGCAATTATTTCTCTGCTGGCACCACTAATAAACAAAGTGTTGCATATCAGTTGACCTTGGCAGAGCAAGAGATAAAAGAGAGGAAATGACCTGAAAGTCGTTACGTGACATATCGTTGAAGACAGAATGCCGATTGTAATTTGCATCTCTACAAATTAATACAACCCAAAAAAGCAGTCAATTCAGGTCAGAAGAGTCATTCACTTTTCTGCCATGCTTGCGCCTATTGTTTGCAAACATTACGGAATGGCCTATTCCATTTATTTTTTCCTCTTTTACTTTCATCACGTGCATCAAACAGAAGTCACACGAATTGCATTTCCCCAACTGGAAATGTACACGGAACTATTAATCAGCGCCAATGAACAGAGCAAGAGTCAATGTCTTTTGCATGTGTGCACAGAAGCTTGCTATGAATTGGATTTGTTTCCTTGATTTCATGAAGCAGCAGCCAACTGAACAGTAAAAAGTTAGTCATGAAAAACAAATACATCATTTGTCATTCACATAAAACACATTTTGATGAATAAAGTACATCCTATGTTGGAGCCTATTGAAATATTGAAATGGAATTATGTCACTCAATCAAATGGTAGGAAGTATGAAAAGGATCTACTGGGGATGCCTTAATGTCTTTCCCTGTCATAGGTGGATTGTGGTCAAGACCACAGATTATTTGATGATTGGCCTTAAATTGTATTCCAGTGAATTGTCAAGCACACACATTGGGACACAAACCAATGAGCGCTGATACGATACGATAAGTAATTTAACAATATGATTAAAATTGCCTTTGGGATTGACCGGCAACCAGTCCAGAGTATACCCCACCAATGTGGTTGAAGTTTAGTAATTTTGCCCCTCTTGAGTAGCAAATTCAGTTGACCAATCTGTACACCTGAATACGTTTTAAATGTTTTTACTTTTTGGAAAATGATGCAGTGCACTATTCTGCAGTGGCACAAGTTAAGGTTCATGCCTGGTGAGGCGTTATATGCAACTCCTGGAGTCAGATATGAAAATATGAACACAAAATAGAAGATTATCCTAGATTTCAATTTTGGCATTCATTAAAACATACCATCGGGGATATACCTTAAGTGCCCAAGTCATTTTTTTGGCCATACTGTAATATCTGCTAAACGTTCCACTGCTGCATCATCATGATTTATCACAACACTGTGAGGTGGACGTGCTAACCAGTAATCCACCGTGCTGCCGCCATAAATACAACAAATAGTATTTGTAAAATTGCGTTAGAATGACCTAATACATTCAAAAGAAAAGAGTTGGTATGAATCCAATGAGCTCTTGCTTAATGATGCATCATCAAGGACCAAAAGTCAAGTAGCAGGGGTTCAGACAAGTGTGTGCAGCACACAGTTCTCAGTTTAAAGCGTGAATGTCATAGAAAACTATTTTCCGCTGAAATAGGATGGAATGAAGCCATACGTCTGTGTTTCACCATTGTCGGTCGTTGGACCGAGAGGTGCGCAACAATGTCTAATAAAGGTGCTGGTCGGAGATCTCAAAGCTGATATGTGGATACATAAAAACTGTAAAGGGAGAGAGCTCATGAGCAAAGTTGACTGAGTCCCTCAATTGTTAGGCTTAGGATGGAGAAGAAAACAATTGAGAGGAAAACTAAAGAATGAAGTGACATTTTTCCATCCATCCATTATCTGCCGTGTATTCGGGGTCGGGTCGCAGAGGCAGCAGCTTCAAGCAAGGAAGCCGAGACTTCCCTCTCCCCAGCCACGTCTTCAAGCTCTTCCAGAGGGATGCCCAGGCATTGATAGTTTTGTCTTTGTTAAATATTTTGTTAAAGCTGGATATTCTACAGAAGTAATAGAACACTATTTAAGAAAGACTTCAAAAGAGTATGTATCATTTAAGTTAGGGCTGCACAAAAAATATTGTCATTGTGATAATGGCACATGCATTGCAGAATGCAAAAGACGTGCAATAAATTCATATGGAATTGTATTCTTCAACTTTGACTAATCAGATGTAACCGTAAGTGGGCATTGCCATCCAAGAGGAGAATAGTATCTAGGGGGATTTCTAACTCTAAATAACCTAATTAGATAGAAATGTATTCATAATTTTCCATATAAAAAAGTTTTTCTTAGAAAATAAAGGCATTGCTAAATATCACAAAAATAATGATATTTTCTGGAAGCCCCTTCCGCTCACCGACACTGTCTCACCTCTTCTTGAAAAGCCACACGTCACTCCTCCTTTCTAAAAGGTTTCTGATATCTTCCCGAGATAATTTAAAGTCTCATTGTATGTAATTATCCTTTTGATTTTCTCATCAGGCCACACCAACCACAACAAAAAGACACTTTCTTCGTATTTTGCTCTGCGTATGAGAGAGGAGCTCCTATTTGTTGAGTGAATATTTGATGACTCACTGCACAACAGTAAACCATGTGCAAATCTCACTCAAATCTGTTGGTGGTTATTTGTCTCAAAGTGAGTAATATCCGCTAACTGCATGTCATATTTGATCAAAAACACATAAGCAAATGGCTGTCGAGTGTCCAGGGCCCCACTTAAGGTGACAAGCGCATGATAAAGTATGACTGGCTGTATGACTAGAAAACAAAGATCGACTCAATTATGTTGCCTCCAGTGCCTCTTCAATCTCTCTTCACAGAGATAACTGGAATTCCAGAAGATAGTTCGTTTGGCCGTAGTTTTCCCTGCGCTGCAGACAACAGTTTTTGCTGTGGTTGTGTACCAGACGCATGACTGACAATAATGTAATTTCCTTCCTGCTTTTCAATCAAAGTGCTTCAGACATAGTCGTTAAAAAATATCTGCAGAATCACTCCTGTCAGGAAAATGTTGAGTGAGGCTGCGTGAGGGTCTCTGGAGAGGCGAAGCAGCAGTAATCAGCCCAACAAAGACGGTCCGTTATTTCAGTTGTGTTTGATCCCCAGAGGGACAGTGTGTGATGCGTTTGGTTTCATGTTCGTCTTGCAGATTAAAGCTAAAGGTTACAAAGTAGATCCTGTTTCACAAGGGAGATAGGGAGGACCATCTCACTTAATCTGCTTTATTAAAGGGCCTTTGTAAGCACCAGTCCCAACCTGCAGGTCCGTTGGCAGCGAAGAAGTTACATTCTGGTGAGGCACTTTAGGGGCTACTAAATTTTACAGACATGCTGTAAATTTTGTACTTCAGTTTGGAATCTGCTGTCCACGCACGCTCACTGAATTCGGCTACTTGGAATTTTTTTTACAATTTTTATATATATATCAAAATATATATATTCTGTAATTCATTGTGATAATCATATTTTTCTCCTATTTTTTTATGAAGCTTCTAGTATTTACTTGAATATCTTGCAATTAATGTAAAATCACCAAATATGAAGCGCATTTTAAATCAGAGACTGTTCTAATAGCTTTCTTTGATCCTTGAATATGGTCTAAATGGAGTCATCGCTACCGGATTTTTTTAATTCTCAAAATGTATACATTTAGTTAGCGCTACACTCCCTCAATGTTTGTTTACAAGGCCCAGTGGTAACTTGAGCAGGGTGTTTTGTTCTGAGATGATGAGTAAAGTACAGTTAATAGGGCAGTTTTTGAATTTGGTTTTGCAAGATGTGCAAATTATTTTTTAAGTAAATAAAACAGAGTTAACTGAAAAATATTTCGCGTGAAAGTTAATCTTGAGTTAATGCTTTAATTTTGACAGCCCTGAAATATATATATATATATATATATATATATATATATATATATATATATATATATTTGCCTTTTAGAAAAAAAATTAAAAATGTATAGATTTATATTATGTTATATCCGACCCTATCCGGATACAGGACAACACATATCTACGTTTAACAATGCAAATACCTATGCTCAATAAGACAATTCGACTATGTACTGTGTTTTTGGACACATGTTGAGTTTATTCAAGTGTAGCCCCCAGGGGCAGACTTACCATTAAGCAAGCACATGCAATTGCCTGCGGAAATAAGATTTGCAGGGCCCCACAAACATACTGATGAATCAAACCTTTCTTTACATTTACGCGCATTTCATATGCCATTTTCACGACGACAATATTCAATATATTGTGCAGCAAATTATGCCTCTTCTGTATGGGGAGAAAAAACAAAACTGTAGTATCTCTCTTTTTAAGTCTTAATTAAATTTGATAATGTTCTGATACCTCTCCTGGAGAATATCCAACTTTAACAAAATATTTCATTTTTCACTTTTCATTGTAACAATGGAAATAATAAAACACTAGTCTCATAACGATATTAACAAAATAAAACAATGTCACTTCAGTGTGAAGTATTCATCACAATTGTTTTCTCTTCCATCCTATGTTCCTGGATCAAACAATTACTCAGTCAACTTTGCACATGAACCCACTCCTCATATAACAATTTTTTGTTTCCACATACAGTATCAGCTTTTGGCATCTCCGAGCAGGACCTTTATTCGACATTGAAACACATGCGAGCATTGCTGTTACCTTGTCCATGTTTCGTCACTGTCCTCAACAACAAAGTACAGAGGTCAAGGGTGAACCGACTGGAGTTGTATTTGGCTTGTTCAACCAGTAAACGAAACGCACCTGTCTTCAGGGACTTCAGGGTGAAACACTGATGCATGAACGCATTGTCGACTTTCTTGCTTATTCACCTGAGGGCTTCATTCCATCCCATTTCAACAGCAAACAGACTTTTATGGCACTCACACGCGTAACCAAGCTCATCTGCTCCACATACTGGTGCTACTCAACTTCGAGTTCTGGTCTACCGCCTGCCCGCATGGACGGACGGATATAAGAATTAAAGCAAATTTAATTGACGTAATTCACATTAAGCAATTATTTGAATTTAGAAATTCTAATTCAAATCGAAATTATTCACTTTCAGTTTCTGGTGTCTGTCTTCGTGGGTTATCATTTGTAAATGAGAATGGGAGGGATTTATACTAATAGTGCCGCATATTGCTGTTCATCTGTTTCCTAATTACTGAGAGATATCATTTACATGATCATTGTCATCACATAATTTGCTCAAAGTAGCATTCAGTTTTATAAAAAAAAAAAGTTGGTGACCTCTGCCCTTCAGGATGTGTGTTATTCTCTGCAAACGTTTGCAAATGACAAGCTAAACAGTATAAATCCATACTTATTAATTTTAGTCTGGCATGCCATTGATTGCTACTCAATGAAAATTCTAATAAAAAAAAACATACAGACACTGGCCATCTTTTCAGACAACCAGATGGAAAATAAACATATTAAATAAATATATTACACAAGGCTGTCCACAAATCTTCGTGGAAAATATGTCCATTCTTCACAGTTGGAATTGCTTCTCACTAAACGGTCGCTGCCTGTTATACAATCACATGATTGTGTTGGGAGTACTGGACACTAATGTACTTTAAGTGAAATGCACAAAAGTAGGGAGCCCCTAAGGTGACATGGAAGACAAAAAAAATGTGTTTCCTCAAAAATATAACTTTGCATTTAGAAACACCAACAACACTATGCAAATAACATTGCCTTGATATGATTTAAAAGTGAACTGATTTTGGACTATATTCCATTGCAGCTGCACCATCATCATCGAAGAAAATGGCTAGCTCTGAAGCGCAGACTCTTCTCTTCACCTAAAGCTAAAACATAGTGCGTAGTACAAGTATAAGGTATGTTTTCATACATTGGCAGACTTTTGTCACATTGCTATAGACAAGGTAGTCTTTTCAAGGCACTCGTATCATGTAGCACAAAACTACCAGTGCATTTTTATTTCATATTTAAAATGTCCACAGCACATGGACAAAGTGGACTAAATGTAAATATTTACAAAGAAAAAAAGTCCCCCCCTCCGACCCCCTAAAAAAAAAGAAAACTACTTGTATCCGCCATTAATATAATAATCACGCACTATTGTGACTTTAAATGAACACCTAATCAGTGCCAACAATGAAATAAAATAAGATTTTAACATATATTATTATTGTAAGAGTAAGTACTGGAAGATTATTACCATTTTCAATTGTCTTCTGGCACATTTCTTTTGTAATCTCCCAGTTCTAATGGGCTCTTTTTTGGGCCCAGGCAACATGCGAGTGTTCCAAGTTCAGCCCTGTAGCTTCTGTAAAATCCTGGCAACTGATGCATGATTTTATTGAGTTAAACTGAAATTTCCATTTACTCATTTCCATTGCATTCTGGATTGTGTCACTTCAGCATGACTATTTAACTTTGATAAATCCATAGAGTCAGACAGGATGGAGATTTTGAGTTGACGCATTAGGACATGCACTTGGCAATATTCAGCAGGTGGGAAGTTATTGCATTTAATGTCTGAAACATCCCCCTTTGTCCATAAATAAAAGTGAAGTTATCCTCGCAGTTTGCAGGACACCCTCACAACTTTTCCATCTGGTTGGCTGGAAAGATGGCCAGGGTCTGTCCTCCCCCATCTCCCGACTGACAGATTGCATGCACTGTCCTCAAATCAACCATGTTAAAAAAAATAAAAATAAAAAGATCGGCACACCCGGAAACAATAAAAGCCAAGTTACTTTTGACGGCTGGTCACCTGCACTATTCCTGCCTATAAATAAGAATTTCCAGGGTGGAGTGTGATTGGATTTCTCCTACTGGGACTAACAGCTGAAATCCTCCTTTATTATCATTTACCGGTACCTTTTTTTTTTTTTAAATACAAAAGAAAAAAAAAGGATATGCAGAATTGATGGGGACTGGCCAGTTCGTTATTTGTCCAACTATTTTCTTCTACATCTACCTTTGAGGTGAATATTCGTCATTCCACTGAATATCAGTTTGATTCCGCATAACCTGCTACTATGGCATGATGAAAAAACCACTCCAGCCAAATACACACTAATGAGTAATTAATATTTCCCTCACAAGCAGTCTCTCCCTGACTTCTGATGTGATGTTTTACCAGCAATTACACCTAATAAAACCGGTAAATTACAGCGAGCCGTGTTCGGATCAGGGTCATCACAGTCAATTAGAGGCTGAGATGTGCAAATTGTTAGCGCCTCATGCAGAGCAGCCAGCATGTCAGGAGGCAACCATTTTTTAGTTAGGCAAAGAGATTCTACACCAAAAAAGGATAAAGGCTAGGAAATAATTGAGGATATTAAAGACATTACAGTTTTTGCTCACCCTGCTGCTATAAAATTTACACTCACACTTTGACGGGGTCATTGCAGGTAAGACTTTATTGCATGCCATTTCTTATCTTTAAGTCTCTTCAATACAAAGACAACCCAATCACACAAACCTAATATAACTGAGGTCCCTACGTTTCCCATACTGGCTGAAGAAAAAAATGTCAAATATGGAAATCAGGACAGAAAATAAATCTAACTAGGAGCTGTTACATCTTTCTACTTTGATAACAGCACAGCACCTTCTTGCAAACATGAGGCATCAAAGTCAGCTACACAAAATCCACCCAGCAAAATATGTATCATTATGTCACTAGAACATACCAAAGCATGTATTGGAAGATTGACAGAATTTTGATTCACTCCATTTTTGTAACAACTGATGCCAATGACATCATAACATTTCAGCAAATCAATCAGCTGATAAAGCAACCAGTGCTGCCATTTTCTAGCTCTAGTTGGCACTCCAAAGTTTCTCAAGATTATGGAGAACTTTCATCTAATCAAACACACATTGTGTGCACCCTTGTGTGTGCCTCCATCATCTTTTCTTTGGCAACATCACACTACAATAACAATTGGGAAGCCTCAACTTAAGCCATGTGAGCAACTCATTAAAAAAAAAAAATCCATTCTCCAACGCATCAGTGGGAGCACATTTTCTTATTATGGTAAAACATTCACCTTGCGACACGCATTAACAATTCAATGCAGTGAATGAGGACAACTAGATGTAACACTGTACTGCAGCATAGAGTTCGAATCTATGAGCACATGAAGTTAGACCACTGCCAACAATCCTCTCACTTCATTGCTATGTTGTGGCAAGTCATTAATGTTTGTTCCACATTGGAGCTGCCATGGGACCCGAGGAGGCTCTCTCCACCAAGATCAGCTCATCGGGGTTGTCACAGGCCTTATAATGGAACAGAAGGTCTTGGATAGCCCGCTCTTCAATCTATACGGAGAGAAGAAAAGAAAGTCAGGGAAATGAGACATATTTGAGGAAACTGCGGGCAGCAGAACCACACTCCCTCGGTGGGTGAAAAGAAAAACTGCTGACACTAAGAATTGAATGATGATACATGTTTTTGATAATGACAAACAGAAAGCCACGGTGTAGGCTTAAGGAAGGTGTTGAAAGATGGCTGGCAATAGAATAACTTAGCCAATTTTTTTTCCAACCAATTGTGGTCAGAAAATATTCTGCCACAGAGGGAAAGGGACGCCATGTACGACGAACCCCAATACTTCAGAGCTCATTGTTCCCGCTCCTCCCCCAATATTGCAGGATATTAAGCGATGTTCTGTTTGAGTTTTCACACTATACAGGCAAATCGGAATTAAGATTTGCGGACCTTAAGTCTCGTATCACGTGCTGCAACATGTTGGGCAGCAGCAAGAGATGAGGCAAAACTAATAGCGACCTGAAGAGGAAATCCCTTCAGGGTCGTGTCTTGCCTTTCAAATATTCATTGTTCCCACAGAACAGCGACGTAAATATTTTTGTACTTTTTGAGTATTGTATGAGAGGTTTGCACACGTTACTGAGCTGTTTGAAGGTTTATAATGACCAATCGGCAGTGACAAATATACAGCTTGATGCACAGAGAATTTGCCTCTTATTGGTTTAATTCAAGTGAGGGCATGAAAACAGGTACAGATGACCTTGTAAAAAGTGTGTTTTAATAAGTAAATTTATCTATTTAAAGAATTTGGTGAGGGGTAACACATCCATTCTATAACGCCGATTTTTACCGATTGTGGGTCTGGAGTGTATCCCCCGTGATAAACGGGTTCACTGCACATTATTGATGATGTAAATGAGAGAGCCATTGAGGGAAAAGGGATTTAACGAACGTGATGAAAGAAGCCTGGCTAGAATAACATTAGGACCGTTTTTTTTCCAACCGTGTTAAGAATACAGTCTGCCGACAGAAGGAAAGGGAGACTTGGTTTGCTGTGTGTCATGGCACATGTGTATTTGTGTCAGTCAATGAAAGCACTACCACACACACAGGCAAGCCACACTACCTGGATGAGTGCCAGCGGTTTCTCTCGGCTGCGGATTAGCGCCGCTTCCTGCTGCCGCTCCTCCTCCACGATGGAGGCAAAGGTCACTAAGGAGGGGAGGGGCGGACTTCCGGCTGCTGCCATTACCCAGGGCCTGAGGGGAGAGACAGGTGAGGTGGGATGAAAAAGAGGCCATGCATCAGGTGCTGTCCTGTCTCAGTGGGAGGACAAAAGGTTACGTGAACATCTACTGATGAGCTTCTGTTGTCAATGAATGAATGTGAATGAATTTTCGGTGTAACCAGTCTGTACCTTCAGCTCCACATTGTGGACATCAATTCCAAAAGTATTAAGACCAGATTGTTGAACACAGCAGTCACTTTACCTCACTATAATTGAGACACATCATTTAATAAACCAGGAAATCTATTTTAGTTGACAATTCAGTTGTCTGCTTTGTTACATTGTGAGGCATTTTCTTGCCATTTCAAGTGCAATAAAAATTCTGACATGACAAAATACAGTGCACCCCTTATGCGCAGGAGACCAAATATTTGAGTCATTGACGAGTCAAGACCAAAAAGTACGTTTTCTGCAAATGACTAGGGATAAGTTTAGAAGAAAAAAACTGTACCGTACCGCCATATAATCTACTCAAACATAAAATTTTTGACACCAATATTAAGACAACTGTAATCGTACTAAACATACTATTGATTTTTCCTAGCCATATGATGCTGGACTTCTTTTGAAAATAGCAGAAACTAAAACCTGTATGATGCAACATACTGTAGATGACCTGAGATAAACTATGCATCCTCACGAGCTGACTTCGGGTAGTAGGCGGGGTACACCTTGAAATGCTCAACAGCCAATTGTAGGGTACACAAATACAAACACCCAAGCTCACAATCACACCCAGTGACAATTTAGAGAGTCCAATAAAGCTACCAGGCATGTTTTTGGAATGTGGGAAGAGATAACCCATACAAGCACAGGGAGAACAATCAAACTCCAGACAAGAATGCCGGAGCCGGAATCAAACCCTGCACCTCTGTACTGCGAGGCTGACTTGCTAACCAGTCGACTACCGTGCCACCCTGAGATAAACCACTTTTTTTTTTTATCCTAGCTATATTATTATTATGTGAAAGCCATGTGGGGACTGCAAAAGTTGGATTCCAAAAAACGGAGGGAAGGGGAACAAGATTTTTAGACCAGGAACACAATTTTTAGCTTCTTTTTCTTTTAGCATCATCATTTTCTTTTATATGTTTTAGCTCCAGTGTTTACTCAAGGGGGGCCTCCGCGCTGGGAGGTGTGGCTGGCCTTCTCACAGGGGGTTTCATCCCGGAGGCTCCTTAGGCCCGGCGGACCGGGGCCCTCTGCACTAAGTGTAGGATCTAACCCGGTCAGTCTGGGCCAGGGGTCTGTGTGTTGGCGGAGCTCCCTGTGGCCGTGGGCCGTCATTCCTCTCAGCGCGGATGAAACTACCCTGGGTACATTTTCTCATATGGTTTCTCTGTGCCTTGCCATGTCTTTCTGTCTTTCTACTAAGATGGTTTATTAAGTTGTGTGAATGCGAGTGTTCTGTGTGTATGCGAGTTCAGGCGTGTATGTGGATGTGTCTTGTGTTTATGTTGAGTGGGTGGAATGGGTTTTAGTTTTTTGTTGTATTTGGATGTTTTTATTGTACAGCACTTTGAGCTGCATTTTATGGATGAAAAGTGCTCTATAAATAAAATTTGATTGATTGATTGAACACATCTCAAGGAACGAGTTTTCCAGAAGACGAGGCTGGTGCGACTGGTGCTGCTGTGTCTTAACTCTTGAGCTAAATACCGACAGGAACGTGATACCTGCTCCCTCTTCTGTATGACGTAATGTGACATGAGGGCTGCCCTTATCAATTCCTGTTAGTATCACTGGCTTCACTCGAGACTCGCGCAGCTGTTTAACATCTGGAGGACTCCTCGAAAGTCTGCTGCAGGGTAAATATACAGCAGAAGTATAATAGCAGAGATGCAACTTTCCGGACTAGCAGGAACTAAGGAAAAACACATTTAACTTCATATTTCCACCGTTCAGGGTCACAGGCTTTCGCAAATATTAAATATGGCACGCGGCTTAATGCATGAGTGTTGTTTTTTTAAGTCTGGGTGACCCAGTGACAAAGGTCAGGTCAACCTTGCTGACCATTTTGAGCTGGTCATCCCACTTCCAGCAGAGTCCTTATTAGTAAGCATTTTCTACAGTGTAATATTGCCATACTAAACAAAACACAGTGAATTTAAAAGGAGGAAAAGATCTAAGATGGCCCATTTTTCACTAACAAGATCGGTTTATATAATTTTTGATTAGGAAACAAATTAGTTTTGGAAAAATTAGGAAATAAGTGAGGACTTGAAAAACGCCTACTTTTAAAGAGGAATATGGCCACACCCTCGACTGCTCTCCCCATGGTACTGCAGAGTCAGTAAGGGGCCGATAACAAACTCTCCATTGGAAATCATTGTACTTTCATTGCTTATAACGTCCAAAAACAGTGATCAATTGGCACCAAAATTCATGTGGCCATCCCTACCTATGACCAATTCAACATATCAAAAAGGATTAACCTCTCTGTGGCTGATTTATATAGAAATGAGGAAAAGTGGAAGTGAGTAGAGCTACATAGATTATGCTGCAGTTAGTGTTAGGAGGTGGCAAACTGCTTCTCTGCTGATCACGTTGAGGATGTGCACGGCTTAAAGGCACCGGTTCGGATATTGACAGAAATTGAAGTGGGAGGGAGTAAACATGCACATTTGGATGAGTATTGTCTCCAGTTTTTCAACTGTAGGTGATGTAACTACAACACCCACTTTTATTCTTTGGAACGTAAGAGCTCTGGGCTACACGTAGACCACTCAATGTAGCATTCCAATGCAGCCACAACAGGCAGTGGAGTTGGCCTCCATGCTTTTTATTTGCTGAAGATTGACTCTCCCGAAGCAGCCCTTCCTAAAAGCACATGCCGCTCCGCATTCAAGAAGACCACCTCCAGGTTTCATCGATGAGGAGTTTATCCGAAATCTGCGCCGAAATGCTGAGAGCTTCATGAATTATGAAATGGTGGTGAGGGATCCCTGGCAACAAGTTGGCCGTAAGAAGCTAATTTAGTTGTGCTAACGTCGTCTGTTTAGCGACCAAAAGCTAAATTGCTGCCTTCAGTAGTGCTGTTAATTTGAACACGGACGAAGAACGTACTGTTGTTACCCGTGGAGTTGTAAACATTGACGCCTGGCTGCCTCCTCACACTTAAATGATTAGCATAGCTAAATGTGCGAAATTGGAGTCTTTTAGGGGGTAGCATTTTAGTACAGTAATTTTTACATGCAAACCCATTATACAGGCGCCAATGTTAACATCAATGAAGCGTCCCTTTAATACAACACAGTGGTGTAGTATTTCAATCCTCAAATGTTATTTATTATAGTTATGTCATTAAAGCAAAACGCATCATTTTCATAGTCATGTTTGTGGATTTGATTTATATTGATCATTTGATCTACACAAGTTGTGGTTGGGCCCCTTGATTCATTAGTGGTGGTTTTTGTCCCTCAGAGTAAAGCAAGTGTTTTACGTTGATTATAGGGGACCTGAGAAACGTACAGCCCACATCCTGCTCATCCATGGTCTGGCCGGCCCACGCAGTCTTTATGAAACCAAACTAAAAAAATACACAGTGAATATATTTTGAAAGTGACACTTTGACTAGCATGTGTAGGCAGTACCAGTGAGTGAGAGCAAAGGCTTGTCTTCAGTACTGCCGAATTACATGGTGGAGAAGAAGAATGCCATGAGGGTATACCACGACAATCATTTTGGATTCCATACTAGGAAAGAAATGGTTAAAATGATTGGTGGTTGGCGCTCATGCCATGACTTCTTGCAGTGAAACTTGCAGCAGACGGGGCCATCATGAATGGTCTGTGGCAGAATACCATCTGAGACGAACGTCAGGTTAAATCCTTCCCATGCATAATAAATATATACCCGAGCCTGTATGTGTACTTTGACACTTTCACAGCCATCAAACTAAACTAGCACTACTTGCTTTATATCAGGGTGTCAAGATCCAGTCCTGGAGGGCCGCTTTCCTGTATGCTTTCAATCTCAAGAAGCTCGAGTATCCTGCTCATTTGAATCAGGTGTGTTGCAGCCGGAAGAGATGGAAAACATGCAGGACACTGGCCTTCGAGGACTGGAGTTTGACACCCTCGCTTTATATAAAGGACAGTGTCGAGCCGGTTTCCTCGATTGCTCCTATTCACTGAAGCGCAACGGGATCCTCTGTGCATTTTGGGAACGGAGACTGCACGCTCATCTATTTTATCCCCTAGTACATGTCGAATTATAGGCACTGCAGCAAAACACTATGTTAAGGCCAGTTGGGGCTCGAACAATAAAGCTACGGAAACTTTGAACCCCAGAAACATACTTATTGTGTGTAATAGCTAAACAAGGGGACACCAAACTTTTTGAAACTTCTTGGGAAGTGATTAATGTGAATGGCTACCAGTCTGAAAAAAGAAATTTGCATAAAATACCTTCACTTGTGTTATTAATAATAATTACTGATTCATCTGCATTAAGATACCGATCATGAAAATGATTTAACAAGTTAGTCAATATGCAACACTGTTTCTATACATCTATGCAAGTGTTTTTTTTGTATGACATTGCTAGAAATTGACACTGTCCCATCTCTGGTGAGCTACATTTAGAACAAGACTGCGGGGTACATATGTGGTCTTGGGGAATTAGCTGGTGCCCGTAGCAAACAAGTTGGTGACCCCTGATCTAAATAATGTGGGCTTTCTAACAATCTATAAAAGCTAACATATAGAAAGCAGATTGATAGGGGTCAATCACTTTGCCCAACAAGGGACAAGGTCGTCCATTCTAGTGGTTGGGATGTCAAACGTTAAATATTTAAAGAGATTTATACTGCCAGAAGGACCAAAAATAGTACTGACAAATCTTTTGGTGCCCTGAGACTTTTGTACCAGATATAGAGCATATTAAATTAGTAATAGTGTTTCAAAATGAAATGTTTTTTTTCTTCAATTGTTTTAAAGTATTTAAAAATGTTCTAAATGTGTTTTTTTAGTTCATCAACACATTTATAATAGTATCCTTATTAGTAATTGTTTTAATTGATGCATTGAGCTATTATTTCACTGATATTCTGCCCCGGTATTTAGTACCAATAGAGGTACCGGTACTTTATTTAGGTATAATACTGAAGTCCCAATTATGATATTGTGACAACACTAATGGAGAAAAGACACATTTTGCCATATTCACCATGAATGAAGTAGCCGAACCTCAGTGGCAGAGCATAAATTACACAGAAAGAGTGATTTCAACAGGCTAGATATCATTTATCTCTCTCTTGACCCAAAAATTGAATTATTAAATTTGCAGGCATTGAAGGAAGACACACACGGCATGACCAATTAAATGAAACTGGATCATTTCCCATGTTACACCCAATGACCTCTCGCCAGTGGTTGGGAATCACTGGTTTAGAGATGCATAGGGTGAAGCAGTTTTGTGACAACAGTGCCTCCCAGTGATGGCAAAACACACTACACGTAGTTAACTTACCCAGGTTTCTCCAGCTCGCTGCCATCAGCACATTTGAACGTCACCTTCTTATTAACAGGTGTAACATTGACAGAGAACGCTTGAGCACTTTGGTTGCTGTGAGTTCCAAGCTGCCCCGTTCTAGTGAGTATGTTTTCCTCCTCCTCGAGCAGCGCTCGGAATGAGCAAGGAGAAGGCTGGGACTGGAGTGCTGTTGCCCTGATGACAGAAATGGATAGAGGAGAAACACAAAACACATTGAGATTGTGGAGCTTTACTTAACTTAAATAATAAAAAATATTTTAAGCAATGAATAACACTAATAAAGTGACCCATCTCTATTCATGGAGGCCAGGGACCAAGCCCTGCCACAAACTGAAAATTCATCCACAAGTAACTGAACACCCACTATAAGATGTTTTAGAATTGCATATGTGACAAGATGGCGACAAAGCAAAACATTTGTCGAAGTGAAGCTCCTCAATTCATTTTAAAATAGTTCCTTGGCATCAATATGCCACAAGAAGGAGGCAAAGCCATACTTCTATGGTTTTGGCCTGAGCACGAAACCAAATTAGTTTTTCAAGAATCTCTGTGAAAAGGTTTAAAGTTTCTGTGAATTAGAGATTTTGCTAATGCCAAAATCATAACGATAAGAGGGCGCAATGCATTATAAAAAGTAACATTAATTGTGTTTCATACTTCAATTCACAATTGCACTGGATATGAGGTAAATTTCTTACACCTCTATTTGTGCTTCTGATTCTGGAGACACCTGTGACCCCGAAAAGGACAAGCTGTACTGAAAATGGATGGATAGATCCTGGCGTACACTCACCAGGTCTTCCCACTACTGTTCTTGGATGGCGTGACTGTGGGGGTGGGTTTTGATGGCGTGGACGCCACAGTGGTCTGTTTACTGGCCAAGGCCAGCATCTTCCTCTGCTTTTGGGACAATTTTGTAGGACCCGCAGAATATTTGCAGAGAGTAGCGACACTGTAGGGAAGCAGAAAAAAAAAAGTAAAGTGGGTGGTTATACCCAAAGTGTTGTGTGAACTGTAAATAGTCAGTAAACAGCAGCTTAAGCCAACATGAATATGCGTCATGATATTTTACCTTGCAGGGCTTTTAGGAGCAGTTTTGAGGGTCTGCACAGAGTTGGCTTCCATATCCATGATGGCTCTAAAATCCAAGACTGGAGGTGGATGGGAGGGTCTACAAATTGGAGTAAAAGTTCATTAACACAACAGGACTAGAATTAAAAGTACTAACCACAGCAGAATGGGTTGTCCCAACCACCTACACATTTTGGTACGCACAAATCATGTTTTCGTACACAGTATTTGACATAACACTTACGTAATTGTGGCATTAATCTAACGCCCTACTATGCCAGCTTTTCCATCTTGTTGCTGAGTAAGCATACATTGGAGAGGATAATTCCAGGTAAGAATGTTTGTGTCCCCCATTTACTGAGACGCATGAGCACACCAGCTCAATCCCTCTTCTAAAGCGTTTTACTTTTTGGACAAAAAATGGATCAGATCAACAGCAGCTGATAAAACAACTGGCTTGAGGTCCATGCGAATTAATGTTCCTGATGTTTATGAACTCTTCACGGGTGTAAGTGCACGAAAAAATGCGCTTAACACACACAAACAGACACACCAGAGTGAAAAACGCAAAAGACCGACAGACCCTGACATGGCACCATCTTGGTTGTTCAGTACATGCCTGTAACCATATTGTGGGGCAACCTCGTGAAGGAAGGTGCAGAAAAAAATACACCAGTTTAATGTAGTCACTGAGGTAAGTAAGAGGCAGACCTGGGCAGTCCGTCCCGGGGACGGAATGGTCTGGCCCTCCGGCCCGGACGGACACCCATTTCAGGGGCGGGGACAAGAAGAGACAATTTTTTTAATAAGGGTTCAATTAAAAAAGGTCGATTTTAGTTTGGCACAAGAACAACAAAAATTTCCTCCGCCACAACGTGCCTGTATTTCCTTATTCTGACATCAAGTCATGTCGCGGGCTGACAAATTATGAATAAGGCCGAAGCGTTGAGGCTGGAACAGTCCAGAGATCGCGGGAGCCGGGCATGGGTCAGTCCGGCAAAAAAGGGTCAAGCGCCCAGCTCTAGTAAGATGATTCTAGAGTGGCAACCTGTGAACCTTTTGTGCACTCCATACCCAAGAGGTTTAGGCAGTAACACAAATGTAAGGCACGTGTAAGGAGGGCGGGAAAGGAGCAAGATAGTCATTTTTGTTTCAGCTTAACACGTTTCAATCAAGAATTCATGACTAAATAATTTGCCTTTATCAGCTTTCATCTTTTATCTTGCAATTTGTGGGAGTGTGCGTGTGCCAGTTGGGCATCTCTAAGTGTGCTTATAAATCTTGGCAAAGATTGCATCTGGCATGAACTAACCAACGGGATTCATGCCCATCTTACCCGTGAATGATCTTTGGGATATCTTTTGGACCAGAGCTGGGGGGAGGTGTGAGGCCATCCTTTGTTAAATTATTGGGTGGGGTCTTCATTCTTTGACTCAAGACCCTCTCCTCCTGTGGATAATGAAACAATATTATTTTCAGGTTTTTTTTGTTATTCTTTCAAATGACCATTAAAGTACTCGCAATCCAACACTAACCGCTGCTCCTTCATGAAAGACAGGTGACTGCATATCTCTGGGACTACCCAGCCCCATGCAGCTACCCTCTGAGTCCGATGTGAGTAGCTCCTGCAGTGACTCTGTGGAGGTGGCTTTTCGTGTCTTCACCATGAATGGGGAAACTGCTGAGTGCAAGTGCAAATCAGTTAAAAGTGTACATTTCAAGCTTGCGAGTGTTTGCGCAACCATACCAGCAGCCGGGGGGCTTTGAATAATATCAGACAGAGTATAGCCTCCTGAACTGTCAGAGCGTCGTCTTGGTTTCTTTTTAGCCTTCATCTTGGCTTTCCTCAACAGTACTTCCCTGTGGATGGAGGGTTTTGATTAATCAGCAGCATACTTTTAAATTACATTTCGTCTTAAGCGGATATGATACGTTTTTCTTCAGTGATGTTTGCAATGTCACAATACAAAAATTAGGACTCCGATACTATACCTGACAGACAGCGGCGGGGCTATCCAGTAGGTAGGCTTGTCGTAATAATAATTAGATTTGACTGAGCCAGTAATGATGACCCCTCAGCTGAAGCATATTATTCACGATTAATTGCAGATTTGACTGAAATAGTCGGTAAGGGCTGTTTGGTGGAATTGCTTTACCCTGTACCCAAAAAATTGTTTTCAAGAGTAAATAACGAATACAACGTACATACTTTGTAGTTGTTTAATTTCCATAAATTTTTTTAAAATGACCTGCATATTTTGTCCTAGTGTATTTGGTGTACTTCGTGACCTTCTGCGCATGCGCTGCGGACTTTGCCGGGCCCGCAAACAGTACAAATAATGCAGCCACAGAGTTTTTACTTACTAATACTTTACTGAAGTTTCAATATAACATTAAGCAGCAAAATAGCCTAAACGACATAAGACTGCCATTTTAAGTTTATATACATAAAATGTAAACATTCTTTTGTTTTATTTTTTTTTTAGTAAGTCACTGGTGAACTATCTTTAGAACAGATGTGGGCTACTCAGGTGGTCCTTGGGGCTAACTAGTACATGCTGGCACCAAACGTACTGTATTTTTCAGACTATAAGCTACTACTTTTTTCACATTTTTTTTTAACCCTGCAGCTTTTAACGTGACAAGGTAATTCATTAATTTTATTGATGAGCTTCAAGCCACCGATAGATCTCATCCCAAAGTCTGAACACATTTGTGTGCTACTGTGACAAAGAAAAAAAATCCTTACTCTTTGTAACCGTAATTCAGATCCACAGACAAAATGTCTTCATGTCATTATTACCACTGCCAGGCTGTGTGCCATACTTTGCTATACAAATGCAGCCTCGTCAAATAGAACTGATCAGGAAGAGGACCATTTATTGCACAATAATTCACACACGTTTGAAATGAAGGAAAGTGTTTGAAATGTGTCAATTATTAACCAGTAGCTCCTTGAATTTGTGACAAAATTTAAAAGACTTGGTGCAGACGTCAGTGAGCTCCTTGATCACTGCACGTAGCTTTAGGACACAACTTGCAGAAATACTTTCTCCCTGTGTCCATTTGGCATGCACTGCCCTTCGGAAATGTTGGCAAAATAAGTCAGATAACCCTGTGCGTGTCTTGTTTCTTTGCGAGGGGTTTAATGTCTAAAGAGTGTGAGAGTGAGTGGCAACGTCTGTTTGTATTTGTATTCATGCAGCACATTGCACCCCTTCTCACAGAGTTGAGTCACTTTGCTGCATTTATTTCACCAAATATTGTTGGGTTTTTTTTACATTTAGTGACATTAGGTTGTTTAATTAATTTATTTTTACATTAAGCACTTCTGAGTAGCCTTTGCAGGAGCATCATTGGAAACACCAAGACAAGGGTTAAGGTCATAGCCCTAGGACAGAGACGATGAGCTCAGCGGAATGATATGTCCAATAGCCACAGAGATAAAATAAAGGCAGCAAGAAATGGAAGCTGGAGAAAAAAATATCTCCAGAGGGAGCAATAGATCCTGGTTAAAGTGAGCAATTTTATTCCAAAACCCTGCAGTCAAAATTCTTCATCTTCAAAGTCACAAGCATTGAAATGATCGCTTTAAAGAACTATAGAAAATGTGCCAATGTTGAGGAAACTTTAAGCCCGTTACCTGCTGGATTGGTCCAATTCAGATTCTAGTTTTTGGCTGAAGGCAAAGTCAAAATCCTCATCTTCGTACATGCGTAGATCTGGGGCGTCAGGATATGGAGTGACAACTCTCCTGTGCATTGCTGGGATCTGAATTTAAATGGGGAAAAAAACTTCAAACTGTGCCGTCAACCGAAGATAATTTCCTTAAATTACAAATGACACCTGACATTGTATGACTTTCGGCTTAAAGCTACAACAAGCAACTGGCATGATATATCTGGCCCAGTTTTTACACCCGATGCCGTTCACTGTCATGGAGCCCATTAGTATTTGTAAATGCCCAACAAAGGTGAACGATTTTTCAGCATAAAAGAAGAAATATATAAATAAATATATATATATATATATATATATATATATATATATTTATACATATAAATATATATATATTTATACATATAAATATATATAAATATATATATATATATATAAATATATATATATATAAATTTATATATATATATAAATGTATATATATATATATAAATGTATATATATATATATATATATAAATATATATATATAAATATATATATTTATATTTTTATATATATATATACAAATATAAAATTTTAGTGTTTTCCATTAAAACGTGTATTTTATGAACCAATGGATAAAAGGTAATACAACATTGCCATTCATTTCATTCAATTTGAAATAAAATTGCTAAGTTGGGATACACAGGTCTTTCCCTGAATTTATCTGTCATTATTTTTTGAGAAATTATTGATTTAAAAAGTTCTAGTTGTATTGGTACTTGGGATTGGTATCTACCATCAGTGACTACTCGAGATTTGATTTCTCGTAAAAAAATCTACAACTAAATGACACAAAAACAGTAAGCAGCAAAAGGAAATATGCAGGGCAGATGTTAGGTGACTGACCATCCTCTTGTAGGCTGCAGAAAGCTCCAGGACCACTTCATCACTAAGACAATCCAGCGCTCTAAAAGCATCACAGAAAATAATACATCTTAAGGAGCAGACAGACATATAATACATCCGATTTCTGATCCACCTATCCTAATTCCTAAAAATAATTATTCAGGTCAGAATGCTCGGATCTCTATAACTGTCACTTTTCAGGAGACCAAAATTAAGGCATGCTTCTTGAGCCATTAACATTAGATCATCATAAAAAGCAATTCTTTTTCAAATCGTTAGACTGGTCAATAACTTGTAAAAAATACAAGTGTGTGGACTTACTAATAGGTTTGTGAAAAAAGGTGAAATTTACCACATTTGCAAAGAGGTTTCAGCCTGACGTTAACAATAATTCACATTTGATACCTTAAGTAGGCATTTCAAGACGCTGCATAATTATTAAACGTGGTTCTCACTTTGACTCCAGGAGCGCTGCCATATTCAGCACAATGAACTGGAAGCAGGAGAGTTTAAGTTGCTCTGCGTTGTACATGTCGGCAAACTCCAGTAGCTCCGCTGCATTTTTCAGAGTTACTGGAAAGAGTAAATTAGCCTAATTAGCCACTGATAGACGGTTGCTGAAGAGTTATGCAATCAACTGCAAGATGGTCAGGTTTTATTCATTTTTCCAACTTAAGTATGATGGAGTTTCCAAACAAAATAAGTCAAAGTGGAATTCATGGCAACATATTTCTTTGCACAAATATGTTATATGCACCCCCACTAGTCGTGACTAAACCCAGAAAACAGGTGAGCTATGACATTCGCAGTACGAGTTCGAGGGCACTTTGACGTCAATTTAAGTTGCAAATAGAGGATGACGCAGGATCAAAATGGTAGCACTGTGAGAATAAAGAAGGGATGAATTAATCTGCTAGATATTTATTCCCTAAAAAATATTAACCTCAATATAAGACTGGTGATGATGCATACAGCACATTGCAAAAAACGTTTTGCCTTGAGTTTCACAGCTTTCAAGTACATTAACTTGTCATTAACTGAAAGGGATACAGAATAGTTGAATTGAACAACCATCTGGCTACACAAACATTTAACAAAAAATAATAAGTAATAAAGGTTACAGTTTACTTAAGGAAGAGGCATAAAAAAATAAAAATACCAACGTGACATACAATTTTCTGTGATGACAACCTCGCACATTTCCTTTAATCTTGTGATCAGCAGCTGATCAGCGACAACAAGCACATTGCAGACGAACACCACGTTCATAGACTCTGGAGTGAAAAGTAGGACAACAGCATATTCCTGAGTTTTCTTAGCCCAGGTAAATAAAATGATCGACAGTTACAAATCTTTCAAGCATGTAATGTGAGAAGTTACCTTTAATGGTGGAGCAATCATCTGTGTAAATATACTCAAGAATGGCAAGCAGAATGTCTGCGCTTGTGGGCATCTGAAGAGCAGTACAAGCTGTAGCCTGAGGAGGGCAACAATGCATCAGCCCTTGAACTCGTGTAACCAATATGCCAAGATACTCTATTAACAATGGTTTAGCACCACCGAAAAAAAGGTTAGAAAACAAAATGAGCACAACAAACCTCAATCCATGGATTGCTATGCATACTGTGGAAGTATTCTGCAGAAATTGACACAAACATAAAACACATTTTATTAAAATTGACTTTCTAAATACGTGTAAACAAACCTAATATTGGTACCCAGGCGACCCATCGAACGAGAAAGTGAACAAGTAAATCTTGGCTATCTAGTTTAAAAAAAATGGCCTGTGAGATCAGCATTTCTAAATTCACATAATCACGCCCCCATATAAAGCTTCTCAGCCGAAACTATCACGACAAAGCCAATAGGTAAGCAGAGCCCCAGTGTTAGTAGAAATAAACTGCATTATCATCACAGTGAGTGAATATTTTATTGTCTTCAGACTCTCGGGTGCTTGTGACAATGCAGCGACACGCCTAGTCACATCATCGTAGCTCCGCCCCAGATGCCATGGTAATGAAGGTTGATACAAGGTCTAAACAAATTGGAACTCAGCATCATTCTTAAGTGATCAACTGTTAGAGAATAATTTGAAAGTTTTTAAATAAACCTCCCAATGATTTTTTAATTGCTTTTTAACTAAAACAGCAAAAGCAAACTGAGATTGAACATGTAAGTTTTTGGACAGCTTCCGCTCAAATTTCTTTCCAGGATGCTCATTGCATGCGAACTGCTTCCCAACTTCATAGACCATTTTGCTGAGGGATGCTTCAAAGGTTTTCAGTTGGACTGATCGTCAGGGGAGGATGGGAGCCACACTCAAGAGTCTCTCATACCCATGATGAAGGGGAATTTCTTGCAGTATTAGATGGTGAATTGGCATCAGGGTTGTTATAGTTAGATATTATTTTGAATTGAGTTTTATTTTTTAAAAATTTGTTGGTTTTAATTAGTTTTCAGGGAGGCTGTATTTGTTTTAGTTTATTCAAAAACGTTTGGTTTTAGTGTTACTGTTTATAAAGATTTTTTTTTACTTGTTGGCACAATTAGAAAAACACAATGGTAAGTCCTAATACAGGATACAGTTTTCTGGTATCAATTGTTTGTCTTTTATGTGCGCTGATTTCCCGCTAATTTATTATTACACCCAGTTCTACTGTGTACTATTTTTTGTTTTTTTATATTTTGCATACATGTTTTTTTTTTTTCGTTATATTTGAAACAAAAAAGGAAAGCACTCTTCACCTAGCGTTCCATTTTCGGGCGCGTTAAATGACAAAAGGAGCTGAGCCATTCGAGCCGAAGACAGCCACACACAGACTCGTCTCCGAGGAGCAACTTCACCTGCTGGCTCTTTTTATTGGGTGCTGCTTGTTGACGTTGCTTCCGTGCAACACACATTAAGAGGACTTCAACTCCCAGACAAATGTTCAACCTTGGTGCAGTTTACGGCAGTGCATTAATATCGAAATATATACATTTTCAATCAACAGGATCAGTGCATTTTAACAAAAATTACGGTTCTATTTTTATTTTCTTATTTAAACATCGGGGTTAAATTTTACAAACATTCAAATTATTCTTTCTATAAAAGTTGATGACTTGAAAATTATGCTGAGTGCCGTTTCCATACACTGTTGATGAAAATTTTCATATTAACTTGAAAGAATGTCAAGACTGCATATTACCAGGTGACGAAATTCACATACAAATACAAAAGTTGTGTAGAGTAGAATTTTGTTGATTACCGTATTTTCGCAGTCATAAGGCGCACTTTAAAGTCACAAAAATTCCCCTTAACAAACAAAGCGCCTTGTCAGTCGATGCGTCCATTAAATGGACAAAGTACCACTCACATCCATCAGCCCTTGTCATCAACGAGCTGTTGGAAGTGCATGTTAGCACACCCTGCTGGGCAAAAAGTGAGTTGTTCATGTTTACAATCGACCGTGACAAATACACGATCTGACTATAATGTTTGGGTGATGGTGTTGGAAAAAGCTGGACAAAGGGCAGCTGTCCACAATGTTTTAGTCTGTCTTATCATTTATGTTATTGCAAGCAAGAAACGTCCCAGGTTTAGACAACAGACAAAAAGTCCAAAGCATAACAGCACATCTCTTTAAACAGCCATGCAAATCTCTCTAAACAGCTATGGGATTGTGGGTCTCTGCTCCCAGAATGCATTGCTTGAATTAGCTAAGGCTGAGTGGCTTTTGTGTTATTTTCATTTTTTTTGGGTATATTGATGGCATGAGAGATACATGTTTGTGTTAATCTTATTTCTATGTTTCATTGTTTGCTTGTATGATGAGTTTTTTATTTTTTTTTTAAACCGTGACTCTAAGGAGTGTGGTAAGCAGCCAAGTCCCTCCCCTGACGTTGCATTGTAGGCTATTGCCAATACACCTAATATTGGCCTGAGCCATTGTCAATGTCAGCTATTGTCAATAGAGACTTGGCGTCTGCTGGGGTGATTGCTTATGTTATTGGGGCATAGTAGGCTGCTATCGGCTGTGTCAGTGTGGGCAGCTCTGCCAAGTTCATGCTATGCTAACAGCAGCTGTGCTATCGTCTTGTCAGGCGGTGCGTCCAGTATATGTTACAAAGACAGAAATAGCGCCCTCAACAGGTGTTGCGCCCTTTGACACGGCGCGTCTTTTGGGTGCGAAAATACGGTATTCATCTTCATACCTTGTCTAGCACAGAGGACACTTTTATGGCAAGGGAACTCTTTGCCATCTTCTGATTTAAGTGTAACATCACATAGGTAGGAACTGTAAGCCACAAACAAAAAGGAAAGTTGTTTTGTCAACAGTACACTAGACATAAATAACATATTAATGTTAAAATACGTACCATTTCTTTCGGTTGAATTTAAGTTTGTTGCCAGTTTTCTTTTGTATAACATTGATTTTTCCACCCTCATATTTGACACCATCCAGTCTGTCGAGGGAAAATAAAGTATCTTGGAAAGAAATTGGAATAAGATATGATGTAGAGTTCAGAACATAAAACTCACCGTGCAGATAGGCTGCCCAGGCCGAGCTTCTTTGCTACTCCCTGTAAAGTTTTCACTGGGTCGTCCCCACTTTCAAGGGCACCTTTGTCACCTTTTCCTTTCCCCTTCTTGCCAGGTTTGGCGCCTTTGCCTATGGCTCTGTTAGAATCTCCTTTGGCTGCAAGAGGAAGGGAGTGATACACTTCCAGTGCTGAGCGACCTCTAAGGCTCAGGTTCTGCAGACTGCTGATAAGCCTCTCCTCTTTTGAATCCTGCCCAAGACAAAAAGTGAGTGGTTACAGGACATAACTACAGTAGATTAGACTGACCTGGTCTGAAAAATGATTACCGTCAAACTGAAGGGAACATAGTACAAAAATAACTGTGGTCTGAATTATTTTTCCCACCTGTCTTTGTTCCATCAGAGATCCATTGTGTCTAGGTCGGGCCCCGTGCACCAGTAGCTCACAGTTATCTGTGTAGATGAAGTGCAGGGCGTACTCCAGCATGTCTGGTGGAATGTTCTCCAAAACGAACAAGTCACAGCCCACAGCGTCTTCACTCTTTCTAACGTCTTTATCAAGCTCCTCATCAATCCCACAATGCTCAAATAGTTTCCGGAAGAACTCAGACCTCATGGACAAGATATATTTGTGAGCTGCAAAGGTGCGATTGCCGGCTTGAAGCGTTACATCATGGATACTATCCATTTCATCTGCTTCCTCCAGAAGTTTCTGGAAGTGTGTGGCAAAGGAGGATGGAGAAATGCTGGGGATCTCATATAAACTGCAACAAAGGAAAACACCATTTTAATTTTTACTTTTTTAAATAGTCATTTTGGGCACAAAATGGTGAGAAGCATTTTGAACCCAGTAATCCAGAATCCTAAAGCCCTTTTCACACTGCACTCTCAGTGTGAAAGGGTTGCACAACAGGACAAATAGATAGATGACAGCGTCCTAGTGGCTAGGGTAGAGAGTTAGAGACTTAGACGAGAAGTAGACTGCCCCTCGAAAAGATGCAGCTTTCATTGCTGCAAAAGAACACCCAGGCTTTGCTCATTTTAAAAAGGGAGAGGAGGAGATGAGCCCCAAAAGACAAAAAAAAATAAAGGCTCAGTGGGAACTTGGATAGTATAATCTCGTTTGTGAAGTTCCACCAAGAACACGACCAAAATAGCACTAAATTACTCCGCCAGTTCCTTTCCTAATGGAGGCACTCCTCTGACATCACGGCGATGCCACTCTTTTTGAACATTTGGAATTCTCGGTGCCTTGCCGTCGAGGCAGAATCCCTTTCACTGCGCTGTAGTGCTTTATTCCATGGTTCCTTCACCACCACATTCACAATAAATCAGTTTGACAACAGTGCACCACGCACTGCAAAATGACGTGTGAAAAGGGATTGAATAATAATTGTGGGGTTCAAAGGGTAAAGAAAGCTGAAGCGCTTTTTTTTTTAATTGACAGAAGTTGCTATTAGCATTTAGCAGCTAATAGCTATAAATAAACGGAGGGGGGCATGAGGGGTGAATTGTTAAAGAAAAATCACGCAAAACAAAATATATTGGGGGGGAATATATATTAAAAAATCTGTCAACGTGCAAATCCCCTGGTGCCAATCTGCAAATGATGCAGAGGTTGACTGTATTATCAAAAATAAAACATATCAAGTGCGTATATTTTGCACATATGTGCGAATTTTGTACAAATTTAAAATAACATTTGCGTCATACAGCTGGTCAGGAAAGTCCTACATAGAACCACTGATGAAAAATTGGGGCCCCCTCCAGAAATTATATAGGTCCAGGAATAATCGCCAGGTATTAAATGCAATATAATGATCTGGTACCTTGTTTTGGGATCAACCTGAAGCAATCCAAAATTTCGACCATTGGAGTCCATCGTGATGCTGACTGCTCTGTGAACGTAGGGGAGCTTTTCCAAACGAATTCGCTCAAACACTGTGCCATTATTTGAATGTCGACAAACCTCAACACTCATCTCTAATGTAAGAATACAAATGTAAAAACAATGAGAATAAACACAACACTTTTTTATACCTATTTGTTTTGCAATTAACATGTCATTCTGTAGTAAGCTCAACAACTTTACAATATGTGCTTGATATAAGATCCATTCGACTCAACTTACCTTTTTTTTCGGCATACTTTTTATATTCTCCAGCCCACATGCCACTGAATCCCTCCCCCTCCTGAGTCACAAACATCATGCCACTTTTGCTGAGCGCAATGTCGGACATGAAAACCTGGCGCCCATACGCCCACCGGCAATGTCTCATCGAGCTACCTGAGGAGCGCCAGCAGAACACCTGACAGAGATGGAAAAATACAGGAGTTACTCAAAAATCTTAGTCATCATTTCCATCTATAGGACTCCATCGAGACTAGACTTGTTGGGATTGTATAACTGTCCACTATGCGCCAATGGATTAGCTAACAATAGAGACAGCAAAGCTATGGTTAAAAAATGGCATTCAGGCTTAATACATTAACGCGACAAATTTATGATCAAGAACAAATTCTGGTCAACCGTGCTGCATCAAGAGCAATGAACAGGAACGTCTGCTTTTTTTTTTTTTGGAGGTCATATGCTTGTACATTTTTCCTGAATTTGTGGGTGTCATGTAAGGATGAAGCCATAGATGTGTTGAATAGGTGAAAAATGTTTTGTTGTTTTAATCACAAAACTAAAGACACTTTGAATTCAATATTCTTTAGTTTGTATCCTCACTACTGAGGTCACATGGTTGTAAACAGGCTAACAAGTCTGAGGTTGAATAAGGTCGTCAAAAAAAAAAAAAAAAAAGTAATTTCTTATTATTACTTCCGTCTGCACTTACTCGACCAGCTTCATCCAAAGCCAAGATGGATAACTTTTCTCCCCCGCACTCATTTAGAATCTGGGGATTCACGCGATGGTCAAGATTTCCACCACTGACAAGGACTTTCTTGATGTTGAGCTGCCTGAACGGGACCAAGACCAGAGAATCATCATGGCTTCAAACAAAACCAGAAATGACCCCCGTGTGACATAAGAAGGTGGTTGAATAGCAGGCAGTCACACGAGGGAGTGCAAAGTAGTTACTGTATTATTTAACAGGGGTTTTACACACAATGCCACGGAGTAAGCAGGTGCAGTTTTAAGAACGATGCTCCGTCAGCAGCAAAATTAATAACTAATAATGACAGCTTGCATGCACTGCAAAATATTCACGTTTTCTGTGATGGGTGTTTTTTTTTTCTTTTTGTTTACCTTGAAGCTATTTTTTTACACTGGTAGTCAGCCAGCAGGTAGACATCTCCTTTCTCTGTGACAATCACAGTCGCGCCACCACTTGCGGCAGCCATTGCTATGGTGACATCCTTGTGGTGCAGAGCAGATACCTGCCGTGGGGCTGTTACACATTTCTCCCCATTGGGGTCCAACAGGTAGCCTGAAAAACAAGCCACACACTGGGCCTTAATACACCAATTGTTGCTGTTTTTTTTTTTAATGTATTTATTAAATTATAATGTAAACAGAAAGGGACTTTACATGAAATACAATACTCAGGGTCTTAATCAGTAAATAACATTTACCGTCAACATAACAATAAGCTAAATAATTTTTAAAAAAATGTAATGTTTTACCCTTCAATCTAACACAGTAAGGGGATGGTTGGTCTTGAACCTCTTTATGTCACCTAGCTACACCAGTTATATTTGTGTCTTACCGAGCTGCCCTCCATTCAGTCCCATTGTATAAACTGCCTCCTTAGTCCAGAGCACTGTGTGAAACCTGCCTGCTGCAACTCCAATTATAGTCCTCCCTTTTAATGTCTTGGAAATCACCTACATACAAAAGAATGAGACAAAACTAAATAAACAGGCCAAAGGCCTTTGTAGACGAATGTGGTTCATAATTACTAATAATGAATAGATGACATCCAGTGACCTGTTTAGGAGCATGTGCCGAAGCTGGTGGAGGAGCCAAACCGAGCTGGTGGAAGGTGTTCAGCCCAAATGTGTAAACATAGCCTTCTTCTGTCAGCACCACTGTGTGGTCTTTTGCTGCTGCCACCTGAGAACAGTGGTGGGACATCAGACCCTCCACCATTCGGGGAACCTGAAGTAAAGTGACAAGATGGTGAAACAGAATATGTGCACTATGTATTGATTTTTATTATTATTATTATTATTATCATCATCATTATAAATTTGAGATATGTTGTTGTTGAGTTGAAGTTGATTAAGTGGAATTGGAGTGATGAAGCAATTCAGGGTAGCAAAATCGGAAGTAACAGTCATCTGAATGTTGTTGCACAGAAGTGACATCGCTCCTGGGAGACGGGTTTGCGTGTGGCGTCGGCTCAAATGGCTCACCTGTTGATGACATTTAACTCAGCCCGAAACGCAATGCTAAGTAAAAAGTGTTTTCCTTTTTTTGGTTCATCCAGCCATCCATTATCCAGTCCGCATAGCCATATACGTATATGAAAAGAAATATCTACAGTATAAGAAAAAAATAGTCCGCTTTAGATGTGTGACTGAAACCTGTGTACTGTCAAAACTGTAAACTGTACTCTTGTTGAATTTTTGAATTTACCATTGTCTTTCTTTAATCTTATACTTTATTAAAACAGAAACTAATACTAAAACTAATTGTTATTGAAAAATTAAAACTAAAAAAGCTGCTCTGAAATATAATTTAAAAAAACTCAAAACAAAATAAAAAATAACTATAAATAAAATAAAAAAACAATAACCTTGGTGCCGTGTCAATTCAGCTTGCAAATGAAGGTAAAATAATTACACTACATATGTATGCTATTGCAAATGCTAGCCTTCCTGTGTGGAGTTTGCATGTTCTCCCCTGTGCCTGTGTGGGTTTTCGCCGGGCACTCCGGTTTCTTCCAAATTGTCCGTAGGTGTGATTGTGAGTGTGACTGGTTGTTTGTCTTCGTGGGCCCTGCGATTGGCTGGCAACCAGTTCAGGGTGCACCCCGCCGATAGCTGCTGATGCTTACACTGATGTTACACTGCTCTCATTGGAATACAGGGGAACTCTGTCATAAAACAAGGACATCCACCAATTTGCTCCAAGTTTTTATAAAATCCTGACAACAAAGTCTCACCAGGTATGTCTGTTCATCTCCATGGCCAAGCCGCCCTCCTTGTCCATGTCCACATGTGAAAACATGACCTTTTTGGCACAGAAACACTGAATGGAACTTGCAGAGCACCACCTAAAAGAGTGATAAGAAAACTATTAATTATTTGAATTCAACACGTTTTAAGGCTCAAAATAAAATGAATAATAACAATTGAAACTTTCACAGCACTGACAAGACATCCATAAATGTGTTACAGGAAGGATAAATACAACTCATATCTCAAATTGCTGTTTGCACGAAGACGTGTACCAATTTGACCTCAAGGTGGATGTTGCCATCTCTTTCCATGTCCATCAGCCAAGGCCTCATATAGTGCAAGTAAAATACTACTCCAATAAAAAGGCTGGTGGACAAGTGGAAAAGCAAACATCATTACTAATACATGGCTCCCCTCAAACATTCAATAGACCAAAGGGATGTTTTGCATTGACATTGATGTGGACATTCACACACATCATGGTTGTTCACTTAATTAAAACATGTCAATGTGGAATTAATATTTAACCTCTGGCACCTGTTGCATTGGACGAAGAAGACGAGGGAAATAATATGCAATGCCATGGAGTCATCGCCTGATCATGAAATTAGATCCACCTGCACCGCAATGGGAATCATGAAATGACCCAGGATGACAAGTGCATCAGCTCACAAACACAGGCATCCTGTGCCAAACAGAAGCCCAGAACCTTGTCTCTCACCAAGCAGACACAATGCCTCCTTGTGACAAATAATGCAGGAAATTTTTGCCAGGTTGGCACAGTTACAAATGCAAAGCCAGGCTTAAATGACAAATGAAAGTATAAAAATGACCCTTATAATGCCCTCTGCTGACATGGCCGTGGCATCACAGTGTACTTCATTTCTAAATGCTATAGTATGTGGCCATTAGACCAATGAAACACATTCTTGTATGAGATCATTTATTTCCTCTCTCCTCCAGAGACAGTTGCATAACACAGGACACAGGAGACAGAATGTTTTGCCGGGGAACCCAGGTGGTGTCCTCATTGGACCAACTGATAATGCCATGGTTTTATGCAACACATAGTAAGTTCTGAATTGAAACAGGACACTTTGACTAGTGCGCCAGAAATGTAGAAAACATTTACTGAATGTAGTATGCTTGGTGTGGGGGAGCAAGATGCGAAAAAACACAAATCATACCTGCTTAATATAAACTCCAGTCCTGGCAAAGACATCCACGAGCTCGGGGTGTTGTCGACTCTCTTGATTACCATGCCCAAGGCTGAAATTTGTATTATTTCCCCATGTATAAACTTCAGTCGGGTCTGTAATGCATTTAAGCACACGCACACGTATACGCATGTGTAAGTAGAGGAAAACCAATACAATACAATACAACTTTTTTTTAATCACCAAATCATGGTGCACTCAACGTGAAACATTAAACTTACCAGCATTTGTAAACACAACATGAGGTGGTCGGTCCTTCATCAAGAGGTCCAGGGTAGAAAGACCCTCCTTGTCATGAGTGGAGAGGACTCCGCCGTGCTAGATATAAAAAAAAAACAGGACAACACTGCCATTAATAAACATACTGAAGCTTAATTTTAAGAAGTCGCGTTAACTAGCTTTATCAGCAGCCCATTCAACAATGACCAACTTTATAGATCTCAACTCTGTCATTTAAACATGTACCTTGACCAGGGAAAGGAGACAGTGGATATGTCCATAGAAGACGCTGCGGTGCAGAGCAGTCCAGCCTGATTCCTTATCCTTCACCGTCAAGTCAGCATTCTTATTATCCAGCAGCCACTCCAATAAAGCCTTCTTTCCCAGGGAGGCAGCCATGTGCAATGCCGTGCGACCAAATTCATCTCGCAAAGTTGCTGCATTGTGGCAGTATGATGTTAAGAAAGCTTGTAACTGCCCCTCTGAGCCACAAGTTACTGCCGCAACCAGCTCATTTGCATGCTGCAGTGAGCGGCATTTTGGGGTACAGTCTGACAATTCCAGACTCATTCTGGTCTACCAAAATCTTCAAAATGAAGCTTGCTGTCTTCTGACAGCCTATCCTAATTTACAAACCAAATCTGTGACAAATCAATGCAGAGGAGAAAAATACGCACACGCACACGCACACATACACTACCGCAGCGACAATCTCTACTGAAACAAGACTTCCCACAATAGGGGAAAAAAGTGCATTAACTATAGAAATCTAAAAACAAAAAGGTTGAGATGGTCGTGCTGTGGAGTGCTAGAATTGTGCTTGTGTTGAGGTTCCACTGCACCCTAGCGACCCCAGAGACTGTGAGACTTGCTCAGTCTACCATCTCAAATAAATGCTGACCACAAGTCAAGGTGATTGCCTCAAATGGCATCACTACATCAACATCAACTTTATCTTGTGTACAAAAATCCTACCATTAAATATTACAAAAAAATAATTTGTTCTCAATAAGCTCAGATAATTTACAAAAGGCAAAACATTCAAGAATTCCTTCTACCCTCACACCCTGCAGTACAACCATCAACTTGAGGGGAAAGCCTTCCTTTCCCCTCAAAATTCTCACTCTGCTATTCAAAACTCCATAATTGAAGCGTAAACCTGCAAAGAAGAGTTGAAAAACAAAATTTTGTTAGAATAAAATGAGCGTGCAGCTTAAATTAAAAGTAGATTCAAATTTTTTTTTGTTCAGAAAATAGTGACAAATATGAAGGCATTTCTCTTCTTAAAGAGGAAAATGTAAAATGCTTTAGAACTGCATTTAGTACTACAAATGCATGGACATTATGTTTGATTACATATTGATAACGCAGTGACTTGGCTAGTATCATGTAACAAGGGCTAAAGCATTTAAGACGGGTGGTTAATTTCAAGTAGAGGCCGCATCACAGTTACTTCGTCAAATAGTGGAACTAGTCAATTTCGTCATTGACTACAACTTCTAAGGCAATGTTTCAGTTGAATGCATCCCACACTGCTCTCTAACTTGATGTTAGCACGCTTTGTAGCTCTTCGAGACACACCGCGGAGGCGAGACAAGAGAAATATATGACAATGAGCATTTTTGCGTGGTAAAACAATTAAACCATGCCAGGAAACAAACAATTTATAAGAATAAACGTCACGTTAGTTCGGATTAGCCAAAACAGGAGCTAGGTTAACTGACACATCATCGTAAACAAGCATAGCCGAAATGTAATACCAAGTGGTACGAAAAACAACCACATTACCTTCCGCTAGATAAACGAAAAAAATGAGATGATGAAATAAGTAACATTAACCGTGTATATCCACTGTTCCATTACTACAAATAGGTTTCTCAACGCCGTTGCGTAAATTTGCCTTGCCTATCCGGGTTAGACTCTGCGTAATGAACAACGAGACTTTTGATTGGTTAATGTTTGTGCATTCGGGTCTTCTATTGGTTCTCGTCTCCGTTTTTTTCAATGGAAGCGCTCTGTTAGATGGTGTAATTGGTTACAGAATCTGTTGTTTTTTGTTAGGCTCGGTTAAATTAAAATAAATTAATATACACTTTAAGTAAAACACGATAAAAGAAACCGTCTCGAAAATAATGTAACACGAACTGTATTTCTCTGCCTGTGGTACTGAATATTCTTTTAACAAATGTAACTCTATGAGTAGTGTGATGACAGTGGGGCTGTTAAAATATGTATGCAGATGTTAAAGTATTTTCAACTCGTAACTACAATATCAATAAAAACGAACATGCATTTGCTTCAGAGAAACTCAGTCTGTACCGTCGATGCACATTTTCATATTGGCACAAAACATGCAAAAATAAGGATGTGCGTGCACATCTGCATGTAACAGTGAATTTATCTTCTAGAGTCCTTCAAACGAAATGAAATTCACTATTGGTTTCCAATGTTGATATCTATTTGCACCACAGTTAACTGACTGATATCGTTTTTAGATGCATCATTAAATTGACACTAAATTTGTTGGACCTGAACTTCTTCAAGTCGCTAACGTCATTAACCGCCACCAGTCACTATATCATTCTTTAATGATATTTTCAATTACCATCGCAAATGATAACAAACGACAATTTGGCAAAACACTGAATTCACGGAGTGAACAGCTTTTAACATGTGTGAGAAGCTCCACGAATTCCACCACACGACCACCCCTCTCAGAGCCGTATCATGGTATGGTCCACTCTGTCACTGCTCGGAGTGGTGCTGTTGTGTTTGGATTCTCCCTCCTTGGTTTCTCACCAGGTTACCGAGCGGCAGACTCCACAATTTACAGTCTGAAAGCTCGGAATATTGAATAGCACTGAACGGAGACGATGTGCATGGTCGTTTTCGTTACGGTTCACATATTTTAACTGAGTTTGACTTTTGAATGCCTTGCGTGTTTTTATAGCCTGCGCGGTCACATTGAGGTTTGGAGAATAAACGCAGCGAAGAAGTTTGTGTACATCGCCACCTTTCCACCTCGAAGAAATGAAGACCTCAGTGAAGATGGTTTGGGGATAGATTCATGGCGTTCGAGTTTGAATTGGAACAAATCAAGGTGGAGAAAAACTTCACTCGGAGGTGACTGTTCTGGACTGACATCGCGCTCAGTGTGCATAACAGATGGTGAAAGACAAGATGCGCCTGTTGAGCACATCGTCCTGGAGTCAAAGAGAAGGATTCCGAATCTATGCATTAACGTCCTTTGTGATGCAGTCACTTTTGCTTCTTGCTATAATACTGTCCTGTCAAGGCTGCCCGGAAAAATGCGCGTGTTCACTGCAAACAGTAAAATGCCAAAACCAGGATTTGGACGCTATTCCACATTTCATACCTGTCAATTCTAAATTACTTTTGATCACGGGAAACAACATTTCGAGCATCAACGAAGACTCTTTTCCTAGCCCACTGGAATTATTAACGGATCTTGACCTCAGTGACAATGAGATGGAGGCTGTGGAGGAAATGGTGTTTCATAACTTGCCAAACCTAGAGCGGCTGGATCTGAGCAACAATAAAATCCAAACTTTCAGCGAAAAGGCTTTTCCAGATGGCAACAAATTGCAGGTGTTGAACCTCAGTAGGTCTTTTCACAATCATTCCTCTGTGAACGAGCTCCTGAATGTCCTAGAGAATGGAAAACTCCTCCAGCTGACAGTCTTGGACCTGTCCAGCAATGACCTTGTGCTTCTGCCAGATGATCTATTAACAAGTTTATCCAACCTGGCCAACCTCAGTTTGCAGAACAGCTCCATCATCTCCATCCCCGATGGGATACTGAAGGTGCCACCACTGCAAGACCTTGACCTGAGGCACAACAGTCTCAGGAATATTCCTCCCACCACCTTGATTGAGTTCAACTTAAAGCCAGACCTTCATATTCACTTAGAAGGAAATCCATGGCGTTGTGACTGTTTTGTTGTGGACTTGTTGTTGTGGCTGAAGAATTCCACTCAGGTCGCGGACATGAAGAACCTGACCTGTGCAGACCCTGAGCGTCTGAGGCGCCAGTCACTATTGCAGGTGGAGCTGTCCCAGCTGAAGTGTTCGGGCAACATGGAAGGCGTGCTCGAAACCTCGTACGTTTTCCTGGGTTTGGTGCTAGCACTAATTGGTGTCATATTCCTATTGGTGCTCTACCTGAATCGCAAAGGCATCAAGCGCTGGATGTACAACATCCGGGATGCTTGTAGGGACCACATGGAGGGATATCATTACAGGTATGAAATAAACTCTGACCCACGCTTGGCCAATCTGAGCATCAATTCAGATGTGTGAGCAAGGATTGAACTGTTGTCCAGGACCCCCCAGTGACACAATAATATGACTTAATACCACTTAAAGTTGCATGAGTCTTCCTGTTGTGGCCCCTAATGAACGCTTTTACCGCCTCACTTGTTCAACTACAGCTGCATGTTGAGTACTTTGCAGCTCTGCTCTGATATAGACTAGTGATCTTTTTCCTTACGTGTATGACCGTTGCATGGACAATCAGTTATGATGACAAGGCTAAAAAGACTGAAATGCTCCATGTTTACTTTACCTGAAGGACAAACAAATGAACGCACTGGCTTTTATGAACAAAATGATTGAATAATCCATATTCTCCTGATTGTCACATCCTTCTCCTTATATCTCTGCTGAAGAGAAATGATATAAAGCTTGTCTGTGTTTTTCTCTGTTTAATATGTGAACTTGTGATAATAGTTGGACTTCTTTGTATGATCATAGTGCACATTGCATAATTATTTGATTTATTAGATGGGTGTGACTATATCTTTCCTTGTGAAGATGTTCAGCTAAATAAAATGCCTCTGAATTGCTTGTATCCACACTGGCTGAGGGCCTTTTTAATCATAAGAGCAGAATTGGACATTTGTAATTAAACACATATACACCAGATGTACACCCCTAAATTCCTTCTTCCAAGACTAAAAATTCCACTTTTATTAGCAGCATTTATAATACAGTGAACCCTCGGTTATCGCGGTTAATAGGGACCGAGACCACCCGCGAAAACTGAAAATCCGCGAAGTAGCGGCGCACCTTCAAAAATGCTTAAAAAAAAAAGTGCGAAGTAGCGGCGCACCTTCAAAAATGCTTAAAAAAATATATATATATATATATATATATATTATATATATATACGGGTAGAGAGAGAGAGAGAGAGTGAAATTCATGTTATAACAAAAAAACAAAACAAATTATTATTAAAACTTATTTTTTTATTCCCCAGCCATTATTTTTGTATTTATTCAATTACTTCGACTTTTACCTGCTGGTACGCCGTCCGGTGTGCCCTGTGAAATGAAAGGTGGCATTCTTCATTTATTTATTTATTCATTCATAACTGACAGCCTCGCGCTCCGCTCATGCCCGGGCGGAAGTTGTTCCTCTTCGGCTTAACTGCCACGCACGCCGGCCGGTCTCCTCCGGAGCTTCCATTTGGTTAAACTTAGGGGCCGCTTGAAACCGCCCGTGCCCGGGGAAGGTGCTCCTCTTCGGCTTACTGTGACGCGAGCATGCGCTCCTCCTCCGGAGCTTCCATTCGGTTAAATTTAGGGGCCGCTTGGAACCGCCCGTGCCTGGGGAAGTTGCTCCTCTACGGCTTAACTGCCACGCACGCCGGCCGGAGGTCTGGTACGGTCCGAACCGCGCGAAACGTTGCCACCAATCGTGTCCGGGGGAACGTGCTCTTCTTCGTCCAGTCTCTTCTTCGTCCACTCTTCTCTTCGGCGCACGCCGGCCGTCTAACCGCTCCAGCGCCCCCTCGTGCCGCTCGGCCAAACTACAATGCCCCCGAATATTTTTTAGACCCGCGAAGCACTGAAGCCGCGAAAGGTGAACCGCGAAGTAGCGAGGGTTCACTGTATATTGTGCGATTTCACTTTTTATTTTGTAATTGATTTAACATTGTCATTTATCAGATAAAGCAGGGGTGGGCAAACGTTTTGAGTCATGGGCCACAATGGGCTCTAAAATTTGACAAAGGGGTCAAACCAGGAGCAGATGCATGGTTTTTTTTGGCAACCTCACCTCATTGGAGAAAAAAAATAGATGGATTTGATTTATTGAACATTATTCATCTCGAAACATAATTAAACATTGGAAGTAAAACAAAGAGAAATATTAAATAAAAATAATAAATCAATACACATTTTAGTTCAAAACCATTCATATGTTCAAAGGGAGTATGAAGAAGTAACAACTTAAATACATATATCGCAAAAACACGCTTTAATTTTATATGGTAAATGAACAAAAGCATTGCAACAAAATATCTGTTTGAGAGTGCGCCTCCTACTGGGGACATATCAGAATTACAGGAAAGAGTAAACAACAAGGTTTATTCATTTCATTTTTTCAAGTTTGGCGGGCCGGATAAGAACGTTTTACGGGCTGCATGTGGCCCCCGGGCCATAGTTTCCCCTTGCCTGATATAAAGCATGCACTGTTGATAACCTTTACTCTGCTGGCAGCCTCCTTCATGCACAATTGTCGCTTGTTTGAAACAAAATAACAGTTTTTATGTGAGTATGTGATACAGCATTGAAATTTTAAACATTTGTAACAGAGCCAGTGGTGATGTGTAATAATGACTACCTCATGAGTATTTGACTCAGATTTCATTAACTAAATGATCTGGGTTGATACAAGTATATTTTCATCAAGACTGATGAAACAGAATTATTCTTATTCATCAACAATAGATGTATCGTAAAGAATCAGGTTGATCCAATAATGGTTGGACATGCGGGCTGCACATTCCACTATAGATCTACTTCAGAAACATTACATGCTCACAAACAAATGTAACTAAATATTTACTAAACTATTTCAGAACAGTATGCTAGAGTCGATATCCTGCAATCGCCCCCTGATATTGTATTCAAATTGCCAAGTTTTGCAGGCAAGTTTCACACCTTCCACGTCTCAGCTGTCAATTGTCAAATAAGTGTGTGATAAATTGACTTTGTAAATTAATTCACATACTTTATGTGCAGGAAGTTCAGTATAAAAAGGTTAAACAAAGGTAAAAAGAGGACATTGTGCCCAAATTCATCTATTCGTGGGTTTACAGAAGGCGAGTGTGGCTGACTCTGGTCCAATTTGCTTCCTGCTGTGAATCTGATAAAAATCCAAGGCTCGACTGTAAAAAAAAAATGTTTGAGCTGTAGCCAGTGAAAAGCTTTCAAACGCTATACAGAGGCTTTTACCAACAAAGTCGCACATTCAGTTGTACGAATTTGATTATACTCCAGTGGTCGCAAATACCAGAAAAGATCTAAACCATTTCATGGCACATGCAAATGAAGGCAAAACTGCACCCAGGATTCTAATAGGGCACAGAGAGGTATTATGGAAATGAGCTCAAGCAGCTTTATGCGTTAAAAAAAACAAAAACTAATACTAACAAAATGTGTTTCCCATTACTCTTTATTGCATCACTTGATACACTATATTTACCGCCAGGTAGGATCTGAATTGATAATCCTAATGAGACACTCATTTTGAAGTCTCATTCTTATTCGCACAGCAGTCAAAATGAATGAAAAAAAAAAACCCTGATTGTTCTTGGCTTGTTGAGGAGTACCCACAGATAATTCTTTTCTGACCATCTAGCAACCAGGCTTATGTGGCATGTAACAAACATTCAACACCATGGCTCAGGCAAAGATTCCCCTCACATTTTGTCTGCCAGGCCTACTGTATATCACTTTTGCTGTTTACCAGTTCTGTACACTGCTCATTTGTTATTGCACCTTAAGTTTAACACTTGCCTTCTTTTTAAAACTCTTGGGAGACATTTGTGCAAAAACAGCAGAGGGACTGCATTTATGAAAGGATTTGCACTGGCGTGAAGGTGCTTTCCTCAATTGTTTCTGGCACTCTGACTGGTTGAACAGCTGTGACTTTAAAGGTTCATTTCATCCGTCCCAAAGTTAAAGACTGTTATTCCCAAGCACTTGTTTTCTCATTGTGGTATTCTGATCGCTGCTGTTTCATTCTGAAAATGGATGGCCTCCCTTTGTACTCAGTTCCCCAAAGTGAGGCCTCCCTAGCACAGAGTCCCAACGGGGATATACATACAGGTGATTACACTGTTTCCACAGAGACCAACAATAAGGAGTCCTCCACATACACATCCATGTAAAACAGAGATTTTTGCCCCACCACGCCTCAAGCAATGCTTGGCATCACATTGTAATCACAATGGAAACAAAGATTGAATGTTCTTGGGAGGTGGAAGAATAAAACAAATGAGCACTTTCTGTTCTATAATCCCAGTTGACACCTTCGCTGGTCCACTCAGTGGCCCTTTTGTGCTTGTTAGCAGTAGTCTCCAAACACTGTCAACATCTAAATGGCCAGCCATTGACTTATGATGTCAGCACTTGTCCTGGGCAGCATCTCCCTGGACTACGAGCTGTCAGGGCTGCTGCCCTGAGCTCATTTGCAGACAAGAGGAGAACTGATGCTTCTTATTGCCACTTAACATAGGCTTTGCCGATAGCAGCAGCCAAACGCAGTTAAGATGATCATTGGAAATTTCACTGATTTTGTCTGGTCACTTATAATCCACATATTTTGATCAGAATCATGTTTATTGGCCAAGTAAAATAGAATACACTAAGAATCTTTAATCTGCAGTTTGAGCAACACTAGTTTTACAGCAATAAGCCACTAAAATAAAAAGAACATTTAGTTCGTAATACAAAACTGAAGAGAGTCATTAAGCAATGTAAGAACCCCGTAGGAGTGGTAGTACCGAACAATGACAGCACTGCAAATGATACGGAGAGACGTCAAGCAAATAAAGAGACCAATGGGGAAGTAATCATGACGCAATGACGATTGTACAAATTATGCAGAAAGTCCTTGGGTACTTTTAAGTGTCCACTCATATAAAATAGTGAGGAGCAGCAGTTGTACAACTGTGTAGAGAGAAAAATAAAGAGGAAAAACTACTATATTAAATATGGTTACATACTGTCACGCAGATGTGCAAAATGTAACTAGAGAATTTTGAGTCAATTGTTTAAGGTGTTAATGTGAAGTGGGAAGATGCTATTGGAATGTGTGCTGGTTTTTGTGCACATAGTTTGATAGCATCGGCCTGTGCAAAGGGGCTAAAAGGGGTGGTCACCAGGATGTGGAGGGTCCAAAAGAATTTTGCCTGTTCATGTGTTAGGTCTTGCAGCGTACACGTCTTCAAGAGTGGGTAGGAGGGAATCGATGATCTTGGCAGTCATAAATGTCTGTTGCAGTCAGGATTTTGTGGAAGCACCAAACCAGACAGTGACGGATGAACACGGGACTGATTCAATGTCTGCTGTATATATAACTGCCTCAACAGATCCTGTGGCAGGCCGTGCTTCTTCCGCAGTCGCAGGAACTACCGTACATTCCTCTCCTGGGGCTTTTTCAGGCTGTAGTTGAGTCTACTTCCCGGGAATTTGATGATCTCGAGCCGCTGCACTTTCTGACAGAGGTGGACTGGCATAGAGGGCAAATGCCCAGATGGCCAGCTTCTTTTGGGGCCGATGCTGTGCTATTTGATTATTATTTTGCTCCATTTTACTTCTGAGAAGTCAGTCTTTATCATACCATCCACAGTCATATTTTCATGATAGAAATACACACATATCTCGAACCTTATTCCCAAATTGGTCCGGGCGACAGCGGCCACATTGCATTATGTGACAGACGCGTCTGCAACACATGTCGCACACACGGAAAATGCTGTTCCATGTAGGTTGCAGTGCACAATCTCACTCGTGATTTGTCGGTTCATTTGTCAGTTTGTCGGTGACTTGCTGCGATGACGTACATAGCTTTCCCCCGCTAGGTTCCTAAACACAAAATCATTTATATGTCAGCACCAAAGAGAGGATCTGCAGCTCGTTGCTGCTGCTGCTGTGAAGCAAGCTCGCTTGGCGGCGACGTGGTAATATATGTGTGTGTGTGTGTGTAGAGAAGTCTACGCATGCACATATCACTTACGTCACCACCTTTTTGATCGATATTGCAATGCAATTAAATTAATTTATATATTCATTTAGTTTGCTTTCTTCTAGCAGGCACAAGCTCCATTGTTGTCATTGTCACTTTGCTCGTTGTTCGGCAAAGTAAAAACAACGACTGGAATTGGCTATAACATACAGAGGAAACTACATCCTCTGGTGTAACACGATGGCCTCACAGTTCAGAGATGCCGGGTTCGATTCCGGCTCTGGTCTTCTTCTGTGGAGTTTGCATGTTTTCCCCGTGCCTGAGTGGGTTTTTTCCGGTGACTCCGGTTTCTTCCCACATTCCAAAGACATGTACGATAGGTTGATTGAACACTTTAAATTGTCCCTAGATGTGAATGTGAGCGTGGATGGTTGTTTGTCTTTGTGTTCCTTGGCAACCAGTCCGGGGTGCATGCTGCCTACGGTTCGAAGGCAGCTGGGATAGGCTCCAGTACCCCCCGCGACCCCCGTGCGGATATGTGGCTTAGATAATGGATGGATGAATTGAATCAACGGATCATTAATCACAGTATGCAAAACAGTTTGCATGAGACAGAAGTACACTAAAAGCAAAGTAAAAAGCAAAATGTTGTTTTTTTTACTTAAACTTGATCCTGCTTGTATTACAGGTTTGTGCGCCTGTCTAAGTCAAAATGTTAGGGGCATTCAAGCCCTGCTTCCTGACAATATGCAGACTCATCACCATCGTGCCGTTGACTGTGCGCCGTCTTCAAACTTCAGGGGTTTGACAGCTGGGTGCGTTGAGGAGCAGTCATTTGTGCAGTGGAAGAAGAACAGCGGATAGAGGACGCACCCCCCCCGATGCTGATAGTGCAGGTGGATGTTGTTGTCCCCATCCTTACCTCACCAGCTGTTTGCTGCCCATCAAGAAGCTGTAGATCCTCTGGCAGATGGCGGGAGATTTGCTGAGCTGGAGGATCTTGAAGGAGAGTTCAGGGGTGATGGTGTTGCATGCAGAGCTGAAGTCCACAAACAAGATGCTCATGTTGGTCCTCGCGATGTCAGGATTTTCCAAACTTTTGTGAGGATAAGCGATTCACATACTGGATGGAGAAATGTTGAAATTTTTGGTTTGTGTTTTTAGTGCATTAAGCCTGACTTATTGAGCAGTTGCTTTTAAAGATGTCTGATTATGTCAATTTGGATGGAAAACTCCTTAAACCAAGCAGGGCAACTTAGTTGAGTTAAGAACTGCCTGCAATGTTTGTGTTTGTATGGCTTGTTGTGAAGTGGACCAAATTCACAGATCTTACATCCCACCTTTTGGTACCTTTCTGTTGCGGTACCGATCAATATAATGATGCAGAACCTAAAGGGTGGAACTTGACAGAACGATGCTGTGTGTTGATCAGTTGGGCATAGATTGCAACAATGGAAATGAGAAACACAAAACGTGTTTTTCTCAAATGTCTCTTACTTGACAAAATCATGTGAAAAGTACTCCTAGCGTGTGATGTACTTTTCCAATTTGTCTTCATTCAGCAATGTTATGAGACAATAGCATCCATCCATCTATCCTCTTAACCACTTGATGCCTTATTATTATTATTGTAATTATTATTATTATTATTATTATTATTATTATCCTCACAAGAGTCAGAAGAATGCTGGCGCCTATCTCAGGCAGGGTACACCTCGCCTGGAAATCCAGACTCATCGCTGTACAATTATCTTAGTGGGTGTGGTTTGCCAGGTTAGGGTACACCCTGAACTGTTTGCCAGCCAATTTATGAAAGTTCAAGAGAGAAATATCATCTATTTATTTTCTATTTATTTAACAGAAATCAATTAGTCACACAATTCCGGCTATGGCCTTCCTGTGTGGAGTTTCCGTGTTCTCCCCGAGCCTGCGTGGGTTTTCTCTGGGTACTCCGGGTTCCTCCCACATTCCAAAAACATGCATGGTAGGTTGATTGAATACTCTAAATTGTCCTTATGTTTGATTGTGAGCACAGATTGTTGCTTGTCTTGTCTGGCAGCCAGTCCAGAATAGGGTCCAGCAAACCCGCGACCTTTGCGAGGAGAAGCGAATCAGATAATGGATGGATGGACGGATCAATGAGTCATACAATAATGAAAAACGTAAAAAAAAAATGCACTTCAAGAATGAAGGATTCAGTTAATTAATACACATTAACACAATAGAATTGCTGATATGTATTCAACATAAAATACCGAATTGAAGAAAAACAAGATGTGGTGTGGCCCTGCCTCATCTGGACGGAAATGAAATCTACAAAGTCGATGTGGAAGAATTTGGACATAAATGTACAGTACTAGAAAACTTTTCCAAGTCTTTGGATAACAGTAAATCATTTCATACCACATTAAACTGCTTGGAATGAAACTGATCAAATTTTATGGTCCAGAATAAGTAGGTGGCCAACCTGACATTCAGAACCATAATGACCTGGCACCCATAAAACCCACTTAACACACAATACTGTGCCCTTCTGACGACCATGTTTGTTTAGCCACATTTAATATGCCAGTGCTCTTTCCTTGTGTTGAGAGACAGACTAGCAGGTCATCAGATTGCCAGAGAGCCATAATTACATTCACTACGCAGCACTTGTCTGCTGCTCCGCAAACACCTGGCAAGTTGCCCCGGTGGATGACCTTTCCGACGGAAAAAGGCAATCCAAGGCAGTCATAAGACACCAACAAAAGACAAGGAATTACAATGCAAAGAATTTCAGTGGCCATTTCCTGAATCACCCTGATATGCCATTAATGCCTCTGAGGGCATATACTTTGTCTGATTTTGTAGGGCACTGCTGACCTCCACAACTTATCATCACCTCCTCAGCATCCCACCTCTACGTGAGATGCCTCGTTTTCCCTAATGTGGATTTATGATGCTGTACATTAGATGCTTTGGAAGCAAGTCTCCCATTGAGCCATACTTGTCTTAATGAAGACGGATCTGAGCTGACAGCACCACAGCCTCTCTGAGGCAATAGCTCAGCCGTTTGCCACATTCGCTCGAGGGACGTACTCGAGGAAAAGCAACACAGCAAGAAAAAGCATTGTGAGTCAGGCTCAATGTGATACTGTGTAACTCATCAAACAACATAGATAGATTGCCATTTATGTTTCAGGGGTGAATGAGGTTTTTACTTTCTATTTTCCAGATACTGAGTAGTTGAGTTTCTAAAATGTTACTATTATACTGACATTTCGTGGGTGACCTTTCACTTGTCATTTGAGAGAAAAGATAAAACGATTTCACTATGATGTGTTTTATGTTTTGCTAATAATTTTTTTAATACACGTAAAAACAGAGCTGTGCACTTGACCCTTTTTTGTTGGTCAGTCCCCCGCCCTGCAACCACGATCTCTGTACCATTCCGACCTCAATTCTCCGGCCTTTTTCATAAAAAATGTCAGCCCCAACCAAAAAAAAAAAAAAAAAAAAAAGAAAATGTGTAAACATCCACGCATGACACCGCCACGAAAGAGATGCTAACGTCAGGGGTTTCTTCAAACATCATTAGCTGGCTAATTTGCTGTTCAAATCCGCATACCTTATTATGGTCTTATTATGGTCTTATTTGTCTCCTTCTTTCTTCTTCACCATGAACGTGCCCAAAGTAAGTAAGTATGCACAATTAGTGTTTTAGGGATTGGTTGTGGTATTGACCCCCCCCCTCTTGTAATGGTATGTTCCGGTAGTAGGTGGTAGGCGCAGGTTACGTGATCTCAGAATAAGGAAACACAGGCACGCTTGAACGCACACTGCTCTCATGTCTCTTCATACACAAACAGTTGGTAGTGGCGCTTTTGACGTGTTCTGAGGCATTTTGCATTTTGCGAATAGGTTCATCACATGCACGAGGGCCGATTCGTGGGACGGACTAAAATCAACTTCCGGCCTTTGTTAATCAAACCCTTTTTTAAAATTTGCAACCCCACGACCCCCACATTAAAAATGGGCATCTGGAGGGCCGGCCCATTACGCCCCTGCTACAGACTGCCCAGCTCGGTTTAAAAAAGGTTGCAAATTTCTCAGTGGCAATATAATTAATAACAATTATTATAACAAAGACTGTGTAATTAAACTGCTAATATTTTTTTCTTGACGGCTGTTTTAAGTTTTTAGAGTTGTTATCTGTTGCCCTTGGGTGGGTAAAAATAGGAATAAAAAAAAAAAAACATTTCCACCCTACATGAATATTGATGCGTGACCACCTCCAACAAGTTAAGACACGCACGGACAATTTTTGTGTCCATTTCCCAGAGCTCAATAGTACATTTGATCAATGTGCTGGTCTCTAATGCCATTTCTGTGCATCTGCAGTAAACACGGAACCCAGTGTGCTTATTTTACTGTATCATGAGGAATAGGCTCCCCCAAAGCACATTAAAACTGCCCAAGACTGATTAATTGTGTGCACATACTCATTTGATTGCCATCCGATGCTTTTATGCATATTTGTCTCTTTAATTGACTGATATCTCAACATGCCTGCTAAGAAGATTGCTGGCCAACAGCTTGTGTGGTTCAATAGACAACAAAAGCTTCCTCCCTCTCCTGGTTTGGTATGGTTTAATATTGGAGGAGTATATTTAGGTCACATTTGATCATTTCAATGGAGGTACAACATATGACCGTGTTAAAGTAGGGATGGTGATTACAGTTTCATAAAAAATATGTTATATAAACAAACATTGCATAGCTGGTATTAACCGAAGAACAAGCACACTTTGACATCAAACGAGACTAATTGGAATTATTAGAAGAGGACATTGTTCTGTTGGCATGGAAGCGACGAGACAAACTGTAGTTATTAGATTAACTGCTGCTGTTTGTTTTCAGTTGTAGGAAACCTGATCAGAGATGAGATAACACCTTCTACCCTGAATTAGAGATAGTCTCTGCACCCTGTGATGTCCTCTGTACACCATCAACAAAACCGTTGCGTAGAGAGAGGATTTCGTCTCATCAATACCTGAAAATGTATTGATCTTACCATGACTCGTGCATAGCAGAGGTCATCACCCTTTATGAAATTGAGAGCTACTACTTCCATCGCTACGAGTGTTCTTATTTTTAGTAAATCTCACAGTTGAGCATTTTTTTGTTTTAGCAGACCCATGTAGTTTTTGTGGCTGCATGTAAGCACAATTTTGGTGAGCTCTGCTGTACTGTATACTGTGTTAAACGTTTGTATAATATTGTATATATTATCAAAATAAGTATGAGAGTTAGAGTAAAATGTTCAATACTGTATTTTACGGACTATTAGGCAGCAACTCTTTTTTGTGAAAAAAAAAAAACAACAAAAAAAACGATATACAACCCGCACCAGGGTATAAGTCGCAGTTTTCTATGTTGAAAAAAATGTTTTGTTTACTTCATGTACAGAACGATTTTGTACTGTGAATGCACATAAAGGTACATAAACAGATTGTTAAAACAGTGCCTTTTAACATGGCACAAAACAGAACAGACCCAAGAGAAAAAAATAAATAAATCAAGTTTACCGTATTTTCTGTACTATAGAGCGCTCCTACCGGTGAAAGAAAAATCCACAGAAAAGCCGCACCGTTGTATGAGCCGCATGGTCCAAAATCTAGGAAAAAAGTAGTGGCTTGCAGTCCGGAAAATACAGTAATTTGCTTATCAAGTATGCAGTTTTGCTGTGCATTATTTTTATTCAATATTCCTGAATGACATGGGTGTCAAACTCAAGGGGGTCATATCTGGCCCACCACATCATTTCATTGTATGGTCAGCTTTCTACCAATTGCTCTTGTTTTGGTTCTGAATGTAGAGATGGGATCTAGCTGCTGCTCAGTGGAGGGGTGAATCAATTAAAGTGGAATACAGCGCCATAGGCCACCCCCAAACCTAAAAAAAATATATATATCCTCCGCTATTTGCCTTGCACCTTTAACCAAAACCCTTGAGGTAGCACTCTTTCAAAGTAACCACATTATATAAACAATATGTAATTGCCTGATTGATTATCTGCGTTTAATAAGTTAAAGTTAAAAAAATTAAATAAAGTTGCCCGTGCAGCTTTCGATTATTCTGTGGCCTTTGGAGGAAAGATTTTGGACCTCTGATATATGTAATAATATTACGAGGGGATTAAACATTTACATGGTTTCACAGTCATAATGGCCCTATGAGGGAAACCATTACTACAATGTGGCCCAGACAAAATGAGTTTAACACGCCGTAGATGATGAAATCCCTAAATTCCTTGCAATTGTACGTTGAGGGAAGACTATTTTCTCATGCAGTTGTCCACAAAGAGGTGAACCTTGCCTCATCTTTGCTTGTGAATGACTGAGCAATTGAGGGAAGCACCTTTTATACCCAATCATGGCACCCACCAGCTGCCAATTAACTTGTTCACTTGTGGAATGTTCCAAACAGGTGTTTGATGAGCATCCCTAAAAACAATACTGTTTATTAGTTTGAACACTAAATATTTTGTGCTGTTAGTCTATTCAGTTAAATATAGGTTGAACATGATTTGCAAATTATTGTATTCTGTTTTTATTTACATTTTACAATTGATCCCAACTTCAATGGAATTGGGGTTGTATATCATTGGACAATCAAGACAAGTGAGTGTCACTTTTACAAATTATTGCCCAATGTTAACTGTTGAAAAGGGCTGGCTGTCTTAGTTGATGCAACAATAATCATGCCATTTTTATTATATCACGTGACATTCATCTTAATTCACATAATAAGAAAAAAAAACTGCAAATCTGAATTCCTTTCTCCTGTTTTCTAGAGTACTTGTCTTCCTTAGGGTTGCAGTTGAGTAAGAGGCTATGCCAGCAGACTTTGGACAAGAGACAGGATGGACACCATGCACACGTTGCCAGCCAGTCACGGGACATGCTATAAGGATGAACAACAATTCGCATTCATGTTGACTTCGTACTCCAAGATGCATGTTTATGGAGTGCGAAAACCCGCAAAGCAATGGGAGAATATGCAGATGTGCTAACCAGTAGGTCACCGTGCATCCAATCTTATTTTAATGCACATTGGGGAAATGTTTTTTTTTCTTTTATTATTTCAGCATACTTGGCAATTGGTTCGCAGACAATAATTATGAGATCATTTGTTGCATCTATTTTCTAATGACGCAAGAGCCAGATAATTAAACTTGCATGTCTGATCGGGAGCGCTAAATGGGATTTTTTTTCCCAACATTTCCCCAAATCAGAATAAGTCTATTTTCTTTGGTGAACCAATGCTGGATGTATAAATGACAAATTGTTCAGGCTTACTGACAACTTTTCATTGACTAAATGACGACATTGTCATGTCTCTGTTTTATTTTTGTTTTCAGTTCCAGCTAGAGTGGAAGGTCCTCAATCCAGCAGCACACCTGTCATGATTTTCAGTTAGCATCGTATAAAAGGACTGCCAAGATGAAAACCAGTGTCGAATTATTCCTCATTTTGCTCATGAATTTGTCTCAAGTGTTGAAACGTCTATTCTTCGCGCCACGTTTTGATCTAGCCTTGTGTTTACATTTTTATAGTAAGTTCTTTTTGGTTATTAAGCTTAGCCTCGTGAGTTTTCATTTCTTCGGGTTATTGGCCTTCTTGTCTTTTGACGGTAAGCAATTTACGTTATTGTTATCCTTGCCTTTTGCAAGGGTTTTTGGTCCGTCTCGTTTTCCTGGTTTTGTAGTGTATTTCTGTTGTACTTTTTTTGCTCTCGCACATTTTTGGTCAATAAACCATTTTTTGTTCAATTCCTTCTGAGTTTCTCGTTTCTAGGGTTTGATTCTTTTCCGGACCATTCTGGAACCGTAACAGCAAATGAAGTTTGACATTAGAGTTTTACATCATCGTTAGCGGGAATGTTGCATGACTGATTACTTGTAAAAACTGAGAATCTCACTAAATCCAGAAGATGACACAGTTTTTATTTCTGTCCATTCTACATTTAATATAGTATAGCGATTACAGTATAAATTTAATGTGTATAAATAAACAATTATTAGTACAACTTACAGTATTCGGTATTCTTCCTTTCTAACAAAAATATTGAAAAATATCATTTTATATGACAGTGCAGTTCCACCGCCACAAACTACAGCCCTAAAAAAATGGTTAAAAATAACGCTGAAAATGCTATTAAAAGCAAAGCATTGCTATCTCTGCGACAGCATGGTGAAATTATTGTTTTAGCTCGCCATGTGAAACTTTTCAAAATAAACTTTAACCCACACTTACTCCTCTACAAACACTTAAGTGCGTGACGACAATGATTCCCCTGAGAGAAGGACTTTCACAAACATAATGACGTATTTGTAGCACGTGATGCCATGTGATGGTCCTCAGGCAATACTATAAAATGCTTGGTAAAACATTTTAGAGCAGTGCGGGTTGTCGTAGTGATTAACAACCTCGGTGACACAGCAGCAAAACAGCGGGATCGGAGACAGCTTGAAGGAGCTTGACTCTACCACCCTGTGAGACTTGTACAAGGTCATATGGTAAAACATCCTTCTTTCAAAGTGTGTACTCTTTTTTTCCTTTCTTTAAATTAGAATGCTCAGCAGGCCTTGAAGAAACTGTCTAACAGGGTCCAAAGCGAGTATGACAGTTCTCTTCCTGCCATTAATCTGTTTGAGGCGTTCAGCTCTTCCTTTTGCAGTACTCACAGTGGAAACAGGAATCTACTTTCTTAACATGCATCTTTACTGCTCGTTATATAATACAGACTTTGCTTATATTTTACATTTTAGCAGAAACAAACTGCATATTTTCATCAAACTATTGAGGAAAAGGGGAAATGAAGTGTAGTGTACTGTGAGCATACCACGCATTGTTGTAAATTCATCTTGGAAATGTATAGCAAATGTTTTGTAAAATGAAAATAAAAAAATCCTTTTCAATCTATATTCAATTGAATACGCCACAAAGATGAGAAATGTAATGTTCCACCTGATGAACTGTTTTTATTTTTTCTCTTTTTACATTTGCAAATATGATCTCATTTTGAATTTGATGCCTGTCGGCAATAAAATACTGAGACAGATGAGGGCAGCTTGGAACATACCACAGGTGGTTTGGTGAACATGTTAATTGGAAACAGGTGAGTGTTACGGCGGGGTCCAAAAGGAGCATCTCCGAAAGGCTGAGTTGTTCACAAGCAAGGTCAGGGTGAGATTTACCGCTTTGTGAACAACTGTGTGAGGATTGGAATTAGTTCAGCAGTTAAGGAATAACATCTATCAAAGTAAAATGACAACAAATTTAGGGATAGCAACATTAACAACAACGCAACTTTTTGGAAAACGATACTTCTTGGGTACAGTTGAATGGAAATGGCTGCAAGTTTGATACAAAATTGTAAAACAACAAATCTCTGTGAATTACTTAAATATGTTTTTTATTATATTATTGAATTATTATCATTCATGACCCTAATTAACTTAATGATTTTGCGCAAGAATAGGGAAACACATATTTAAAAAAAAATAAAAACATACTGAACACTGAAAAAAATGGTATGTTGAATTGACTCATTTCATTAAGAGGTTACACAAAATAAAATCATCTGGATACAGATATTTTGTTAGTGGCCGAGTCTAAAAAAAAAAAAAAAATGGATCCAGATGATTTCATTTTACGTAACCATTTCACAATGATGGTGTAGTGGTACATCTGCCTGTCTTGTGTGCAGGCAGCGTGGGTTCAGTTCAGTTCCTGCTCGGTGACGGTGTCTATGTCTCCCCTGTGACTGGCTGGCGACCAATTCAGGGTGTGGTGCGCCTTACGCCAGTTGTAAATTGGGATAGGCTCCAGCACCCTCCCGTGTACAGGGTAAGCGGTGTGGATAATGACGTGACATTTCATAAAAGAAAATTGAATAAATTAAAGGACTTTTTTCAGTGTATGATAGTTACACTGAAAAAAAATAATCCTGAGACCACATATGTCTCACATCCACTTCGTGAGCATCTCCAAAATAACCTGCAAGTTAATTTTCAATTTCTTTGGCCGGTTTGTGCACTTTACCGAACCCGTCAACATGAGTCCCCAATGTTAAGGAAGGCACTGCTGAGTTGGCAAACGAGGCAGTTAGTGTTCAGTGGTTCAGTATATACATTTTTGTCAAAGGTGCTCAGTACAAAGTGGCCAAAGCAACAATAATGCTGCAATTATCATAGGGAATTTGGAGTTATAAATATGCGAGGTGAGATTTACCCTCCCTCCTTCTGCACACTCATCACTTACAAGTAAATAAATAAAAATACTTGAACGCCAGGATTAACCATTATAAAACTCACTAAGAATTACAGAGAACAGACCCCCTAAAAATAACAACCAGGCAAAGACTGAAAGTGAGCGGTAAATCAAATAAACATGGATGAGGGACACCTGGAAAAGACACAAGTGGAAGGAGAGAGCTGACTAACGGAGCCGTGATGACACAAGTGGAATAAATAAGACTAGGAAGGCATAGACATTAGCGCTTGGATATTCAGTGCCATGAAAACTTATTCATACCCCTTGAACTTTTCCACGTCTTGTAACCTTAAAATCACAAACTTCTGGGTATTTTGTTGAGTCCACTTGTGTGTAATTTATTCTCAGTATAAATACACTTGTTCAGCGAAAGCCTCAGCGATTTTGGTAGAGAACACGAGTACAACATCAACAAAGACCAAGAAACACGCCAGACAGGTCACAGATAAAGTCGAGAGGTTTAAAGCATGCTTAGAATTTAAAAAAAAAACCATCAATTCACATCGATTGAAAATGGGAACATATGGCAATACTACAAAATTACCAAGAGATCGCTGTCGCCCAAAATGGAGAGCGAGTGAGCAAAGACAGCACTGGTCAGAGAAGCAACCAAGAGGCTCTTGGTCACTCAGCGGAAATCCAAAGCTCAAGTGCGATGATCTGTTCACAGGACAAGTGGAGGTCATGCCTTCCATAAACCTTTCTTTTATGGAAGAGTGGAAAGAAGACAAGTGTTTAAAGAAAGTAAAGGCATAAGAGGTCTCCTTTGCCATGTAGGGGACACCGTAAACAGGTTGAAGAATGTGTTTTGGTCGAATAAGGCAGAAGTGGAGTGAAGTTTTTTGGTCTAAATGCAAAGTACTCTTCACCCTGAACACTCCATCCCCACTGCAATGGTGACATTATACTGTGGAGATGTTTTTATTCAGCAGGGACAATGAAGCTTGTCAAAGCTAATGCAAAGATGGATGAGCCAAAATTCAGGGCAATCCTGAAAGACAAAATGTTGGAGGCTACAAAAGACCTGGGAATGGGAAGACTATTCATCTTCGAGCTTGAGCTATTTTGTTAAGAAGTGCAGGCAAAACTTTCAGTCGCGACATCCCCCAAGCATTTCAGCTGTAATTGCAGAGAAAGTGGCTATGCTCAAAGTATTAACACAGGGACTTAATACAAATGCAGGGAGTGAAATAATGAAGATTGACGATGACGGACATCCAAGTCTGTCGCTTACGAATGACGGAAGTTCACTGACGTGGCCACCTCTGATTATTGTATGGTCACAAAATTTGAAAAGGGTTGAGGGGAATAAGTAGTCTTTCAAGGCATCATAAATTTTAACGAAAAAAAAACACAAAACGGATTTGGCAAAAGAAATCCACTGTTCAAATGTTGTAAATGTTTGGACTCTGTGTGGTTATGTAGGTCTGTGGCACTGCATCACACTAAGATTTGCTTTTATTTTCCTCATTAAATTATCAAAATTATGCACCATCATCATCATTCATGATACTCTCGCTTTAGTTTTCATTTTAATTTTGCAAATATACCTAATGCTGAGTGTGCTCGGCGGTTTCAGTGACTATAAAATTGCTTTGAGTCACACAACTCCAGTTATAATCTCATCCGGATCCGTCAAGCAAATTGGTCGTCCTCTTTCCAGCCCATCTTGTCCTTTTCTATTCTTCCTATGAAATGAGAAGAGTGACCGAAGCAGCAAAACAGTCTGGCGCAAGAGTGCAGGCCTATGACAGACTTTGAATCAGACTCAAGCACATGCAGACAGCTCGCGGCAGATGAAATGTAACATTCTTGAAGTATTGTGAAACATGAACGTCACATGTAGATAATACTTGAGGATATCTCTCTTTCCAGCGTCAAGACAATGCTTTGAAAAATTAAAATCACTCTCATTACCCCACTTTTCATGAGCCAGTCCCGCTCTTTGAACAGGCTTCCACCCATAACCACAGTAGAGCATCAAAAAGCAGGTCTTTCTTATTCCTTATTCTTGTTGTATCGACGTAATATTTTAGGTCGAAAATCCAATTTGTGAGAAACCAATTCCAACAATTCACTGGAGTGTACAAAAGGAGCAGGTCAGGAAGGATTAATCAATCTGACTCCCTCTGAAATCCTTTCAACATTTTTGGAACAAACATAAGCAGAAAACTTGATGTGACAATTTGTTTTGTAAACCCTCTGAGCGGAAAGCATGAATGTGGCATTATGTGTCAATTCTAGTTCCCAAAATCACTGACACATCCGAAATGTGATGAAGTGTCGGTACACGTCTTGAGTTTTGCCTGACTTATTATGAGCAATGGACAGTCCATCACTTCTGTTTAGACTTTGACATAAAAAGATATTTCTATATTTTTATGGTTCCCAGAAGATAAATTCTGATGCTCCCCTGACATTCTAACCTAATCACATACAGAACGGGGGTGTCACAATTGCGTGAGTTAATTACAAATGATTAGGCCATATTAAAAAAAGGAAAAATTGAAAAATGTCTCTCCTGTTCAGCTAGGATTTTTCTCAAGTAATTTGATGATATGTCATTGTCTATATTCCGAGTCTCTTTGCTGTAGTACTCAATATTTAAAACGTTCAAAAATTGTAGTTCATACAAAAATATGATCCACCTCTAACTTCTTTTTTTTTTTGTTCAACGCTAAAAACAATTAAATTGTTTGGAACTGGATGACAATTTTAAAACGTTTTCTCATAGGTCATTAATGATGATACCATTGTGACTAAAATACTAAAAATAAATTCCTCAACAAAATCACCAAAAATGTAGGTTCATCCTTAGTCCGTACAAACACGAGCCAGGTTGATTTTTTTTCTTTGCATGACTCTGCTCACCTCAAAATGACTGCAGTGCCAACGGGGAACTGAAAAGATGCAAGTGTGAGTGATGGTCTTTGTACAGTACTACACAACAATAATGCTTTAGAGTAGCATTTCTTTTTTCTGTAATGCAGAAATCCCATTCATGAAAAAAAATAAAAAGAATCAGAAAAAAATGGACATAAGTGGTTTTCACAGGTGAGTGACAATTTACAGATGTACATGCTGCAATCAAAATTATGCCACCCATAAAAACTCAACACATTAAAAGAAAAGTCAGAAATAAGTCCTTGTAAATTATTCATTCATATTTCTTGACAAGGGTTTCCCAAGCATTGAAAATTCTGTTTATTTATCTTGCATTTTTTTTTGTATTCATCACAATTGAGCTTGATTGTTCCAGCTGTGTAAAATGTAGCTTGGGTATGAGGTTCATGCAGAGAGACCAACACAACTAATGAGTTGCAACCAGTGAATTTATATAATGTGCAGTGTGAATTATACAATACAATACATTACAGCTTTATTTCAATTGCGCATTTCACAACAGCTGGAGGAGTAACAAATCACTTTCCATATGGTCTATTATAAATTTGCAGGAAATTACAACACAAATTAAAAAAACATAAACAATAAAAAACTAAAGAATAAAAATATGTCTTCTAAAGAATAAAAATATGTCTTCAATCAGGTTTTAAAAGGGGACAGATAGGGGGGCTCGCATAATATTTAATGGGAGGTCATTCCCTAGTGAAGGACCGGCAACAGAAAAGGCACGATTCCCCCTGAGGCTGTGCTTAGTCCTCGGTAGCTCCGGCAGCATTTGGTCCGCAGACCTGAGGCAGCGGGTGGGTACACTGGGGCGAGGTCATTTAAGGCTTTGAAGATGAACAGAAGTATTTCAAAGCAAACTCTGAAGTGAACTGTGAGCCATGAAGAGAGGCCAAGATTGGGGTGAGAGCTCCAGGTAAAAGACAAGCAGCTGCATTAGGAAGACATGGCTTCTGTACCATTCACCTATTAAGCGAAATGCATTATACTTGGTGTAGTTGCACACCAATGAGTGAAATCTGAGGAAATAAAACTTGACTATGAATTTGCAAGTAAGATTCCTATCTTCTCTTGATCAGACGTGAGCCTGACTAAAGCTGAAATAGTTCCAAGGAGACTTGAGCCACAGGCCACAATGCGTTGGGGCACTGATGTTACAAAGAGCATCGTGAAGTGTTAACAACAATATATCAGCTGTGACTGCATAACACAGCACTGGCCAGTAAGTAAGTGCTTTACTAGGAGCTGAGCGTTGATAATATTTACGTGCTCCCTATATGTGCCACTGCATCTCAATAAACAATAAGATGAGGACAAGCTTTGTCTTCTGCCTGCTCTGCTCTCCAGCAGCATTGTTCAGTGATGATGGAGCCTTACGAATGATAAAAGTGATACCAGATAACAAGCAGTGGCAGAGGAAGATGAAAGGCAAGCGGATGCTACGTTACAATCCTCAGTTTGAGACACTCACAGTCTTAGGAGGCATCACAAAAACACTAGAGTTGTTAGACGGACGTACAAAAGCTACAAATTACGCTTGATGGGAGATGGGTCAACACAAATGTTTCACGCAGTTAAAATACTGTGCCGATCAATTCTCCACTTACACAGGCTGAAGCGGGCAAGATCAAAAATATGCTCACGAACCCCAACTAGTTGTATTTCGGACAGGAGGCAACCGGCAGCCGGGCATGGATGTTTATATCCACCCACATGGGGAACAACAGTAGGTTCTTTGGTGTGTTAAAATTACTCGTCCTGTTCAGGGCAGCAATTAGCTTTTGGTTGCTAAACAGACAACGTTCACACTGCGAAATTAGCGTCTTACCATTCAGGCCTGCGACGTTGGGCTGCGGATGCTTGTTGTCACTCATGTAGTAGAGTACGTTCATCTGCCACCGCTTGCAGCAGATTCATGAAGTTGTCGTTGTCGTGGTCCGATGTGTTTTGGATAAACACCTCATCGACAAACGCGGGAGGCGGTCTTTTTTTTCTGTGCTTTTAGCTAGGGCCACTTCGTGAGTGCCAATGTTGGATAACGAACTTCACGACCACAATGGTTGTCGTTCCTTGGTGAAAAGTTGGATTTTGAAAACATCCAGCAAGCGTGCATACAACCCTAGTGAAGATGTGCAGTGCGAAAAATTAATGGATGAATGGACAGAATTTGAGCATTTTAGAGCAGAAGCGGTCCAGTAAGGAGGCTGATTAACTGTTGAGTGTGGCCGCACTGAACACATAATTTTCGGATGAGCGGCGTAGGCGTACTCCCTCATTGGCTTTAATGAGAAAAAAAAAGTAAATCAAGATAATGCTTTTGGATTAAAACATAACATATAACAACCTACTAACAATGAACGATACAAGAAGCTAATTGGAATGTATTGTATTTGCATATCCTGGTGACAGGAAAGACATGTCAGAAAGTGCACGTAAGATTTTCTCATTCTATTTTAGGTCAGCCATGAAAAGGTGAATCGGTTTGCGTTTGGCAATATACATTTTGGGGCTGTTTGCCCTCGTTATTTTGACATTAGTGATGTATTTACAATGACTTTGAATGGACAAAATCGCGATCGGTCCCTCCCGTGATTCCCACCAGGACATGGAGGGCGGGGAGGGTGGCGTGGTCATAATGCTCATTCCAGGGGGCATTTTTAAACTCTATAGTTTTGTACTGATTTCTCCAAAACAAATTGATAACAGAAAATGCAAGCTAATGTCATTTTCCTGAAAAAGGGGATACATAAATTGAGCTTGTTGTTGAAAAATGGAGCATCCTTGCTGGATGATCCTTTTAAGTATACCATTATCCTTTGTGTAGTTTGACCAATGAATGTAAAATTTTATTTCAAGCTTTAATTAAGCGATCTCGGAAGTATTTTAAATTGTAAAAAAAAATAAAAAGTCCATTATCTGTCCTTTAAGTTGGCTTAAATCTGAATGTAACACTAGCAGTAAGACATTTTGTGCGAAAATGGAAGGATGAAGCTTTTGGACATATTTGATGAGATGATATTCATAACTTGTCAAAGTGTCCTCCCATTGCACCTGTCGTCTCTGTGGGACAAAGGAAGTCTTTGTTCTCAAAACCCTGATGCTGAATAAAAGCTCCCGTCTCCCAGAATGAGCTGCCTATGAGACCTTGGTGAGCAGAGAGCTATAATTTAGGAGCAGCTCTGGAAAATGAGACTCTCCCACCTCAAAACATGAATGCCTCAGAGACTCATAATGTGCAGAGTCCTGGAACCATTCAGAGAACTAGATTTTTACTCATCACGACGAATCCCTTGTGAAGAGAGGTTTAAAGGAATATATTGGAAATGACAAAAGGCCTCCCTTTGGCAAGAAACTATGGGTAACGCAGAACCTGGCAAAAATGCAGACAGGAAAGAGTTCTGTTTGGCCAGTGGGGATCACGTATCTCCCTAGTCTACATTTTATTTTCTGGTGTGCACTTTTTCCTGCATTTGCAAGGAAGGCATTGCCACAGGGTTCGTCAGGTCAGGTACACAAACAAAAATACTCCTTATCCACTGCAACAATCGCTTGAAGCTCCCCAAGAGAAAGGGGAGTCCAAAATATAAACATGCTGAATATTTTTTTTCTTACGTCTCTATGAAAATGCTGTTTTTGTGTTTGTAGCAAAAATACTTGAATCCAATACCAAGTTCTCTTCAGCTCAAAAGGTTGTTGCTCTATAAATGGTTGGTTGTGACTTGTTTGATAAATTTGAACATATGTTCACGGCTTTGTTGTTGCCTTAAACTTAAAGGCTCTCGAGCAACCACAATGAGCATTAACACGAACATACTAATGGTGAACAGGTTTTATCAACAGCTTGCTGCTTTAATAAAAGCAGAACGATTGTCATTTGAACTTCAACTGCATTTCATAGTCTTCAAAGCATCTTGTTTAATATTTCAGATAATAAAAGCATTGATAGAAGATGGAGTGTGAGGGGGTGTTACAACTTCATTATATAGAAAATACTATACAAAAATATGAAAGCAACACTTGCTGTGCTCCCATTCATTTCATGAGCTGAACTCAATACTTTTTCTATTATACACAAAAGGCCCCCTTTTCTCAGATGTTGTTCATGAATCTATTGCGTGAGATGAGCCATCCACCTGATTTAACAGTATGATTATTGTACACAAAAACATGTGGGGAGTTGGCACTTGATGCTAATGCTAACAACGTGCTGCTAGCCAGGAGTAGCCACTAACGCCGGAGATTTGTGTCATGTCATACAATGACGGCGCAATTAACTAGCGGTTTGTTAGCATCCTTAATTAGCGAATGAATAAGATTTCGGGATGGCGTTGTGTTGGTGTTGTTGGCAACTATGCAATGTAAATTAAAACTGCGACAAAGTAGCGGTTTCGCTAACATGAGGGCCAACTTCAAAATACAAGTCTACTAAGGTTCTTGCATTGGCATCAATGACTCAATGTAGTATTTGTTAAACTTTATTTTGAAGTTAGCAATTGCCAAGGTGCCGTGTCTGTTGAGTATATTTACAGCTTCCTTGACATGTCTGTCTGAAATGACGGAGTCAGGACAAGAGTCAGAAAAAAAATCCTCTATCATTAATTTGAGGACTTGTTTCACCTGAAGTTGCCAAAATGCTTCCATACATGTGTTTTATGTGATCCATATTTTTTTAGCTTGAAATAATAAATAAACCAGAAGTACTGTAATTTTTATTTTTATTTTATCTGTGCGGCCCGCCGCGGTCCGGTGGTTTTGGGGCCTCTGATCTGGACCTCTTTGAAAGTGAGAGCGACTATTTGGGGACTGATTCACACGGACTACTGAAATAAGTTAGATGTTAATAATTAATTATTAGAATACTAGTGTTGTTAAGACACTAATGACGTTCATGATTTACAATCATTATCAACAATCAAAATAAAATAAACATGCAACACTTTATCTCTATAAATCTGATTGAGCTATTTAGAACAGGATCATGTGGGCCTTGAGGGCTATTTGGGGCCCGCGGGCCCCACGTTGGTGACCCCCGATCTAGATCAAGGAATAGAAAGTAGAAAATAAAGTAAGAAAGAAATCGGATGACATAACATCTGGCCTAAGTAGCCAAATTCATCCCTTAATATGACAAACTTGGCAGGGTGCTGTCGTTGTCAAATCATTTGACAAAAGGATGTCTTGATTGGTCGGCGCTCAACACTATCGTGTCCGCAAACATCAGACACGTACGTCGAAGTCATGAGTGGCACATATCAGACAGCCGTGGGGGCTCACATGACAGGTCTGTCACACAGACACTTCTTGTCTACCCAACAGCAGCCGGAACAACGCAAAATATAGAACACTGTCTTTTTTTTTTTTTTAAACGTGTTACATACTGTAGTGTATTTTCATACACTCTAACATATGGAAGCTAATAATTATTTTCTTTACTCTTACCATGGCGCAGCTGTTGGTCCCAACTGTTGGTTGGGTGAATGCATAGTCTTATGTTGAGCCCCAAATACAGTGAGTTACGGCCCTAATATGCGCTGGGCCTCAACATAGTTTATGTCAGGTCAGGGATTTTGACAGGGGGTCCCTGACACGGCAAGGGATGGAAAATGGCGCCAAGGAGCAACATCAGGGGAGTCCACACCTGTTCTCGTCTTGAGGGTTTAGGATGGCCATGTATGGGCAGCAGGATGAGAATGAATATGCAACAAGGGAGAACTGGTTATTTATATATTTCGTTAGCCTTCCCTAGAAGAAGGGAAGGCTCGAGAGGGGGACACCTTTCTTTTGGGAAAGCTGATTTGACACCAATAAAATCTTTTTCCAACCACCGGTGTGTGCCAGAATTTTTTTCCATCACCAATCCAGCCTTGCTTGGCGACCCGTCCGGAGGGGAGCTGAGCCAGACCCGCACATCAACAGCAAAATATACTACAATACTTAACTTAAGGACTTGTGTGAGAGAACACTCACCGAATAAGACATGCAGGTAGCACGGCACACTTTAATTACAGTATTGCGGTTGCTGCCGCTCTGAACTTCTTCGCTCCACTCCCCAATGACCTATCAAATGGCATCTTTGCGATTATCAAATCTTAAATATAATGCAAATGCAAGTAATCCTTTAGCCCTATATCAAGGGAAAAAAACGGATCTCAGTAAGCATAATTCTTCTAACTGTTGACCAGAGGTCATCAGCTTTTTTGAAACTGAGAGCTACTTCTTGGGTACTAATTAATACCACAGTATCAGTTTGATATGCACCCCTGTGACAAATTTGCCTGGGCTAAATAATATTGTCGTCGTCGTTTCGCCCGGTAGCTTTTCTCCACAAACACTATAAATAGGTCATACCTTCAATAGGTCATACTTTCAATCTATACTAGTTTACTTGGTAAGTGGAGCTGCTTTCTTTGAATGGTAACAAGCACACAAAAAAATGGATGCACGTCATTGGTGAACTATTTATAGAATAGGCCTGTAGGCTACTCAAGTGGTCCTTGAGGGCTACCTGGTGCCCACAGGCACAATATTGAGGACACCTGCTGAAGACATATTTCCCCAAGGTAGTACAGTTTGCAGTTTGGTATACATGATGTCCTGAATCAATTAGTATTTTTACCACCGGTGTCAGCAAAGAAGAACCGTAATTAGTGCTCCATTATAACAGCATGTATACAATAGCCCCGATCATCCAATCACAAATCACATTGCATTTGTGATGTCCGAAAATCATTTAAATTTTCTGCCCCAAAAAAATCTATCAAAAATGTGTATGTTATTTATTAAAATGTAGCGTCTGGTATAATTCAGAGAACGAATGATAGCTGTCCTCGCATTAAGTTGCTAGGTGGAAGTTCCACTTACGTTCATCCAATCACAGATGTCATAAGTGGCCACAAAAAATGCAGAAGCATGTCCCCGGTTGACAACCACAACTTTTGCCAAACACATAAATAAAGCGCGAAACAGTCAGAATGGCTCCTTAGAAAATGGAAGCTGCTAAAAGGAGTATTAATGGAAGTGCTCGTCAAAAATCAGCATAAAGATCAGTGCTCTTCTCATTTTTTTATTAGACAGACAAATGAGAAAGCACTTGCTGGTGATAGCATGAGTGAGACAATAAAAAAAATATATAAAAATGATCAAAAGGAATTTGTAAAGAATTATTTTAAATGACACTTTATGAAAGCAAGTCTCCCTGACATCAACCAATGATTTAGAAAAGAAACAGACATAACAGCGAGCACTTTTTCCATGTTACTATGGATGATGACTCTTTTTCAATTAGGACCTCCCTCCTTCTGGTAAAGTTAATGACAGCAAATAGTTATGTTTTATTTCTTTATTACAGTTTTCATTTTTTAATAGCATTATATTTACTTTTAACCACATACTAGACAAAAAATAAAGGTAAATATAAAAATGTTAGGGTTGGAACAGATTAATTGCATTTCCAGTAATTTCAATGGGAAATATCGCCTCGATTTATGAACATTCGAAGTTACAAATGGGAAGTTGAGGTTCTACTTTGTGTGTGTGTGTGTATATATATATATATATATATATATATATATAATTGTTGCCAAATGTCATGACTGAACTGAAGTGAAAGTGTAGTGAAAATCATTGAGTGATGCAGCAGTGACATGAATCTGTGCAGATTGAACAATTTGTCTTAGCTGTTGAATGGTGACAGATTGGTTTGCCTTTGTCACACTCATTCCATCACTTTCTCTTCCTTATTTGTTCAATCTGTCATTCGGATCTTAACTCAAATCGCAAGTCAGCAGCTTGCATCACTCCCATTTCTGTCATCTTAAATACAGTACTTTAATAACCTGTTACAACCTTGTTATACCTCAGTACATTTTTTTTTTTATAAATGACAAATGTAATTGCTTCTGGCTCCTAAACAACAAGGGAACATCTCTAGATTCCAATGCAGAAGTTGATTTATCTCCCAGGCTGGAGAGCAGCAATCAAGCAGCAGCATTTGTAGAAACGCCAGCCTTCCCTCCTATTTCCAACGAGTCTTCCATCTCGTCTGTCGGCTGTCAGCTCAAAATGTCTCCAGTCTGTCAGACGAAAGCCTTCCACTCAGTCTGCGTTACGGAGACAGGACCATCACACTTTCTTTCTACGGTTACAGATCAAAGTTATGTGCTGTGACTCCTAATATACTCTTTGCCACTGAATAAAAAAAATTGTGCTCTCTCGATCTCACTTTGGTTTAATTAGCTTGACAATTGGTGGTCCGTAGTTCAAATTAGTAAGTCTGTGTACAAAGCAAAGAGCTGCGCTTGCCTTTATAGATTTTATTTGTGTGGTTGATTATTGCTTAGTGACTTTAGGGGTGCATGTGATTGGAAATGGTTGTCTATCCAAACGTGCAACTCTTTAATAGCTGGTCATAATAGGTGGACACGATAGGTGTGAGGGTGGTTAATATTTAAATAAGCCCCGTTGTTGCACAACGGGTGGGGTGAAATGCAGATTAACATGCCCATACACACCTTTTCAGACATAGGCAGGATTTATTTGGTTGTTTAATGTTCCACTTGATAGGAGAGCTTTCACCAAATTCCTCACCACTGCTGATCCCAAGCCAGGATAAAAAAAAATGGGTGGATTGCGTCAGGAAGGGCACGCATTGTAAAAACAGTGACAAACAAATATGTGAGTGATTCACTGTGGCAACTCCTGATCGGGAAAAACGAAAGTCAGTTCTTTTATGGGACAGCCCTCATATGGTGTTATGGCATAAATGTCCTTCAAAGTGCAGCCTCTGAATTGGGGCACAGCTATTGCATTTCCAATCAGAAAATTCTCCATGAAATGTGGTCAATTATTTTACAAAGCAGGATTTATGTACAGGACTGTAATTGTGTTGCAACCGGCAATCCAAACATATAGTGCGTGATAGTATATGTGACATACTGTACGATATATGATGGGCTACTAACAACTGTAAGCAATTTTCTCTGTGTCATTGCACGGTCACCATCATTGCATAGTGTATTGCAGAAAGGCTTTCTAGACGTCTGTTCTCAGTTGTCATAGCTTTATTTTTGCTGAGGCCTCTGCATCAGCCTTCCCCAAGAGCAAGTTGACTTCTGGGCCAAGGCCCGCTTGAAGGCTTAACACATGCTTGACTAGAGCTTGGCATGCTGCCAAGTCTTTTTGATACCAAAGTAAGAACTAATGAGCGCCGCAACGCTCCAATGATATGCTCCGTGGTCTTGTTCGAAAGCACAGATGAAGGGCGTTACAGAGGGACTTGAGAGGTGGGGGCTGGCAATGGTTGTTAACGATGAGGCAATTGCTGAGACTGGAGGACAAGATATTGTAATGATGCCTAAGAACCATCCAGAACATAGCTGTGCTTTCAGCTAAATGCTATTATCGGAATTCCAACAATATGCACATTTCTGACGTGCAGTCATTAATATTATACTAGAATACATTCAGAGTAGACCTACTGGAACGATACGTGATACATCTAGTAACTAAGTGGAACATTCAGTGACCAATAGAGGAATATTAGAGCCACAATCAAAATAAAGACATATTCAAAATTACAATGGGCAACACAGTGTACTGTGGTTGGGGCTTGCATGGCTTATCTCCAGGTATTCAGGTTTCCTAGTATGTTCCAAAAACGTGTCCATAAGTGTGAATGTGAGCGCGAAGGTTTGTCTAGGGGTGCGCTGCTTTTGGCTGTCAACCAGTCCAGGGTTGAACCTGCCCCTCGCCTCAAAGTCAGCTGGGATAAGCTGCAGCTCACCCACAACCCTCATGGATGGACGGCAAAAACTCATTTTAAGACATTGCAATATAAGTGAGAGAAAATAATGTTATTTAAGTAATTTTATGAAGGGAAAAAAAACATTTTAGGAGAATACATTTGTAATATTGTTCTTTTATTTGAAAAGCTACGCAGATTACTTTTCTTTGATTTTCTTCCAAAGATGCTTGCTTTTCAGTAAACAGGAGACTTAATGGAGAAAAGGTTAAAACAAATCTTTCATAATCCTGACCCAGCTCATTTTGGTTTACTTTGTGTGCATGTGTCTGACCTTGACTATATTCCTGCCAAACGTTTCCGTCCTTGCTCTGCTGCGTGAAGCAGCAGAGCCCTCGAACGGACATTGCCAAAGGAGCAGTATATTAAGCGTGAATAGTGCATAGTGGCCAGCAGACGTGAAATGTGCAGAATAAAGTTCTCCCAATTCTGTTTATTTGATTCCTGCGCCTGCTGGATAAACATTTATTTCAGTTGTAACTTTGGTAATGTACCAAAAAAGGAGAATTTTGTCTGTACATTCTTGTGGCTTTGGAAGGGATGATTGCAAGAAAAAAGAAAAAAAAGGCTCATTTAACCGTAAAAGAAATGTCATTTTATCAAGATCCCCACTGGAGTACAACGGTCTAAATGTGTCATCTTGAAAGCTTAGAACAAATACTCACATCGGTGTGGTCTAAAGTGCAATGTCCTCAAATCCAAACATCCTGTGCAAACTCGGGTAGTGACATAAATAACTTAATAAGAGTGTCATCATTTCGTTTCAACGCCAGAGTGACTCCGGAGAAGTACAACGATTCTGTGATCCTTCTTTCGTTGAATGACCGAGGACGCTAAGGATAGATGACCCATTAGGATTGGGTGACTAAAAGAGGAACTCAATCTAATGCCTCATTTCCTCTCAGAGATGAAACAAGCTTTATGGCTTGACCTCTCTCAAATAGATCTTATTCTACAGTGGCCACATTGTAATCTCACACATCATTGTCTCTGTAAAAAGAAAATGGATAAATAAAAACAACAAAATACATTAGCAGACGCAAAGGCCTGGAAAATCCAATTTGAAGTTCACACTGTGGCTCTCATTGACGTGATCACTCCATATTTTTGGTGTCATATGTGGTTTTAATAGGATCCCCCCCCCTAATGTCGTAGGGACTGCAGAAGGTTTTGCAAAAAAAGATAACCCATCAAGCTTGACTAAAACAGTATTGTAGGATATAAATAACCATCACAACATTATTTTTAGAGGCTAGTGTGTTACTTATCATGTCGAAGCCACACTAATAAAGCAGTTTTGACAATGCATCCTACATATTGTGTTTAGCGCTAATCGGCACATAGTTGCAAAACAAAAGTATAGCGGTGTTAAGCTGCGGACACCTGAAGATCCTGGCAAGTTAAAACTCATCCTATGATAGTACAACGATTTCAAGTTAGGGCTGCTCGATGATGAAAAAAAATATTTCACACGGTTATTTTAGTAATAATTGAAATGGGGGAACGCAACAACATTTATTTTAAATGCAAATAATATAAAGACAAATCAAATTCTTTGAAACACTATTATTATTTTAGTTACATTTGGATTGGATTGCTTACGAAATAAGTTGTTTTCTTAAGTAAAAAAATGTGCAAATTATAGATATAAATATATAAAAGTGCATTGGAGTTTACTTACTATACACTTATACATTGCCATAGAACTGTTGTAACATTTAAATAAACAATTTCAGTAGAACGCACAAATGTTGAACTCACGTGTACTAACAATGGTATCAGACATTGTACAATGAGTTACATTTTATATAAAAAACAATTTACGATTATGCTAGTTTTGTAATCGTTCAGTGTAATAATCATAATTATAATTGGATTTTGATTAATTTCACGGTCCTAATTCAAGTTGTCCTTTTTCTTCAAATATTACATTGATCTTGAGATTACTGTTCTCTAATGACTAATTCTCATCAGTCTCAGCAGCCTCGGCCAAACTGCTGGGATATCAATCACTTAGTAGGTTACATTAGTGAAACAAAATAACGAACACTCCGAAAAGTGTAAAACGTTCTGTATCGTTCTTCATCTCTGACCTTTCCTGACAAATCATTTGGGTAATTTAATAAGTTTCATTCATTTGTTCAAATTCAGAAATTTGTGAACTGTTTCCTACGTGTGGTTATTTCCCTCACTAATCTTGCACGTCAACATTCAAATACTTTCCAGTAAATTAAAGAACCACAGTTCATATGGGCTGACAGCCTGTGCTGATTCTATCTTTGGTACAGTAGTACAGTCATTCTGTGGAATGTCCAAGCTGTCACTTTCACTTTACACAGTACTGACCTATAAAAGTGCTGCAGATCCGTAAAGGCTCGGCAGTCTATTGCGTATGACAGACTTGTCAGATCAGAGTTGTTTCTCTCCTTGTCAGGCTCTTTTACAAAGCGTTAAGTGGGAGGTAACCCACAGTGAATCCTGGCTATGGTGACATCTATAAGTCAGCTACCTGAGCTCCACTCAATCAGGAATAGGTTGACTGGGAGACTTCCAAACGTCTTGAAGATAGGAGAATCCAGGAAAATTAAGATATTAGAATTATTAATTTGGAATACAATCAAATGCAATGAATACCATGGAAAACATACACATTATAATTTAGCACTGAACCAGTAAGTTATTTGATAGTCTGCTTTCTGTGCATATGTTTAAAGAATAAACAAAGAAACAAAATTATATAAGAGAGTAAATAAAAAAACTAGTATAAATGAAAGAAAATTTCATAAATGCACAAAACGAATTGCAAAACAGCACCTTCATTGGTCTGGGAATGGCGAAATTCCAGTTCATTTTCATCCCTAATGATTGCCAGAGACGATGTTTAAAGCACTGAATGATCACTCCTACGCGCGTGCAGGTAATAAAATGTAATTACAAATTTACGTGACGTGCCAGTGACTCATGCAAGTCTGTATAGTCATGTGACTCTGAAAGCCTTCTCCCCTTTTTTCTTCTCACGCTTAGGTCAAGTGTTTGTGGCTCGTTTTGGCGCTCACATTGTTCCACACCTTTCCCCCCAGACTGTTGCTATTAGCCTTGTGACCTGTGGAATTGGTTATTCACTGCCATAAAAAAGATTTGCCTCCTTCTAAAAATCTATTTTTTTCTGCATAGTTTCCCTACTTTAATGTTTAAGACCGTCAAACAAATGATAGATAGACAGATCAGACAAAGATAACCTAAGCAAACGTGAAAATGCTTTCCTAAAAGGTCATTTAATTTAGGAAAATAAACATTCCAAGCTACCTGGCTCCGTCTGAAAAGGTACTTGCTTCCAAAATCTAATTGGCCACCCTCAGTAACAGAAATCGAAAACAAGCGTTTTCTCCGTGGTTATAGTTAGTCTGACTATTCAATTACTAATTAAACAACACTGGATTGTTTTTTAGCATGAAGGGCCTTTTAAAGGTTATGCCACAGCATTTCAACCAGATTCAAGTCTGGACTTGGACTAGGCCCCTGGAAAACCTTTTTTTTTTTTTAAGTCCTTGAGAAGAAGCCAACAGACGCAGTTGACCGCATCCTCCTCCACCACCGGTAATATTCCATTGGACTGGTGCCCCACAGGGTTACGTGCTCGTCCCCCACCCTCTTTAGCCTTTACCTGCTCTTAACCTCATTACAGATATAAGGTTTCTTACCACTGGTACGCTGACGACACGTAGCTCTATATAAGGACAACCCCCACCTCTTCTGTCCACCTGCTTGGAGAGAATAGAGGCATTGATGAAGCTCCACTTTCTTCCAAATAAACAGCTGAAAATTGGAAGCCATACTAGTTGGCACATTGTACCAGCAACATTCTTCTGCCATCACAAATATTACCGTCGCTGGCCAAATTATCCCCGTTTTTATAGCTTAGATTTTTTTTATTTCAAAATAAAAATTGGAACCCAAACTGTTGTTAGAATTTTCCTTACTCGTTCCAGATGGCAAACAAGAAAACCAAGCTGGATCACAATTTTGGTGCTTCTATTTAGAAAAATAAATCAATAAATAAATCAAATAACCAGTTGTTTTTCTATCTGTCTTTGTGTGCCCTGCGATTGGCTGGCAACCAGGTCAGGGTGTACCCCATCTACTGCCCGAAGACAGCTGGGATAGGCTCCAGCATCCCTGTGACCCTTGTGAGGAGAAGCGGCCATGATAATGGATGAATGGATATTTAAAATTTTGAATATTTTATTTGGAGTGCTTGGCTGTTATAGATAAGCAGCACAAGTGTGTTAACAAACCTTGATAAAGTTCTTTTCCCTCCAGCATTTGTGCCAGACCCTGATAAACATTGAAATTTCGCAAACAAAATAAATAATTGACCAACTTACAAGCACAAAAACATTGTTGCCGCTACGCTCTAACGCTAAGTGGAAGTAATAAAGCTCAGTTTTGATTGAGCCTGTTAGTTTAAATATTGCTGAAGCTGTACAGTAGTTCTCACTTATGTACAATTGTATTGCATCACAAAGTGAGCCATAATATAATTACTTTGTGAGTTAAACATACAGACATGTCAATCACAACTAAACATCTCTTATAATGGCTCTAATTAAATTGTGCATGGGGGTGATTACAATCACAAAGCTTTTATCACTCATAGTAACTGCTTCTCCTAATTCCCTAATTTAGCTGCAGTTGGAGTTGAGCAAACAAAAACCCTTCCACTGACCGGCATTACAAACATTGGGGGAGGAAAAAAAATACAGAAGCAGTTATTCATGCTGATTTTTTCACAACTGTCTGAACAGGCTAATGAGGTGCATGCTGTCAACAGACACCAGTGTGCTACCCCACAACTTTTAATTTGACACTTCCCTTTCTATCATCAAGGGTATAAAGACAAAGCTTACCTGCAAGGCCTCAAGGCATCAGATTGTGGCTATCGCTAGCTCCGCACATCATGCTTGAAACAAATTGGTTATTTAAAGCCTGCTTCATATGCACTCGTGGAGAAAGGGCAGAAAGGAAATGAGAAGCCCTTGACAGTTCGCCGGATGTTTTTAATTAGCCCAGTTACGCTCTGCTTTGCCATCTCAGCAAGGCCAGCACCGTAGTCCTGTGTTTTTACGAGTAATTGTCACCTGCCGCATCAGCATTCAGCAGATCTCGGCATGCAAACGGAGGCAGGAAAAAAATAAAGCCTTCTTCCTACTAAGAGGAGTTAAAAATAGATACGGGAATGCACCAAATATGCTTTCTGGTCAGGTGTATCATGTAGATGAAATTGTTATTTTCACACATCAAGTAGAAGAGGGTGCTTCTAAGCTCCAGTAGGTACTAGGAACACATCCTCTTGGCTTTACTCAACTGGCATGCAGGTTGCATACAGTGAAGATGTTTCAGTTAAAAGAAAAAAGAAAATCTTTGAAGTGATTGTTGCAGAAATTCACAACCCTCTGCTGAAAATGTGTCTGTGCCTTGGCACAACAAAGGGTTGTGTGACCAACTGTCTTTAAAATTAGCCTCTAATCAAATGCTTAGCTGTCAAAAATGCAATTGCAGGAAACATGAAAGCTTCTCAACTCTTTAATGTAATGTCTATTTGTGAAATATGCATGAAATATTTCCATATTCAATGTACAGACTCACGTATCTTCAAAGTTTCATCCGAGGAATCTTTGAACAAATAGGGACAGCAATTGCTGAAGTCAAGGTATAAAAGATGGAACTGCAGGAACACGCTGAAAAAAATATGAGGGGAATGAGCTTTTGGTTACAGTTGCATCCTAATTTTAATACAATTCTGAAATTGAATTATGAATTAAATTGAGACTGAAATCAGGTCTTTGAAATGGGAAATTATGAAATCAATCTGCTGATGTGACTGTACCATAAACAGATGGACTGTAAATGTCCCGGCAGTGTAATTTGTCATAGAACGACAGAATGGTGGAATGAAGGAACAGACCATTAAATCTAATCCAAATAAGGCACATTAGAGGTGCATCGACCATTAAATGGAAATGAAAAAAAAAACCTTCTGAAATTACCGATATTTAACACCAGCTCAGTTCAGAACAACTAAATGGTATGTAGCGTTTATTATTCTCATTTACATACTACCTTTTATCTTTTGTCTGATGTCATCACTCATATTTTGTATTAATTTTTCTGCATTTTGGATTTTACACAAACATTTGGAGTTGTCTACATAAACTTAGGTTTGTTTATCAAGAGCAAGAATTTTAAGAGCCCGGGCACACAATTTAACTTTTTATTCATCCCAAAGTTTTCTTGATGAGCTTAAGATTAGTCTCTTCTCTTCACCAAACCTATCCAAGAGTACCATTATCCACTTAGATTTGCGGACTGGTCGAAAGAACTTCACAACGACTTACTGAGAAAATATCCCTCAATAGCCCATATAGCGTACACTGCATTTGTGCGCTTCACAACCAAGCAAAGTGACTGATTATTAAACATAGATATATTAAGACTTTTAAAAACAAGTTTGACGTTAAACTATTGATTTTTTTTCCAACAAAACGTACCCTCACAAAATGTATCAACACTGGACAAATAAACCACCACTCCACAAAACTCTACACTTATCCCACAAGATGTAATTACCCTCAAGTAGGGGATTGACTGCTGTGCACTGCATCTGAAGTGTCTCTAAAATAAGCATCAAGCAGGAACTCCTTCAAGTAGATGGGCAGAAAAAAAGAGCTGTTTCTTTTAGGGGGAAAAAAAATCTACATTTTAATTTGTTTGGGTGAAAACACTGAAGAAAAATACAAAACTCAATACTGAAAATGACAAATACACAAAACACATACAAGACTGGAAAAAATAGGACACAAATAAGAACTGTAGTTCTAACGCTACTGCAGTAATTAATAGTCATTTTATGCCTTATAATTTAATGGCTACGACTGGAAGGCGTTTTACAAATACACACAAATCACATCTTTTTGAACAAAGAGAATGAGATTCAGCTGCTTCAATAGCTGTGAGTTGACCATCGAGGAACATAACCGGGCCTCCCAATCCCGGCAACTCTTCTGAGCATTCACAATTGTAGATAAGCCACCTGAGGACAACAGGAAGAGAACTGGTTAGGTTCTGAACACACACACACACACACACACATGTATTTTTAGCATTTTAAAAAACTCCTCTAAAGTTTTATTCCCAAAAGCACAGATGCACTGGTGAGGTGTGGACTGCTAATCAGCATCGCAACATTTTATCAGCAATTAGGTTCTTCAAATAAAACGTCCACAGGTGGTAGTGATTTCACAAGTTCAAAAAGACACATTTAACAAAACAAAGCACGGGAAGCAAATCAACTAAGCACGATCCTGCCTCACTTGCTCCATCTGCTATTCCTGGGTGTTTGCCTGCTGCAGACAATAGTTGTGTTCCACCGAGGGCGCCACACTGGGATGATGGATGAGGGCATTTGCCTCACTCAAGGCCCTGTCTTCTATGTCCCTGTGCCAATGCTTGCTCGCCACTCAGGCGCATCAATGATAATTCATACAAATGATAACAGACAGCAAATGGAGGTGCGTTGCCACTAATGCAGTGCTTCTCAAATCCCACCCTTGGGTCACGGTGTGATGCTGAGGGGGGCGCATGTGAACCTGGGGAACATTTTTTTTTTTTTTGTGCTGTACTACAATAAAGTGTAATTGCACATCCACTCCAGTAGTTGGCAGTGGTGTTCTCATTGCCTATTGTGCACAGTGAGTATTAACTCTACGGTGTAGGTTTATTTTACAATGAGAATGCCATGCGGCGGAGAGTGAGTGGTGGTGGAGGGGCGTGAATTGTTTACTTCTGGTTGGGGGGGGCGCATAACAGAAAATAATTGAGAAACACGGCACTAATGCAACATGGTGGTCCAAAGGGGAGGGCCAAATGAGATAAGAAACTGGACAATAATCATAATAATAACAATAATAATGACATTTATTTATAAACACACTTTAAATTGAATCTGAATCTCAACGAGCAAGAGTTTGAAAGCAGACAAAAACGACAACAGCTAAAAAATAAAGTATCAGAGAAAATTCAATTTCAAAAAGTCAATTTTCACATTTTTTTCATTTAGTATCACTGTGGTCCAATTCAAGTTATTTCTGTACTTCTGGGTAGCCAGAATTTTGTCCATTTTTTCAAACATATAACATTCCATACTTTTCTAAGTTATGATCCCAAGATGGAACCACATTTCTAATTTTGGTTATGAGCTGAAAAGGTTTGGGGAATCTTGTTCAATATTCATTCCACTCCCTCAAGCAGAGGCATTCAAACAGCACCTTTGGCTTAGCTTGCTTAACATTAATAAAACTCTCAAATTTCCCCATTGTGGTACTAATAAAGGACATCTTTATCTTTTATCTTTAAAACATTTATATATTATGTGAACATTTCATTCATGGTCCTTAACTGCACAAATCTCCATCGGGTCAGACAACAAATGATTAGTGATTTAACTGGGGCATTTTGCAAATGTTGGTATTGATGGGGAGTTAAACCGAATTCAGTATTTTCTGGGGCGGCGATGACAGAGCACATTTTATAACACGGAACTTTTTATTTTTAACAAAAAAGCAAGCACGTCACAAGAATTCGGAAAAATAGTAGCAATTTCAATTTTGTTTGTGTTGGATTGTCAAGGCTTTCCATATATTAAAACCTATTTTGTCCTTTGCCCCTGATAAATTTTAATCGTTCATGTTGTTTTAATGTTTTGGAGTTCCTGTACTGTGGAGGTTGTTCTTATTAGAATTTAAAATGGAAAAACATGAAAATTACAAAAAAAAAAAAAATTCATCAAGACGAACAAGCTATTTGATTTGGTTAATGTAGTGGGCTGTTGACTTTGCCACGTCAAAGATTTTTGCCAATTCTTTCAGGACTTCATGTTTATATCTACAGACAAATTCCTTCCTAATGCCAACTCAATGTCTGACATAATATCCATATTTATTTGCAACAAGGAAATGGACTGCAAGCAGTAGATAAATACTATGGATGCCCTGAAAATGGAGGCAGGGTAACCTGCATCCTGTACATAATAAAAGCCATACACTTCCAACACAAGTTGATTGTAGTGGTTAAAAGGGTAAAACCACAAAGCTGTCGTGATTCAAATATTTGTGGACCTAAGCGTACATCCACAAAAGTTACCCTTTTCTGACTAACCTATATGCCATCGCTGTCTGCGAGAGAAGTAGAAAATTAATGAGCTCAGGGCTAAAAGACACCAAGGCAAAGTACTTTACACCCCATTACACTGGAGGGTCCAGGAATGGAGGGTGTGGAGCACACAAAACAAGAGACAATCAAAAACGCATACCAGGCTGGTTATTGTCCAATCTTTGATCCACTTGCAGAGAGTAAAAACAGTCAAACAAGTCGAAATTTAAGTTGGAAGCAACACAAAAAAAACTTGAGTGGGTGTATTATATGGAAGGTGCAGTTAGGTCATGACCTCTGATATTTAGCATGCAAAATAAAATGTGGCAATGATTTATCACTACACACCGGGTCATGACTTTAATTTTGGTGAAACGGTTCCAAGAAATACTATGACAACCTCAAGTAAAAGTATGATGACTTGGCCTAGATTTTACTCCAGTACAAGTATGTACTCAAGTAAAAACTTACGTTCTATGTTTCAAACTAGTTGATTCTTGATGAAGCAACTAGTGTAAAATTCAAGTATATTACGTTGACGTCAGACTGTCAAATTACAAACTAGGAATCAAACTATGATTGCAAACCAGAGCACAGGCTAAGAGCAAAACTATCCAAAATATGCCATTCCGACTGTTCCAAGAAGACATCTTCACATGGGACCGACAGACTTTGAGCAAAGCATTATAATACCGGATAAGAATATTTATCTAGCAAGCACGCCAAACCAAACATGTGTAATTACCTTACAGTGACATGCTCGTGCAGGTCTGATATTGAATTGTTTGTGTTCCGCTGGTTCAGCAATGTGGTAATCTACGAAACAATTTACCTGCCAATGTTTTTTTCCAGGAAGGTCCCATGCCACCAAAATCCATTTCTTATACAAATTCCCAAGCATTTCAAAACCAGAATTGTGCTGTTTTTGGGGACGTTTCGGTGAGGATGACTTTGTTAACATAAGATTTGAGACGCGCTAAAAGTATTCAAGTCGATTGGATCTGAGCGAGCCAGAATTTCTTTTGTTATTATTCTGCAAATTAATCACGTTTTTGGCGACCTAAACATGAACAAAAATTCACCACACCAACCATTTTATACCGGCATGCACAATTACAAAAATAAAAAAAACGAGTGATTTTTCAAAATTGCTCAGTAGCACCTCCTAATTTTGTCTTTTACAAAGCAGCCGCGGCTGTATGGTTCACCTAGATCTATGGAAAATTGGAAGTTAATGCATTATCCTAAGAACTATAAAAAAAAAAGAAAGTCTTTTGGAGTAATATGCTCAACCTAAAAGGAATCCATTATTTTGAAATTTGGCATCATCATGACAACAACAGCAGAAGTATTTTGTACAATCATATCTAAAAATGTCAGGCTTTTGATGAGAATCCAGGCCTGAATACATCTATGAACTTATTTTTCATTGTTGTGGTAGCGGCTACTGGCTACAATAAATACATGTTTTAATCTATGCTGTTTATTCCCAAGACGATTAACCAGATCGACTTCATATTTGCTGGACAGAGTGTTTAGGCTTTTATGATGTGAAAACACAAAATTTGTGAGTTTTCATGAAACTCTGTTGCCATGGCAATGCACATTTTGCCCCCCAAAAAACAATACTGATTGTGAGGGTCTATATATGCACAAAAACTCATGGAACTTTGCACACACATCAGGCCTGGCAAATAATAATAATAATAAAAAAAACAAACAAAATACGTAAGAGGTTTAACATTCCATCATTTTTTTAAACTCAAATTCCAATGGGCCAGTACGCCAAAGTGCCCTGGAATTAGAGGGCCCTTCATAGCTGCTCATAACTCTATTTTCTTTTTTGTAATCATTCATCCTTGCCCGTTAGAGGCAGTTTTCACAATGCCTTATAGACAAACTAACAATGTCAGGTAGCTATGTGTAATTTCCATGTTAAGATTGTACTAATATGACCCTTGTATGACACAGAAACAGTCCTGTGGGATTACTACGGTAAATTACTGTCGCTCCAGTTGGAAATAATCCAAAGGCAGTGCAAGACCATTTTTTTTTTTAATTCTTTAGGAGTCCAAACTTTAGTCCTGACAGTCTTATCAAAATGTAACTTGGAATGTGGAATGAAAACAGAGAACCTGGAGAAAATCCATAAAGGCACAAGGAGAACATGCAAACCCCAGTCTCTTATAGCAGTCAATAACATACGCTTGCATCACTAGATCACCGTTTGTGGACCAAAACAGTAAACTATAGGCCTCTGCCTGCGTTTGTTGTGTCATATTCTGTCGAGATAACATTTTCAATGCCGGGAAAAAGCCATCTGGCTGCATGCTGGTCTCTGACACTGCGGGTACCACAGTGTTTTCCCAACCATTTCATACAGGATCTTAGATACTCGTAAACTAATTCTAGTAACTGAAGATGGTTGTATGATCAAATTACATTCCTGTCCTCTGCCAATGACTTTCCAACAGGCCTCTACAACCAGGACGTGTTTCATCACACTACTCACTACCACTGGAACCATTTCCAGCAGCCAGACAGATAGTATGACCCAAGTCTACCTTGTGGGCTTAGCCTTCTCAGTTTCACAACTGTCTCACATACCACAGTCATCATGCAAGTGCAGATATCAATATTGCTACTATCCTCAAACATCAACATTTAATTCCGAGGTAGAGCTCCTTTATAATAATTTATTATACTGTCATATGTAAAAGCCCAATTTCTTCAATAATATAAAAAAACTGAATAAAATCCTTTGCAAATCCCGTTCAACCTATATTTAATTGAATACATTACAAAGACAAGACATTTCATGTTCAAAACGATAAACTATTATTTTTAGGAAGTAAACTTTAACTTGGAATTTTATGGCTGCAACATGTTCAAAAAAAGCCGGGACAGGTGGAAAAAGAAAAGTTGAGGAATGTTCAAAAGCACCCAGCATGCGAATCATAACTGTAATTTTGTGCGTCTTAGGGTGATGTCTCACCTTATAGGCCCTCATGTGACGCATTGATGCAGGAAGTGCAGCATTGCTGTCTTCAATCACTTGCAGCAGCTCCTCACACACCTTCAGAGGGAGCACCACGGAGTGTCCTGTGGCATTGACCTCCCAGTTGGTGGCGACGCTAAAACAGAAAAAGGGCAAGTGATTTATGTTACCCGCCAGAGTCATGTTCAGTACATCCAGGAAGCCTGAAATAGCTGCAATAAAGCTCATGATGAACCATGCCGGTTTTAATAGAGCCATTTTTAACTACAAACTGCAGAATTACAAGGATGACGTTAAGGCAGATAGATGACCAGCTTGTGTGTCGCATCGGCACAAGCCTGTGCAGAGTGTATGAAGAGTGACTGAACAAGGAAAGATTGATGTTGCGTCAGTATGTGTGATGTAAGGTGTTGATCCAGAATGAAAATGCATGTTTGCCATTTGTGGATTTCCCAATTATGTATTTACTAAAAGGATGTTTTAATTAGTTTTTACATATAGAAGCAGGGGTGGGCAAACTTTTTGATTGGCGGGCCACAATGGGTTCTAAAATTTGACAGAAGGGTCGCACCAGGAGCAGCTGGATGGAGTGTTTTGGTAACCTCACCTCATCGGAGAAAAAAAACCTACATTTAATTTTAAATGAAAGTGAACAAAAGCATTACAATAATACACATGTCTTTGAAAAAACAGTATTTAGAAAATAAAACATTAACAAGGTTTATTCAATTTAAATTTTTTCAAGTTCGGCAGACCGGATTAAAATATTTAATGGGCCGCATGTGGCCCCTGGGCCGTAGTTTTCCCACACCTGATATAGAGACTAATGGACTAATTATGAGTCACGAAAGCCTGCAAGTAAAATATTATAAGTAAATTATGTAATTTATATGTAACATTATTATGGAAAGTAAGAACACTGGATTTTGTTGGATGATTGTGTGGAATTTTGTCATTTTCTGGCAACTCATTCGCTTTTTTTTTTAACAAGACCAGCGATTCCATACCAGAGTGCTGCAGCACACGAGTGTGCCATGACCGATCATGACGAATGCACCAGGAAATTGACCAAATTCACCTTGTTTTTTTCTGAAATGTTTTTAGTAATAACAAATATCTTTGTTCATCTTATTGATGACAAATGCCTAAAGTGAAAGGAAGCACAATTAAAAGCTCTTCCATTGAATGTCAGAAGCAAAAATAAACCTGTGTTTTCATGTGTCGTCATAGCTCCTGCAAATATAACAGAAATGTGTTCAATTAACAGGCACAGATAGTATAGTGAGGACACTTCGGGGACCTAAGAGACAAGATCATCATCATTACTTTCGTATTCATACTTTTTGTGACATTTGTTAGGTGATTACAAAATGGGTGCCCTGCAAAATTTAATTTTGGTGAACACTGAACATGACTCTCACATGTGAAGCTTAAATGAGGCAACATTGAGGTAATAGGCAACATTACTTGGGAGCAACAAGGAGAGAGCGTTGCTCATTTAGTTAAAAATAAATAAAAAAACTAAAGGGACATCTAAGGCCATTGTGATCTGCCATCACGTGACACATTATTTTATGCCTTGGCTAAAAAGATTCCTTGAAGCGCTAATCATTTGGTAAATGCTTGCATTTTGCACATGCAATACATAGTCGCGTTCCTGCAAAGACAGCGTTCATGTGACTTTTGTTACTATTTGACAGCAAGTTTGTCAAAACATTGGAAATAACTTCCCGATTCTGACTTGACTGCACTCAGCTACAGGGAAGAGCAGAGTGGATAAAAAAACGACCAGTGCTGAGTCAGATGAAAATAATGAGGGTTGAAGACTCTTCCAGTGGGGTGCTGAAATACAGAACACGAAGACCCACATGCAGAGCATCCACCCACATCCTCCTAATGCATCACAGCAAGGGACACAGAGAGTCACAGTGGTCGAAACAAATTGAGCAAGTGCATTCCAAGTGACAACTAAAGACATTTGAAGGCAATCTCATTTGCAAAAAAAAATATGGAACATTATGTCTTGGAATGCAACCCATGCACAAAGTAATATACAGTATTAACTCATTACAGAAAATGTGTGTCACTGTGTGAAACAAATGGTGCTTATACCAGATTGGCCACTGTTCTGCCCTGCCAAAAGCGATACTGAAAGTTTACTGCTTAATGTTTCTTTAAGAAAAATGGCCTATTTTGGCAGCATAGTGGCGCATATTAAACGTCATTCTCAGTCAAATGTTCTGACTGTGCTTGATGAATCCTGTTAATTTGTATTAGGTTCATTGAAGACTGAATTGAAAAGCACAAATGTGAGTGTAAATAGTTGTTTATGTGAATCGTGTGATTGAATAGTGAATTGTCCATGGTGCATCCCACCTTAAAGGGACACTTGGTTGAGCTTGACATTGGCACTTATATAATATGTATGCATGTAAAACATCAGAGCTAAAATTCACCCCCACAAAATGGAAAATACAAGCTAATCTAATTTTCCTGACAAAAATGGATACATAAATTGAGCTTCTTGTTGAAAAATGGACCATCCTGGCTAGATGATCCCTAAAGGGGTCGAAAGCCATGCTGGCCCATTTTTCACAAACAAGCACAGTTTATATATTTTTTGATCAGGAAACTGAAATGAGTTCTTTTCTTTTTTTTTATCTATAAATTTTTGAGAAATTAGGAAATAAGTGACTTGAAAAACGCCTACTGTTAATGAGGAATATGGCGACGCCCCCCTGCGCACTCTCAATGTTTCGCTCAGAGTCATTTGAAGGCACAGATTACAAACTCGCCATTGGAAATCATTGTAATTCCATTGCTTATAACATCCAAAAACGGTAATCAAGTGGCACCAAATTTCATGTAGACACCCCTCCCAATGACCATTTCATCATATCAAAAGGATTAACCTTTATGTGGCAGATTTATACCAGAATGAGGAACTGTGGAAGTGGGCAGAGGGACAAAGATGATAGCTGGGAGGACACTCGCACATGCAAAGATCCATGCCCAGCTGCTACCCCCTGTAAGATATAATACTGATGTCATTTTTACATGCAAACCTATTATATAAGTGTCAAAGTTCATCCAAGTGTCCCTTTAAGGTCAAAGTCATCTGAGAATCCAGATCCCCAAAGTCCCTGAACAGAGGTCACGGTGGTAGAACACTGATATATGCACAGTACATTATAACCATCCCTTGACGCACCTGAACAATAATTATGCGCCACAATTAGCAGATCAGTACAGGATATACTATTTTTCATCTCTCCTTGCAAGAGTCACCTTGCATCTTTCAGCCTTTGCAAAAATCTGCTCATATTTTGTTGCGCAGCATAAACTACGTAAACAAAATCTATCAAAGAAGTCTTTCATCCATTGCTTTCCGTTATGGCAGGTGGTGATGAAACGAATGCACTGAAAAGATGAAAGATAAAGGCAAGAAGGAGTGAAAACTGAAGGAGAAATGTGCATGTTGTATTTACTTACTCTTGCTGCTGGACCCCCATATGAGAACAGGCAATGTAGAGGAGTTTGAGAGCTCTTGCAGTCCTCAGTGATGGACTGTGATGAGTGTTTGTGCTTGCAGACCACTCTGGGACTGATGCTGTGATAGAATCGCTATTCAGCAGCCAGAGCTGCAAGAGGAGCAGACACATCGCTTCACATTTAGGATGTGCAAAGAATCACATTTTACCCATTCTTTGTCACGCAGCAAGATTGCGATACACATTGGGTAAACAACAAAAACAACATATTGTCGAATCGTAATTTTGAAAATGGTTAAATACAAAATAAATTAGAACTATCCTGCCAAAAGTAAACACATTGTCTGGCTTTCATGTGCATTTGATTGATCAATCAGCTCATTAAATTTCAGGGATTCACCAACATAGCCCCCATGGACCACATGAGTAGCCCTCAGGCCTGCTCTAGTTAGCTCCCCAGTGATGGGACTTTGTGATTTCTGAGGTATGTTGTAGAGGTGACCATTGTTTTTTAAAATATAAACAGTTGCATATGGGTTGCATATTGATTTGCATCAATTTCCTAGCTTGTTAATATAACTTTCAACAGTCAGTGTGGCCTTTCTAATTATTTTTTTATTTTTGAAATTGAGGTGTGGTTGTGTACAATAGAACCCTGTGACGCAGACGGCCATTTTGTCCATACTGGATAATAATAATATCTAGTTAATCTAATACTACCAGTAATTTTGAAAGCACTATATTAACATTTGTACTTGAGGAAAAAGCGTCTGTTGATACTTCATCTTTAAACAGAAAGCTTCTTAAAACCTAATAGCTTTACTTCTATTTGAGTCATGAACATGAATAATTTCGACATGTAGCATGTAAATGATCTGACTAAAGTCATGGAGAGCAAAATAAATAACTGATAATAACCTAACCTAATAATAAATAACCTGTCATAATCAGAGAAAAATAAATAAGAGGGAGAATTCAAGCATGTACTGCCATTATCAATTGATTATCAACTATAGAAATTAATGTTTGCTGTTCTTTTTTGTAGACTGACTTGCCCCAATATTAAAACCAACTGCACAATCAAATGTATCGTGTGTTGATATTATATGATTGTACATGTAGTTCACAGTTGTGGAAAAACTGCACAGCATCATTTGGAGAATGTTTTCTAAGGTTGAACTGTAGCAAAACGAGGTTACCAAATTAAATCTAACACTGATGCAGGCGGTTCTGTAGAGACTGACTAGTCCTGTCCCCTAGATGAGCACTACTGCCACCTGCAGTTAAAAGGAAACTGATTTCAATGGCAGAACCTATGAAGGAAAATAACATCGGAACTTAACTTAAGCTCCAAATAGTCATGTAATCATAGCATTAAAGACAATAAGTAATTGTACTTTTACTTGAGTCAAATATTTCAGTGTCTTTCTATCCGCTTCTTACCAGCAAGAATGTTTTTTCACTCGGTGTTTGGACAGAAAAGTGGAAGGAACTCATAGAGTTGGAAAGTGCTGCAAGCCTTGCTGCTACAGTCCTCTGTAGGAAGCAGGATCTGTCCAAAACAAAGTATATTATCTTATATTTAAAAATATTTTTAGTTTTAACATCACAGCCTTTGAAAGTTAATTGCCACGTATCAAAATGTCATTAGTCCAGCAAAAAAAATAAAAAATCCCCTATCCATCGGATACAGGATTTATACGTTTTCTCCTACGTATACGTTTTTGCAAAATAGACTTTATTGCATGTTATATTTATTCAGAGTTACAATTTAATCAGCTATTAGTATTAGATTCAGTAAAATTCAGGAATGTGTAAAACATGAAAAATAAAAATGACTTATTTGTAGGTAAGAATCTGATTTAAGGGGCAAAATAAACCAGATACTCAGAATCCAACAATCCCTCAGAGCTGAGTGCAACTGTATATTTCTTCCTGCCTTCCTCACATTTAAAAGCCAACGTACTTACTGAGAATTTCCTAGTGATTCCCCTTTGGCCAGCTATTGGACCTACCTGCTAAATGAAGACTCTGGCTTTCTGTCCCCGACACTGGACTCCACCACCACCTGCGTGATGTACAGTCTCAAGGTCTCTGCAAGTCACAGCAAGGGCGCCTCATAAAAACCTGGGGATTGTGTTTCATTGATGACCAGTTACTCAGCGAAAGCATACCCGGTGTCAGTGCCTCTCCCAGAACTGAGGAACAGCTCATGCAGGACACAAGCGTCAGTCTGCGGCAAGTTTTCTGTTCATGATGGAAGCACACGGCAAAAACATTTTAACACGATATACCCAGCATTTTTCTGCGGACAGTCATAAAGGAAACCAACCCATATTTTCCCACTGGAACTAGGCTAAAGGAAGACAATTGTTCTCCAAACAGATAGAGAGATATTAATCTTTGTCCAGGGAGTGCAGGAGTTTAATTTCGCTGATGCAATTTTGTCTGGGAGAAATGTGCCAGTGTGGGACAGGATTTTAAAAAGGTCCATTAAACCTGTAATTTCAACCATCCACTGCGGTTTTCATCACTTTCTTTCTGTCCTTGAACCTATTTGGCTGATAATGAGACTGCCTCAAGAGTGCATGATCAATGTCAACATCATCATCATCAATGCTCCCCTCCCTTTTATGCAATGTACACAGTTAATATTGCATGCACTGGAAATTTATTTAAACGTCTTCAGCACTTATTTTGAGTTGTTTTAATCACTCTTATTTCATTGCAAAGGATATAATATTTACTCATGCCAAACAACTCCACGTTAATGGTAGTATGCCAAGAAAATGCAGTCCTTATTTTTACTGCCTGTTTAGGCTTTTTGAATTGTGTAGGCATACTACGCACAAAGTGGTCTAAAAAATGTAAATGACTTGATTACCTAATAATCCAAACTCAGTTACTTTGTTACAAAACCTGAGCATTGCAGTATATTATGGCAACGCAGCCTAGAATTATGCTGGTCTAACAACTTTGGATCCCTGCTACCTCAGCTAACATTTTTGAGCTACACATCACTCACCTTTGGATCTTGACTATCCCGTGAGTCAGCAGGGCTCACTTCCTGGAGAAGGGTTTGTTCACAGCTGTCATCCCTGGTGACCAGAAAGAACGTGTCGCCCAGTAAACAATCATCAGGTCGGGGCAACATCTTCTTGTTGGCAAAAGGATCTGGATGGCAGCACCAATCGTCCACAATAGCGTTCCAGTTGCCATTTGGGAGGGGAAGCACTCGCTTGAACAATCTGAAGATAAAGAATTGTTACTTAAAATTCATCTCAAGGTCGTTTTCCGAAAATGGAAGATGGTAAGTTTAGAACATGGCTTAATTTTGGAAATTGCAAACTGCAATCAAACAATTCTTGTGATTGTAACTGAGACCTCTGTAACCTTCAAGAGGTATTTGGCGTCATTATCCTTTTGGAAGATCACTGAACTGCAAGTTGCAACTGACACCAACATCTCCGATGCTTATTTCTATCCAGAATGCCATGATTGTCTTGCAATTTAATTGTGCCTGCACTGCACAAAGACACTTTGTAGCATCCGGTTGGGACCCTCATCAAGACATTTGATGCTATTGGCCATTTCCCAACCACTGTTGTGGGTAGGTTGCACCAGGAAGGGCATCTGGTGTAAGATCTGCGCCGAACAGATCATGCGAGTAACTCGCAGGGGCAACCCCTAATTAGAAGGGACTACGCTGAAGGTCAAACAACAACCCCATGTTCCACAATAGATTGTACTTTTGTAGTCTGCTTCATTTTTACATCTGTAAGCATACATTGCCATTCCTTACCAAAAAGTCTCAGTTTCGTCATCTGTCCAAAGGACATTCCCAGAGGTTTGGTGGCCTATCAACATAGTTTGGCAAAATACAGTCTTGCTGAGGACTGCATCATCACAGCATGTGACTAAACAAACCAATCATGAGAGAGGACGCGCAGCATTCTACATGCAGCAACATTTTCTGTCATGTGTGCAGGATGAGGAACAGAGGAAACACAGATGTGCCGAATGATACAATGCGGCCGTTCTCGCCCATGCGTACGTGGGAGTATAAAAAGGCCTTTAGGAGGCTGATGGTTTTTAGCAAACAAGGGACACTGTTGAAAAGCTTTTATGAATCTGCGGTCGCAGCGGAATATCTACGGTTTTGGTTTGCTTGGCAGGCGGTATACACTCTCTTCCGCGATTATTGGCACCCCTGGTAAAGATGAGTGCTTTAGATTCAAATGAATTTTTTTTTTTTATTTTTTTTTTTAATTAATATAGGATCACAATAAACAGGGAAAAGCCAACCTTTAATTCATTAAGTGAGGGGGAAAATACTCACATTAAGAAATTATTATTTTTCAATAAATCATGTGTGCCACAATGAGCAGCCTTGATGTTATAACATTATACAAACCCCTTTTGACAACAAAACAGAATGTCATCTTCTCTTATAATGTTTCACAAGATGTTAAAATACAGTAAGAAGGATATTCGACCATTCCTCTTTGCAATCTCTCTAAATCACAGGTGTCAAACTCCGGCCCTGGAGGGCTGCTTTCTTGCATGTTTTCCATTTCTCCCTGCAACACACCTGATTCAAATGAGCAGGATACTGATTAGGCTTCTTCAGAATTTACTTATTAGGCTTCTTCAGAACTTGCTGATGAGCTGATCATTTGAATCAGGTGTGTTGCAGCCCTGGACTGGACTTTAGCACCTATGCAACCTGGGTTCTCTTAACCAGGGGTGCCAATAATAACAGGTGAAGGGGCCCAGCTCTGTCTTGGGCTACTTTGTGACACATTGAGGATAGGACAGGAGAATATTGCCTAAGATGTCAACCCTGCTCGGCAATGCTATTTTGCTTAAACCTTGACCTTATGTCTCCAATCCAACTGCATGTGGAAGAAAAACAATACCTACATATTTAATTCTAATATTATAGCAGCTGCAATCACAACATTTAAATTAATAGTGTAATTTTACCCAGCGGAAAATGACTGACATTTGAATATTTAATGTACAGTTGAGGCAGTGAATTCAAATCCAATCATTGTGTCACACAATGAAGAAAAATCTCTGATTAGTGGGGAAGAAATCTCAGAGTTAGATGATAAGAGTCCAAATTAAAAAATGCCCCAATTGTCTCTATGGATAGCAATTAACTACGTATTACAATGTCAGTAAAACAAGTACAGAGTGATTAATGGAGCATTAGAGAGACAGTCAGCAGCAACCTTATTATGGCAGAGGATTAAATTTACTGCATTTTGTGGTGACACATGATGTTGTTTTAATTGCACGCTTTATAGGAATTCTATTCACAACTCGGCGCCCACTTGCCCTTGTTGAGAGTGGGGAAAAAACATGTGTATGGCAACTTTTAGTAGGTCACTGCTGAGAAACATAGCCAGAGGCTAAAGGTCTTCATAATGCAGGCGCTGTGATTTTCAGCACATCACATTGCGGACCAGAGAAAACTACAGTCTGAAGGCAATATGACCAATACCACTGAATCACCTAAAGGCAGGAAGAGCAATTGTTTTTTTTAATAGGTAGTGCAGACCCTTATGTCAGAGTGACTTTTCATCAACTGACAATTTTAGCTGCTGCTCCACCCATCTATTATTCCTGTGGCCGGCTATCACAACCAAGGCTGGGTCACACCATGAAGAAAGCCAGAGATAAGTACAAATTTCCAATCCCCGCTCCTCCTCGTCTTTTCCTCACCTATCCTCGAGCAGCCTGGTCGTACAACTCTGACAGTAGAAGCAATAAGTCTCCTGAGCTCGCAGTGCCGTGATGATGTCTGGGGAATCTAAAGGGAAACAATAAAACAAAGTGAAATGATGGTAGCCTGAAAAGAGAAGGAAACTGTTGAAATATAAGGCAAGGAAACAGCGGAAAATCAATTTAGTTTTGATAGGACAATGACTGAAGTTAACTGCGAGCATGTATTGAGACAAATTGTAAATTCAAAAAAGGTTTGATTGGAGGTTTGGCCAGATGTAGAACTCACAAGATCAATCACTCTGAGGTACAGTTTTCTCATAAAATTAACTTAAGGTGTTGCTACATGATGTTTATGAAGAGAATCTTTAATTGTCTTAGTCAATTAGGTAGTACATCCGACAAATAACAATTGCTATAGACGGCGTTCCCAATAGCCAACAGTACCTTCAATCTTGTTATGTGAAACACTTATTCGAAGCCTGAAATGGAGCTCTTGTTCACAGGATTCTCCCCCTGGAGTCAGAATGCAGGATTCATCCACATAGGAGACTCCTGGTGGCAAATTTAAGGTCACCTCGCCTGTAGGGGTCCGGATGTGAAGAGAAGAATCTCCACCAGTCACAGCCACGTCAGCAGGGTTTACAGCGACATCTTTCCTAGACAGCAGAGAGGAAAGATGCTAAAACATTGTGCTACAGTATAGCTGTAAAAGCAAAGGAGACTTCAAAATTACATTAATTATGATCATGGCACTTTGCTACATCCTTCATCTTAAAGACCCAGATCATAACTTCACCCACTAAAATGCAACACTGCAGCACATTTTTATGGGAATTAATGCTTGTCTTCTTTGCTAAAACTTGGCATAATGAAATATGAACGCATACAAACTAAGGCTACCGAATCTATTTGAAAAAAATCATCGCAATAATGGTCCGTACAATATGCGAATCGCAATGACATCCAATACGTTTCAAGGAATTGTATGCTTTTAACTGACTTTGACCAATCAGATGCAACATTAAATGTGTATTGCTATCCAATAGGTGAACAGTATCAAGGGGCATTACTAACATTAAGTTATTACATTTAATTATCTAAGAATGCATTGAGCTTACTTACTTTGCCTCATGAAAAATATATTTATTTCGTTAGATAATACTAATGCAATTTCTTTAGGTATGCTAAATGATGCAATAATATCGCCATCACAACATTCAACACCCATATTGCATATCTTTCCAATATCGTACAGCCCTAATACAAACCTGCCTCGTTATGAAGACATCATGTATATTAAGCACCTGTATTAAAAAGACTATCTTACACGTTCAAGATAATAAACTACCTTATTTGCACATTATTCAAGTACTGAAAAGCATTAATATTTGTTAAAAGCGTAAATTGAAAATGACTAAATATGACTAAGGCTGGAAATTATTGAAAACTGCATGTGAAATGTTTTATAAGAATGGGGATCATTAATCTTAACATGCAAAAGGAAGAACTATCACGTACAGGTATATTAGTAACTATTAACTAACCCATCAAGTTTGTTTATTTGTGAACTGTACCTCATCACTGAGACCAGAAATCTTGTATTTAAAACAGGCAGCCTGAAATCTAGCTGAAGCAATCAGAAAGTTAGCACAGTACTGCCTAAACTTCAAGTTAGCGGAATTGCTTTAGCAGACGAGAAATGCAGCAACAATCATATATGAAAGTAAAATTAGGATCCTACCGGAGGGATTTTTTGGGGGAATATGTATCAAGTGGAGCAAGACGCGGTTATGCCCCTTTAAATTTTGTAGCTTGAATACGTGTAAAAAGAAAAGTCTACATACGATGCCACAATTATCTGAAACATTTGCTGTTGCCCCTGATCAAATTAAAAACGTGTTTAAGAGTTGAATATTTTGTTAAATAGAATATTTTAAAAAAGTCACTTGTGGAACTTCACCATCATATTTTGCATTGAACTGATTTGGTATTATCCTGGTTGCAACTAAATGTGTTTAACTATGTCTGCAAGTTACGTACATGAAGTATATCATTTAACTGTAAAATAAGCAAGAAAAAACGTCAACAATTAGCATAGTTTGTGTAATTGAATGATGTTGTATTGTAGAAGAAAGCTGATTTACTGCGAGAAAAAAAACAACCACGCTATCAACATAAGTACTCACCCGATAATTAGAAGTCCACTTTGAAGCCTTTTTCTTAATTCGAGAAACATTCCAAATCCGCGCGGTTTAGCTGGCATGTCCAAATCGGCCATAGAGACTACAGGCTGCATACAAATATTAGCTACAGACTGTTAAAACCCTTTTTTAAACAAGTTAAAGACGCACTTACAAGAAATTATTTGTTCTGGTAGCATTACAGATAGTCTGCAGCGTGAGCTCATGGAGCACTATTTTGGTTGCCCATCCATGAACAAGAACATCCGTTTAAAATTTTCAAAGTAATACATTAACGCTTGTATGACAATGTTATAATTCTCCAATCACAAAACTGTAAAAGTAGATAGAATTTAAGTTTTCTACATAATATGGCTAAATGCACACCCACGAATAAATGACAGCAATTTGAGATATTCTTAACCGACTGTGCGAGTATAACAATATTTTGTATTTTGGTAACTTTATTTGTTGTTTCCGTCCTGTGTTAGCATAACGATGATAAACTTTATGGATACAAAAGACGGAAGACCTCCATGCGGAAAAGCGGGTTGAATGCACGGTTGGATGTGCTACGAATCTGCAGTGCAGTCTGGGAGCTGCCACTCCACCACCTTTGTATATCCGATCTTGATCTCATGGTTGGTGACTGATTAGCACACAGCGGGAAGAAGCAACGGGTGAATATGTAGAATATATGCAGCCATTGTCAAACGTTGTCAAAAAGGTGTCGGGCTTTTCCTCTCCATCCTTTTCGCAAGCTGGTAACAAACGTTAGCGCTAGCGTTGTTACCGATGTGATAGCTCATTTTACCCACCGAACCGGGTTCATGTTTGAATGACACCTCTCGCCCACTTAAGCTATGACGGTAAGCTACTTCTTCTAACAATGCTTTCCGTAATTGAATGTGTTAAGTGTCCAAATATGTTCGAGCTAAAACAGTTGGGTGTTAGCCTAGCATAGCATCCATTACTGTAAACAGAGCCTACTGTACATTTGGGACTGAACGCACAGAACAGCTGATGGCACGTTTCGTTACCGCTGTTTATTTTTACGGGGTGTATAAAGCCTTTTGTTCTCAAACCCAAATTCCAAATTAGGTCGTGTCAATAACAGCCACTTAATCACATTGTATTAATTTTTGTGGTGAAAATGATGTCAATAATTCTGTAACGGACCCACCCATCTGCCTAACTCCAGTACTAAATTAATCTGACGTTATTGTGACTATGTTGCGCGTGTGTTTTCTGTGTGATTCCAAATATATGATTTGGCAACTTGAGACGTCCACTGTGCATAAATACTGCACTGACAATTTTGAATCAGTGCTATTTTACATATTCTCCAGCAGAGTACGCCCTTGGTTTAATTTTATATTAGTTTCGCCAGCCAACCCGGACTGCAATAACAATGTTAGCGCCCTCTTAAAAGTCTTAGTGGATCTTCATTTTTCAACTACTGGTTTGGAATGACTTTGTGAAGATATCAGAAACAGGATCTTACTTACTTTCTCTCTTAGACCTGCCTAATGTTGAGTCATAAAAGCAAAACAAAATATTATGGTCATTACCATGCATGCCTAGCGTCATAGATACCATTAGTAACTCTCAATAACTAATCAATTGCTATTTTATTGTCTCCTTGTGTGGCTTTGGCACAGGTGTGATGTACCCATGCATGCCCGGTGTTTTACATTAGCACAATAGCCACCCGGGAGAATGAATGCAGAGGAAGTGGAGCTGCTCAGTGACTCCAAGTACAGGAACTATGTGGCAGCTGTGGATAAAGCCCTCAAGAACTTTGAGTACTCAAGTGAGTGGGCAGACCTCATCTCTGCTCTGGGCAAGCTCAACAAGGTAATGATTCGAGTTAGTAATTTTTCAGTGCACTCGCTCGTAAGTAGACAACTCAAAAACACAAATCCTTCAACAGTTTGTCTTTAGCCACAGGTGCTTCTCAACAGCTCGTTTACCTGCCGATTGAGTAGAAGCACCTGTGTCTGAAGCCAAACTGGCAAGGTTTATATTCTGAACCTGGATTTGACCCCTGGCTGAAATAACTTGTACTTTGAAAGGTACCACAATATGTAATGTTAATGGTTACCACAGCACACGCTACGTGACGAGCAGACATTGGATCTGAAAACTGAACGAGAGCCATTACTGTCAGCAGTGGTGTCACTTCTAGAGCAATGTTTCTCAACCAGGAGTCCGTGGTCCCATAGTGGTCCATGGTGTAAACACAAGGGGGCTGTGAATCTTTTACAATGATGCCTTGACTTTTATAGAAATTGGCATATTTTACCCAAATATTTCTGAGACCTTTAGCCACCTCAAATACATTTGTTAAGAGTTCTTTTTTTTTTTCTCTCTCTCTCAAATTCCACCAGTTTCATGAGTGGTAGTCATTGTATTGTACTTTAATAAGGATCTCGCTAGGGCTGAAACATTATGGAATTATTATTTCCTCTAAAAAGTGTGCTGTAGTATGCAATTTATTTTTTCAAGGTCCTTTTCAATACATTTTTATAACAAATAACGAATTTTTACGGCCACCAGACGCGCTGCATCAAAGAGTGCAACACCAGTTGAGGGTGCTAATTCCGTATTTAATGCATATACTAGACGCGCCGCACTACAAGGCGCTAGCCCGGCTGCTCACGTTAGTCCGGCTGCTTTGCTCGCGCCAGCTGATGCCAGCTCACCATGACTCAATCCCCTGAGGGATTTTTGCCAGAGATATCACCCCGTTTCAATGACAGACGTCATGAAACTATTAGGAATCACTGCCAATAACAATGACTAACCAGTAAGAGGTGTCTTAGCAATAGTCTCCTAGAAACGTCAGGGGAGGGACTTCACTGGTCACCACACTCCTTAGAGTCACGGTTTCAAATCAAAACCAAAAAAAAACTCAGCAAACAATGAAACAAAGAAATAAGATTAACACAAAACATGTATCTCTCATGCCATCTATATACCCAAAAGAAATAAAAATAACACAAAAAGATTAGAGCAATGGCTTCTTGGGTGCCACTCAGCCTCAGCCAATTACAGCAATGGCTTCTTGGGAGCCACTCAGATTCAGCCAATCACATGGCTGTTTAGAGAGATGTGCATGACTGTTTAGAGAGATGTGCTGTTGTGCTTTGGGCTTTTTGCAGTCTGTTGTCTAAACCTGGGACGTTTCTTGCTTGCAATAACATAAATGATAAGACAGACTACAACATTGTGGACAGCTGCCCTTTTGTCCAGCTTTCTCCTACACCATCACCCAAACACCATAGTCACATAATGTATAAGTCACGGTCAATTTGAAACATAGAGGACATAGACTTTGGCCAGCAGGGTGTGCTAACATGCACTCCAAACAGCCCAATGAGTAAAAGGGTTGATGGTCGCGAGTGATGCTTAGTCCATATAATAGGCGCGTCGCTTTACAAGGCGCTTTGTTTGTTTTGGGGAAGATTAGGGACTTTAAAGAGCGCCCTATGGCCCGGAAAATACGGTAAGTCATCTTTATCACAAAAAACTATATTAGATGTAGGTTTACACTAACTAAATACATCAACATGCCGTCTTGTAAATGTAAGCATTCACCATGACAACATAATTTTATCACAGGTGTGATGTGTTATACCAGGCATCACCAAATGGCGGACCGCGGTCCGGACCCATGACCAATCTAAGATTAATTTTTTTCAGGGCGCAAACGTTGGCGCTGTAATTCTAGTTAATACAGAAAAGGCGTCACTGATTTGAGCCAATCAAATCTTTTGTTTACGATCCACTGCCAATTGCACAGCAGACCGGAAGAGAGTGCTGCTGACAGTATGCATTGCTAAAAAGTTAGCAAGGTCGATGCGTGTTGTTTTAAATGAATGGATGGAGACATGTAGTTTCGTTCTGGCTGCAGCCGATTCAAAACCAAAGTGCATCACATGCTCCGAAACCGTCGCAACATTGCGAAGCGCCACTACGAAACAAAGCACCGCCCTTTTGTGCAAAGTTATCCGCTGAAGTTTGAGGTGAGCGCACGCAAAAATATCGAACTTCGAGTGCAGTATAACAGATGTTTACATTTTCGTTTACAGCCCACCGGCATGCAAACGAATGTTCACTAAAAGTATCATGGATTTTGAGGAAACATAAAAAAACATTCAGTGATGGGGAAGTTGTGAAGGAGTGCTTAAATGCGGTCACACAAACATTATTTAAAGGAAAACACAAAGCCCAGATGTGTGAAATAATCTACCAAATCCCAATCCCATTTTTATTGATTGTGTACTGAACATGTTGACCTGTTTTACTTGGATAATTAGGCTTTCCGTTTTTATTAGGCTGATAACTCTTTGATTTAAGAAAAAAAGGTAAAAGGTGTTAACTCAATGCTTAGCACTTGATATATTTCTGCAGGAGATATTTACTGTTTTTTTCTGGAAGTGGCAAATTTAGGTTCCTGGCGCCACATTTTATTGAATGTGAAATAAACGCCTTATATTTGTTTGACTGGCAAACGTGTTTAATGGGAACATTGCTAAATATTTAGTATATAAGTGTGCTCTGTTGAAAATGACTAATTATTGAAACTATATAAAAATGTGAACATAGGTTAAACATTAAGGGAAGTTGGACTTTGGTTCGGACCTTTTAATTGGAAGAAATTTTAGTCGTGGACCTCTGTGACTTTTAATTGAATACCTCTGTGTTATACGTTTACTGTACTGTAAACCTGTAAGAGATCTAACTAACTAATGTGCAGATTATAACTTGAATGCAAGTGGATTTACCCCTTCAAAATATCAAACTTTTTATGTTGTATGAAACATGAGAGCATTAATCCATCTACAAGTGGACTGCACTTCTTAAACACGGAATTTATCTCCTTCCCTAAATATAACAAATATGAACTGATGACAGATGACAATACAAGATTTGTGTTGTATTGTCCTCTCAGGTATTGCAGAACAATGCGAAATATCAAGTGGTTCCCAAGAAGTTGACAATAGGCAAGCGGTTAGCCCAGTGCCTCCATCCTGCCCTGCCCAGTGGAGTTCACCGTAAGGCCTTGGAGACCTATGAGATCATCTTCAAGATCATTGGACCCAAGAGGCTGGCCAAAGACCTATTTCTTTATAGGTAATTGTTTCTTTTCCCGGTGTCATTGAAGTTACCGATATACTGAACATGGTCACTAATGTCACACCAACTTGTACACTGCAGCTCTGGGCTCTTCCCTTTACTCACCAATGCTGCCATGTCTGTGAAGCCTGTGTTGCTGGGCCTCTATGAGACTTACTACCTGCCTCTGGGCAAGACCCTGAAGCCTGGTCTACAAGGGTTCCTCACTGGAGTACTGCCTGGCCTTGAGGAAGGATCAGAGTTTTATGATAGGTGAGAAACGTATACTGGGATTTAGATTTATTTATTTTTTGCCATTTTTTTCCCTAATAATTTAGGAATGTAACTATTGGTGATATTTAAATTTCCTTCATATTGTTCTTGTCGTCATGTCACGATATTAATAGCAGCAAGATCTGTTAAAAAGCCACTTTTCTATTTATGCAGTTGCAGCACCCTCCGGTGGCTAGTTATTTACTGCAGTTTAATTTGAATTAGCTATGTTTTGGTCACCAATGTTTCAGACCTACGGCAATCGCTAGAGGAGGGAAACGAAACACGTTTGACTTCCTACACAAGTTGACCTGTTTCACAATGTGTGCATTAGTAAGTAAGTGCCTCAATATTAGGTGTATCAGTCATCGTAGGTCATTTAAAAAATCATGAAAATCTTGAAGCATACATTACAGTGAAACCCCGATTATCGCGGTTAATGGGGACCGAGACCACCCGCGAAAACTGAAAATCTGCGAAGTAGCGGCGCCCCTTCAAAAATGCTTAAAAAAACCTATACAGGTATACAGTATACCCCCCTGTATACAGTACACCATATAGAATACGGGTAGAGAGAGAGTGAAATTCATGTTATAACAAAAAAAAACAAATCATTATTAAAACTTATTATTTTTTTATTCCCCAGCCATTATTTTTGTATTTATTCAATTACTTCTTTTTGTATTTATTTAATTACTTCGACTTTTACCTGCTGGTACGCCGTCCGGTGTGCCCTGTGAAATGAAAGGTGGCATTCTTCATTTATTTATTTATTCATTTATTCATTCATAACTGACAGCCTCGCCCTCCGCTCGTACCCGGGCGGAAGAGGTGCTCCTCTTCGGTTTAATTGTCACGCACGCCGGACCTGCTCCCCCGAAGCGTGTCTCCGTTCGGTTGAACTCGGTTTCATTCCGCCCCGCTCGTGCCCGGGCGAAAGGTGCTCCTCTTCGGCTTAACTGCCACGCACGCCGGCCGGAGCTCTGGTACGGTCCGAACCGCGCGAAACGTCGCCCCCGATCGTGCCCGGGGGAACGTGCTCTTCTTCGTCCACTCTCCTCTTCGCCCACGCTCTTCTTCGGTGCACGCCGGCCGTCTAACCGCTCCAGCGCCCCGTCGTGCCGCTCGGCGAAACTACAATGCCCCCGCGGAGCGAATGGAGAGCCCCGATCGTGCCCGGGCAAAAAAATTTTTTAATTTTTGAATATTTTTTTAGAACCGCGAAGCACTGAACCCGCGAAAGGTGAACCGCGAAGTAGCGGGGTTTCACTGTATATATGAAACATGATATTTTAAATAGTCTTTTTTTGTATTTATTTTAAAAAATTTATAATTCCGGAATAATGACTGAATACATACCTGGAGGTAGGGCTGGGCGATATGACCTAAAATCAATATCGCGATAAATTGGGCAATTTTACCTCGATAACGATAAATGCACGATAAATTCCCCCTGAGGACCAAAATCAAAATAAATGCAGAAAATGCATATTAACTGCTTTTTTTTATTGACCAACTGGTACACATTACTTTCAATGAAAAATAGAAGTACAAAAATCATTTGAATAAACATTCAAAATAGCTTGCTTTGCATGACTTGAACAATGTCACAAAGAACAGGAAAAAAAGGGTACCTCTCACAAAATCTTTTCCTGCAAATAGATTGTGCCGAGATGGTGTAATGCCATTTGCAAATGCTTAGATTTGTGTAAAGGTATCTTGTAAACAATCTAAATAATGCCATGTGCAAAGGCACTAGTCGCCTGTAAACAAAATGCTAAATAAAATGAAAAAAAAAAAATCAATGGAATGCCAGTGCCAAACAAACGCGTGTGCTTCATCAGTAAAATGTGCCGTCTCGAGTACTCCGGTGCGCAGTCGCCACTTGTCGTCTATGTACTGCACATTTCAGGCTCAAACAGGGATGCATGTTGCGACTCGACCACAAGTCGGATGTGGATGCAAAATGCTCGACATGTCTCCGCTCCCGTCCCGATGTTGTCCATATCGGGAAGTGCGGTTTGCGGCAAATATTTTCGTACCTCTTGTCGGCTGCTTTCCTGAGGCGTTTAAATCCTGTGCGCTCCACTGTAACTTCAGGAGCTCTATCTTTAGCTATGTGCTAGGCTATCCCGTCCACCACTGAGACGTTCTCTCGTATGGTTTCGCCTCCGTTAGTGGGCTGTTGTCACTTGTCCAACCTTGCTTCTCACTTTGAACTTTTAGCACAAGCTCCAAGTCAACAGCATGGTTGTGTTGTGGGTGGTGAAAAAGAAAAGGTTGGACGCGCTGTTTCAGGTGCTTACGACGCACTTTGTAGTTCATGTTCTTTTGCGCAAACATCGTCTTTATGGAACCCAAAACATTTCCAAACGACAGATGTCGAATTTATTTTTGGGACAAGCGCGACAAGACCAATTTCAACTAACGTTACTTCGTCTTTAGCCGTGTCAGCCGCTTCTGAATTTGAATCGCCAGCTACGAACGCGTCTTGTGTTTACATTCTTCTACAGCGCCTGAGTCACGTGACTACATGCGCTGGAGCAGACTTAAAGAGGCATGAACATTGCCGCAGACAGAAAAGACTTTCCTTTTTCATTTTTTTTTTAGACACCGAATTTACCGACAAGGGCAAAATGTTGTCGGTCATTCTAATAAATTTCGGTAACGGTAAATTTTCGGTTAATCGCCCAGCCCTACCTGGAGGTGTAGGAACTCTGACACTAAACTGATAGTTTTAAGAGAAATAACATGTTCCACATTTCAACTTCTTAAGCCATTTATCTGGAAACAACTTGTTAGAATTTACATCCTTTCACTTACATGTGGTCACTGGTCATGGTGCTATGCCCAAATTGCATTGCATAACGCCAGTAAGAATTCCACCTTTGTCTTTTGGCAATGTGTATTACAGTATATTATCAATGCATTTGACCCAAGCACTGTATCTTTGCTACAGAACCAACAACCTTTTGGAGAAGGTTGCAGTCGCAGTGGAGCAGTCGGCATTCTACAGTGCCTTATGGGGCAGCATCCTTACCAGCCCCGCTGTGCGTCTCCCGGGGGTTTCCTTTGTCCTGCTGCACCTGAACCGCAAGCTCTCCATGGAGGACCAGCTCTACGTCATGGGCAGTGACATTGAACTCATGGTGCGGGTTCACTTTTTTTTTTTTTTTACGCGTTCGTTTTCGCCCGAAGTCAGATGGCATAGACTTCAGCTCCCCGCAACTCTGAATTGGATAAGCAGTGTTGAAAATAGATCATTGGGTGTCAGAGAGGGAGGGAGATGGAGAGAGATATTTAGAGCGGGCTATTTATGATTGAGTGAGGCAGTTACTGATAGTTTAGATGAAATTGTTTTCACACAATAAAAGCTTTATTCTGTGGAAATATCAACCACTGAAGGCATTACCGTTTTCCAATTATTTTCAAATACTGCAATTCTATTTAACAGTAGTATTCGACATAACCTCTTCAAACAAAGTTACCATAGGTTAATAAAATTGATCAGCATTCTTGGCAATCAGTTAATGAAATCATGCCCATCGTGAATGTGCCAATACATCTGTGTATTTTCAGGTGGAGGCTGTCGGCACATCAGTCCAGGACTCAAGTGTGCTGGTGCAGAGAAGCACTTTAGATTTGATCCTTTTCTGCTTCCCCTTCCACATGAGCCAGGTGAGAACAGTTGATGATGCCATCTGAATTAAAACTGCAGGCCTTTTGTTCTACTTGCAGTAAGATAGATAGTTTACAAGTAGATCTGAATATCAAATTCAGTGCCAGGTAGAAGTACAGTTGTTTCATTTACCATAATTTCTCGAGTATAATCTGCTCGTAAAACAGATTTTTTTTCTCTTCCTATGTATTTTGCGCTCCCCCAATTTGCTGGTATCCATGTTCAAAAATTGAAGTATTAGTCGTACGATATTTTGATAGGTTGTGTTTTCTTGTGTTCAGGCATTTTTTTTAAAGCATAAATAGTTATTTTACCTACCTAATTAACTGTTTTGGCTGTAAACACTCAAACCTTCCTCTCAGCTTTCGCTGTTTAGCTCCGCTTCTTGGTGTTATCTCATGATCACGTCATGAAATAAAGTCCCGGATATGCGCCTATGAGTGTTTCTGAAGATGACTCAAGGTCATCGTAAAAATGGCAATGTCACGAAAAAGTCTTGTTTTGGAAAATGCTTCTTACCATGTTTGGAACCCACCTTTATACAAATGACGGCAACGGTCATTTTTTACAAAAAGTGAATGAAAAAACTTGTATGTTTCAGTGTGTGAGTCAAGGATTACATTCTTGATGAGTAACTCACAAGTGAAACAACCCAACACTTACTGTAATTCGTAAATTTTGTAACACTGAGTTTAGCTTTTCAGCCTCTTTTATACTCTCATACTGTGATGAAAAGCGTCACTCATGTCACACTCCACTTGATCGTAGTTTAGCGATTATTAAATAATTGCTCTGTTTTGATCTTTCGGTGGCTTTACTTTTTTTTGTAACATACTGTACCTATATTATGGTCTCAGGTTTTTGACAGGTGCGATACAGGTCTGACCTCCGTGTGCATGTCTCACGTTGCTCACGGCGGTCCAAGGAATGCTCAGAGAGTTTGTGTGAATGTTCAGATGCATGGAAAATTAGAGGGAACATGGGTTATGTCTAAAAAAAAGTTTGCTTTCTTCCAATCCCTCATATTATTTTTTTCTAAGGAACAAAATGTGCATTAATTTGAGAAATTATGGTACTATTTCTGATTGGGTTGTGTTTTTCATTTGCGGTATTTTCAGTGACAATATGACAAGTTTTAGAAACTTCAAAACACATTGTCGGTTGCGGTGTGAAGGGGTTCTACTAGGTACTTGGTTATATAGTATCACATACATGACAAATCAGTCCCAATGCTTTGTTCTGCTGTGCTCAGGCTACTCGCCCTGACATGATACGGATCCTGTCAGCTGCTTTGCATGTGGTTTTGAGAAGAGACATGTCCCTGAACCGCAGACTCTACGCATGGCTGCTGGGTGCGAAATACACACACAGACTATAGCCCATATATCAGGTTCACACTCATTGTGCTTAAATGTCAAATGTATGCTTAAAAGAGAAGTCAATTCAAACATTTTCTTTACAATATTCTGTTTTATGTTCCACCACTAGTCTAAATTTGGTATTCTGATTACCATTACGTTTGTGGCATATGAATTAAGTGGGAAAATCCACTGACTGAAAATGACATCGCCGTTGCTCAGGTAATGACCAATCACATCACAGCTTGTGAATGTCGCCTGACCAAACTCAGGAAAAAGCTGTGTTTAGGCTAGTGGGGTTACATATAACATATTATTGTCAGAACATTTCTGACTTAACTTCCCCATCTGATGTGAACTCGCATTCTCGATGAGCACCTTATTTAACTATTCAGTGTTAACATGAGCCAACAGATTTTTATATTAAACAATGCCGGCTCAAACAAGGCATTTTGCATGACACGTTGTAGGAGTGACAATTTCTGATGTACAAACAATGTGCCTTATGCTGAAAATGTGGTTCAGGTTCCATAATCGTATTTTGTTTTCTTTTGTTTGCAACTGAACTTGGATAACATGCCGGTGAGTGTCATTGCTATGACTGTATCAAGCTCCATTTGAGTTTAATTTAAAGCACCTTCTATGCTTGCAACATCAGTATTTCAACACCTCTTCATCTGAAATGGCAGTGTGAACTTGAACATTTTCTTTCAGTACATTTGTTTTTCCAAACATGACTTCTATACTAAATGGATAGAGGTCTTTGGACTTCATTTTAAATATGACTAAATCCGAAGTTGGTTTAGTGGGTCTTTCTGCCCAACTCTTCATCAATCATCAATTACATCTGACCTTAGAAATGCTCTTCTGGAAAGACCTTTTCAAATCTTGTACAAAGACTTCCTAGAAGAGTTGTTGCTGCTGTAAGTCCATATTTCATTTTTATTTTCCCTTAGAGCATGTGTAATGAATGGTCAGAGTACACAACCCTGAAGTCCACATCCTGTTGTGTATACCTGTGGCTTTTCAGTCAATGTTTCTTTGTCCTGCAACACTTGCGCACACACATTGCCATTAAGTGGTTTCTTGTGAGTGTTCGCTGCCATAAGATTGTGGAAAAGGTTTTCTTATTCTGTCACATGTATGGTGTTGTGAAAAAGTATTTGCCCTTGTGTCAAATTCTTGTAGTTTTTGCAGTTTTTAAATTACTTTATTAGAATTAGAAATCCCTTTATTGTCATTGTACTTGTATGTATTAATGACCCTATGGAGGCATTTTTGTGATTTTTTTTTTTTTTCTAAATGTATTAAATATGTTTGAATATACAGTAAGTGTTGAAAAGACTGAACGAGACTCCACTCTCATTTCATCTGTGGTTAGCCATTGCAATTTTGAGTTACTTAGTCATAAAACCTTCACCTGTTTCTACTACTACAGAGTGCAGTTAGCCATCTGGCTATTCTGCCTCACTCAAGGTTGTTGTGTGTTGGTCCCAAGAATCCCCACAGAACAGAGACACTCATGACTGTTTGTTAAACATAACGGCACACGTTCCTCAGCCTGTAGCTGACGTAGGCACTAGCACATACACGTGTATGGGTGAAGCGAATTGATCAACAGGTCAAGGTCGGCTTCAGCGAACATGGCCACACTGTCTTGCGGGTGGAAGGTGGTCTCGATTTAAAAAAAAAAAAAAAATAATAATAAAATAAAATATATATATATATATATATATATTTTTGCTTCCTTATTTTAAATTGTTGGGAATTATTTATTTTATTCGATTCACATTTGGAAGTCTTGTTAACCATTAGCTTCTCTGAATTGTGTCAAGTTTACAATACATTTAGTTTCTCCCTATATTGCTTCTTTGAGGGGAAAAAAAATATTCAAAGCGACAAGGCCCGATGTGGTAAAAGTACATTTTCCCCACAACTAAAAACTGGTTGGACCACCCTCAGTCTTTCATATCTCTGTGAAAATATTTTGTCACTCTCTTCCTTGCAGAATTGCTTTAATTGAGCAACTCCGACAGGTTTTCGAGCCTGAAGGTCCCTTTTAAAGTCATGAAACAGCTTTTCAATCAAAATGTAGATTTTCCTTTCATTATTTTTTTTAAATTGATACACCACTCAGAAGTTGACTTGCTGGTGTGTTTTGGATCGTTGTCCTGCTGCAGCACTAAGTGCAGTTCAGCTTGAGGTCATGAACTGTTGGCCAACCATTCAGAATTTTCTTTTGAAACAATGATTTCTGCTCTTTATCAAACTAGGCCCTAAAGAAATAAAGCAGCTCCACACCATCTCACTAACACCGCCATGTTTGACCATTGGCATCATATTCATTTTCGGAAATGCTGTCTTACATTTACAACAGATGTTCTTTAGACCCACCTTCCAAAAAGTTCATCTTCCATCTCGTTAGTCCACAGTCATTCAGATTCCGATGTGTTTTGCAAAAGTAAGACGAGCCTTTGTGTTTTTCTGATCAGCAGTGTTTTTTGACATTTTTTTTCAACGTCTCTTCCATACTGTTGAGTCATAAACAAAGGCCTTAAGAGGAAGCCTGTGGTTCTTAAATTGTTGTTCTGGGTTCCTTTGTTACCCCTTGGATGAGTGGTCACTGTGCTCTTGGGGTTATTTTTGTAGGCCAGCTACCGCTGGGAAGGTTCACCACTGTTCCATATTCTCTCCATTTGTGGATAAAGTCTCTCACCCGTTTCGTTGGAGTCCAAAAGCTTTAAAAATGGCTTTGTTCCCCTTTCTAAAGTTTCTTGATTAAACAGGTCTGGAGTTGATCAGGCTTGAGTGGGGTCAGTGAAAATGAACTCAATTGTATTGGCCACAGTTAATTCATGATTTAACAACAGGGGCAAATACCTTTTTCACATGGGGCCTGGTATCTTTGAATCTTAGTTTTCCCTTAATAAATTATTTAAAAGCTTTTTTTTATGTTTTTCTTTTTTTTCTTTTATAGGTTTTGACAACAATGGGGTGAAAACAGGCCCCCGTGCCACTCGACAGAGCAAGCCAGAAGAGCATGCTAGCCACTATTTCAACACCTTCTCGAAAGACATGCTTGTCCAGGTGGGGCTTTTGTATTTGAATGTAATACAGATGAAAGCAAGTCACGTCGCAAAGGATTTGGCCATGTTTAAGACTTTTGTCTGTGTCATTGGGGATGCCACTAATTTAGGCAGATGTGTCTTATTTATGATCTAGATATTTTTATTTTTGTTTGCCAGATCCCTTCATCTCTTTTATGACTTATCTTCCACCATTATACAGCCTCCTGGGATTTTTCGTAATTCATGCTTCCTTCTGCTCCTTTGCTGGCAGCTAATTCTTTGAAGTCCACTCGCAGTCTTTTAACTGTCTCCCGACATGTGCTCTTCTGTGGCACTCCAGGGTTTTGACCACATATAGCACAGAGAAACCAGAAGGCAAATTTAGTTTTAGAAAGTACTTTTGTTTTTGTCATTTGCCCCTGCGCCATCTGTTCCGTGGTAGTTATTGGAACTCCATCCATTGGGAGAGGGTTGGCACTACAGGGACTCTTTTCGCAGGCTTCAGCTCATTATGTGGCAGACGGAGCGTGAACACAAATAAAAACAAAAATGAGAGGCGGGGGGGTACAATAGTGGAATTTGTTTTTCCAAATTTTAAAACAAAAGGTACCAAGTAGTGCGTTGAATTTTTCTCTTCTTTGTATCTTTACAGGCAATGGTGGGGATATTGCAGGGCAAAGCGCGGGGCGGAGAAGAGGAAAGCATTCTCATGCATGACCTCAAGCCATTTCGCATCCTCATCAGTCTGCTTGACAAACCAGAGCTTGGTAACAATATGTCCATACCGACAGGACAGTTAGTGCTGTAAATACATTTGCTGCTCTCCCGGTGTCTAACTAGTGTCTTGTATGCTTCTCTTCTCAGGTCCCGCCATCTTAGAGGATGTTCTTATTGAAGTCTTTCGTACTTTGCACACACAGTGCAAAACCGAATTGGACCTCCAAAGCGAGAGTTCCTTCAGCAAAGACCACACACATCTTAGCAGGTTAGTTCAATCAGCCACTACCATAATATTTTGTATTGCTAGTATGCGGCTAATGTTTTCCCTTTAATTCCTTTTTAGCAAACTCCGGGAGAACAAGAAGACAGCAGAACTGATTAAAACAGCCAATCTCCTTTTCAACTCTTTTGAGCCATTCTACATGTGGGACTATATTGCTCGCTGGTTTGAGGAGTGCTGCAGGTCACATCATTGTATTTGTTGTGTTAAAGTTACATGAATAACTTACTAGTTCTTTCATCTATGACTTAAATACAGATGCCAAATGTCATTAATTGTCCTCATTTCAGAGGAAGGCAGTGCAGTGACTTTCTGTTTACATTCAATAGATTTTTGTTTTTTTTAAATGTAATTTAATATGAAATGGGTCTTTTACGGCGATCTAATGTAGTAATAATACTGGCCTGTTTGAGCAACAGGTTGAAAAGATGACACAAGATAACGTTTATTAGATCCACAATGGGTGGATTTACATCAAAATTGCAAATTTGCATTCATGACAATCATTGTAAAAGTTCACTTTACCTGCATTTATGTCTTTATCAACCAACAGACGCAACATATGTCTCTCTTCTTTTATAGGACGACACTGAATGTACAAACAAGTATTCCAAGGCATGCTGAGAGTTTAGATACCCCAGAGCTCTCCTTAATGGAGTTCTGTCAGCTAGTTGATTTCCTGTTGGATGTTGTTTCCTTGGTAAGTTTACTTCTGTTGTGTTGTATGTTTGTTTGTTTATCTTTTAGGCCTTCCTACACCGTCATTCATCGCTCTCGTTTCTTTACTTCATTTTTGATGTAGCTGCCATAATGTACTGCTAAAATCTGTTATGGAACTCATTTTTTAATGTTCTTTAATTTGTTGCATTTGAATTATATGTTCTGTGCAGTTTCAGTATTGTTAACTCAAGTTTAATTTCCCTTCATTGTTTCAGTATTGTTAACTCAAGTTTAATTTCCCTTAATGTGCAGATTTAGCTTCTGTCTCTGTGGTCCAGCTACTCTCCATGCATTGACATCCCTTCTTTCCTGGCTCTGCTTGGGCTCTTTATATATGTCTCGCCATCTTCCCCACCTTTGAAGCTCATTCACATCCTTTACTGTTTTTTTGCTTACTTCCTTACCCTGAACAATCAATTCTTGGTCCTGGGATGTTACAGCTAATTTTGATGTCTGTGCGTCCACTCTTGTTTCTTAGGTGTGTAAACGCTCCACACAAGCACAAACATACTTGTGTGTCTTTTTCCCTGCAAAAAATATATAACGCGGATATGTAAACCAATGCACAGTTTAGAAATCTGCATGTCTCGACTGTATTTCCAATCCGAACAGTTTGGAAATCCTTGTTTATTACCCTATTTCAAAAGTGTATGTGTGTTTTGGTCTCTGCCAAGAGAGGAATGTGATTAGTGTGCTGTGGCCTGAGCTCCGCTTGCTCCTGTCTGTTCAAACTATTTGCTCTTTCTCCCTGAAGCCAACTAGAAGCATGAGGGTAATCTGCCAGGTAAAGTACTGCTCTTTCCTGCTTTTTCACCTCATCCTGCTTCACTCTGGCTATGATAGCATTTCTGCAACATCCCACCATTAGGCCTCTATTTCTACCAAGCTTTGCGAGATCTTTTCTGAATAATGGGATGACCACTGTACTTTTAACTCCAAAATGAATCTGGAAAAGAAGCACTGAAAATAACTAATCTCATGCAATCGGAACTCATCCTTAATATTTGGTGTGGATCTTGTAACAATGAAATCTTTGCCCAGTGTGTCTTGGGTTTCTTACTTGCATGGAGTTTTATGCCATTGTCTTGCTCACATATTTTTAAAGAAATATGAATACAAGCTGTGTTTTGTTCATTCTGTATATTCCTTTGTCCGTTTTTTTTCACATTTTGTAATATTTTGCTTGTTAAACCAATATACAGTACTGCGTTACTGTACTGTAACATTTAACCTCCCTGCTCAAATGATATTATAAGGTATGAAATAAAGAGGTAAATTGACAATAAGAATAAGAAGTTAGAAACTTATTTGAAAATTCTTCATAGAAGTTATTACAAATTAAATGAAAAATTCTTATTGAAAAAAAACCAAACACAAGTGAGTAGGATGAACCAAAACTGAGAAAATACATGTACTAATGTTGTTTGTTAATTGTTTTAATTCACCATAAAGACTCCCAACACTCATGGTCACTTTTTTTTTATATATATCTATACTACGGCTGTATTGTGATGTCAATGTTTATCATTACATGCTGTTCAAAACATTGTCAGAGTATTGTATCGACCTCCAGTATAAATTTTGAATAGTGACATGGACGACATTTTTATATCTATTGTCACTTATTCTAGGAGACCTACATCGAGATCCAGACAGAGCATCTTCCTCAGCTATTGCTGCGTATGGTGGCTGCACTAACCTGTCACCTGCAGACGTTGAGGCTTGGAGAACTCACTCACTGCCTGCGTCTCTGCTCCAAGATCCTGAGCAAAGTACAACCACCATTGGTGTCACCATTGACTCTGCCCACAAGCCCCCAGGTGCAGGGCCTTTCCAGCTGCGGAAATGCTTCAGACTCCACAAAGGATACAAAAAGTGATAATAGAGTGAGTACTGTAAATGCACTGACATTCCACCCAATTATCAGTTGTTACCATAAATGAGTACAATACATCTGAAATTTTGTAGAAAATCTTGTTTCCTTTCAGAATCAATAATTTCATCTAAAATACTTTGCTACAAACTAACTAAACTAACTAGTACTTAATTTCCGGTGATAAATAAACATATAAATATGTAGATTTCATAAGAATCCAACCACAGGTGAGTATAATAATCATTCACATTTTCTTGTGTTTTAACTTATTGTTGAGCCCCGAGTCATCGCTGTACCATGTTTTGTGCATGTCGCCAAGGTCATGTTTGCAGCAGAAAACAACTTCACAGGAAACTGGCAAGCTTAGACAAGCTCCTGAATGACCATTCATATTGTCATTGAGATGTGTCCCAAGACATCTAGATTGTTTTGTTTTTAATGTCCTAATGCTCAAGAAGACGGTCCATTAATAGGAAATGTGTGCCTGTGTGGCTTTGCAGAGATGCAAATGAATTGTATAGAGGGGGATACTTGTTTCAACCCACGGTGAGCTCTAAAAGTAAACAAATATTTTTATAAACGTATATTTTTTCATCATATTATAGTAGCTATTTTTGTTGTAAGATACCGTAACTAGTTGCCGGTTAAGTTCTTTTTTTTTTTCTGAGCAGTGTATTCTAATACCGTAATATTAGTCATACAAAGTAAATACTTTACTCTTACTTTTTGATTACACCAATACAAAAAATAAATATAGATTCTGTCTGTAGAAATGGCTCTATTTATTGCGCTTTATTCCTTTGCTCAAATTAAACGCTTGCTTCTTCACATAGCCTTCTTCATCGCTTCCGTGTTTTTGCCCACTATGAGTCGCTCTCTCTCATGCTCTGCCGCTCGCTCCCTCTTTCTGTCAATGTCTAGATAGTCGTGGAGAATATGTTATGCCTCCTTGAGCTACATGTGTGACCCTCATTATTTGTATTAATACTTTATTGGTCATAAACACTCCCAACGGCTAAGAGTACTTTTTATTCATGTCTGCTGGCAGTTTAAAGGTGAAGTCTCATAAACATGTTTTTTAACTGTTAATCGCAGTTCAAGTGTCTTGACCCATTTGGTTCCCCATCCTGCCACAAAAAAATAACCCAGACAAAAATGAAACAAATTCAGATCAGTTCAATCATATTTCAAGTTTTGATAATCTGCTTCTGACTTTGTGGTCCCACCACTGGCCCGGCCATCTCGTGATCCCTTCAGACAAAAGACTTGACTACACGTCAGCTGTCCTTGTCCTCCTGGTCTCTACCCAGCATTCTTGTTCTTTAAGTGCAAGCTCACTGTGGCATGATGTAAGGATTTAGTCAATCTGTTCCATGTTCAGAGATGTACAAGGCTACACGGACTGAGCTGTGCCCATACGGAGTAGAGGGAAAGATGATAGTTGGCCAACAGCTGAGCCCAGCTCCCCTGTACTCTCTTTGGAAGTAGAGAAGAATAAAATAGTCAGTAGCTATCTCCAACAGAGTGGAAAACATGCCACATACATCAGCAAATACTTGTAACACACCCCTGCCCCCCACCCTGAGGAGCATATGGATGATGTGCTACCCTACATGCCACCTGAGTCCAGGCTCCAAAATGTGCCTGCTGCCTTGATCAAGATGATTCCCAGGGTACTTTTTTGCACCCAGTGAGTTAAAAGAAAAACAGAATTGTTACAACTTGTTGCACTGTGGCCAGCTGCTTAAAGTTGTAGCACTTCTTTGTTTTTATTGTTTCTCCAACTAGAATTTACTCACCAAGAGGAGTGATGGGCTGAATACATTAAAAAACTAAACAAAACAAAAAAAAACAATAAACTGTTTGCTTTAACTCATGGCTGATAAATTATGTGAATTTCTGTCCCGTGTGCTTGTAGTTCTAATGCAACAAAGTAAAAATGTGAGGGATTGAAGGGATGTTTAAAGTGTTATTCTCTCTATTCTTGGTCTTTCCGCAGACTCCTACTGTGACTCTAGAAACACAAGGACGTGGGGAGGGGTTCAAAGATGTGGAAAATCATCCCAAATGCACATCTGAGAGCTGCTTCACAGACTTTATCCAGTACCATGAGAATGGCCCTGATAAAGAACAACCACCTCACTCTCATCCAACACATAAAACAGGAATTCGTTCCTCAGGCCCATCGCAACCTAAACCTGTGGACAAAACAGTCATGCAGTGCTGCTTGGAAAACCTCCAGCAATTTCTTTCTCGGCTTATTACATTGCATATAACTTCTGAACAAGTGGACAAAGACGAAAAGGACAGAGGCCTGATGATACAGTCAACAAGCCTTGTATTAGAGGGGAGCCCACATTTTGAGCATGTTGACCTTACTGAGTCATGCTTGGACTCTGCGATGGTGCAGAAGGCGTGCGTTGCTGCTTTTACGGCGGCCTGCCAGCTGTTCTTGGAGTGTTCCAGTTTTCCAGTGTACATTGCAGAGGGAAACCAGAAGGCCTCACCCACACAAGAGCAAGAAATTGGTAATCTTCATAGAGTCTTTGCATCAGTGTACATTTTAGAGATACTACTCAGAAGTCATTAGTGGCAATGTCTACGTCAGACATGAAACTACACTCATTATGGCTGGCACCTCCTCACTGCACTTTTGTTTATTTAGTTCACCTTCACATATAAAACAAATGCGGAAATAATTTTAAATGTGTAAAGGTGAAACATTAAAAACCTTAAGCACACAGCAAAACTACTGGCTAAACAGTTCATTAACAAATCAGTAACAGTTGATGTTATTGTTGTAGTAGTCATTGGCTTTATCTAAAGGAACTTAAACCGGTGTATTAAAGAAATTACAGCTTGTGAAAACAACATACATTAAATATGTATTATATTAACATATTCCCCTGTATATTTACAGACAGCGAGCGGGGTTGTCTACCGGTATGGCTGCAGACACTGATGGATGCCACGTGCTTAGCTAGCGACTTTAGTCTGCAAGGTGTGGCCATTTCTTTGCTAATGGACCTTGTGGGACTCACCCAGTCTGTGGCCATGGTGACAGCAGAGAGTGTGGCATCCAGCGGCAACTCTGACTCTGCCCAGCCTATGAGTCCCAGCCAAGGTCGAGTGGCTGTCGTCATCAGGCCCCCTCTCACTCAGGGAATTCTTATGTACATCGCAAACAAGACAGAATTCTTCAAGGTAGTAGTTATAGCGCAACAACCATTTGCCTTTTCTCCTAATTTTTCCAACTTTAATCTTCTTGTGCGTAGAATGTGGCTCTAATCCTGTGGGATCAGTTGAGTGAAGGAACACCGCAGCACCATCAACGAAGCGTGGAGCTCTTCTATCAGCTCCACAACCTCGTACCTTCTTCCAGCATCTGTGAAGATGTGATCAGCCAGCAGCTCATGCACCATGACAAGGTCAGTGCTGTGAAAATCAGTTCATTCTCAGCCAAATACCGTCCTTCTATGAAATCCATGCTCAAGTATATTTTCTTTCAGAGAGTTCGGCTACAGGCCCATGTGAAGTTTTCTGTGCTGTGGCATTTGACACGAGATTTAAACATGACAAAATCGTCTCCTTTTAATCGCACATTTGACAGGTTGGTTCAAATGCATTTGCCTTTGCAATGCTCTTGATATTCCGCTAAATTTTGGGCTTTTGTATCTTTTATTTTCCCCGACAGATCTCTTTTTATCATGCTAGACAGCTTGAGTTATTGGGATCCTTGTACGAGTTCAGTTGGCCGGGCATGGCTTAATCAGGTCCTTCAGCGACATGACATTGCTCGGGTATTAGAGCCCCTCCTTCTTCTTCTACTGCACCCAAAGACCCATCGAGTTTCCATTCAAAAAGTCCAAGCCCAGCGCCACTGGGCCCATGTCTTTCCTGGCCTGCCGGAACAAGAGCCATTGGAACTTATCGACACCAGAGACTCTGGCTTCAGTGAAAGTGAGTAACCTTGTTTTAGTTTTGTACACATTATAAATTTCATATGAAATTATTAACCATTTCTTTCCTTTCTATTGCTTTGTTACAGTAATGTTTTACTCTGTTTTGAATTTCTGTCCTTAGACCTCAGTCATATGCAAGTGGACAGGATGGCACAGAGAGATTTTCCAGGTCTTGAAGTCGGTGACATGGAGCCATTTTGTCTTACTGTTAACCCTTTGAGTGACAGTCTGTCTATATTGAGTCTGAGCAGCGAGAATTTACAACTAACTGGTGGATTTCAACCGGATGGTCAACATATAGAGCCCCATTCCTCTGAATCAACTGGTTCTCATTCCTCTCCAGTGGAAAGTCAAAGTTTTGATGAGCCAGAGGTTGTAAACAGTGCATCCAATGGTACAGACCAGCAGCCTGCTTCTTCAGATTCTTTATCTGAAGACTCATTAGAGGAGACTGTATTCTCTGTTGTCAATGATCTTATAGAAAATGTTCTGATTCTAGTAGCTGAGGAGTCTGTTGATGTGCCAATTCAGTCAGAAGACTGGCCTCAGTCTGACTCAGAGAGCACTTCCTCAGAAACATCCACTGGTCTCCATCTTGACTGCGGACCTCCTCATAGCTCCAATCACCAGACGCTGCCAGAAATGCTGGCCGAAGGAACTCTAGAATTCCTTTCTGTCCCTTCAACTGATGTAGCTGCGGAAGAGCGGCACAGAGAGGGCATGATCCGTCACAGTTCTTCACCTTCAATTGTCACATTACCTGAAAACACAGACCCAGTCATTTCAGACCAGAATCTGCTGGTGGACAACGCTCAAGCACGCAAACGTAGCCATAGCAGCACTCAGCTTAGCCTTAAAGGCAAAATCATGGAGAAACTGTCCGACAAATCCACAGGGGCTAAGCCTAAGACAAAAAAGTCCAAAAGGAAAGCGGAGGAGAGGCAGAGAAAAGCAGCAAGCCAAGCTGAAAAAGCACAACCTCCTAGTATATTCTTTGGAGATAGCCTAGATTTGGAGAACTGGTATAGCTGTGGGGAAGGTGAAGTATCAGAAATTGAAAGTGACACTGGCTCACCCATTGGATGTTCAGGTGGGAATGTTGGAGGTGTTAGTGTCGTAGGACGTAGATCATCATCCGCCCCACCTCGCGTCAATATCCATCCTCTCTACCAGCATGTTCTACTATATCTCCAGTTATATGACTCCTCCAGGGCCCTGCATGCACTTTCAGCAGTTGCAGCCATGCTGAGGTCTGCTCCCTCAGGGTTTGTAAGTGCTATCTCCACTACCAGCATCAACAACACCTACACGCCCCAACTATCTTTGCTCCAGAACCTCTTAGCTCGTCACAGGGTCTCTGTCATGGGCAAAGACTTCTATTGCCCCATCCCACAAGACTCCCACTCGCACTCATTCCGCAGTGCCATGTATCTTGAAATCATCATATCACTCTGTCTATACTTCTTAAGAAGCTTCTACTCTGCTCATGTGACAGCAGGCCCTCAGGACTTGGCTGGGAACCGGGCCATGCAGCTGACCAGTATTGAGGTCCTAACTCTTCTTTTCAATGAGCTTGCCAAAGTCACGGGAGGCTCAGCAAAGGGATTTGCTAGTTTCATATATGATGTCCTGTCTAAATGTAAAGTTCAGAAGGTGGTTCTCCATTGCCTGCTCTCCTCCATATTCAGCGCTCAGAAATGGCATGACCAACAGGCGGCCGGTGTAAACATGTCCACAGTGGAGGAAGGTCTGTGCGAGGACAGCATTATCAACTTGTCAGAGGACCAGATGGACAGTTGCAGTGCAGTCCAGTCGCAATTACTGAGACTGCTTCAGAGCCTTGTTGTCCTTGAGCACAGAGTTCTGGTGCCGGTCGAAGAAGGCGGCGAACCTGCGACAGGAGGGGCCGGTGGTATAGGAGCAGGCAGCAACACAGGAACTGGTTTTGAGATGTTAGGTGGAGATGTGGAGCATGTCAACCCTCAGCAGCCAATGACATCACTACAGTACCTTCATGGACAGCCGATCACAGCTCAAGGCATGTTTTTGTGCGCCGTGATCAGGGCACTGCATCAACACCATGCGTGTAAAATGCACCCTCAGTGGATTGGACTCATCACAGCCACACTGCCATACATGCGAAGGATTCTAAGAAGGGTGGTTGCATCAGTCACTCTGCAACTTTGCAGGAACTTGGACAATCTTCTTCATCAGTACCGCTATGAGACTGGGATTACTGATACAAGGTATTAAGAATTATACACAACTAATAATATTTCTAATGCATACATTATTTAATTTGCGAATGTGGCTAAACGCTTTTTACAGCTGAGAAAAAAAAATACACAAGCATATTAAATTCATGTTGTATCAAGTTCAAGAAACATTACAATTTTTAGAATATACAGTTTAGAAATTAAACATTTGCTATCCCACTCAACAAACTGCATCTTCACATGTAAATCAGGTTTTTAACACTAGATGGCGCCTTAAACCTTGGAATGAAAAAATGGACAGTCAACCACTGAGTGAAGGAACCATATTTAGTTACTAAATTGGGTTCCAACCCATTTACATATAATCATTCTTTTTTTTTGTAGACCACAGTGGATGGCTCTCTGCATTCCTCCTGACCTCTTACTGACAGTACTGGAGGGGATCACTGCGATCATCCACTACTGCCTGCTTGATCCAACTTCCCAATACCACCAGGTGAGAGTTCTGTTGACTACTTAATTAAAGTACTGCAAACCTTACAACCTTCTCGCCAAGTCAATGCTGAACACAGAATTATTTTCCTGATTTCGCTGTATGATGAATATCAATGTACGGTTAACAATGTTCATAGTTAAGTATTTAAAACATTACTGAGTCTCTTTCTGATGCCTGTCAGTTGCACGTGAGTGTTGACCAGAAGTACCTGGCTGAGGCTCGCTCAGGCATCCTGTCCATTCTCCACACAATCATGTCCTCTGTCACCCTACTGTGGAGTGTCCTCCATCATGCTGACAGCTCTGAGAAGCCAGCTGCTGCTTCTGCTGCTTCCACTACCAACATCAATTTGGGCTCCACTAAGGTACATAAAAGTACAATAGTGCGTGTGTATGTGTCTGTGTGTGTGTGTGTGATTGTGTGTACGTGTAACCTCATGACAGATGACTTAAGACCATGTTTTGAGTATTTGATCCACATAACATTTGAGGTGTCTGACAACTCGGGTGTATTGAAATTCAAATGTGTCAATACAATCATAAAGATTTAATGTTAATTGTACAATGCATTGGTTATAAATTTGTAGTGGAAGGTGTGTATTAATGAGTAAAAATGCCACTGCTTTCACATCTGCGGCTATTTATTTCACAAATGATCTCACTCAAAATGTTAATAAAATTGAGGTACTGTGTTTGCCCTGCATATCGTCATTCCAAGTTAGCAAAAAAAAAAATATATATATATACATATATATTTGGCCTACTCATGTAGTATAGGACAGTATAAGTCCCGGTGTATGTCCAAATAAGCTATGTCTGCCATCTTAAAGGTGAATGTTGTTATTGCAGTTTAACTCAATACAGTTGACTCTTGCATACTTGTGGTTGGGCACCTGCTGTTTGGCATTGTCACGTTTTCCATTTTCTTTCCCTAGATTTCTTTTTCACAATTCGCACAGTATTTCTTGAAGAACATATAATGAGTGTTTATCAGCGTTATTTGAGGAATATTTTGAGTTTGTTTAAAAAAAAATAATACTCAGTCTATTTTTTTGGGGGGCGGGGGAACTAATACTCTCCGTATATTTTTTATAAAAGTGCTTGCTCCTCACAGAAAGCTCAACATATTCCTTACTTTTCCATTACCATCAAATTTACACCATTCCCAAGCGACAGTTTATTTATGTAATGGCACAATTTTGCTATACTGTATACTGGTGCTAATATTGCTAATACAATTTTCTTCAAAGTTCACAGATGATATAAAGCATAAATTCCTCGCTTGCTTCTTATCCATAGAAAATTCGCCAGCAAATCCTTGAGCTGCTCGGCCCTATCTCCATGAACCATGGAGCTCACTTCATGGCGGCCATTGCCTATGTTTGGAATGAAAGGAAGCAGATCAAGACTCCAGTCAGAAATAAAGTTGGTGATCTAAAACAAAATGCACGATGTATTTTTACTCACACATTTGTTTTTTTTTTGTTTTGTTTTTTTTTTAGCTGCTTTGACCGCACTTTTTAGCATGCTAGTTCAACACACATTTTAATGTTTAAAGGCAAATGAGGAGGATTGGGCCTAAAACTGCTTTGAGAAAAATTAATCTTGTGTAACTTTCTACAAAATGACAGTCAGTCCACAGTTTGCTGCCACTTGTATGTGTAGTACCTAACACATTTATTAAACCACGTCATACAAAGACCGATTTACATAGTCTATGTAATGTATTGATTTCGCCAAAGTTTGGAGTCACATTGAAGTATTGTTGCAGGGAATTTAACGTATTTTGATGAATTTGATAAAGGTTCAGGTCGACAAATTTTGAGCTCCACAGACATGTGTGGTAGATGTCATAAATATGACAACAGCATGCATTTAACCCTCTGAATTATTGCAGGAAAATTAAGTACCGTATTTTCGCAGTCATAAGGCGCACTTAAAAGTCCCAAATCTTCCCCTAAACTAACACAGCGCCTTGTAAGGCGACTGCACTCATTATATGGACAAAGTATCACTCGCGACCATCGACCCTTTTACTCATTGGGCTGTTCGGAGTGCATGTTAGAATTAGAATTAGAAATCCCTTTATTGTCATTGTACTCAAGAGTGCAACGAGATTAGAGAGCTCCTCTCTCCAGTGCAATACAACAATAATACAGACAAATATATAATTTAGATAAATAAATAAGAGAGTGCAATGGAATTTAGTACTGAATAGGGTATATAAAAACACATCACGATGCTGTTCTGCAAGGTAAGGGTGCTCTCGTGTGTGTGTGTGAGAGTTCAGAATGGTGATGGCTCTCGGAAAGAAACTGTTTCTAAGTCTATTGGTCCTCGATTTGATGCATCTGTAGCGCCTGCCAGAGGGCATCAGGTCGAACAGGTGTGAGTTTGGGTGGGTATTGTCTTTGACGATGTTGAGAGCCCTTCTGAGGCACCGGGCGGTGTAGATGTCCGACAGTGAGGGGAGAGGGCAGCCAATAATCCTTTGCGCTGTTTTGACTGTCCTCTGGAGCCTCACTCTGTCCGCCTCAGTGCAGCCGCTGTACCAGGTGGAGACACAGTACGTCAGCAGGCTCTCGATGGACGAGTGGTAGAAGGCTAGCAGCAGCTTCCTGTCCAGGTTGAATTTCCTGAGGACTCTCAGGAAGTGCAGACGCTGGTGGACCTTCTTTACCACTGCTGTGGTGTTGTGTGTCCAAGAAAGGTCATCGGAGATCTGTACTCCCAGGAACTTGAACGTGTGGACCCTCTCCACACACACACCTTCGGTGCAGAGGGGAGGCGGCACCATCTTGTTCCTCCTGAAGTCGATGACGATCTCCTTTGTTTTTGCAATGTTGAGTTGCAGTCTGTTGTCCTCGCACCAAGCCGTCAGTCTCTCGTCACCTTCCGAGATCAGACCGACCACTGTCGTGTCGTCAGCAAACTTGACGATGGTGTTGTTGCCGTGGGCCGGGCTGCAGTCGTAGGTGTAGAGGGCGTACAGGAGAGGGCTCAGCACGCATCCTTGAGGGGAACCGGTGCTCAGCATGCGGGTGGAGGACGTGTAGGGGCCGAGCAACACAGTCTGGGGTCTGTTGGTCAGAAAGTCCTTAATCCAGATGCGTGTGAGGGCAGGGAGGCCGAGAATGTCCAGTTTGGCGACGAGGATGTCTGGGATGATCGTGTTGAATGCCGAGCTGTAGTCCACAAAGAGCATCCTTGCATTGCTCTGCTGTTGTTCCAGGTGGCCCAGCACAACATGCAGAGCAGTGTCGATGGCGTCCTCAGTGGATCTGTTAGCCCGGTATGCAAACTGGTAGGGGTCCAGAGTGGGAGGAAGGCAGTCCCTGATGTGCTGGAGAACCAGCCTCTCGAAGCACTTCATGATGACTGGTGTGAGAGCAACAGGACGGTAGTCATTCAGGTGGACGGCTGGTGACTTTTTGGGGACAGGAATAATGGTGGAAGTTTTCAAGCAGGAGGGGATGACTGCTTGAGCCAGGGAGCGGTTGAAGATCCTGCAGAAAACATGTGCCAGTTGGTGGGCACAAGCTCTGAGGACCTTGCCTGGTATTCCGTCGGGTCCAGTAGCTTTTCTGGGGTTAACCGCCAGGAGCGCGCGCCTCACATCGTGTTCCTCTACGATGAGTGGGGGGGAGTTGGAGCATGACGTGCGGGGGTGTGACGGTAGGAGGGGCGAGTCAAAGCGAGCGAAGAAGCAGTTAAGCTCCTCTGCCAGCGATGCACTCGGGTCTACAGAGGCCGTGCTGCCGCCACGGAAGTTGGTGATGCTCCGTAGACCCTGCCACACCTCCCGTGGTCTGTTACTGGCAAGGTGGGCCTCCAGCCTCCCCTTGTAGATTGCCTTGGCTAGCTTGATGCCTTTGCTCAGGTCAGCACGGGCCACCCTGTACTGGGCTTTGTCGCCTGACCTGAAGGCAGCGTCCCGGGCCTTGAGGAGAGCGCGAACCCTGCTGGACATCCAGGGCTTCGCATTTGGGAAGGTCCGTATAGTCCTGTGTAGGGACACAGTATCCATGCAGAACTTGATGTAGTCCAGTACACAATGTGTGTAGACATCAAGGTCCTGATGATCAAAGAGGTCCCAGTTTGTGTCTTGAAACCAGTCCTGTAATTCACTCATGGCGTCATCACGCCAGGTTTTCACAGTCTTTGTGGTGGGCCTGAATCTGCGTCTGAGAGGGGTGTACGCAGGTGCGAGCTGCAAGGACAGGTGGTCTGACTGGCCGAGAGGGGCGAGTGGGAGGGCCCTGTATGCGTGCTTGATGTTCGAGTACACATGGTCGAGAGTGTTGTCTCCCCTCGTTGGGCACTTGACATGCTGGTGAAACTCTGGGAGTACAGTCTTTAAATTGGCCTTATTAAAGTCTCCCGCTACTACGTGAACGCCATCAAGGGTGGGCCCGCTGATGTTTATTGATGACGCACGCGAGTAGCGAGAGCGCCGTGCTAGTGCTAGCGTCGGGAGGGATGTAAACAGCTGTGACAATCACGACCGTTAGCTCCCTCAGGAGAAAATAAGGCCGGCATTTAACGGACATGAACTCGATGTCGGGGTTAGCACACCCTGCTGGACAAAGTGTGAGTCATCTATGCTTCAAAGTGACCATGACTTATACATTATGTGACTATGGTGTTTGGGTGATGGTGTGGGAGAAAGCTGGACAAAAGGGCAGCTGTCCACAATGTTGTAGTCTGTCTTATCATTTATGTTATTGCAAGCAAGAAACGTCCCAGGTTTAGACAACAGACAAAAAGCCCAAAGCATGACAGCACATCTCTCTAAACAGCCATGTGATTTGGCTGAGTCTGAGTGGCTCCCAGAAGGCATTGCTCTAATGGCTCCCAAGAAGCCATTACTATATCATTTTGTGTTATTTTTATTTCTTTTTGGTATATTGATGGCATGAGAGATACATGTTTTGTATTAATCTTATTTCTTTGTTTCATTGTTTGCTTGTATGCTGAGTTTTTGTTTTTTTTTTAAACCGTGACTCTAAGGGGTGTGGTGACCTGTGAAGTCCCTCCCCTGACGTAGTCGTGTAGACTATTGCCATGATACCTATTGTTGGTTAGAGTCATTGTTATTGATAGCGATTGTCAATGGTATCATAGCAACTGTCTTTGAAATGTGGCGATTGCTTATGGTATTGAGGCAAAGTGAATTGCCATGGGCTGAGTGAGCGCAAGCAGCCAAGCTATTGCTATGCTAAAAGCAGCTGAGCTAGCGCCTTACAAGGCGGCGCGCCCAGTGTGTGCTTCAAAGACAGAAATAGCACCCACAACAGGTGTTGCGCCCTTTGAGGCAGCGCGTCCTATGACTGCGAAAATACGGTAATTGAATGCATTGTAATTACATCTTCATTATATTTTTTTTAAATCACCCCGCTGGCCGTGGCACAGCTACGAGAGACCTGAAGGCAGTTGAACTTGAATTTAGGACACAAACAAAATACAGTGTCCAATATAATATTGCGGAATACTGCGGTACAAAATCCTATATATCCTATAATATTGAGTGGTGGCCTAAAACATTTAAGATCTGAAAGAAAAGTTGCTTTGCTGCAAAGTATTCGTTTACACTACTAAAAGATAACTCTTTGTACTTTTGTAACAGCAGTATGAGCTTCTGTTTTGGTTCTGTGTGACTTTCAGGTGATACCTGTGGCCAGTGATGAACAGCTGCTGCTGGTTGAGTTGGTTCGCTCAGTGAGTGCCATGCGCACTGAAACAGTCATTCACACAGTCAAAGAGGTTCTCAGGCAGCCTCCGGCCATTGCAAAGGATAAGGTTTGTGTTTTTAGACTTTTTTTCATTTACGAGGCATACACCTGTACATTCGCAGAGAATCCGGTTCACTAACAACTCGGTAAAGGACTTTCAGGCAGTCAATTATTTCAGAGCGAAACTTTGAACTTTGTCAACAATCATTTTTCGCTTTTACATGGTCATTCATTACATTGCTTGGGACCTTTTAGAAACACCTTTCTTTGGAGGTCTGTATGCTGCAGTTCTTCTATGCATATGTCCAAAGGTGAGTTCTTACTTTTCAACATCAGTATAGAATGTGTTTAAACAATACTGTACATCAGTTGTGAATTTGTTGCTTTACACATTCAAACAGCTGCTTTCGTTTTGTCGCAGGATCCCTGTATCCACTTTAGTTGATAGCTGGCCTTCTCTGCTGGCTCTGCTAAAGGACTCTGTGCAATTAGGCTTGCCGGCCCCAGGACAGTTTTTAATACTTGGGTTAGTGTCTCTTTCTTCACACTCACTGCACTCATTTTTGTTGTTACTAAAACTTCGAATCAATTTTTATTTATATAGAACCTTTCATACACAAAATGCAGCTCAAAGTGCTGTACAATTAAAAATGAATAAATAAATTAAAAAAAAAAGCATTTGGTCATTACACTATACATCGTAGTTTTGTAAGACTCAGTATGTATGTCGGTGTGAGGCTGTTGAGATTTAACCTTGGTTCACCCTTTGATATTTTACATGATCCCATTATTTGTTTTTACTCTCTAGTGTTCTGAATGAATTCATTTTGAAGAATCCAAATCTGGACAGTAAAAAGGATCAGCGAGAGCTCCAGGTTATATCTTTGGTTCCCTTCATTTTGTTTTGTTTTATTTAATTTGATTCTAACATGTCACTGCTGTCGGGCGGAATCCTTGTGTCTGGAAAACCTTCACTTTTCAGGAGATTAATAGAATCACGTGTTTGTCAAGCTATTAACATTGAATCGCCTAAGAAATCAAGCCATTTTCAACACTTTGGATTACGGTACACAATTGTTAAGCGTTACAGGCCCATGTGAGTACTGACGAATAGTATTGATTTGTAAAGAAAATAAAATATTGACCAAATCTGGAATAGGTTTCCGCCCAACTGATGATAATTATCTGGTTTTATTTCATATCCACTATGTACAATCATTGTTTTCATGCTGTTTTTATTTATTTATTTATTTTTTTATATATAATGGTATTCAGGATGTGACACATAAAGTGGTGGAGGCCATTGGGACAATCGCAGGTTCTTCTTTGGAGCAAACAACATGGCTAAGAAGAAACTTGGAAGTGAAGGCCTCTCCTCAGATAGTTGTGGACGGAACTAACCTTGAAGCAGATGTCGAAGGTTTGCCTCTCATACTCATGAAGCACACTGGGTTGTCAGCCATTGTTCTTATACCATTCTGAGTCCTCTGTTGTGTGCAGTCCAGCTAAAGCAAGTTTAAAATAGTCTGGGGAATAAAAAAAGAGTAGTTTTAAAGGACCTAAAAGTTCATAAGAAATACTGATTTCTTTATATGAAACTTTGAATGAATTACACATTTTTCCTGAACACGTTAGCCCCAGGTAATATTTTTCCATGTGTTTTTTGTAGATTTAATGCTCACAGTTATGGAGGCATCCAGCTTCACCCCATCTGTCTACAGCGTTCATGCCCTCACGCTGTTGGCTGAGGTAAAATATCTTTGTGTGTGTGTGTGTGGGGGTGTGCGTGTATGCGTGCGTGCGTGTCTGTAATTCACCTCGATCCTTACACAACGGTTGTTTTTCAGGCTGTCAGTTCACATGTAACCATCTACAGTAGTTATTTTATTCATTTGTACATATTGTTTCAAACTGTTTACCAATAATACTTAGTAATGTTTCTCTGCGGTGGCTTGATTATTTTTTTTCTATTCCTTTACTTTGATCTAGTAAATCCAGAAGTCATATTAAACACAGACTTGTGCAATATTTTGATGCAGTAGTTCTCAAAATTCATCCACCACGTACTCCCTAAAATTACCTCGCTCTCCGAGTAACTCCATCATGACCGCACCCTACTTTGCCAAACAACCTATGGTGCTCATTTGAGAACCACACAAAATTAATTATGTGCCCATCTGGCTCCAAGTGTGTGTACGGTATTTAATTGTTTTTCTACTGATCAGAAACGTTCGAGTTACTGTGTTCGGCTGCATCCTCGAATGCTATCATAATTTTCTGCAGGAGACTTTGCATGTTCCCCTGTAAAGGTCATTTACAACCATGATAAGGATACAAACGAGTTCAATTTAGCTGACCTAAACAACTGATTTCCTCACAGCTGATAAACAGCCTCCATCCCATTTTTATTTAATACCATTTATTCTCTGTAAAGAAGCCAGAGTCTTCCCCTGCTGACCCTGGAGCGGTGGGACTCATTAATAATTGTTAAGAGGTCTATAAATCTAACCACTTGATGCTCTGAAGCGAGCCTGACAAATCACTGACCTCATCCTTCCAGCTATACAAGAGAGTCGATGCAGCAGGTTTCAGCTTTTTTGTCACAGTTTTCCACTTCTGTTTATACATAAGGTAATTTATTCTTTGCACTTCACTGTGTCTCCAAAATGCTGCAGTGCAATTTGGAATACTGTTGGCTTCCACTGCAGCATTGACAGTCTCAGCACTGATTTAAATCAGCTGAATGTGGTAGATCAAATCATATTCAGAGAGATTGCCCCTTTACGCGACGATGTTCACGTTAGTATATACACAGTGTAAGACTGACAGGAATTCATCGGCAGGTGCTGGCTCACTTGTTGGACATGGTGTTCTACAGTGATGAGAAGGAGCGGGTAATACCACTGCTGGTCAATATCATGCACTATGTAGTTCCCTACTTACGCAACCACAGGTAAGTAGAAGTCTGGTTTTTGTTCAGATTTTCAATGATTTGGAATTGTCTGTTGGGTGTTTTTGCTTTCAACATTGAATCGATTTCATGAAAAGTGGCAAATGATATGAAATTCCAGTAACTCATATGAAAAATCTGACGCTGTCATAGGTAACAAATATTCACTGTTTTGCTGTATAATAACACAGTAGAGGAAAAAACAAGATGCCAAACTTAATGAAAATGTCTGGATTATATTTTCTGTATATGAAAGTTCATTATCTTGTTCCCCTTGTCAGCGCTCACAATGCTCCCAGCTACCGGGCTTGCATCCAGCTGCTGAGCAGTCTAAGTGGGTACCAGTACACACGTCGGGCCTGGAAAAAGGAGGCCTTTGACCTCTTTATGGACCACACCTTCTTCCAGATGGACTCATCGTGTGTTAGCCAGTGAGTAAGAGAGACAGCCAATCTGGACCACGGTTGAATGAATGTGTTATTCTAGGTTTGTGTTTCTGCCTCAGATTGAGACCAGCGTGCATCACAAACAAAACAAAATGAGGAATGGAGTCTATAGAGAATTTACAGTGTTATTATACTATACTATATACTATAGTTGATTTTTCACATTTATTTCCAGAGACAATGTTGACTTAATGTTAATGGTTATACATTGTTGTTTTACATGCATACATGTCCAGTATTTAAAAAGCAAAGTAGAGAAGTAGAGCTGAGATTTAAGCGAAGTGAAATATGTGGGCATTATTAATCCATGACATAGAGGAAACATTTTTTTTGTTTTTTTTTTATCTTTGTGACTACAATTACTATGTGTAATTCTTTTTCAGCTGGAGGGCAATCATTGATCATTTGATGACCCATGACAAGACCACCTTCAGAGATCTTATGAGTATGCTTTATTTTGTAATTTCGCAACACCTGTTAAAATTGCTTATAATTTATTGAGACTTTTGACGACCAAACTGGCATTCACAAGCCTGTGATTGTTTTCCATTTGTTGAGTATAAAAACCATTGGAATTTTCTTTCTTCAATTCTTTACACACTTTGAAGGCCGGAACATTCCACTCCGTGTCTAGATGTATTGATAAGCCACGATGATATTTAATTTTTTGGGGGGGATAATTCTTGTTCCTGACACAATGTTGAGACAATTACAGTAACAAATTATGGCCAAACCGTTTTGTGTTTCATAATAAATTAAGAAAAACTTTAAAAATTGTGGTTATGATTTCAAATAGAATATTGTCTGTCTCTGCGTCATATCTCAGCCCGTGTGGCTGTAGCCCAAAGCAGCTCCCTGAGTCTGTTCACCAACAGAGATGCTGAGCTGGAACAGAGGGCCATGTTGCTCAAGCGCCTGGCCTTCACAATCTACAGTAGTGAAGTGGACCAGTACCAAAAATACCTCCCTGACATACAAGGTAATGAACAACTCTAGTAAGGGAACTATTGATTTTGTCATCTGTTCACGTTTGTCGTATTTTAATGTACATATTTCACTGCATGTGTTCTCAGAGCGCCTGGTGGAGAGCCTGCGTCTTCCTCAGGTGCCCATCCTCCATGCTCAGGTGTTCCTCTTCTTCAGGGTGCTGCTGCTCCGCATGTCGCCTCAGCACCTCACTTCATTGTGGCCTACCATGATCACCGAACTGGTGAGCTCACAATGCTGTCTCCAAAGATTGTATTTCTCGCTGACATTGTTGAATATTGTCTTTCTTTATTGTCCATCTCTTAATCTCTACATTGTTTCTTTTCAGGTTCAGGTGTTTCTGTTGATGGAGCAAGAGCTGACTGCAGATGAGGACATATCAAGGTACATTTTTGCTACTTATCACTGTCAGGTAAACTCTGAATATCGTGGGACCTCAGTTCATGAACTTAGTTTTGAGGCTCTGTTCACCAACCAAAGCACTTTTTCTTACAAATATGAATGGGAATAGAATTAATCTCTTACAGCCCGAGAACCAAGTCGCCGACGCAGATGCCCAACATGAAGCATAGTTTGTGGGCCGAAGCAGTATTTGTCCCTAAAAATCGCTTGTAAACCGATTTGTTTGAGAACTGGGGTTCCGCTATAATGACACATCTCTGTTAACTCTGATTACTAATCCTGTCTGGCCCTACCTAGGACATCTGGGCCTTCTGTGGCCGGTTTGGAAACCACCTATTCCGGAGGGAATGGATTCTCAACGTCCTACAACAGCCAACGCTGGCTCAACCTCTATCTATCAGCTTGCAAGCTACTGGACTTGGCCTTGGCCCTGCCGCCCGAAAGCCTTCCTCAATTCCAAATGTCAGTACTTTATAAGCCTACTCTATAATTAGTTTTAAAGACAGAGTCAAAAAATAAAATCCCAACTGGCCTTCACTGACTGACCAGGTTTCATTGAGTATGTATTAAATGGAAGCTGTGTATGATAATGAAATGGAAGATTCAGTCATGATCAGGTAATTGGGGTAAATATGGCCTGCTGGAAAGGGTGTAATTCATTAAAATCACTTAACAGCAACAGTGCTACTGCTACTGGTCATTTAATTTATCAATCTGCTTCAACAATTAGTATTTTAGTCTGTTGTTGTCTTTATTGATCCCAGGTACCGATGGGCCTTTATCCCTGAAGCCTCGGACGATTCTGGAATGGAGGTGAGACGGCAGGGCACTCATCAGCGGGAGTTCAAACCCTACGTGGTCCGACTAGTCAAGCTGCTAAGGAAGCGAGCTAAGGTACAGCAGCCTCCTTTTTGACAAAAACGTATTGATTGAGCGTGATGTGAAAGTAGTTTTTTTTTCTCTGGAATTGTATAAAGTCCACCACTGCAGAACACATTTTCATCTTGTTAAATATTACCTTAGCTGAAACCTGCATTTGAACACATTCACAGTACTTGTGTTATCAGCATATTGCAAAAATTGCGTCACTGATTTTGAAAACGTTAGTGGAGCAATGTAGCAATGAAAACATTACATTTGTGAATACATGAGTGTTGTTTTTGTTTCTTTATATCATCATTGTAAGTGTACTGACAACAATAAGCTGTTGATGAGCATGAACATTCTAGCCACTCTCAGGAAACATGTTTGACCTTGGCAGTTCTGCACTGCTCTCAGTACTCTTGTTGACATCTTCTCCACAGAAAAATCCGGATGACGACTGCTCCACTCGAACACTTTCCTGGGAGCCAGGCCACCTCATGCTAACCCTTTATGTAATCCGCAGCATGGAACAGCTGCTTCCTTTCTTCAACCTGCTCAGTCAGGTGTTTAACAGCAAAGCGAGCAGCCGCCTAGGTCCTGCTTACACCCACAACCGTGGTCCTTGTCAAAAGGAAGGGCACAAACTGGAGAGCCAGAAAGTGTTCTGGAGTCGAGCTCGACAAAACATTGAGGAAATGGTAGAGAAGGACTTTCTAGAAGGTCTAATCAAGACGTGAAAACACACGCATTTACACATTCTGATCAGCACTCGTGAAAAACCTCAACTTGTAGAACAGCAACAAGGGAATACAATTGTGGGGAAATGATTTGTACATTTTTTGCTATTTATAATTATTTTACATTTCAAAAGCTATTTGATTTTAATTATTTGTACAAAGAGAGAAGCCTTGATGGCTGACTTTTAATATTTCATGTTTGTCCTGTGGGACCAAGAAAAGATGGTGTGCCATTCCATATTGACGTGACTTAATAAAGATTTCTAACAGGAGCGGCCCACATTCGATGTTGCTGTCCTTTGACTTGAAGTTTACTGATGCTTGGCTGACTTCCAGCCTTTTACCACTAAATGGAACATTGCTAAAATCAGCAGTAAGCAGGTTTAAACCTTAAAACACCCTCTAAATCAGGGATGCCCAAGATCTAATGTACTTTTCAAGATAACACACTCCTGCGATCGACTCTTTTTATTTTATTTACTTATTTATTTTGTCACAGACTGTAGGCGGCAGATATGTGTAACTGGTGGCGTTTTACTCTTACAGCATACCCCCATTTCGGAGATCTAACCTACACTATCAACACGTGTCAGGTTTCGGGCCAACGTATTTCAAGGAAAATAAGTTTTAGTAATGTAAAAAACTTGTACTTACAGGGTGCACAAGCTGTAGTGTACACTAACTAAATTCAATTTCCCCCCCATTCGCCCTACACCCCTCACGGTCGTTTGGTTGGGCTTACTATAGGATATGCAACAATTTTGACAAATGAAGATCCAGCATGTGTTAGTTTAGTAGGATTATGCATTAATATCAAAGTTGGATTCCAACAGGACACTCTGGAGAGCCTTCTGCTTACTGACCACATCACTAAGTAAATCTACCCAGTCATTTTCATTTAAACCCAGTACAAGAGTGCAAGTAAAAGGTCTGCCGTTTCAAAAATGCTGAGTGAGTTTTAGCTTTATTTAAGCGCCTATACAAGAAAAAAAGCAAACTATTAGAAACACATCTGATTATGATGCAGAGTAGTTCCGCACTAATGAACAAGTCACTACTTTAGTGAAAATGTAAAACTGCACATTGGTATGCTTCAACATGCAACTGGCAGAATTAATTTTGGCTAGGAATTCACAAAGCCTGGCAATGTTTTTTTCTTTTTTTTTTTTTTTTAAACTGTTAGAAACAGATTTATTTACCAGATGATTGATTTGAAACAACTGAGCAATTGGATGTGTGGAGTGACGCTACCCTTAAAACAATATAGGTCCAAAATGCAAGTGTGCATATGACACCATCACTCATGGGTTGTAAATTAATTCTCCTGAAAACAGTCTATCACACCATATGTAGGGTCGGGAAAGGACATCCAATGTATGAAATTTATAAACTGCCAGTCTACCACATAGATAATATGAATGACTGACTGTGGTAACCCCAGATGTGAAAAGCTGAAAGTCACAAAATAGAAAATATATTCGAATAATATCAACAAAAAATATTGTAAGATATTAGTAGTACGGCAGTCATGTGATGTGATGTGAGTGATGTGTCCAGCCAGATGGACCAGTGACCTGTGAGGCAACTTTACATGTGATAACATTTTACAAAATTACTAACTACACAGTCCATCAAATCTAAATGCCACAGAGGTCGAACAAAGAAGCGTGGACACTTTCAGCACCACGGACAGTGGTACCGGCTACATGGTCGCGAGGAGTGGGTGAAGGGATGCCCCCTATCACCTTCATGTGACCAGCATCAAGCCAGGATGTCAGCTAGCTTCATTAACCCTTCACGTCCGTTCTGTCCTCGTCTGCCGCAGTTCTCGCGATGGCAGAAAGAGGCAGCGGCAGTTTGGGCATTGGCACGACACTGTCACGTGACACGGCGAAAGGGCGGGGCGTGACGACAAATGCAAAAATAAATAAATAAGACTGAAGAGGACGCGGATGCGACCCTAATAATATAAAATAAAATAGAAAAAATACGCGAGCGCTTAACATTCGGTGTTTGAAGCGTGCGTCGCTGGGGCTTGGTGGTGGCGTGCAGGGGGGCGCAGCACAGAGGAAGCGTCCAGAGTAGGAGGTGGAGAAGGAGGAAGAGGAAAAACGTTGCTGTGGATGGGGGTGCTGCCAGCCTGGACCTAATGTTCCTCTGCTCAAACAAGGACTGTCAGAGAGGCTGCGAGGATTAAGCCGGAGGCTGGAAGACTGAGAGGAGGGGGAAGCTCAAGAGCATCATCCGAAGAGGAGCATTTTGTCTCACAGGCTGAAAAATAGCTCGGGAGCAAAAGATTAAAGGTGATCTTTTCATTTGAATATCCACACTATTGAGGTGGTATTTCACAGCGTCTTGTGAAATGTATTTTTTTATTTTTTATTTTAAGAAAGACGCATGCTTGGACTGATCTGTCGCTTCCACCATTGTTATGTAAAAGAATTGTGTTTGACTTAGAGGGCAGCAGCTGGGATTACTGAGGCTGCTCTTCATTTTTAAGTGGAGGTGGGGGGGTTGGACCACTCGATTGCTGAGGGTGGACTCCACTGAGAGGAGAAGATGTCGGGTCAGACGCTTACGGACCGCATCGCCGCGGCCCAGTACAGCTTGACTGGATCGGAGGTGTCCCGAGCTGTGTGTAAATCCACCACACATGAACAAACAGCCCCAAAGAAAAAACATCTGGAATGTGAGTAATGTATCTATCTATCCATCTTTCTATCTACCCATTTATCATGTGCAATTAGGCCATGCACCAAAGTCACGGTGGTTGCCTCCCCTATGCAGTCAGCTGTGTGTCATCACATGGATCTATTCTGCAGCATTCAAAGCTAGAGCCGTCTTACACTAAAATTGAAAATGTCGAACAGTCTATGGTCATACTGTACACAACACCTTATCAATGCTGCTGAATGCATGTTGTCCCGTGCTGCTTTGGTGCAAGTGAATACATAATTGAAAATGTTATAAGTGGTGTTATTTCAAGATGAACATCACATACATACACACACACACACACACCTAACAACAACCACATAAACATCTATTGGCAATTTCGTTTTCAATTAACCTAACATGAATGTTTTTGGAATGGGGGAGGAAGACGGAGTTGGAGAAAAGCCAGAACCCCTTGACTGTGAGGGAGAAATGCTAACCACTACGAAACCATACAGGTGGAGTGTAGCCCCAACACTGATAATCTAAGAGGTGTGTCATAATACATTCATTCGTATTGTACAGCTCCAGTTACCCCACAAAACACAACACATCACTCCGATTGACTAATTCGTGACTAATACTACTACTATTACTACAGAGACTAAGACTAAACTTCTTGATGATCTGTATACAAAGTTAGCCATGTGAGGCGATGAAGAAGAGCACTGAAAATAAGTCTGGGAAATGTCAGGAACGTCAAGCTGTGAAACTTGAATCAATAGAGAGAAATCACTCTCTTAATCAATGTGTCAAACTAAGAAACGACATCAGACTAATGAATCGCATTGAGTCATGACACAACAAATTTCACTTGGCAAAACCTGAATGCAATTTGTTCACGTGGCTTCCATCCAGAAAGTACATACAGTACCTGTTAAACTCTCTTCTTTCAAAACATTGTGCGTTTGATATTGTTGTTTTTCGGACTTGATAAACACTCAACGTACAAAAAGTGAGGCAAATTATTTTGCTTTGACTGTAGACTGAAAACACGAACTCACTGTTCAAAACCTGTGGTTTAGCATTGTCAACTCATAAATAAATTGTCATTAGGTGTGAATGTGTGTATGAATGGTTATTTGTTGGTATGTGTCCTGTGATTGGCGGGCGACCAGTCTACTTCTAGTCCATAGATAGCTTCGGTCGGCTCCATCTGACCGGTGCAAAAAATTATCATGATAATGGATGGATGAATTTATCAAGAGGGATTTAAAAAAAATGCAATTTAACTTGTGAGTGATTCAAAGTCATGATGAAAGATGCATTGGCTTTGTTTTGGAGCGCTGCCATTGTGATGTCACTTTGTCACTGTGATTCCTATGAAATTCTATCCATCTTGACATTTACCCAATGTGCAGTTAGGGATTCTGAAACATTTCTTTCATATCAACATAATCTGCAACTTCAGAACATCATTGCATTTAACTCCACTGTCCGCTCTAATTCCGGTCCCACCTCAGCAAAACACATTCGGTTGTTAAGACTAGTTCTAGGATAATTGACATTTTAATCCAGGGTTTATTGAAATTGCTTTCTTAAGTATGGATTCGAATAGTCTCACATTAGCCCTAGTCTTGAGTTAAATGATATCCTGCCTTGAAAAAAGAATAGCGATAATCCAGGTGCAAATTAAGATTTAGATTAAGACTGGCCAGGGACAGGTTAGTAAACTGCACAACTAAAAAGAAATTTGATGATACAATTTGATTTTTAATTTTAATTTGAAATTATTTGTTTGCTTCAGACAACGCTTTCATGTAACTGCTATACCCTCCTCTCTTACATCTTTCTTATCAATTTGCAGTTTTTGGCATATCGGACCTAACACCGTGAAACAGCAGAATTGTGTTGTATGGGTGAATTAACGGTCCTCAAAATAGTGCATATCGTCTGCAAAGTAACGTGAACTGAGAAACGGATACCTTCCAATGGTTGTTGGCTTTCAATTATTCCGGTTTTCTTGTTCTTTAATGTTTTTTTCTGCAGCAACTTTACAAGGCAATGTATGAATTTATGCGAGTGTGAGTGTGCCTCATTTAAGAAAACACGCATTTCATAGTGAATTATGAGTAAAATAATGATGATATAAAATTACATTTTACCTGAAGTTGTGGGAGGGTCCTGTTGGTAACATTTCATTTGATTTATATTTATTACGTTTTTGGAACGCTTTCTTTTCCTTTTCTCCATGCTTGATCATTGGTCAAACTCTTGTTCCACACATACACTGCTAGAATATATATTAGAAATATTCCATGCCAGGTTTTCAGACCACTGTCATGTTTGTACCACTTGATTACATGAGTCTATAAATGGAATCACAAGGTATATAACGTCTCAGAAAGCAATTTAATTAGTGTGGATTAAGTTAAACCACATTTTCTGATTTTATTTAAAATTTGTACGAGAAACGGAACCAAACCTTTTTTCAGTGAGAAACACTATTCATTGTAGCACACAACTTCTCCATGAAGTTCATTATGATTATAATTATGTTTTGTCTGCAATGACACATTTCATCAGTTGCAGACAAAAAAGTCAAGTTGCCTAGAATGCACAATTAGATACGGGCATACAAACTGCTTGAAAAGCAGAGCAATTTGACACCTGCTTATTCTGGCACACGCTGAGGGATAGGCCTTCATCCATTCTGTTCCAACCTTCTCTGCTGTTAGCGGGCTTACTTTCAGGTGATGAACCAACATAAACAGTGGAAGAGAGGGAGCGTATAAGACACAGGTGTCAAACTCAAGGCCCCTGGGCCAGATCTGGCCCGCAACCTCATTTTATGTGGCCCGCGAAGGGCAAATCATGTGCGTCAACTTCCTGTTTCTTCACTTTTAACAACATTGAGATGTGATATTTGCCATTTATTTGTCACCAATCCTCCGCTTTTAAAATAAATTGAAAAATTGTTGAACAAACAATTACTTCTGATTTGGCTTTCCATCAATTTGTTCTGTGTATGTGATAACGCAAAGTGATCATACCTTTATGTGGGTTCGCAGTCATAACGGCCCTCTGAGGGAAACCATAGCCCTCCACAAAAATGAGTTTGACACCCCTGGTATAAGATGATAATTATTCATAAACTATAGCATACAAATTCTGTTCATTTATTATTCATCAGTATGTTGGAGGGCTGTCACTAACAAATCGTTTTAGAATCGATTATCCTATCGATTACTCATTTAATCCTCATATATATATATATATATATATATAGGTTTTGACTTCATAAATGTGAGTTTGAATGCCTTTTTTTTAATGTATGCCCTACAATTGGCTGGCCACAAATCCGGGGTGTACAACGCAATCCTAACTGTGCATTCAAGGTAATGTGACTTTTCAGTCTGCTACCCGATGACGTGTCTCATTGCAACAAAAAAATGACCAGTTCAGGTGCACCTGGCCTCGTTCCAAAAGTCATCTCGGATAAGCCTAACCATTATTCAGTTATCGAACTAGATAATTCTTGCATTTATGTTATTATGTTGATTATGCTACAGTCATTGTGTTATCCATCTAAATAATTCTTGTGGCAATTGCTTAGGAAAGGCTAAGTTATTGTAATGGCTAACGGAATTGTGTTATCCATCTTGACGATAATTGTGCCATTTACTCACTGATGTCTGACTTGAAAGAACTTGTTCCTCACAAATTGTTACTCTGCTTTTTTCCATTTAAGTTGCGCCGGTGTATCATTTCTTTAGTGCGTGTGCCTGAACAAATAATAGAATGTGAGATGCGCTGGCAATATTATTCTTTTTCCATTAGAAGGTATTACTCCATAGCAATAATCTTTTTGTTATTTTGCATCCATTATGCATGATTGTGTGCCGATGAAATGTTACATTCGAAAATAAATTGCATGTGGAAAGCTGTGCCAGTAGGGACTTTTGCATGCGTGAAAGTGGGTTGTAACCAAATACACACATGGCTTCTGAAGTAATAACTAAGTGAACGTTCATGCAATAAGTGTAATGTGTAGAATGTCTTTTGTTAGTTCAGGAATGCCCTTGAAACCGTCTGCGATTTAAAACCATGTTGTGGTTTGGTGCCAATAATCGGAAATTTGACTCTTAATGGACATAGTGAGTAGTGCCTTCTTTAAGGATTCTCCCAACTACTGTTCAACATTTTTTATCCAAAAGATCTAGATTTCAAGAGGCCAACCACCCAAGATCGACTAGTTCAATGTCAACATCGCAAACCCACACACCTTTTCCAGCCTGCATTATCGATCCTCACAAAATTTTTTTTTTGTTCTCATACATCTGCTAGACATCACATCGCCCTCTCTCTGATCCTCTGTCTCACAAGCGCACACACGCATATACAATGAGCATGCAAAGCAGCAATAGTCATAACGGACCCAAACATGAATGGAACAGAAGAATAAACCAGATACACAACAGGTAGATCCCTGAGTTTGGAAAACAGGCTATCACTAGATACCACACTGGTGGAGGCAGTGATTCATTTTTGTCGTCCTTAAAGCTATTTTTGCCGGAACATTCATATTATAGGTTGCATGTACTTTTTTAAAATGGCACTCCATTACCTTTCTTTGCCAATGCCATTGATTGCACGGCACTCAAACAACCTTTGAGTGAGAAAAAGCCAAAAATATATATCTTAACAGTGCTGATCGCTGTCAACTTCCTGTCATGCAGGTCAGCACGCTGTAGTCTACACTAATGCAAAATATATAATAATAATAATAATAATAATAATAAATAATCAAGTTGATTGCTCATTGTTGATTAGGTTATGTTTTTTTTGGGGGGGGGGTAGTACAAGGCACTTTCTTGGTGACAGTTATTGCATGCACTAACAAAATGGCTGCAAACAGAGAAAAGCTGGTCATTAAGCACAGACATTGTTGCCAATTGAGCAACTTTTCCAATTACCTAGCTGACGACTTCAAAAAATTAGCAACATGCATTCACACTAAGAAACATAACCTGGGTGAAATTATTTGAGCATTGTTTTCCGTATGGCAGGAAAGGAGCCCGATGGAAGCTAATCACTGAGTCAGTCACACTAAACATTGCCAAAGATACTACAATGCCCATTTATGCATTTGTAAAACAGTGATTAAGTGACATGTTGGAAACTTTTAATCCAAGTTGCATGTTTCCAAGCCGCAAGTATTTTTCAGAGGTCGCCTTGCAACTTCGGTACTATACTCTTAAATTAGACAAGTGACTTGGAGATTCACAACAGACATGGGGTCCAGCCAAGACGTGGAGTTTGACCGTTCATTATCTTATATTTCTGAACTGTTTATGTTTAATTTCTTAAGTATTGCTTTCACAGGCATGTTTTGACAAAAGGGGCGTTGCATTCCAAGAGAAAAGGCTGATTGTCACATTACCTGTGAAGACAAAAATATTTACAAGAACGAAATTTCAATTATTTCTGCTTGTGAGTTAATGCTGTGGAAAAAAACCTTTATTGTTGTATTATTATACGTATTGTTTCAAAACCTCAGTGAAATAAGAAGGAAAAAAAGCAATACTTCTTTTGAATAATGTCCATGGGATTATTTGGTATTAGGGAAGGGTAAAATAGATTCAAATCGGAAAAAAAATTGTAAAAATTCTGAGATTTTATATACCTAGCTCTATGACTCATGTATGTTTTGGGTTTAGCTATACTGCGATTGGCTGGCAACATGTCCAGGGTGTAGCCAACAGCCCAAATCATCTTGAATACCTCCCATCTTACCTGTCTCCCTCATTAGGACAAGCAATATAGAAAATAGATAGAAGGATAGTTTAGTGATGATTATGCACTCTGGGTAGCATCTCCTTTGGATGAAGTTTGCATAGTAACACGATGCGCTGACAGAACATGACACTTCTGTTGCACATATTTGTCTACCATTAATGTAGGAAGGCTGTTGATACAGTCTTTGCTGGATTCAGATGGACACCAATTACTTTATGACATCCATAATAATTTTCATAGTCGAAGCAGCTGCGTGGTTTGCCTCAATGTCAACAGGCAAACTAACACAAAGCAATTATTTTTATAGCCACCAGTTTAAAGCCGGTCATTTTGTTTAAAAATTCTGTTTGGTGTTTAACAATTAGCATCCACAGTCCAGAATGAGAGTGAAATGTAATTGAAATGAGTTATAGGGCTCTAATTTTGGCATAAGGTGCTGTTTAAACCTGCGCAGAGGCGGTTTACACCCACTTTTGTTATTTCTGTAGTTCCGTGCAAGTGGATGCAGCTTGTTGTATTAAAATAAAAAAAAGTATGTTAATAAGGAAAGGAGTAAAGATGAAACAAATTTCCAAATAAGCCCATTGAGACGTGCGTCATAAAAATTCGAGATATGCCAGTTTTTTTGCTGAACAAATATAGAGCCCATTTGCTTTAGTAGACACCTGGATTTATTCACTGAGGGATTATAATCAACATAGTACACATAAAATAAAATATGTACTTCAATGATAAAATGTGATTGACGACATCTCTCCTTTTGACAAATAATGATGATTGTCTTTTTTATGGCTGAATTCTGATGAAATCACACTTGGTCAGCAATTTCTAGCTATTTATTTTTAGCTGTTTTTTTTTTTTCCTCTCTTCTCCACTCCCTCATCATTACAGTGACCAAAGGAATGCAAGGAGAGGTTGGTCAGTGTGTGCTCGAGTGCGCATCCAACTGTCTCTCTGTACTGTCGAATACTGTGTGGGTGTTCACGATCCTCCCAGCAGTGTCTCCAGATTAATGATCTGAGAACAGCGTCTCGTTGATATACAGTACAGCCATTAGCTCCTCTTGTTACTCCTTCCTCCTTCCCCTCACTGTGTCTTCTTCAGCCCATTTCACAACATAGCCTGAAACTCCTTGTCTAATTGAAAAGGTATTCACACTACATTATAGATGTCGCTTTGACCTTAATGTCATGCAGGTGAGCAATATCGAATGCTCGTGCACTAGTTCAGAGTAAATATAAATTTCTTTGATCAACCGAAGCGGACGTTTTACTTTTCAATTAATTAGTTGGATTTATTTTGTACAAAAAAAGAGTGTTGTTTATTTCATTAATAGTATTTTTTTTGCAATGATTCTAATGGTAATCACTCACCATGTGGTGGTTCTGTCAACAGACTTGCAGTGTTGGTTCCGCTCCCACTCAGTGGTGTGAATGCTTGCCTGCTTTATATGTGCCCACGCATGAACTGGCGACCAGTCCAGGATTTGGGCGACCTTTCAACCAATGTCACCTGAGATAGGCTCCAACTCCCCTTTAAGCGGTGTAGAAAATGTGTGCTTTTAACACCTTAAGGGACAAATTCTCCCGTTGGTGCTAAAGTTCATTCTTTACGCACCTTTCTTTTGCACTTTCAAGGCCGTCTAGGCCTCTGACACACACACCTGCATAACTGGTGAAAACTCGTGCAGCCACCGAAGAGGTGTGACTGCAATTTATGGATTTTTCATGAGACGTGATCCTTTTAGAATTTTGATGTCAAGATTTAAATGTGATATTGTCTTGCGTATGCATCCGGAAGTTATATATTGAACGTCCCAGCGATATCCACTTCTAATCTACAGTCTAGTTTGAAGGAGCATGTATATTTGCTTTCTGTATTTCATACAGTCATGGCCTTCAAAGACTACTCTGCAAACCCAAACACTATCAGCAGCACTGATCTACATTTGAAACTAAAATGAAGTGGTAATCATTTATTTGCAGTCTTTTTGTCTTCATTTCATAGTGTGTGCGGCTTCTAATTGTTTGTTGTTTTTGGGCTAATTTTAGTTTTTTGTTTTGGTTGAGGGCGGCACGGTGGCCGACTGGTTAGC